>NC_052056.1:49524058-50166558 GCF_903992535.2 Arvicola amphibius | reverse complement strand
TCCCCAGGATCTTGTCCTCATTCCATCATTTCCTTGAGAAGGCCTGAGGTGTCCTGGGGTTAATCTACATTCCATGCCCCTTCCATGGTTTTTTTTTTTTTTTTTTTTTTTTTTTTTTTTTTTTTTTTTTTGTTGATCTTCACCTGTCACCAACAATTGCCAATCCCCTCCCCCCCCCCAGGAATGAGATTATGGCTAGAGTGCCCCCCCCCCCGGAGGAGGCATTTCCCCAATTCTGACCCTGTGGTTTGCACAATAGGGAGCCTAGTCCCCTTGCTTGTTACTCCCATCCCTTAACTGGGCAAAGCAGTAAGAGATAGATGCTCCCTTGTCGTCTAACTTGTTTCAATATGAAACCTCTTGCCTCATTCAGTGATATGTGATATCATATGTAGTTTAAGAAGGCTAGGTAATTAGAAGTCTGTTTGGCAGAGGCCAACAGGAAACACACGGATCATTCAACACTACAGTATGAGACCAGAAGGAAGAGCATTCATCTCTTCAATAGACCAGAGGACCCAAACTAGGGGCAAACTGAAACCAGGCTATCTGTGACCTAGTCAATATTTTAACTGTGTCATTGATGAGAGAAAAAGCAAACCCTGAAATGTCAGGTGATTGCCAGGTGGTCCCATTTTTTTTTTATCTCAACAAACATGAGTTTTAGAGTCTCAAACTTTGTTCAATCTTAAGTGTTTATACTACAGTGTGTGACAAGTTTTCATAAATGCAAAATAAAAAAATAAAAAATCACTAAAGCCCCTGTGTAAAGAAAAACCCTTGTGAGATAATGTTTACATTTCTTAATAATCTTGGCTCCTTTTACTTACATTTCTTTCTCAAATGAGAGAGATTTTAATAAATGAATGGTTAACAGTGAATTTAACTTGGATAGTGTGTAAAGTGTGGAAGACATTTTCCCGAATGGTATGTTAAGTGTGGAAGATACTTTCCTGAATGGTGTGTAAAGTGTAGAGGAACACTTTCCCAAAAGGTGTGTCAAGGGTGGAGAAGCAGTAAATTATCAGATTTTTAGGACTGACAGGGAGAAAACAGAAAATCTCTACTGTCAGATTTAAGACATGGACATGTTTCTTAAGAGTGAATATTAGCTTATTACAATATAATCCAAAATTTATTGTACATAAGCATTTAAAATTATTCCAGAATATTGCTGTCACATGTTAGTTACCTGGTTAGCGTTTTCTTACAGGGTTGTGATCAACAGTGAACTCACTGTTTTAGATTCAGCATGATAGGCTTACTAGCATAGCACCCAATGACTCCTCAGACCCCTCTCCCTCACATATCAACACTCTAATTTGGTGTACCATGCTCCTCATGAACTTGAAATTCAGAAGGATCAGCCAAACAGGACCATTGACATCCTGCCACCTCAAACACAGGGTGCATGTCAGATGGAATGAGAAGTCTGATTGATTGGATAGGAGGAAGTATTCCTGGGGGATTCATGAAGAATGCTGATTTCAAAAACACAGAAGTGAAGAGAAAGTTCTGAGAACTATTGAGATTTTCTCTAAAATCCGAGAGTTAAATATAAACATCAAAGCACATATGCCAAGGATGCCACACAACACCAGGCCTTGCTCCCTTGGCAGCACTGGAACTCAGAATTTATCTTAAAGCATCCCATGTGAGTGTGGTTGGGTAGAGAGGAAGAACCACCGAGGATGACAGAGAATAGTTTTTATTGTCAGGGGTCACCTTTACACACAGCTGTGAGTTGTTGGGTCTGACATGGCTGTAATGAGATGCACAGGGATGTTGAGAGTAGGGAACAAAGTGTTTCCAAACTGTCTTCATCCTTGGTTTCATTGGCAAGGCTGGGTGTCCCACAGGTGAAGCTGGTACTGGTCACCTTAGAACCACCCACATGCCTGCAAAGTTGAAGGAGACTGGCAGGAGGTAGGAGGGGAAAAGATCCAGGGTAGTTGATTACTGATAGCTTGCCTTGGGCCTAGGGTAATATTTTTCAGACTGTATATTGAAACTACTGCATTTTTACCTACTTAATCTGTTACAGACTTTTCTTGTGCCCAACTTTAGGCTAAAATCATCCAAGGAATGACATCCTGGAGTGTGCCCCTCCTGCTTAGCTCCACTGCCACAACCCAGAATCATACAACCTGTCTCACTGACATGGAACACTGCTGTTGTGGTTATAGTGTATAGTCTACACAGGCAGGTAGCCTACATGTGCCTGATTTACAGGTTCAAAGGGTCTTACTATGGCAATGCCTGCTTCACAATGCTAGAAGATGTCAATTGTCATCAAGTTATAGGGATGACTCAACCAAAGTAAGATAACTTCAAAAATCATTCTTTATCATGTACCACACTCAATGGATTATGGTCTAAGGGTTTCTTCTATGAGTCTTGTGCATGAAGATACAGAAGAAAGAGTAAACACGCCTTCTTTTCTAGGAATCAAAATTGAATCTTACATCCATTTAGTTTTTTTGTGTGAAATTTTAGAGGAAAAGTCTTATGACATTGAAATAAAAAATCCATCCATCATCCAAGGAGCAATGCTATTCCCTTGGATCAGTACATTTTGCTCATCAGCTTTTAAGCTTTCTTTTCATGCCACATAAATGTTCGTTTCTTAAGGACTTTCTTCCAGTTTTCATTTTAGTAAAAGAAACTCCTTAGTCTTCTCGAACCTGCAAAACAGAATGTATGTCAGTGTGTTCTATGCAATTCCTGTGACTGAGAAGTAGAACATATGCAGACCAGACCCATGTGAGCTCCTTCCAGAGAGAAACTGACCTTAGTAGTTCTCCTTGGGCTTCCAAGGGAGGCAGGGAATTGAGCAATTATCTGTCTTGCAGAGCTGGCCCTGGTGACTCACCCCAAGGACATGCTCTGTCCCTCTCCGTCTCTGCCCCTGCTCTAAATGGGGAAAGGATTCTGCGGTCTTCACCAGTTTGCTCCTGACACAATTGCACCAGGAAACCCATTCCCTGTATTGACAGCAGTTGAAGGATTTTAGGCTTTTCTTCTGTAAATGGGGAGCAATTAGTCATAGCACTGCCCAGCAAGGTTTTCCTGTTCAGCTCCTGCCAGAAGCAGTTCTTTTTTTTTAATTTATTTATTATATATACAACATTCTGCCTCAATGTATGCCCGCAAGCCAGAGGAGGGCACCAGATCTCAGTACAGATGGTTGTGAGCCCCCATGTGGTTGTTGGGAATTGAACTCAGGACCTCTGGAAGAGCAACCAGTGCTCTTAACCTTTGAGCCATCTCTCCAGCCCCAGAAGCAATTTCTCCCTCACTTGTTTTATTCATTCTTGGACACAACCATGACAAGGTGAAATGCATGGGAGTATTTTGGAGGCCCTGTGACCTCCTGCAGCTGAGTACAATTGGAGCACACAGGAGGTGCCTCCCTAAGCAAATCCTTTATATGGCCTTGCTGGGCAGGCTCTGCCCAAGAGACCCTGAATCAGTGGGGTAACACTTCTCCAACTGAAGCCAGCATTCAAGCCACTCCCCTAGAGTCCTCCAATTGGACCTTAACCTTGAGAAAAACTGTTCAGGCAGCATTGAGACATCTCTGATGCTGTCAATGACTCAAGCTTCCCATACTTACATTTGAGCATCTTCCGTGTAGCCAACTTTTAGCCTCCTTCAACAAGGTCAATACATATTATTGGCAATCCTATCAGCTTACCTTGAGAGACTACTAGTAATTCATTTACCAGGATTGGGAAGGCTAAGCATGCACCAATTTTTGAAAAAAAAATGGAGGGCGCCATCTGTGCTAGAGACTGTGCTAACTGCTTTTCAGATATTTTAGAAAAGGTGGCTATTGGATTATCCAATTTCTTTTAATTCCCTTCTCCTAAAGCCAGATGTAATGTAAAAGTCGTGTTTCAAGGAAAACTGCAGCAAGGAAGCAGAGACTCCTTGGCCCTGCCCAGCATCCATTTCTGAGTTCACTTTCACTCATTCACTCAGTTTCTCATTACAGTGAAGCACTGGCCGCCACTTCTGTATTCCAGTGGCCATTCAACTAAGCACAGGGAGGTGGGAAGATATTTCTGTGCTTTGGGAAAGAGCCAGAAGTTGAATGACTGAGACCTGGAAAGCAAGACTCCACAATTTATTGTCATTCCCTGGCTCACTACCAGCCACCTTCCCCCTAGGTCTCAGTTTTGACCTGATACAGAGTCATGAGCTTGTCTACCGTGAAAAGAACTCACTCAGAATTTCAAGGCCCATTTGCGCTTTTAAATTCACTTTTGTTGTGTCAATTACAGAGTATGCTGCATGAATGAATTAAAGGTTGAACACTTAGAGCTTACTAGTTAACCTGGGATGAAACATTTTAAAAATAAATAGAATGTCTCTCCAACTTGATGAGCTGGGAAAGAAGGACCCTAAGTTACAGTACTCTCTAAATTGTGGAAACCCTACCAAGTTATAGTGGTCTAAGTAGGGTAGAAGTAGGTGGTCGGGAGAAAGATGGTTGACCAAAGGTCCTCGGCATACTTTTCTTATCATACTTATCAAAGCACCGGGAGAAACAACAACCATCTCACAGGATCATTGTAGGAAAATATTGGAGAAGTGGGAATGTAGAGATATATAGCAGAACACAAAGATACATGGGAGCCTTGTATAGAAACTGAGAGCATAATGTTTACTTTTGACTTTGTAGGATCAATCTTGAAAAGATGTTTCATTGAACTGGTTGGATGGGTTTCCTATCTCCTTAAAAGGATCACGGGAGGCTTATCTACTGGACTGTATTGTTTTACTATTTTTGGTGCATCCTTTTTGTATTGATAGATGTCCTATCTTGGCTATTGGTGGAGAAAGGACTCGTGGTGCACAGAGACAGCTTAACAAGGTACCTATGTAATTTCTACAAAGCATCTAGTAAACTATCCCAAAAAATAACAGATACCCAGTTCTTTGAATAACTAGGAACCACTGTCCACCATCTCCTTATTAAATAAGCATCCTGGAAGTCTACCTTGAGAGATTTAGGCTGCATAGACCCCCAAAAAGTAGGATGGTGGCCCTGTGCACCTCTTGTTGTTCCTTAACTTAAAAGAGCTCACTCCTCACTCACTGTCATATGACCCTCATTCCAAGAATAAGACCATCCATAAACAGATTGTACAAGGAAGCAGATACATAGTTCTTGTCAATCACCTTCAATTCCAATATATAATTCAGTTGCCCACATTAGTTCAACTTGTAAAGGCCCAGAAAGCACAGTATTGGGCTTACCCCCATATGTGCATCCTGGGAAGTAGCTGGGTAACCGGTCCTAAGTGGTTTAGCCCTCTACAAAAAGTAACCAGGTAACCCTGCTGAACTTTTTGGAATTCCTAGAAGTGATTAGGCAACCTACTCCCAGTAGCTCAGCTTCCTGAGATCCTGAGAAGCAGGGGAAAATAGCTGGAAAACATTGCATATACAGGTCAGTCTCCAGAAGCACCATGTGAAACCCTTAAACACTGACCTGACAGAAGACATATGATGATCTCTTGGCATACCTACCTTCCTTACAACCCTCCCCTACAGAAGCAATAGACATGTGGTACTTTACCCAGCTTAGCCAATCAAGATGGTTTCAACTCCAATGAGTCACAGAAACTGACCTGAGCCCACAGAAACAGGTGGGTGCACCACACAGAATCTAGGGATCTCACTCTGCCTAGAGAACTTGTATTTCAGTTCTTGGTGTAATACAATATTATTTGTCTCTTTGGTCCATTAGTCACTGGTAGGCATTGTCAAATAGCTTAATAATTTCTAGGGATAGTCCACTAAATCTCTTATGTGAATTCAAGGCCAACACAGCATATATAAACAAATGCCTAGTCATATAACCTGCATATAGTCTCATTAAGAAAGCCACCTTGAAAATTAGGCACGACAACTCATACACCAGATACATAGATACAAACAGGGCAACACAAGAAGCTTAAATAAAAACAGGGGACCTCTGAAGTAGCACATATTCTATTAACTTACACCAAAAGGCAAAAGAAGTTAACAAATGTCCTATTGAAGAATTCCAAAGATGATTTTAAGAAAACTTAATGAAATATAAGAACAAAAACGAGATGATGATATCAAGCCAATAAAAACATTGTAGACAAAGAACTTAATACATGTAATTTAAAATACAATTGAGTGCTTCTACAGTAAAATTTATCAGATGAAAGTGAAAGAATTTTGGCATATGTATTATGTAAAGATGGATTCAGAACTTTATGCAAGTGAACAAAGCACTTTATTATTAAACTAAACTCCAGGTCAGAAGAATAATTTCCTGGGTTTGAGATTTGAAATAGGCCTTTGAAGTAAACTAGTTATAATTTTGTCTTTGTGTCTATGCATATATGTAAGTGAGTGATGGTGTGTGTGTGTGTGTGTGTGTGTGTGTACACAAATAAGTGTGAGTACAGTCTCCACATTAGTTATTGAGGCAGGGTCTTACCCTAAGCCTAGGATTGGTAGCAGCCAACAAGTCAGTAATCCTTTTAATTCTGCCCCTAACAGCACTGGGTTAAGGGCTTACATAAGACCCTGCCTGACTAATTACCTAAATGCTTAATGAAATATTGATTGATTGATTTTTTTTCCAAAAAAGTTATGTTATTTAATTTTATTTTAGACAACACATTCCAATCCCCCTTTGGCAGTTCCCCAACCACCCAAATGTCCACCCACACACAATCATCTCAACCATCTGGGAACTTTCACCTTCTTCCACAAGTGCTCAATTTCCATTGCCAAGCTTCTGGGTAGATTCTCTTTGATCTCTTCTTTACTTCTCCCCTCACCTTCAATCTTTTCCTATGGTCTAATGGCTCCCAATTTATTCAGGAGATCTTGTCTTTTACTACTTTCCATGTAGACTAGATCCATGTATGTCTCTCATTGTTTTCTAGGTTCTCTGGCATTGTGATTTGTAGGCTGGTTTTCCTTGCTTTATGTTTAAAACCACTTATGAGTGAGTACATATGATAATTGTCTTTCTGGGTCTGGGTTACCTCACTCAAATGGTGTTTTCTAGCTCCATCCACCAACCTGCACTCCCACCAGCAATGCCCCGCAACCTTTCCAGCATAAGTTGTCATCAGTGTTTTTAATCTTGGACATCTTACAGGTGTAAGATGAAATCTCAGAGTTTTGATTTGCATGTCTCTGATGATTAAGGATGTTGACCATTTCCTTAAGTGTCTTTCAGCCATTTTAGATTTTTCTGTTGACAGTTCTCTGTTTAGGTCTGTACTCCACTTTTATATTGGGTTATTTGTTCTTTGTATATTTTGGAGATCAGACCTCTGTCTGATGTGGGGTTGGTGAAGATCTTTTCCCATTCTGTAGGCTGCCATTTTGTCTTGTTGACCATGTCCTTTGCTTTTTAGAAGCTTTTCAGATTCAGGAGGTACCATTTATTAATTGTTTCTCTCAGGGTCTGTGCTACTGGGGTTATATTTAAAAAGTGGTCTCCTGTGTCAATGAGTTCAAGAGTACTTCCTACTTTCTCTTCTATGAGGTTCAGTATGGCTGGCTTTATGTTGAGGTATTTGATCCATTTGGACTTGAGTTTTATGCATTGTGAAAGATATGTATCTATTTTCATTCTTCTACATGTTGATATACAGTTTTGCCAGTACCATTTGTAAAAAATATGCTTTCCTTTCTTTCCATTTTATATTTTTGGCTTCTTTGTCAAAAATCAGGCTTTGGAGGTGAGTGGATTAATATCCAGGTCTTCTATTCAATTTCATTGGTCCTCCTGTCTGTTTTTATGCCAATACCAGGCTATTTTCAGTACTGTAACTCTGTAGTAGAGTTTGAAGTCAGGGATTGTGATGCCTTCAGAAGTTCTTTTATTGTACAGGATTGTTTTGGCTATCCTGAGCTTTTTGCTTTTTCATATGAAGTTGAGTACCATTCTTTTGGGGTCTATGAAGAATTTTGTTGGGATTTTGATGGGCATTGCATTGAATCTGTAGATTGCTTTTGGAAATATTGCCATTTTTACTATGTTAATTCTACCTACCTAAGAGCATGGGAGATCTTTCCACTTTTGGGTGTCTTCTTCAATTTCCTTTTCAAAGATTTAAAGTTTTTGTCATACAGGTCTTTCACTTGTTTGGTTAGAGTTAGTCTGAGGCATTTTATGGTCTTTGTGGCTATTGTGGAGGGTGACATTTCTCTGATTTTTTTTTCTCAGCCCATTTATCATCTGTGTACAGAAGGGCTACTATTTTTTTTGAGTTAATCTTGTATCCTGCTACATTACTGAAAGTTTTATAAGCTGTAGAAACACCTTTGTAGAATTTTTGGGGTCGCTTATATAAACCATCATATCATCATCAAATAGTGAGAGTTTGACTTTTCTTTTTTGATTTGTATTCTCCTGATCTTGTTTGCTATCTTATTGGTCTAGATAGGACCTCAAGAACTATATTGAGTAGATATGGAGAAAATAGGCAGCCTTGTCTTGTTCCTGATTTCTGTGGGATTGCTGGGATTTTCTCTCTATTTAGTTTGATGTTGGCTGTCGGCTTGCTGTATATTGCCTTTATTATGTTTAGGTATGTTCCTTGTATCCATGTTCTCTCCAAGACTTTTATCATGAAGGAATGTTGGATTTTTTCAAAGCTTTTTCAGCGTCTAATGAGATGATTATGTAGTTTTTATCTTTCAGTTTGTTTATATGTTGATTATGTTGATAGATTTTCATATGTTGAACCTTCCCTGCATCCCTGGGCTGAAGCCGGCTTGGTCATGGCAAATAATGGTTTTGATGTGCCAGTATTTTATTTATTATTTTTTTCATCAATGTTCATGAGTGAGATTGGTCTGTAATTCTCTTTCTTAGTAATGTCTTTATGTGGTTTGGGTATCAGGGTAATTGTAGCCTAAAAAAGAGTTTGGCAATGCTCCTTCTGTTTCTATTGTGTGGAACAATTTGAGAAATATTGGTATTAGTTCTTCTATGAAAATCTTGTAGAATTCTGAGCTGAATCCAACTTGCCCAGTTTTTTTTTTTTTCCGTTGAGAGAGTTTTGATGACTGTTTCTATTTCTTTAGCAGTTATAGGTCTACATGTAAATTGCTTATCTGGTCTTGATTTAATTTTGGTAAGTGATATTTATCTTGAAATTTGTTCATTTCCTTTACGTTTTCCAATTGTGTGAACTATAGTTTATCAAAATGTGATCTGATGATTATATGGATTTCCTCCGTGGCTGTTGTTATATTCCCTTTTTTATTTTTTATTTTATAAATTTATATATTCTCTCTCTGCATTTTGGTTAGGTTGGATAAAGGTTTGTCTATTTTGTTAATTTTCTTGAAGAAACAACTCTTTTTCTCATTGATTCTTTGTTTTGTTTTCTTTGTATCTCTTTTGTTGATTTCAGGTCTCAATTTGATTATTTCCTGCCATCTAGTTAGTTCTCTTAGGTGAGTTTGCTTATTTCTGTTCTGAAGTTTTCAAATGTTCTGTTAATGTGGGATTCTGTTAGTATGGGATATTTCCAGCTTCTTTATGTAGGCATTTAGTGCTATGAACTTTCCTCTTAACACTGTTATCATTCTGCCCCATTTGAATATGTTGTGAGGTCATTTTCATCGAATTTTAGGAAGACTTTAATTTCTCCCTTTATTTCTTCCTTTACCTACTGATGATTCAGGTGAGCATTGTTTAATTTGCATGTGTTTGTGGGCTTTCTAGAATTAGTATTGCTATTTAATTCTAGTTTTAAGCCATGGTGGTCCATAAGATACATGGAGTTATTCCAATCTTTTTGTTACTGTTGAGGTTTGTTTTGTTGCCAAGCATGTGGTCAGTTTTGAGAAGGTTCCATGATGGTGCTGAGAAGAAGGTATATTCTTTTTTTTAAAAGTTTTCCTTTATTTATTTGTTTATTATGTATACAATATTCTGTCTGTGTATATGCCTGCAGGCCAGAAGAGGGCACCAGACCCCATTACAGATGGCTGTGAGCCACCATGTGGTTGCTGGGAATTGAACTCAGGACCTTCAGAAGAACAGGCAATGTTCTTAACCTCTGAGCCATCTCTCCAGCCCCAAGAAGGTATATTCTTTTATGTTTGGATGGAATATGCTATAGTGGTGAGAGGGGAGTGTTGAAGTCTCCCACTATTAGTGTGTATGGTTTAATGTATGATTTAAGTTTTAGAAATGTTTCTTGTACATATGAGGGTGCCCTTGTATTTGGGGCATAGATGTTCAGTATTGAGATTTCCTCTTGATGGATTTTTCCTGTGACTAATATGAAATGTCCTACTTTGTTACTATTGAATGATTTTATTTTGAAGTCTATTTTGTTAGATATTAGGACAGCTACTCCAGCTTGTTTCTTAGGTTCATTTGCTTGGAAGGTTTTTTTTCTCAAACCTTTACTCTGAGGGGTTGTCTGTTTAGGGGTTGAGGTGTGTTTCTTGTATGCAGCAGAAGGATGGATTCTGTTTTCATACACAATCTGTTAGCCTGTGTGATTTTATGAGTAAGTTGATTGCATTTATATTAAGAGATATTAATGACCAGTGATTGCTATTTCCTGTTAATTTAGTTTTCATTGTTGGTGATATTAATTTGTGTGTTTTTCCCTTCTTTGGGATTTTCTGCTATGAGACCATCAATTGTCTGTGTTTTTGTTGTTGTAGCTAACTTTTTTGGGTTGGAGTTTTCCTTCTAGTACTTTGTGTAGGGCTGGGTTTGTGGCTACGTATTGGTTAAATCTGGTTTTGTCATGGAGTATCTTTTTCTGTCCTTCTATGGTGACTGAAAGTTTTGCTGGATGTAGTAGTCTGGGCTGACATCCATGGTCTTTTAATGTCTGCGTAATGCTTGACCAGGATCTTCTGACTTTCATTGTCTCCATTGAGACATCAGGTATAATTCTGATAGGTCTGCCTTTTTATATTATTTGGCCTTTTTCCTTTGCAGCTCTTAATATTCTTTCTTTACTCAGTTTTGTTTAGTGTTTTGATTATTGTGTTTCAAGGGTTTTTTGATCCTGCCTATTTGGTGTTCTGTCAGCTTCTTGTATCTTCATAGGCATATCTTTCTTTAGGTTAGGAACGTTTTCTTCTATGATTTTGTTAAATATATTTTCTGAGTTGAACTTCTCCTTCCATACCTATTATTCTTAGGTTTGATATTTTCATGGTATTCCATATTTCCTGGATATTTTATGTTAAGCTTTTGTTATATTTAATGTTCTCTTTGACTGATGAGTCTATTTCCTCTATTGTATCTTCAGCACTTGTGATTCTCTCTTCCATCTCTTGTATTCTGCCATTTATGCTTGCATTTGTGGTTCCTGATAGTTTTCTCATGATTTCTGTTCCTATAATTTCCTAGGCTTGTGTTTTCCTTATTGTATATATTTCAGTTTTCAAGTCTTGAATAGTTTCTTTCATATGTTTGATTGCTTTTTTAATTTCTTTAAGAATTTGTTGATATCTTCCAATTTTTGTTTGTCTTTTCCTCCATTTCTTTAAGAAAATTTCTCATTTACTCTTTAAGAGCCTCAAACATTCTCCTAAAGTTTATTTTTAGTTCATTTTCTTCTTCTGCATCTATATTTGTTTGTTCAAGTCTTGCTGTTGTAGGGTCTCTAGATTTTATTGTTGTTGTTTTGCTCTTTGTGGTGTTGTGTGTGTTCTTACCTTTCTAGCCATGTTTTCCTCTAATTGGTGCAGATGAAGCTGTTTGTGACTCTGGTGATCAGTCTTCCAGGTGCTAGTGGATCCAAGGCTCAGATTGTTGCTCCTCGTGGTGCAACAATCAGTTATAGAGTTGGAGTTACCCCATTGGTCACTCTATGTTCATGGAGGTCACTCAGCACTCCCAGGGTTTGCTCTGCTCCTATTTATTTAGTTCACTGTCACAGGCCTGCTTTGGCCTAGGTGGCTGGCCCAGTGCTGATTCCACAAATGTCCCTGGTCTGGATGCTGCTCCTGCTCCCATGATGTTCACCATCCCAGGCCCACTCCAGCCCAGGTCATTGGCTCAATTATGTTTCTGCTTAATTCTCTGTCTCAGGCCTGCTCCTGTCTTGGTCGCTGGCTCAGTCCTGTTCCTGTGGAGTTTGCCATCCCAGTAAAATATTTTTTAAGTGGACTGAAAGGTATGATTCTTATGGGATACTTATCTTAAAAGTAAAAACATAAACAGATTTTTAGTGAAAGGATGGAGAAAGATGTACCATGGAAATGGAACGTACAATAGCAGGTGTTAGAGACTATTCTCCTGAATACTTACTGGCGTCCCCAGCTAGAAGAAATCCTTCATTGAATGGTTCTATGTACCAGACTGCAGCAAAACAGGCTACTCTTTCTAAGGTTAGACAGTGTTTGCTGAGATCAGAAATGTCCCAATAAATATTAGTATGGAACACGATTAACATGCAACTTTCCCAATATCTGAGTTTGTCAGCACTTTATGCCTCCACTCGCCTCTTTTGCTTTAACACTAGATAGCACTCTGAGCCCAGGTTTACAACAGTTTTTCTGTTGACTGAAATACACATAAAACAAGAGTTTGTTAACCAGAAGTTGGTGATTTGGGGGAATGCAGATATAGTCATTCACCATTTCAAATTAGGATCTAATAAAACCTCTTTACTCATTAAGATAAATGTGTGCCCATCATTCTTTGGATTGTCTGTGCTGCCTCACTTCAAAGGTAAGATGTTCCCCTTACATTGCTTCTGGAGAGCTCTACAACAGCAGGAGTGGCTATGATGATATCAGATGAAACAGACTTTAAGTAACGACCTAAACAAAAGTGTCAATTAAACATGAGAAGATGACTGTCAGTATATGTTCACTTAAAGTTGGGTTATCCAGTTATATAAAGCGAGCATTACTAGATTTAAAAAGATAAACTCTAATGCAGTAATAGTTTGCTACTTCAATATCTTACTTTCTTCTAGACAGATCATTCAGACAAAAAGCAACAAAGGAATAATGAGATTAAACTATGCTAGAGATCGAATAAACTTAACAGGTATTTGTGAAACATTGGATCTAACAATAGCTTAAATATACACTCTTTTTTTTTTTTTCCTCTCATGGTTTATTTTTTTTTATATTTAAAAATTTCCATCTCCTTCCCTCCTCCTCCCCCCTCCCTCCCCTCCTTCTCCCCTTTCTCTCCCCTCCTTCTCCCCCTTCCCTCCCCTCCCCTCCACCCATACCTCCCCTCCCTCCCTCTCAAGGCCAAGGAGCCATCAGGGTTCCCCACTCTATGCTAAGACCAAGGTCCTCCCAACTCCCCCCAGGTCCAGGAAGGTGATCGACCAAGCTGAGAAGGCTCCCACAGAGCCCGTCCATGAAGAACAATCAGAGCCCAGAGCCATTGTCCTTTGCTTCTCAGTCAGCCCCCGCTGTTGGCCACACTCAGAGAGACGGGTTTGGTCGCATGATCCATCAGTCCCATTCCAACTGGAGTTCTTATCACCAGCATTTGGAGCAGTTGACACCGGAAGCTGACAGAGAAAGGCCATGGGTTCAAGGCCAGTCTAGACTTCCCAGAAATCCAGTCACAGAAGCATAAACACTTGAAAGCAACCTTCCATTCACTATCAAGAAATAAACTTGTACAGCATACTCTCTCTATAATCATAAGGTTTTGTTTTAATTCTTATACTTTAACTATATAAAAAGGGCAAATAATATGAAATAAACTATACATATTTATGTCTGTTAATCTTTGAACATAACTATACTCAAGGTTATGAACAATGAAATGTTAGCGTAGAACTGCATGGGGTTGGCAGGTACAATCAAGACCCTTATTATCTTTGTGAAAAACAGGCTCAAAGCCATGATACACTACTATTGCCTCTGTTCACCCATCTATCACCTTCTAGACAGCCTTCTCTGCCACCTTATTTAAGAGCGGTGGCTTCAGGGTGATGGGAGAGAGCTCAGGCAGTGTAGTGTTTGCCTAGGAACTCCAAGCATTAGCAAACTGCAGGTTGGAAAAGGCATTTTAGTGTCTGCCTTCAGACTTTCTTCCTTCACCACAATTTTTACCTTTTAATCAGAGTCTCTTGCCCTGCCTTGGCTACAGTTTCTGTAGCCTTTCAGAACCCACACATTCCTTCCCCCTCTGTCATTGTTAAAGCATAGCAACCTGGCTTTGATTAATCAAAGACCTGGCACATTCACTTCTATGCTGATAAAAGCATTGAAGCCCAGATAGCAGTGACTAGCAATAGCTGTACCTCCAGGAAAACGATTTGCATTTAAACAACTTTTGCTGTCTAAGTGCAAAGGGGTAAGAGAAAGGGAATCCTAAGCAGGCCCTAGGCCCTGGACATTTATAGAGAGCTACCTCAGGCAAACTCAAGTTATAACCAT
Source organism: Arvicola amphibius (assembly GCF_903992535.2). Classification (NCBI taxonomy): domain Eukaryota; kingdom Metazoa; phylum Chordata; class Mammalia; order Rodentia; family Cricetidae; genus Arvicola; species Arvicola amphibius. The sequence goes on along the minus strand of NC_052056.1, from coordinate 50,152,152 downwards.
GAGTATTAGCAAAGGACAAAAACTAACAAAAGCTGGAAAGGATTTAAAGAAAGAGGAACTCATGTACTGTAGACAGTGATATAAATTAGTAATCAGAAATTATTATGAAGTTTCTTCAAAAACAAACTTGCAGATGGATCAGCTGTATGATATAGCAAGGTCACTACTTGGTATATATCCAAAAGAGAAGAAATCTGCTCTTCTATTTATTAAGGTACTGTTCACATTAGTACCACTAATCTCAATAGGATATGAAGTCAAACTCAATTTCCATCAATGAAGAAGTGGATAAAAAATGTCTGGCACATATATATATACAAGGAACATTGTATATTTTATTCAGTCATAAAAAGCATAAATCCTGCTATTGGATGGACCTGGAGGACATTAAATGAATTAAGTCAGAGATGGAAGATAAATAACACGATCTTACACTGGTAGAAACTAGCACACACAAAGTGAGGAGAGACATTTAAAGTGCAATATGGTGACCACAAAGTGGGGAGAATAGAGGGACAAGGGGGAAATGTCAGTCAACAGGAAGAAGAGCCTTACCCCTATAGAGTAGACAGAGAGTGCTCTGACGTTCTGTGGTGCTATGACATGAATATTATTAACAATAATAATTCACAAATAGAATAAATTGATTTCAATGTACTCGTGCAATACAAGAGAAACTGAAGGAGTGAATTGATGTTCTAAAGGAATGAGGACTTTAAGGAGAAGGAATGGTCCCAATAGGTTCATATATTTGGATGATTAGCCTCTAGAGAATAGCACTATTTGAATGGGTTAGAAGGATTAGGAAGTTGACGTTGTTGGAGGAAGTGTGTCACTGGGAGTAGGCTTTGAGTTTTGAAAGCCTATGTCAAGTCCAGTCTCTATCTCTGTCTATCTGTTGGTCGGTCTTTCTCTCTGTCAATGGATAAAGATGCAGCTATCAGCTACTGTTTCAGTGCTTAGCTGCAAACTGTCATGCTTCCCATCATGATAATAATGGACTAAGTCTGTGAGACTGTAAGCAAGTTCCCAATTAGGTGCTTTCTCTGATGATAGTTGCCAGAGGCTTATGGAAGAATAAAGAGCACAGAGAAAATGAAGCAGTCTGGCTATTATCATCAGGGCTAAGAAGCAGGATGTGAAAAACTCTTGGGGTATGGAAACATTGTAGGTTATAAGGGCAAGAAGCTGAGGGGAAGGAAGCTTGTGAACTGGAACAGTCTGGAAGTTTAGAGTAGAGGCAGAGGTGAGAAGGGACAAGAGCTTGGGAGGCTTTGAAATGCATATAGGCACATGTGAATAGGGACCCCAGGAGTCTGTAGGTTGGCATGGGTTTTGATATGTAACCACAGGTACACACCTAGGGAAGTGGCCTTTCTGGCAGGCAGAAACCAGTTTCAAGGGTCTCTGAAAGCAAGCCTTGACCTCTCTGCCAACAATCCCTCAGGGTTATCCTTTCCCATTGATGTCCAACTGGAGCTGAGCCCAGGCTGTCACTTTGGACATAATCAGTGGGCCTTCCCTTTCGGGGTATTTGAGATTTTTATTTGGATCAAAATATAGCATGTGAACAGGCTTGTTAGAATGGGTAGGGAAATTTTTGTTTCTCTAAAAAAAATTAAACTCTTGGCATGTTGAGACTATTTCTGTCAGGATATTTTCTTTATTTTTCTGCTATGATTACTGCCAATTAGGCCTTATTCCCATATCAAAGTTATGGCACTGGGTAACAGGGTCTTAGCTCATTAAGTCCCGGTCCACCATTAAGTCCTAGTTCTTATTAAGAAAAATCATAATTCTGTCAGGCAGCATGACCCTGTGTAACAACTATGGGAAAAGAGCAACACTCGCCTACTTCAAACAGAACTGTGACATTATCTTGGCTGTGGAAACCTCCCACTCGACCAAAATAGCCAAGTATGTAGGCTCCTGTCGCTGTGTAACTGTTCCAAGTGTGTCTTGGGGGCTAGGACCTAAATGAAATTTAAAGATGATGGTGTGAGTCACATTTAAAGTCTAAGGTCTGCCTGTACTATGTGGTTAAAAAATAAAATCTGTTCTGGGCATGTTTTCTTTGGGGTTGATAAGAATATAGTGCATGCCATTGAAGAGCTTTTCCTTTGTTCCCAAAGTGTTTGCAGTGAATTGTTAGGGGTAGAGAGTAGTCACCTTTTGCACCAACCTCAAAGAAATTATAAAAGTTTGGGGTAATGTTACACTCGCAGTACCTGATATATATATATATATATATATATATATATATATATATATATATATGTAAACCAAAATAGCATTGTACTTCATAAATATGTACAAGTGTAATGCACCAACTAAAATATGAATAAACAAACAAATATCACAGACCACCAGAAGCTCTCCACTCAGTCTGTATAAACCAAATCCAACTGTATCTATGTGTCTGTCATCTATCTATCTGTCTGTCTGTCTGTCTGTCTGCCTGCCTGCCTGCCTACCTGCCTGCCTGTCTGTCTGTCTATCCATTCCCTCACAGCATGTCTTCCACACCCTAGCATGCTGCTGTTAGAAGTGCCTAGGAATATAAACCTGTCACTTGTGGAATATATATGCACTTAAAATACTATGGATTCCTTCTCTTGGTGTTCTGACCATATCTTGTTTAGCTAAGAGCTTATTTTTTCCCACCTAACCCTGGATATGTATAATGTGCAAAAAAATCTAGCATTTACTAATAATAAAATCATAAAATAATTTATATTAAAACATTTCTTTGGTATGCACACAATTTTACCAGATAGTAAAGTTGAAAGCCAATTTATATACTAACATATATGCTTGCTTAATTTGCATGAAAAATTAAGTCTTAAGACAGGTAGTGGTGGTGCATGCCTTTAATCCCAGCACTCAGGAGGCAGAGGCAGGTGTATCTCTGTGCGTTCGAGGCCAGCATGCTCTACAAGAGCTAGTTCCAGTACAGGCTCCAAAGCAACACAGAGAAACTGCAAAAAATAAAATGGAAAAATTAAGTCTTGATTGAATATGTAATACTGTAGGATGAATAACCTTTTCAACATTTTTCAGAATGGAGTGATATTTTGATTTTAAAACTGTCAATAGTATTTTGAATAAATACATAAAATAAGATGTTAATGGACATTTCAGAAATTGTTGGGATTTCTGTCCTAATCCCAAGCCAAAATAGATTTAACATTTTTTCATGAACTCAATTAATGCAGTGTTGCAAACAGAAAATTCTAAATTTAAACATTTTAACACAAGTTCAAGACATACTAATCTGAACTTAAATGAACTTTAAATGATGAGGTAGTATATTCAAAATGCTTTAAAAAGTCTTTGCTTTCTTTGATTAAACAATTTCTGTGAGAGAATCACTGTATGTACAATAAAGCACTGAAGTTCATAGCATATAAGAGTCTTGAATCGGAGCCGAGATAAGTTGGGCAGGGTTGGTGTTGGATGATGTAACAGTAAGGACAGTGAGAAGAGCACATTTTGTATGTTTGTAACCAAGGCTTCAGTGAAGTTCCCTGATGCAATACAGGTGAAAGCTGCCAGACACACATGGATGCATTCTATTACATGTTGGATTTTGAGCTATGATTTGGTTGGTTGTTGCATATCAGTTAAGATTTAGAGTTGATCTCTCTCTCTCTCCCTCTCTCTCTCTCTCTCTCTCTCTCTCTCTCTCTCTCTCTCTCTCTCGCTCATTCTCTTTTTTTGTGAAACCCCACATTAAATTACATGACTTATAAAAAAAACAGGGATTTAGTTCACAATACCACTGTCAGAAAAATTTAATGGAGAAGAGAAACTGGTTAAGCACAGGATGCTGTTCTCCCAGATGAACAGACTGTGGGTGAATAGGGATGTATTGAAATATGAATCACAAGTGAATTCCATGGACTCTCTAGTTCCACATCATTCTCCATGTGCCACAAGGAGTATAATAAGGGTAGAAAGAAGAAAAGGATTTTGAAGTATGAATTTTTGAAATTACTCCCCGGTATGCTTTGTTCATCATAGACTTTGTGCTGTAGGAAGAAACATTTCCATCAGACACTGTAGTACTATCAGCTAAAATTTAGAGCCCACTGTAACCACTGATGAAGAGCAATTTATCAATAAGTAATCCTCAGTAGCAAGTAATCCATGTGTAGAGTTTCAGTGCTCAGAAGGAGCAGGATGCTGCTGGCCTTCTGAGGGCAGATGAGGACAAGGACTATATGGTAGTAGACTTTCACATGCTTCAGGTGTTCCAGTCCCTATGGCTGATGATAATGACCAAATATTTTTCTTGAGTTATGGTGACACAGTGTGACTTCTTTCTCCCCTACTCCATATAGTCCCATGAAACATCTGAGCCCACCATCTGGAAAAATGGATATTACTAATCCTAAAGACACCCAGAGAAATATTCCCTAAAGATAAATTAGGTTTATCTGGGAGTAGCAAACATTTCAATTTAAATATACACATTTTAGAATATGAACATTTTCAAGGAAAGTTGAAGGAAGGGAATTTTAAGACAAGATTGTGTTCATGTAAATATATTAAAATTACTTGAGCTATGAAGATCAATAAGGATGGCATCAGTTCAACGGTACACTGATGGAGGCTGGTGGAATTCTGTCTAAGAAGCTCCCAGGTGCCATGACTACCACTGGTCTAGGTGCCATGCTTGAGAAAAACCTCTCAAAGCAACATGTGTCTTAACTTGCTCTTTGGACACTATGGTGCAGCAATGTGTGATTGGTGGGCAGAGGGAGACATCTCAGCTCCTGCAGCAGCAGTTGAGATGGCAGGTGAGGCCACCAAGTCCTTGGTGCTATTCAGTAAAAGCAAGAGGGATTAAAGTGACATGAAGCCACCAACCTTTTTCCTGATTCCAGATATGTAGGAGAGTCATCTGGCAGAGTGGTCATAGTTTATTCTTGTTACTTTCCCAGTGACAGCCTGATGAATTGGTTTACACTGGGTATTGACCCAGTGTTAGTGAGCAGATTGAAAGACAAACCGAAAGAGATCACAGGAGAGTTATCTTTATGAGGTTCAGGTTTTCAATAGTTTTGCACAAGTGAACACAGCAGTCCAGGAAAGGCATACCCAGACAACTGTGACATGGACAGGAAGCAGAGTCCTAGTAGCTGTAATGGTTATTGCTGTGGGGAACACAGATGAAACACGACTATTCAAGTCTCAGTTGATGCACTATAGATGACCTCAGAAGCACCACAATGTATCAGGGTCAAATTAAGGAATGAAAGCGAAGCGCTTCCTCTGGAATAGTTTGACCAAAAGAAAGTCCAAATTTGAGTTCTCCACTTCTCTTTCTGAATCTTCTGTCTGTCTATACTTTGTAGTTTGGATCCTATCCATGTCTGTGTCTGCCTGTCCCTGTTGTTGTCTGAATAGTCTCCCTAACAAAGGGCTTTGCTGTGTACTTATTAAACAGTGCAGAAAGTGTGGTATGGGGAAAGAATGGGGGATTTTTACAGAAACCTTTACCAGAGTGTAACAGAGAACAAAGTTGCTTGCATTACCCCAACTGTTCCAGAACAGTAAGTAGACATTATCAAGCTGTATCTATCTATCTGTATATTGTTTCCAAAACTAATGGTGAATATTTGTTGTAGATGGTTGTTCCTGAACTGTTGGTTGCTTTCAGCAGATTATCACAGCACACAGACACAGTATTCTGGGTCAGGGGCATGATAGGGGCACATACTTTGTGATTAAAGATCTGCAAGGGCTTAAGTTGTAAAATCTGATTGCATGGGAAATTGATGGGGAGTGAAGTTGACTTTATTCTCCTAAAGGCATAAATAGGCTGAGTACACAGTGGAATATTTGGCTAAGTACACTGTCTTAAATAAGCCCCAAGGTAGACTACTAACTTGTCTGTGTGGTCCAGAAAAAGTTCAGTCCCTCAGAACGCAAAAGATCTTTTCATAAAATTATAACACTACAAGTTGCAATTGCAAATAGCTACTCTGCAAAGAATTTCAAAGAACACTTGTGCTGCTTGTCCTGGAGTGCACGACCCTCTAAGCTTACAAAAAGCAGTCAAAAAGATAAGATTCTTTCTGTACCTAAGCCCTCAAGAGGAGCTATAGTGAAGTGAAAAGTTGCCAAGGGTTATGACAGAGGGAAGACTTGACAGTGAAGAGTGGGTTTGAATCACTGGAAGATGTCTGTGAGTGAGAAGGTAGAGGGAGAGAGTTGCATGCAGCCAGGGACTCTCTATGAAAGGCAAGACTATGGTTGACCTCTCCTCATAGAATCAGGAAAGATGACATGCTTATTTCTATTCCTGTATTTTTTTTCCTTTTGGAGGGGTCTTTCCTGATAATTTTGAGATTATATTTTAATTGCAATATTTCTTACTTACCTTTCCTCTCTGCAAACTCCCTCCCTTGAATTCATGGCCTTTTTTCCATGTGTAAATATAGCCTATTAAGTCCATATAATGTTGTTTGTATGTATGTTTTCAGGACTGACCGTTGAGCACTGAAAAACCCCTTGGGGTCACCTCCTCTGGGGAGGATTACCCCTCCCATTCCCAGCTTTATTCAGTTTTCTGCAGTGCTATGTGTAGGACTGAGGCCTCATGAGCTTTTCCTCTTCCATTCTTGCTTGTTTTTGATGTCTTTCTTGGTCAGCTCACATTTGTGCAGTCACAGTGGTGAAACTATCCAGGCAGAGCTTCTGATATTACTAGGAAATACAATCTCATAGCAAAGTTCCAGATCCTTTGGCACTTAAAATCTTTCTGACTCCTCTTTGGCAAAATTCCTTGAATCTTAGGTGTGGAAGTGTTATGCAGATGTATTCATTGTAACTGGGTGCCACACCTCTGTTTAATAAACCAGCATAGTCACTAACAACAGTTCATCAACATCTGTCCTTAGTACTCACAGACAAACACAGTCTTAACCCCTTGTCAAGCGATCATCTGCTTCCAGTAGATTGAGAGCACCATAGAAAGCAACAACCAATCTTATATTTCTTTTGCATGTCAGCTGGGATTTCAACTTTCACTTCACCTTCATTTCAGGACCCAGACTGAGGGTTTCTCAAGGTTTAACTAGTTACCATGGCAGAGGGAAGGAGAAAGAGGAACACTGAATGCTCAGTCATGAAGTTTCTTTTCAGAAGTAACATGCATTGCTGGTGATCTTGAGTTGAATGGAATTCCAAAAAAAAAAAAATGATGCCCCCCCCCCCGACCTTTAGAATGTGATTGTTATTTGGGAATAGAGCCTTGAAAGGTATATATGGTTCATGGCTGTGAGTTGATATATTTAGGCTGGGCCCTAACTCCAGTGACTTGGGATATGATGGAGAAAGTGTTTGGAGACTAATGGGAAGCATTTGCAGACAGGAACAGAGACTGGAACAGTGCAGCTCAGTCAGGAAAACCCAAAGCTGCCAGGACCCAACAGAAGCTGGGGAGAAGCTAGAAGTCCCTGAAAGAAGAGATCTGATAACCCAGATGGCCTTTCAGATGCTTGACTTAAGCCCATTCCATGTTTTTTCTTTTCTCACAAAAAGACATTAAGCACACTGCCCCGCCCCTGTAGCTCCCAGCCTAATCCAGGATCATTCGATCTCCAGCACTGCATGCTGTGCACTGTCCTTTCCAATAACTTCAGTTTTAGGGAAACAGCTGCTTCCCTGACCATTGACAGACTTAGGCAACCAGCTGCTCTCTGATCCCTATCCCGAAGCTCCAAATCTAGTGCAGAGGTGTCCTTTGCATCCACCATGGCAGCAGGTGGGGAGACTCCATCGGTTCTTTGATAGCCTTGTCAAGGCTGCCATCCAAGTTATTACTACTCTTGTCTGGCAGACCTGCCTATAGCTGCACAGGGCTTTGGCAGGAATCCACAGAATTGGCGAGGCTAAACCTTTCTATCTGAGAGGGATTAGGAAAAAAAAAGTCACTCACAAACTCTCCTGACATTTTCATTCTTTATTCTAAATCTTCTTCATTCTCTTTATTTCTCTCTCCTTCCTCTCATGTTGTTTTACAGCTTTTATACCCCAACAGAATCTTCCAGGCAGCACAGGAGTCAGAACAGTTGTATTCCATTTCTCAAGTGAATAATTACAGGTAAAATCATGCTTTTCATCTCCCTCACATGATTAAACATTTTAAGTATTACAGACGTAAAACATATTATCTCAAGAACTCACATACATTCATATCCAAGCAACTTGCTATAGATTAACCATGTGGCAAGTGAGGTCTTTTTGTCATGTTTTTACTGAGAGGCTGCATTTTGCAGTTACAAAGAAAGGGTCAATTATTTATCACTTATCTTGAAAGGTAATCTTATAAGGAATCTTAAAGAAATCACAAACCTAATCTTTATATATATGAAAAACAATCAGTCAACTCTACTTTAAAACTTTAGGGTACCTATCCATTCATTAATAAATTTTATATCAGAAGATTGATGATATAAACATGTATAAGGAATTAATTATCAAGCAAACCTAGCCAGGAGAGTACATCAGCCACTAACAATTAAAGGGGCTTTGTTCTTGTTCCCTGACCTTAAAGAGTTCCGCATTCAACTATGTGCCTTCCTAAAACTTTAGATTGTCTTCTTGAGTTTTTCACCTTAAAGTTATTTAACAAAAACATGTCAGTCTAACTTCGTTATTTTCAAAACTTTGTTTCAGCTATGATGTATTCCAAGACTTATAAACACATCTCCCAACATTAAGCTTAAAAGAGTTTCTACTAGATGGGCTATTGGAACTCAGTTGTTAAGTCATTAACTTGAGCCACAATCCATGCAGCTCCTTAGATGATCCTGGCTGTGAAATATATTTTCTATTTATTTTTATTCATCAAAACTCTGTATAGGCTATCACTATTATCAAGTTAGACAAAACAACATGGGGAGATTGTCTTCTCGACAATCCACAGGTAAAAATGCCCAGTAGAATGGAATGTTTCCAAGAGAAAAACACACTGTATTACAGGCAGTGGAGATCTCCCCATGTCCACTCACACCATGCTAGATAACAGAGAAAGAGAGCCGTGCAAACATATAAAGACACAGCAGAAGCAAAAGACATTCCAGGGTTTCTAGTCCCATGCCTTGCCTAAACGAGATGGACCCATCAGAGGATGCCCTCCTGGTGGGATGACACCTGGAACTTCAATTGCAACTCACTGCTCCTCTGGCTTGGCCCTTGGCACATTACCACCATGACAATTAACTGTTTCATCCATGACATGGCTGCTAGACACAATCAAATCTTACTTACAAAGCAATGCTATCCTCTGATCACATCCAGACACTTATTAAAATCCCTTCAATGATGGTTAATCTCAATAGTCACCTTGATGAGGTCTGGGGTCACCTGAGAGATAGACTTCTGTGTATGCCTGTGTGGTGGAGTGGGGGTTGTCTTGATTAGGTTGGTTAAGGTGGGGAAAGCCACCCACTATGGGTAACAGTTTCATGAAGTAGGATCCTGGACTGTATAAGAAGAAAGTGAGTTAACATTTACCATTCTGCTTCTTAACTCTGGAACAGCTCCTATTGCTACGACTCCTTTGCCATCATGACTGTCCCTTACACTAAGATACTCCCCCATATTTTATTTTATTTTTTTTTCATTTTTTGAGACAGGGTTTCTCTGTGTAACAGTCCTAGCTGTCCTGGAACTCACTCTGGAGACCAGGCTGGCCTGGAACTCACAGAGATCTGCCTGCCTGCATTCTGTCTTCTGAGTGTTGGGACTAAATGCCTGAGCCCCCGTTCCCAGCAAATAAATCCTTCTTTAAGGGGCTTTTGTCAGGCTATTTTCTCAGCAAAACAGAAAAGGAAGTATCTACCCCACCTTCTGTTTGCCCAGTTCTGTGAAAGATCTGGAAGAAATGATATTGTGCCCCTTCTTGTTTTACAGAACGATAATCCCATAGAGGAGAGATTCATATATTTTAAAAACCAAATGCAGGACACAATACACTGAGACAGAGATCAACAGAAAATGGTGATTTTGTTTCTGGATGGTATTACTGCAATGGTTGTTTGTGAGGACATATCCAAGGTCACTAGTATGGCATGGTACTGTGGAAATGAAACTTCTGAAGCAGATGTGAGAAAACCAACATTGGGGAGGGGGGGAGGGGAGCTGGTCCAGAGGATGTGCACTCCTCAGAGGAGCTACTGGGGACTGGGTTTTTGGCAAGTTCATTGCTCACTAGAAACTTAAAAGTGGTTGTAGAAAGACCTTTGCTTCAAGATGAAGGATATGGCTTTGGTGACACAGCCACTCTCTGGCATGGAGCCACATTTTACAGCCCACTTTCCAAACACCTGCGCTCAAACACAGCATGGATGTCTCCACCAGGCTCCTGAAACTGCTGGGAGAGGCTCCTGGGTCGTTAACTTACTGCTAAGGGCTGTCGGCCGCAGAACATGTTCCTCTCTGCATCCCATTCTAAACCATTCCCCACGCGTGGACTATTTGCTTGCTTTTCCCGGAACAGAGAATAAAATCATTAACCAACTAAATAAGATGGAAGAAAGAGAAGGGACTGGAGGCCCCAAGGTTGTTAAAGAGGAGTCCGCGAGATGCTAACAGTTGAGGCTCATAGAGTGCGCATGCTCTGTCCCTGTCCTCCGGTTCTGTTAGTAACCACCTTCATATGACAGGACAGGATGTGGACCTTGGTGGCCTCACTGCTATTAAGTTCTCTATGCTGCGGTAGGTGGCTCTGATCTCACAGTTGAGGGTCGTAGGCTGCTCTTTGCCAGCCCCAGATGATGGTTCTTTCCCAGAGTGTTGACCTCAGAGGTCTCAACCTGGATTGGTCGCCCTCTGCCTCTTCCTCCATCGAGATGAGAGAAGGGCTAGAGCGCCTTACCCTGGCCACACCCCACTCCAGTGGTAACTACAGATCTGCAAATCTGAACTGGCCAGGGGTAGGGGGTGACACTGGGCATACAGAGTGCAAAGGACGCAAGTACAAAGAACCCCACCTCCAGGACCTTCACATGGCTTTAGAGGTTGAAGAACAAGAGTGGAAAGGTCCTGGATTCTTTTGATGAAGTGAGTACAGAATTTAGTGAAGTCCTTCAAAAAGGGACTTTGCTTTACCCACTACAGCGTCAGCATTGGGGATAAGAAAGTTTAAGGTAGGCTTTCCAGACCTCAGTCAGGAAGCTACTTTTAGTAGAGAGCAATTAACATTGAAAAGCAAAGAAAAATTTATTCTGTGTGAGTATATTAGGAAAAGGGATAAAAACTGATTTCCTGTAATCCTTCTCCCTAGCCTATCATCCTGATACTGACAGGAGGGTCTGGTTTAGGTAAAGGGCAAGGAGTATGCACAACTAAATAATCCCTGTCACAGTCGAGGTGTGTTCCAGCCCACCACCTGTCATGTCAGCTCTGGAGCCACTCCTGCAAGGTGGCAACACACTTCAGCCTTTTCTCTCCTCAATATGAGAGATTGGGGGGGATTTCAGTTTCTTAGGGCCCTATGTATTGAGATTCTGATATCCAACTTGGGTAGGGGGCAACAATCTTCTCAAAAATATCTTTATTCCTGTCATACTTGTTACATTTGGTCACTTTTATGTTGTGGCAATGATTTAACAGTAAAAGTCATCTAGAAAATATCTTGTGACTTCAGTACCCCAACAGCCACTTTTACTAACTTACAAATTGTCCATTGAAACCTTCCTAGTTGATTTGGAAGGTGCAGTGTAAGTTGTACACATTTCATTAAATACTAATAAATTAACTTGAGTCAAAACACGCATGCAGCACTGGGATTTGGGTTTTTTTTTTTCCTCCTCATGGGTTTTGCCTCCTGCTGTGGTTCGGTTGTGGTTAGTCTTCCAAGGGTTTCTGTGATGGAAGAATGTCCTCCACTGTGGCAGTGTTAAGAGGTGGTCAGAAATGAGGCCTATTGGGAAGTTGGGATGCCAGCACACCTCATGTGTCAAGTGGGGTGCCTCTCTTGAGTTTATGTACACACACACACACACACACACACACACACACACCCCTACACACCTAAACCATGGTCTGGCTGTGCTACCAAAATCGTGGGCCAGGCTCTTATAGAAGATCTCATATGGCAGTTGTTTGGTTGATGTCTTCATAAGTTTTCCACTGTGACATTTTAATCAAGACTGCATTTTAAAATAAAAACTGGGTTTTGCTATTCATTTGTATGTCTTTATAGTCTATGCATGATTTTATATATATAACCAAAAGACATGAAAGAACTCTAAGGACTTAAAGAAAATAAAAGGTCACTGAAATCAAGTATCTGATTTCACAGTGATTAATATTTTAACCAAATTTTAACCAAATTAGTTTCCAATTCATGGGACTTTGGGTTTAAGAATTTTTGATATACTTTTAGTCCAATTAAAGCAAACATATAATCGATATTGCTAGCATTTAGGGGAACTCGAGTACTTTTAATTACGTCTGTTGGATCCTGAAAATCATAAGATTGAAAGTTTCCTTGAGGTGAGAGAACACAACACTGTCTTCAGGTTTCTCCCTTCCAGACTCATCTTATTTGTCTTTGAAGTTTTTTGAAAACAAAGAATGTGAAAGCCATCTTTATCTGATAATAAAATTGGAAATGACTCTCTTGGAATAGTTGTGAAAAATAAATAAATTGGTAAATGTATGGAATAAGCATTTCTAAATAAGCTTTTCATGTAACTTAAAGATTTAAAGCCATAAAAAAATAAATGAGCTTCATAATGTTTGAGTGTTTGCTAAGTAAGTGAAATTCACATTTGCCCTTGACTTCATGAAGACCGTTTTACAAATTCTGACTTCATCTTTTCCCTGTTTGAAGTACATCCCGCTGAGTTCACTAGTGTTTCTCATATGCATATGTCATGTGGTCAGTTAGGACTCTGGACATTGGATAGTCTATCAGGAAGCTTGTCCCTGGAGAAGAGCATCCTTCCCTCCTCTCTTGTAGCTACTTACCTGTATATCCTCATCCAGGGTTGGGGCCTTCTGAGATTTCCCCTTTCTATCTCAGAATGGCAAGTTATACTGTTGTTGTGTAGGTCTTGTTTAGGTGGCCATGCTCTTTAGATTCCTTGACTTTCTCTCCCTGTCATATGTGAAAGACTCTGTTTGTAGCTATTTCACTGCTCTGACTATCCCCACCCCCATCTTCTGCAATGTTCCCGAAGCCTTTGGGGTAAGGGTTGCTTGCAGATTTTTTATGAAGATGGGTGCTTCATGATCTGTTGCTCTATCTGCCTCTATTTTCTTGAAAAATAATTACTTACCTTCATATTTTTGAATCACCACAGGTGTAGTAGGAGCGGCGGGCCACTTCCCACCGCCTGGCTCATGGCCACCAGCTAGCTTATGCCCCGAAATAACAACACACAAGTTGTATTCTTTTAAACACTGCCTGGCACATTAGTTTCTGCCTCTTAGTGGCTAATTCTCACATTTTTTAAGGCATTAACTTCATTCTCTATTCTTTTTCTTCTCTCTCCCAAGCCTACATATGCTCACCCAACACTGTGACCCATTTAAAGGTCTTTTATGTCTGAATCTGTCCTATTGTGAATCTGTAATTCTTTATTGTTCAGGAGCACTTCTTAAAATGCTAAGCACTTCTTAAAAACTTTAGTTTGCACCACATAGGAGTGATATGGGACTGCCTGTTTTCTGCCGAGCCTAAACCTTAACTGCGCTGTTATTATGGTAATTAAGATAGATCCTGCCTGAGTTCAGCACAGTTCAGCATGGCAGAGCTGCTCCTGCCTCAGTGCCATTTGGTGACCCTGAGCTGTGCACAGTTCCAGGCACACAGCAAGTCCACATTGCCATTAAGCAAGCCGTGGCAGTTTAACTCTGAGAATGAGCTTTTAATCTGAGCTACATCCAAATCTGCCATTCCAAGCACTGTGCAGCCTAGAAACACCTCTCTGCATGGCAGCAGAAATCCACCATGCTCTCCTGCCTGCCTATGCCTGATTCGGCCATTTGCCCAGGTGCCGGCGGGGAGTGCTGAGCCATTGGCATGGTCTCAGGGTACTTTCTTTCCAATCGCAAGTGGGAACACAAACATCCAGTCTCATAAAAGCCATTGAAATGCTTTAAAGCCAGAATTTGTAGTAGTGGCACAGCCCCAGGAAGCCGAATTTTAAAATGGCTGGAGCGACTTTTTTTCTGCCTCTATTGCTGAATCAGGAAATCTCTCTACAGCATGCCCTAGCAAACAGCAAAAAAGCTGTGTTAAACTCTCTGTCTCTCCTTTTTAAGCTCTCTCAGGTTTTACATAGATCCAGTTTACCATATTGAGGCACCACTCTGTAATAGGAGTGGCGGGCCGTTTCCCACCACCTGGCTAATGGCCACCAGCTAGCTTATGCACCGAAATAACAACACACAAATTGTATTCTTTTAAAAACTGCCTGGCCCATTAGTTTCAGCCTCTTATTGGCTAAGTCTCATATCTTGCTTTAACCCATATTTAGTAATTTGTGTAGCACCATGAAGTGGTGGTTTACCGGGAAAGATCTTAGCCTGCATCCATCTCCGAGAGAACTATGGTGTCTGCCTGAGGCATCTGCCTCACTGCCTTCTTCCTCCCGGCATTCTGTTCTGTTTACTCTGCCTACCTAATTTTCTGTCCTATCAAAGGACCAAGGCAGTTTCTTTATTAACCAATGAAAGTAACACATAGACAGATGACACCCCCACATCGAACAGGGAGAAACATTGTCAAGATCTAGATTTTGGTTTTTCGCCATAATCTCTCATTTATAAAAAAAGTAATGAAATCCATATCTAAACAAATATCTTACATTAGCTAATAAAGTCATGACTTCATAAATAGCTCATTAATATTATCAATTTAATAACTGATCTACTTGTAACTGCAATGATAGACTTTGACTTTTGTACAGGGTCAGACAGTGAGATGCACAAATTCAGATTCTCCATTTCACAGTAACTATACCTAAAGTCTATGAATATAAAATAAAAGAAAGAATTTGCAGTTAAATTAAGATTTCTATGTGAGATTTGATATCTCACAAACTGAAAATGCAGATCCATAAATAATTGGTGATCTCTAAGAATCTAATAAATAGTCTAATAATAAAAAGGGTTATGTTATTGGTCATATCTCCTTACAGGAAACTACAAATGTGTATGGCATCATATATGAAATCATCTGTTACTTCACAATGGTATGTTTTTTATTTGGAGGCATTTATCAACTGATCACATACTTGGGCAGTGTAATGATGCAATTAGTAAAACAAATAAATGCATAAAGGTCCAGTGAGTTTGTTATATTTCTGGATCCAACCTAAACATTGGTTGGCTCCTCTTACATTGCATCATTACAATCAAAGAAATTGTAGTAAGGGCAGTAAATTGCACAAAATAGGCTCATTCATTAGGTTTTTCACTCTTTCATAGTGGTTATCAACTTCACATAATCATCAGAAGTGTATCCCTTGTCATTTGATATCTAAATGACTCTATAGCTAACCCACCATGGCCCAAAAAAGCTTCCCTAGATTGTACAATTAGATTCAGGTAGCCCAAAAACTCTAGAGTGCTTATCAGCAATGAAAGTAACATTTGGGTAACTGTTAGCTGCTCCTAAAACAAAAAATCAAAATTAATGGAAAATAAAAACTAAACCCCACAGCATGAAGAAGCCTCACAATGTGTATCTGGAATTTATGATGTATAAAGCCAAGTGCTTTAAAGGTTAGGTTTGTAGCAAAGTGATCACCAGTCTGCATTTTTGGTACTGTTGCAGATTATATTTTATACTATGATCTTCAAAGTGTTTCTTGTTGTCTGTCTAATCTTTATGAAGCCAACTGACTCTTTTTAAAGAATGTTAGCTCAGAGCTATGAAGTGGATACTGCCTGTGAGAACAGTAAAATATTTACACCACAGACCTTGCTCAGACAAAGCCTTTCTTCCTGCCTCTTTATTGCTCAAATGTGGCCTTGCCCGTGCTATTGGCACCTATCCTATTCCCATAATGTGAGGCCAGAACAAACAAACCAGGCTCAGTTTGATATTAAGGAATAACCAAAATACAGCCAAAAACTGGTTGGTCAGCAACACATTTGAAGAAAAATCTTGACCTATTGGGGAAAATATCAAAATTTTTATGCCAATCATCCCACAAGTATTGCTTAACAATGAACACCAGAATGTGCCTAGTAGGGGACTTGTGCTTTTGTTTTCTTGAACACAGTCCAGAATGTATTCCACTGTACTTCTTATATTCAACTCATGGACACAAATCTTCAGCTTGATGGGCATTTATTAGTAATTATCCTCTTAGAGGAGCATCTTATGCCCTTGATTGCATTTTTAGTATATATAGAAGGAATAATTAGGGATTAGTAAAGTTGATTTCTTATATTCATTAGCACTTTTTTGTGTGGTTGGGGAAAGATCAGTAAACTATTTATTTGAAAGTCTAGATAAGTGAATAATATGGAAGACAACAGGGTTCTCCACATCCCTGTCATTTGAGTCAAATGGTGAGCCTTGTATATGGTAGGGCAGTCAGGGATGGCTTATGCCATTAAGAACCCATTAGCAGCATCTGCTCTTGTTTCTTCTTTTGGAGTCTTTTGAGTAGCTAGTGGTTAACTGGAGGAAGAAGTCATTTATTTTTCTACCTACCATGCAAGCAAACTTCTCAAGTACTTGATACTGTTTTTCACCTTCATGGTGTCTACCATTGTTATATGGTTATCTTCCATTAATAATTAAAGCACTGTTACTTAAGTGTTTGTAATAAACCTAAGATTTAGTACTACAGAATTGCAGAACTATCTCAGATTATTTGTATTACCCCTTCCCAGGTTCAGCTCAGATATTATTTAAAAATATTAAATCTGTGACGGTAACAGATTGTAAAAAGGATGTTTTCATTCCATGCCATGCCATAAATTTGATGCCAGAAGGCCTCGACGACTTGTACTTGACATGGTTCTTTGGAAACACATTTATTTTGACTTTCAACGGAGCTGAAAACAAATACTCTAAAATTCCTGCATTTCAAAGTGGACGGATTTCAACCTCAGCCTTTTTAAAAGGAGACGCTTCTTTGACGCTGGATAAGAATGAGGCAAAAGCCGGAAACTACACTTGTGTAGTCACGGAATTAAGCAGAGAGGGTAAACAGAGTGTGGAACTAAAATACAACTGCAGTAAGTAACACAATTTAAATATGGTTTATCTCTATGCATATACATCTGGAATCTGGATGGACCTTGTGACCATGCTTGGGGTAGAGTCTTCAAGAGATACCTTGCTCTTGTTGTTATTTTGAGGAGTGGTTTAATTCATAAAAAACTTGGTTATTATCATCAGTAAATGTTATTGTAAGACAGTTTCACCCCTTATGCTTTTTATCTGTGGAACATTCCATTTTTTTCATTGAGTTAATACCATGTAATATATGAGCGCCCATAGGTGACGGCATCAGAACATATGTGGACGTTGGCCTAGGAAGGTGGATAAGTTCAGAAGTATCCACAGCACAAGAATGAGGACTTCTGTTCAGACATCTAGTGCCCAAATGAAAGATAGAATCTGTAACGTGTATCTTCAGAGCCAGTCCAGGAGTCAGGGCAGAGATAGTCCTAGCACTAGATCTTGTAGCCAGGTAGTTCAGTCCATTCTGGGAAGGGAGGCTTACTGAAAATCCTGGGGTCAAAAATAGTTGGAATCTAACAGAGAAAGACAGACAATAATAACTCATAATTTATACACATGTGCATACACATAGATAGGCACTCACACACTGGACACACACATGCAAATAAACAAGAGGAGGAGGAAGGAGAAGACTGTTCAGCAGCTAAGAGGGCACCAATGCCATGATTGTGGTTTTGTCTATTTCCACTACCATGTATGAAACCAGAGCTAGGTGCTTTATAAACCCTCTTGCCTCAGTTATTCTGTTATAGCAATGGGAAAAAGACTAAGAAAATTGGATTTTCCTTTATCTATGTCCTGGTACAACAGAAATTACTGGAGAGATGACAAATAAGCTGAAAGCTGTGCTTAAGAAATAATCACCTGCTCCTACCAAGTTTTAATTTAGTATCTATGGTTGTTCAGTGTGAAATGACCCCAAAATGCTCATGTATTTGACCATGTAGTCCCCTGATGGTATAATTTAGTTGGTTGCAGAACCTTTGAGAAGTACAGCCTAAGTAGTAAAGAAAGGGGAGGTCTGTAACTGGGAATGAACTGTACAAATACTTTACCAAACAAAGAGCAGGAAGCTGTTTGGAGACTACTACACCCAGTTCACAAAATGATTGTTAATAAATGTTTGTTCTCATTTAAAAAGAGTTGAGAATAAAATGTTAATAATCACTTCCTATTAAAATAATTAGTGGAGGAAATATGTCATAGAAATTAATACTTTACATTGGTGTGGATTTTTTGTTTATTGATACATATTAAAATCAATTTTGTTACTGTATATATGTATATATATACACACTACACACACGCACACACACATATCTATTTGTATATATATACATATACATATATATATATGTATATTGATAAAATATTTGTAGAGTTCACGAGACCTTTCAGAGGTTCTTATTCTATAAGTGGAGACTGTGTGTTCTTTCCCAGTATATATACACTGTATGTATGTATGTGTGTGTGTATATATACATGTATATATGTATATATATTATGTGTAACAAAATTGTAAATATATATATATATATATATTTCTACTCTTGTTTAAGGTATTGTGTTTGAGCAACTCATTTAAAATGCAATGCATAATAACAAATACAGATTAGTAGTCATCTATAATAATCAAACCTTTAGTCATGTTAGTTAGGTTTTCTAGATATACAGAGATATATTTCAGTTAGACAGATGATCTCCAACACATCAAAGACCTATAGAATATGGCATTTAAAAGGTTTTAAGAACTTAGACTTTTCTCAATCATGAAATTCGTCTGGTAGCACCAATTGCTTCAGAGAGGTTGATGGGCATTGAAGAACCTCATTATGGAGTTTGCCTTTAATGTGACAAGACTAGCCATTTGGGCAAGAAACTGGACTACTTGATGTTATGTATGAACTGGACATTCAGAGTCCACAGAAAAGTGACTGCTGTACTTGCCAAAAGATGAGATAGTCCTTCAGGGTTTCTGCTTCACAGAAGAAACTGACAGACATTCTGCAGGACACAGAAAAAAGCAACTGACAAATTTGCCAAAACATGGCAGAACAGATCTTCAAATTTCCTGCTTCATTGAAAGTCTGCCAAATATTATGGGCCTATAAGCTGAAGATGGATGAACCAACATTATGAAAGAACTTTGGATAACTGTCCAGGCAACTAGATGTCTGTGTCTTTTCTACCACTTTGGAAGTTGCTTACAATGTACTTCCTGTTTAGTTAGGAAACACTATATTCTCCTGGAATCTTTGATGGAGTTGAAGATAAATAGTTATATTTTTCATTTTCCTTAGTTATGGTAAAAGATAAATTAGATACCAAACTTAGATTCACAAAGATATGAGAAATGATAGAATATTTTCTTTATTTTTTTAAAATATTTATTTATCAATTATATATACAGTATTCTATCTGTGTGTATGCCTGCAGGCCAGAAGAGGGCACCAGACCTCACTACAGATGGTTGTGAGCCACCATGTGGTTCCTGGGAATTGAACTCAGGACCTCTGGAAGAATAGGCAATGCTCTTAACCACTGAGCCATCTCTCTAGCCCCAGAATATTTTCTTTAATTTTTCCTAATACAAATAGACTAAATATTGTAACTGTAATTCTTGGTTGATAATTGTTTTATTATTTGTAATTTTACTATGCTAAAGTACATTCTTTTTTATTTAGACAGGAAAGGGGAGATGATGTGGGATGTCCTTTAGTATATGTATTGCTTTTGTTGGTTAATAAATAAAGGTGTTTTGGTCAATGGCTTAGCATAGTAAAACCTAGTGGGAAATCTGAACAGAGACAGAAAGATAGAATATGCACAGTTGAAGAAGATGTCATGTAGCTGCTGATAGAGAAAGATTCCAGAACATTGCCAGTAAGACACAGCCCCATACTGATAAATAGATTAATGAAAATAAGTTAACTTAAGATGCAAGAGAGAGCTAGGAATATGCCTAAGCCTTTGATCAAGCCATGTTATAATTAATATAGTTTCTGTGTGATTATTCATGTCCAGAAATCTGTGAAACAAAACAACAGGTACTGTCTACAACTGCTTTTCCAGAAGTCCTGAGTTGAATTTTCATCAACAACATGGAGGGCTCAAAAATATATATAATCAGATTTGATGCCCTCTTCTAGCCTGCAGGCAGTCAAAACACTGTATACATAATAAATAAATAAATCTTTAAAAACAAGGATAAAAGAAATGAAATAAAAGGAGTGGTGACCTCAGAGATAGATACCACCCAGCTAAGGTTCCAATGCAGAAAGGAACTGTTGACAGGGTGTGGAACCAGCCCAAGAGAAAGAAGTGTGCTGCAGTCAACAAAGCTGAAATTAGTTGAAGATGCAGAGTTTAGAGTTTGCCTCGATGAATTTTGGTCTTTTTTGGACCAGTATTTCCACACTATGCTCTCATCCTTATGTTTTAAAAATGCAATGTATATCCTATGTCGTCATATGTTGGAAGTACATGTTCTGTTTTTTTAATTTTTATTTTATAAAGAATTACAATTAAGTGATTGCATGAATCTCTGAAAAGACATTGAACTTTGGACTTTTAAAAATTGGTGAAACTGTGATAGGCTATGGTAATTTTGAAGTTGGACTAAATATTTTACATAATGATATTGCTACAAGCTTATGGGGGTCAGGGAGTGGAATGTGGTCATTTGAATGTAACTGGCCCACATAATCTATAATCACATTAGGAGGTGTGGCTATGTTGGAGTAGGTGTGGTCTTGTTGGAAGAAGTGTGTCAGTGTTGAGGCAGGCTTTGTGGTCTCATGTGCTCAAGCCAAGGACAGTGAATTGGTCCATTTCCTTTTGCCTTCTGATGAAGGTATAGGCAGCACCATGTCTTCCTGCATGTCATCATGCTCCTTGCCATGATGTTAATGAACTAAACCTCTAAGAAATTAAATATTTTCCATTGTAAGAGTTGCTGTGGTCATGGTATCTCTTCACAGCAAAAGAAATCCTAAGATTTAGTAGATCATAGTAAAGTAGTCTAGCACTAGCTCAGAGTGCAGTATAAGTAGGGGTAGATTCACAGATCAATAGTCCTCTGCATAAGCAGGGAAGATGAATTAAATCCAACAGCCAAGAGAGGCTATGCTCATTTCTATAACTTTTTATAATACCCAAGACCTCACCCAGAGTGGTCCAGCATCTCAAAGACCTTTGGTTGAAGGAGTTCTCTCTTCTTCTCCCCCTTTTGTTTGAATAAGAGAGTTCCCAACCCAATACAAACTATACAATAAGAACAGATATCAAGTATAAAATTAGAATTATATCCAGCATAGACAATATTAAGCAAGAAACATATGTTAAATGTTTTAATAATTATCTTATCATAAGAAGTCTAAGACTTGCATTAAAAATGGCTTAGCTAAGTCATGAGAAGAAAGTAATTATGACTATTTAGTCTTCAACCCCACTGAAGACTTGAGGAGGAAAATAATATTACTTGAGACACAGTGCAATCAAGCAACTTTCAAAATGTGCAATAAATGACAGAGACAACTGGCTATCTGGGCAATCACCCAAATTCTCATTTGCAATGTCATAGCAACCAACTTTGGCTAAGGTCTAGAGTAACTGATAGATCATTTTTAGAGGTAGAAAAAGTTTTAAAACCATCTTGCCCTGTCTTGGCAAAGTTTGGCAGTTTCTTTTTTTTTTTGTATCCTGTTTGTCCAGTCTGGACACCATACGTTTTGTCAGTGGTCGAAGTGTGGGCAGTTTTTGCCCAAATGCTAGTTTTGCAAATTTAAAAAAAAAAAAAAAAAAAAAAAAAAAAAAAAAAAAAAAAAAAAAAAAAAAACGCCCCAAGAGGAGTGTCATTTGGACCTAATAAATTTTTCAGGAATAGATTGGTGCTGCCAGAAGCAATCGTCTCTTATGTCAAGAGAATCCTAAGTTACCTCATTCTGAATTTTTAAGTAAATTGTTGTAATAATCTTTATTGGCCAGCAGATGTTGTGGTTACAGGTACACACAGCTGAGGTGACAGTCTCACTCTCTTTCTCCTTGGCTGCACTCAGTTTCACATTGTTGGCAGCTTTAAATATTAACAAATATGTTTAACAGATTGAGAGTGATTAATTCAATTACGTACACAGAGAGGGTTTTTTTTGTGGCCAGACTGTCAGGGAACCCAGAGTTTGTGAGCCTTGAACACAAAGCAGAGAAGTCTGTGCTCCCAGAAAGTAGGCAGGTGAACAAGTCTTCATGAGGGAAAGTAAGTAAGGTGGGGAATGGGGGAGTTTTTGTAGGCTGATGGGATGCAGATAGGTGGGATGGCAGGCAACAGATACTGGGCACTGGCTGAAGATGCTGCAGTAGCCAACAGGCATGGCATGGTAGGGATGTGGGCTGGGGTAGGAAACCTTCTGGGAAAGACTTTTGAGCTATCCTGGTAGGCATGGAGTCGGGCTCCATGTTGGGTGTCAGATGTCTTGGATTACAATAAAGTAGTCCTTCACTGGCTCAAAATGGAGTATAATAAAGGGTTTTTTTTTATTTAGGGGTAGACTCACAGACCAACAATCATCTGCACGA
Source organism: Arvicola amphibius (assembly GCF_903992535.2). NCBI lineage: Eukaryota > Metazoa > Chordata > Mammalia > Rodentia > Cricetidae > Arvicola > Arvicola amphibius. The sequence continues at coordinate 50,129,345 of NC_052056.1, read as the reverse complement.
GCTGGAACATGAACCAAACTCAGCAGCCAAGAGAGGCTGTGTATATTTCTACATCTGTTTTTTATAATACCTAAGATCATGCCCTAAATGGTCCAGCATCTCAAAGGCCATTGGCTGAAGGAGTTCCCCCAGCACAAAGACAAGATGTCCACTCTTTCCATACCTATTCAATATAGTACTTGAAGTTTTAGCAAGAGCAATAAGACAACCAAAGAAGATCAAAGGGATAACATTTGAAGGGAAGATGTCAAAGTATCATTATTTGCAGATGATATTATAAGTATATATAATTGACCATACAATTGCCAACAGGAAACTCCTACGGCTGACAAACACTTTTTCAGTGAAGAGGCTAGATATAAGTTTAACAACAAAAAAACCCCATAATAACCCTTTTATATACAAATAACAACAACAAGTGGACTAAGAAGAAATCAAGGAAACAACACATTGCATAAACAGCTTCAAATAATATAAAACATCGTGGAGTAACTCTAACCAAGCAAGTGAAAGACTTGTATGATTAAAAACTTTAAGTCTCAGAAGAAAGAAATTGAAGAATATAGCAAAAAAAGGAAAAATCTCCCATGCTCATGGATCACTAGGATCAAAGTAGTAAAAATTGCCATTTTAACAAAAGCAATCCACTTTATCAATGCAATACCCCATCAAAATTTCAAGAAAGTTATTCACAGACATTGAGAGGACCTTGAAATTTTATATAGAAAAAAACTAGGATCTTTAAATATTCCTGAACAATAAAAGAATGCTAGAGATATCACCATCCCAGATTTTAAGTTCTAATACAGATGTATGCTAATAAAAACTGAATAGTATTGACATAAAAACAGACATGTTGATCAGTGTAATAGATTGAAGACCAATACGTAAATCCAAACTTGCATACAAGGGATTTTTTTATGAAGAAATCAGAAATACATACTGGGAAAAAGGCAGCATCTTCAACAAATGGTGCTGGTCAAACTGGATGTTCACATGTAGAAGAATGCAAATGGATCTGTATTTATCACCCTGCACAAATCTCAAGTCTAAGTGGATCAAAGACCTCAGCATAAAACCAGATACACTAAACCTGATAGAAGAGAAAGTGGGGAGTAACCTTGAATGCATTGGCACAGGAGACAACTTTCTGAACAGAAAACCAGTAGTGCAGGCACTAACATCATCCATAAAGCTTCTATATGGCAATAGAAAGTATATATCAAAATGGCAGCCTACAGAAGAAGGATTTTTTTTTACCTCTTCCTCCATATCCAATAGAGGACTAATATCCAAACTATATAAAGAACTCAAGATAATAGATATCAAAAAAACCCCAAATAATCCAGTTAAAAATGTGGTACAGATATAAACAGAGATTTCACAATAGAAGAATCTCAAATGACTGAGAAACATTTAAAGAAATATTCAATATCCTTAGTTTTCAGGGGAATGCAAATCAAAACTAGTTTGAGTTTCTATCTTGCACTTATCTGAATAGCTAAGATCTATGATAATACAAGTAATAGCTCATATTGATGAGGATGTGGAGCAGGGGGAACACTCATGCATTTCTTGTAGGAGTACAAACTTGTATGGCCACTGTGGAAATTAATATAGCAGTTACTCAGGAAATTGGGAATCGATCTAACTCAAGAGCCAGCTATACCACTCTTGGGCATAGGTCCAAAGGATACTCCATTCTACCACAAGGAAATTTGCTCAACCATGTTTGTGAATAGCTTTATTAATAATAATAGTTCACAATATTATTTTATTTATAATAATATTCATAATAGTTGGAAACTCAAATGTAGTGATGGGCGGCAGGCTGCATCCCGCCACCCAGCTCCAGCAAGGCTAGCTTTACACGTGAAATAACAACACACAAATTGTATTCTTTTAAACACTGCCTGGCCCTTAGTTTCAGCCTCTTACTCACATCTTGACTAACCCATATCTAATAATCTGTGTAACACCACAAAGTGTTGTCTTACCAGGAAAGATTCAGCATGTCTGACCTGGCGGCTGGCTTCATCGCATCTCTCTCCCTGAGGAGAGGCATGATGGTCTGTCTAACTTAGGAGAGGTGTGGCATCTGACTGAGCCATCTACCTCACTTCCTTCTTCCTGTTCTGTCTACTCCACCCACCTAAGGGCTGGCCCATTAAATGAGCCAGGCAGTTTGTTTATTAGCCAATGAGAATCCTCCATCACTCAAAACAACCTAGATGCTCCTTAATAGAAGAATGGATAAAGAAACTATGATACATTTACACAATGAAGTATTACTCAGTTAATAACAGTTAAAAAACTGTCGTGAAATTTGCAGGCAAATGGATGGAAATAAAAAAATATCCTGAGTGAGGTAACCAAGACCCAGAAAGACAAATACAGTATGTATTAACTTATAAGTAGATATTACCTGTAAATGATGACCAGGCTAAAATCTGTAGACACAGAGAAGTTAGGCAAAGAGGAAGAGTCTAAGCACACATGCATCTTTCTGGGAATGGGAAATATAGTAGATTTTACACATGGACTGGGGACAGTTAGGAACTGGAGCAGGAAGGATCAGGTATGAGTGGGAGAGATAGGAATGAGTGAAAGAGTGCAGGGAGAGACAACTAGAATTTGGGGCATTTAGTAGGTGATTAGAGACCTAGTGTAGTGGAAACTTCCTGGATCTATGATGATCCTAGTCAGGACTCCTAGTAATGGGAGATGTGGAGCATCATCTGGCCATCTCTTATAGTCAGACAAGGCTTCCAGTGGCAGGTCTGAGTTGCACTCAGCTTAAGTTGTTGGCCAAGAGGTGTTCCATTGAAATCTATAAACACACTAGGTTGATGCTAAGACAAAGGGTGGCTCTCTGAAAACTGACACTGGGGCCACATTGCCAAGGACAGCATCCAATCAACTTATTAAATCAAACTGGTGCTTGCTTGGAGCCTTCATTCCTATGTTCTTGTCTCTTTAGTATGGGAATGTATTCTGCAGGTTATCAAAAGAGAAACATGAACACTAACCCAACCACAAAACCTTTGGCCTCACTATGTCCAGCCTATAAAATTTGCTAGGGCAATTATGTCACAAATTTGAGGGAGTAACTAGCAAATATCTTGTTTGACTTAGGGCCAACACTATGAAAAGAAACCCATACCCAATACTGCTTGGGTAACCAAGAGCTAGATAGCTCAAAGAATTTGAGTCAAAACCAAACACAACAATCAAAACAACAAAATAAACAAAAAAATCCCAAAATGATTCCTAATGATATTCTGCTACACTCATAGATCAGAGCCTGACCTGCAATCATCAGAGAGATTTTCTTCAGCAAAAGAGAAGAATTAGAGACCCACCACTCAATATTATGTGAAAAGAATCTAAATTGGAGGTCTCTACAAAATCCCACTTCTCAGTGCTTAGTATGGAAGAGAAGGCAGAAAAATTGTGAGAGCCAGAGGGGACAGAGAATACTAGGAGAACACAGTCCTCTGTATGAACTATACAAGGTACATGTGAACTCACAGAGACTGAGATCACTAGGTTAGGGCCTACAAAGATCTTCACCAGGTCTTCTGTGTATATACTATAGCTTTCTTTTTAATATTTTATGGGACTCCTGACCATGAAAATGAGTGTGTCTCTGACACTTTTGTCTGCTCTTGGGACTCTATCTCTCCTGTTTGGTTTCCATGTTCAGCCTTAATGTGAAAGTTTTTGATTCATCTTATTATATTTTATTTTGTCAGCTATGAAGGTTATCTCTTAGAAGCCTCATGTTTCCTAATGAGAGACAGAAAGGGAGTGGGTCTGAAGAGAAGGGGAGAAGAGGAAGAACTGGGATGAATAAAGGGAAGGGAAACTCTAATCAGGATATATTACAGGAAAAAAGAATATGTTTTCAATAATAGAAAGAAGAGCCAAACTTTGTTGTCAACCCTTGAGGTATATTATCTATGTTAACAGTCAGAGTCATCACAGACTGTGAGTCAAAATAGGTTTTCAGGCCTGGAAGTGTGGTGAGAGCATGTTCTCTGCAGTTGGACTGCCCTTCTACAGACTGAGGATGGGGAGATATACTCAAGTAACCAGATCGTTGCACATCCTAAATAAATTTGTTATTACATGAGCACATCATATGTTAAATTTGTTTTGCATATAAATGTATATAAATGGTGGCTACAGTTTTTAATATTTGAATCTTCCTTCTGTATAATAAATATATGCTTAAAACTGTTAATGTCTTTAATTGCACTAATACTAACTATGATTTTTTTTCTCCTTAGGGGCTTCATGGTTCCCTTTAAGTGGAAATATTCTCATTATTATTTTCCCATTTCTGACTTTCCTTCTCTTCTGGCTACAGTTTGCTATTTTAAGTAAGTGTTTACTTCTAATTTTCATTTATATTTTAGTGATAAAACATGTTATTTCTATGGTTATTTCTAAAGTGAAATACTGAGTAATTCAGCTGCATTAGGAAAAGTCAAGTTCTGATAAATAAGAATATGTACATGGATTGAATAGTAAGATTCTTCATGAATTGTATACTATCCCTGACATATTGCTACTGTTGATTTCATAAGAAAATATTTTGTTGTGTTTTTAAGAAAATACTGTTTAGAGCATCTAAAACTCCTACAGTACTGTCATATTAACAAATGTAATTTTATTTGGTGAACAGAAAGTCACAGGCAAAGTTATGTGAAGACAGAATTCAAAGCTATGAGGCCCAGGAAAGTCCCTTGTTTCTCGAGTTTGCTATTGGTACCATCGTGCAGTGTTTTATCTCCTGAAGCATCCAAGGGGAGCTGTGCTTTGTATTCTTGCTTTGGCAGCCATGTAACTAAATCTGTGTGGGTGAAAATTGATGCTGTATTGTGTGTGTGTGTGTGTGTGTGTGTGTGTAGTTTAAAATTGTCAACATAAGGTGATATAGTTTGAATTTGAAATGTACACCATAGACTCATATATTTGAACACTTGGTTCCCAGTTTTGATGATTTTTTTTTGTAGGTTGTGGCACATTTATTAAGGATGTGGCACTTACTTGTACAAAGTGGACTGAGGTCAATGTTATAACCCAGTCCAACTTGCTGGTTCATCTTTGCTTCCAGCTCTGTCTAGATGTGAAGAAGTGGTCTCATGCTCCACTCACAGTCAATGAGAGCTGCCCCCAAAGCCACATTTCCCTGACAGGATGGAGTGTCCCCTCTGTCCATGAGCCAAAATGAGTCCTCCTTCCTGTAAGTTGCTTTGTGTCAGGCATGGTTAGAAATTGAAAATGTTTTTTTTTTTTTCTAAGACAGGCTCATTTTATATGATGAACTCTAGTTGTATCTATCTACTTTTCTGAAGATGACATAATTCCATTCCCTTTTATGGTTGCATGAGAACTCTATCATATGCATAGGCCCCATTTCCTTATACATTCATCTGCTAATGGACATGACCTTTGTAACACTGTGATAACATAGACATGCAAGCACCTCTATAATTTGTTGATTCAGGGTCCAGTAGATATGTATTTAGGAGAGATGCAGTGGGACTTGCTTGTATGATGTATGCTGCTACTTCTGGGAGGATTCTCCCAGGTCATATACATCGTGGCTGAACTACATTATAATCCACCAGCAGCATTCTGTCTTGTGTCGTCCCAGCTTGTTTTCTTAGCAACAACCATTGGAACTGGGGTAAAATGGAGTCTCAATGTTGATTTTATTTGAGTTTCCTAGTTCTCTCAAGATGTGGAAGATCATGCCATATGTTTCTAGTCATTTGTATTTCATCTTTGGAGAATTGTATATTTCATCAACTACTTTAGTGATTGGGATGCTTGAATTCTTCTTATTCCACGATTGAGTTCCTCATATATATATATCACTTAAAAAAGTCTCTCTCCCATACTATAGACTGCCTTCTAATTTGGTTGTTTCATTTGCTATGTAAAAGGAATTTTGATTTATTTTATTTTATTTTTTTATTAAAAGAAAACAATCTTTTCTCATTATCCTAACAATCCAAGTTCCCACACCCTTCCTTCCAACCATTCCCTCCACCTACCCCACCCCCACCCAATTCTCATCCACTCTACAGAAAGGGTAAGGTCTATTGCCTTGGGGAAGGTCCAAAGACTTCCCTACTATATCTAGGCTGTGCAAGGTAACCATTCAAAGAGAATAAATTCCCAGAAAAATCAGTACAAGAACTGGGGACAAATTCTGGTGCCACTACCAATGGTCCCTCAGTCTGCCCCAGGCATACAACTGTGAACCACATTAAGAGCAACAAGTTTGGACCTATGCTTGTTCCTTCCCTGTCCAGCTGAAGTTGGTGAGCTCCCATAAGCTCAGGTAGACTGTTTCAGTGGGTTCATGGCCTTGACCTCTTTGCTCATATTCCTACTTCTCACACTCTTCAAAAGGACTTTGGGAGCTCAGTCCAGTGCTCCAAGGCAGATCTCTGCCTTTGTTTACATAGTTTGCTAGATGAAGATTCTATGCTGATATTTAAGATACTCATCAGTCTGACTACAGGGCAAGGCCAATTCGAGCATCCTCTCCTCTATTGTTTAGGGTTTAAGCTGGGGTTATCCTTGGGGATTCCTGGGAGTTTCTCTAGAGCCAGGTTTTTTTGCTAGCTCTATAATGGACCTCTCAATCAAAATATCTCTTTCCTTGCTCTTATCTCTGTCAGTTGCAAGGAAGGTTGCCACTTGTCCTGGCACCCGGCTAGCTTATCCCTGAAATAACCACACAGAAACTGTATTCATTAAATTACTGCTTGGCCTATTGGCTATAACTTATTATTGACTAACACTTACATCTTAGATTAACCCATTTCTACTAATCTGTGGATTGCTACATGATAGTGGCTTACTGGCTTAAGCTTCTGCAGCATGTCTTACTCTGGCAGCAGACCCATAGTGTCTCTCTGACTCTGCTTTTATCCTCCCAGAATTCAGTGCTGTCTTCCCTGCCTACCTAAGTTCTGTCCTATCAACAGGTCCAAAGCAGTTTCTTAATTAGCTAATGAAAGCAACACAAAGACAGAAGGACCTCCTATACCATTTCCCCTTTTCTGTTTAAACAAAAAGGAAGGCTTTAACTTTAACATAGTAAAATTACATATAACAAAGCAGTTATCAAGCAAGAATTACAGTTGCAATATTTATATCTACTTTATTTTTATCATAACTAAGGAAAGCTATAACTATCTATTTATTCTTCAACTCCATCAAGGACTCCAGAAGGATATAATATTACCTATGTAAACAGGAAGTACATTGTAAACAGCTTCCAAAACTCTAGAAATTATAGAGATATCTCACTGCCTGGACAGTCACCCAAAGTTTCTCTGTACCATTGGGGCATCCATCTTCAGCCTACAGGCCCATAGTATCCAACAGACTCTTCCATTAAGCAGGAATTTTCAAAGAAATGGGTTAAATTAATATGAGTTAGCCAATAAGAAGCTAGAGCTAATGGGTCTAGCAATGATTTAATTAATACAGTTTCTTTTTTGCATTTCTTTTTTTTATTAAAAATTTCTGCCTCCTCCCTGCCTCCCATTTACTTCCCCCTCCCCTATCCACTCCCCCTCCCTCTCCTGTCCGAAGAGCAGTAAGGGTTCCATGCCCTATGGGAAGTCCAATTTCCTCCCTGCTCCATCCTGGTCTAGGAAGGTGAGCATCCAAACAGGCTAGCCCCACCCCAAAGCCAGTATATATAGTAGGATCAAAATCCAGTGCCATTGTCCTTGGCTTCTCAGTAGCCCTCATTGTCTGCCATGTTCAGGGAGTCCAGTTTTGTCCCGTGATTTTTCAGTCCCAGTCCAGCAGGCCTTGGTGAGCTCCCATTAGATCAGCCACACAATCTCGATGGGTGGGTGCACCCCTCGCGAACCCGACTTCCTTACTCATGTTCTCCCTCCTTCTGCTCCTCATTTGGACCTTGGAAGCTCAGTCCGGTGCTCCAGTGTGGGGCTCTGTCTCTATCTCCATCCATCACCAGATGAAGGTTCTATGGTGATGTGCAAGATATTCATCAGTATGGCTATAGGATCTGGCCATTTCCGCTTCCTCTCCTCAGCTGCCCAAGGAACTAGCTGGGGGTATCTCCTTGGACACCTGGGAACCCCTCTAGAGTCAAGTCTCTTGCCAAACCTAAAATGGCTCCCTTAATTTAGATATATACTTCCATGCTCCCATATCCACCCTTCCTATATCCCAACCATCCCATTCCCCCAAGCTCTCCCCATTCTCCCCTTCACACTTTTCTCTCCCCATCTCCCTTTACCCCCATCCAACCCCATCCCCAAGTTCCCAGTTTTTTCCCAGCAATCTTAACCACTTCCAATATCCAGGAAGATAACTATATGTTTTTCTTTGGGTTCACCTTCTTATTTATTTTCTCTAGGATCACGAATTATAGGCTCGCTGTCCTTTATTTATGGCTAGAAACCAATTATGAGTGAGTACATCCCAAGTTCATCTTTTTGGGTCTGGGTTACCTCACTCAGAATAGTGTTTTTTATTTCCATCCATTTGCATGCAAAATTCAAGATGTCATTGTTTTTTATCAGTGAGTAGTATTCTAATATGTATATATTCCACAGTTTCTTTATCCATTCTTCCACTGAAAGGCATCTAGGTTGTTTCCAGGTTCTGGCTATTACAAATAATGCTGCTATGATCATACCTGAACAAATACTTTTGTAATATGATAGGGCATCTCTTGGGTATATTCCCAAGAGTGGAATTGCTGGGTCCTGGGGTAGGTTGATCCCGAATTTCCTGAGAAACTGCCACACTGCTTTCCAAAGTGGTTGCACAAGTGTGCATTCCCACCAGCAATGGATGAGTGTACCCCTTACTCCACAACTTCTCCAGCAAAGGTTATCATTGGTGTTTTGGATTTTAGCCAATCTGACAGGTGTAAGAGGGTATCTCAAAGTTGTTTTGATTTGCATTTCCCTGATAGCTAAGGAGGTTGAGCATGACCTTAAGTGTCTTTTGGCCATATGAACTCCTTCTGTTGAGAATTCTCTGTTCAGTTCAGTACCCCATTTTTTTTAAAATGGGTTAATTAGCATTTTAAAGTCTAGTCTCTTGAGTTTGTTATATATTTTGGAGATCAGATGTTTGTCTGTTGTGGGGTTGGTGAAGAACTTTTCCCAGTCAGTAGGCTGCATTTTTGTCTTAGTGACAGTGTCCTTTGCTTTGCAGAAGCTGCTCAGCTTCAGGAGGTCCCATTAATTCAATTTTGCCCTTAATGTCTGTGCTGCTGGGGTTATACATAGGAAGCAGTCACCTGTGCCCATATGTTGTAGAGTACTTCCCACTTTCTCCTCTATCAGATTCAGTGTGTTCAGATTAATATTGAGGTCTTTAATCCATTTGGACTTTTTTGTGCATGGTGATAGAAATGGATCTACTTTCATTCTTCTACAGGTTGACATCCAGTTATGACAGCACCATTTGTTGAAGATGCCCTCTTTCTTCCATTGTGTACTTTTGGCTCCTTTATCAAAAAACAGGTGTTCATAGGTTTTTGGGTTAAGATCCGGGTCTTCTATTCAATTCCATTTGTCGGTTTCTTTGTTTTTATGCCAATACCAAGCTGTTTTCAATACTGTAGCTCTGTAATAGAGTTTGAAGTCAGGGATGGTAATGCCTCCAGAAGTTCCTTTATTGTATAAGATTGTTTTGGCTATCCTGGGTTTCTTGTTTTTCCATTTAAAGTTGATTATTTTCCTCTCAAGATCTGTGAAGAATTTTGATGGGACCTTCATGGAGATTGCATTGAATCTGTAGATTGCCTTTGGTAGAATAGCCATTTTTACTATGTTGATCCTCCCAATCCACAAGCAAGGGAGATCCTTCCATTTTCTGGTATCCTCTTCAGTTTCGTTCTTCAAAGACTTAAAGTTCTTGTCAAATAGATCCTTCACTTCTTTGGTTAGAGTTACTCCAAGATAGTTTATGCTATTTGTGGCTATCATGAAAGGTGATACTTCTCTGATTTCCCTCTCTGCTTCCTTATCCTTTGTGTATAGGAGGGCAACTGATTTTTTGGAGTTGATCTTGTACCCTGCCACTTTACTAAAGGAGTTTATCAGCATTAGGAGTTCTTTGGTGGAGTTTTTTGGGTCGCTTATGTACACTATTATATCATCTGCTAATAACAAAAGTTTAACTTCTTCCTTTCCAATTTGAATCCCCTTGATCTCCTGATCTTGTCTTATTGCTATTTCTAGAACTTCAAGCACTATATTGAAGAGATAAGGAGAGAGTGGACAGGCTTGTCATGTTTCTGAATTTAGTGGGATGGCCTTGAGTTTCTCTCCGTTTAATTTGATGTTAGCTTTCGGCTTGCTGTAAATAGCCTTTATTATATTTAGGAATGACCCTTGTATCCCTAATCTCTCCAAGACCTTTATTATAAAGGGGTGTTGAATTTTGTCAAATGCTTTTTCAGCATCTAATGAGATGATCATATGGTTTTTTCCTTCAGTTTATTTATATGATGGATTACATTGATAGATTTCCGTATGTTGAACCAGCCCTGCATGTCTGGGATGAAGCCTACTTGATCGTAGTGGATAATTTTTCTAATGTGTTCTTGGATTCGGTTTGCCAGTATTTTATTGAGAATTTTTACGTCAATGTTCATGAGTGAGATTGGCCTGTAATTCTTTTTCTTGTTTGAGTCTTTGTGTGGTTTAGGTATCAGGGCAACTGTAGCTTCATAAAAGGAATTTGGCAACGACTCTTCTGTTTCTATATTATGAAATACAGTAAGGAGTATAGGTATTAGGTCTTTTTGGAAGTTCTGGTAGAATTCTGCATTGAAACCATCTGGTCCTGGAATTTTTTTGGTAGGGAGGTTTTTGATAACAGTTTCTAATTTTTCACAACTAACAGGACTATTTAGATTGTTTAGCTGGTCCTGGTTTTAAATTTGGTATAAGGTACTTATCTAAAAAAATGTCCATTTCTTTTACATTTTCCAATTTTGTAGCATACAGGCTTTTTTAGTAAGATCTAATGATTCTCTGAATTTCCTCTGTGTCTGTGGTTATGTCCCCCATTTCATTTCTGATCTTATAAATTTGCTTGTTGTCTCTCTGCCGTTTGATTATTTTGGATAGGGGTTTGTCAATCTTGTGGATTTTCTTCAAGAACCAGCTTTTTGTTTCATTGATTATTTGGATTGTTTTCTGTGTTTCTATTTTGTTGATTTCTGCCCTCAGTTTGATTATTTCCAGTCTTCTACTCCTCCTAGGTGAGTCTTCTTTTTTTCCAGAGCTTTCAGGTATGCTGTTAAGTCTCCAATGAGTGCTTTCTCCGTTTTCTTTAAGTGGGCACTTAGTGCTATGAACTTTCCTCTTAGCACTGCTTTCATTGTGTCCCATAGGTTTGAGTATGTTGTGTCTGTGTTTTCATTAAATTCAAGAAAGACTTTAATTTCTTTCTTTATTTCTTCCTTGACCCAGGTATGGTTCAGTAGTTGACTGTTCAGTTTTCATGAGTTTGTGGGCTTTCTCAGGGTAGCATTGTTGTTGATTTCTAATTTTAATCCATGGTGATCCGATAAGACACAGGTGGTTACTAATATTTTTTTGTAACTGTGGAAGTTTGCTTTGTTACCAAGTATATGGTCAATTTTCGAAAAGGTTCCATGAGCCGCAGAGAAGAAGGAATATTCTTTCCTATTTGGGTGGAATGTTCTATAGATGTCTGTTAAGTCCATTTGGTTCATTACCTCCATTAAGTCTTTCAATTATCTGTTAGGTTTCTGTCTGATTGACCTGTCCATTGGTGAAAGAGGGGTGTTGAAGTCTCCAACTATTAGTGTGTGTGGTTTGATGGCTGCCTTGAGTTCTAGAAGTGTTTCTTTTACATAAGTGGGAGCTTTTATATTAGGGGCATAGATATTCAGGATCGAGACTGCATTCTGATGATTTTTCCTGTTATGAGTATAAAATGTCCCTTTCCATCTCTTTTGATAGATTTTAGTTTGAAGTCAACTTTGTTAGAAATTAATATGGCCACACCCACTTGTTTCTTAGGTTCATTTGCTTGAAAAACCTTTTCTCAACCCTTTACTCTGAGTAGGTGTCTGTCTTTGTGGTTGAGGTGTGTTTCTTGTAAGCAGCAGAATGTTGGATCCTGTTTTTGTATCCAATCTTTTAGCATGTACCTTTTTATAGGTGAATTGAGTCCTTGATATTAAGTGATATTAATGACCAGTGGTTGTTAACTCTGGTTGTCATTTTTTTGTAGTAGAGATTGTGTGTTTCCCTTCTTTGAGATGTGCTGATGGAGGGTTGCTAGATGTTTGAGTTATTATAGGCATTGTTGGACTCCTTGGTTTGTGATCTTCCTTATATTACTTTCTGTAAGGCTGGATTTGTGGCTATATATTGTTTAAATTTGTTTTTATCCTGGAAAATTTTGTTTTCTACATTTATAGTGAATGAAAGCTTGGCTGGGTATAGTAGTCTGGGCTTGCATCTATGGTCTCTTAGTTTCTATAGTACATATATCCAGGACCTTCTGGCTTGCATGGTTTCCATAGAGAAGTCAGGTGTAAGTCTGATAGGTTTACCTTTATAAGTTACTTGACCTTTTTTCTTTGCAGCTTTTAATATTCTTTCTTTATTCTGTATATTTTCTGTTTTGATTATTATATGGTGAGGGGATTTTTTTTAATCTAGTCTATTCAGTGTTCTGTATGCTACTTGAACCTTCACAGGAATATCTTTCTTTAGATTGGGAAAGTTTTCTTCTATAATTTTATTAAATATATTTTCTGGACCATTGAGCTGTAATTCTCTTTCTTCTACCCCTATTATTCTTAGGTTTGGTCTTTTTATTGTGTCCCAGATTTCCTGAATGTTTTGTGATGAGAATTTGTTTGATTTGCTGTTTTCTTTGATCAGTGCATTTATTTTCTCTATGGTATGTTCAGAATCTGAGATTCTTTCTTCTATCTCTTGTATTCTGTTGGTCATGCTTACTGTAGTCTCTATTCATTTACCTAGATTTTCCTAATCCAGCCGGCCCTCGGTTTGTGTTTTCTTCCTTGCCTCCATTTCAGTTTTCAAGTCTTGAACTGTTTCCATTATGTGTTTGATTGTTTTTCCTTGGTTTCCTAGGATATCATTTATGGATTTACTCAATTCTTCAAACTTTTTGTTATTCTTCTCATTCATTTCTTTAAGGGAGTTTTTCACCTCCTATTTAAGGGCCTCTATCACTTTCATAAAATCTTTTTTTTTCTACTTCTTCTTGATTGAGGTGTTCATATCCTCCTCTTGTAAGATTGCTGGGTTCTGGTGATTTCATGTTGTTTTTCAGATTGTTGGAGGAAATCTTGCATTGGTGCCTGCCCATCTCTTCTTCCGAATGCTCCTCTATGGATCTTCTTTTACAAGCAAGGTGTCCTTGCTGGCCAGGGAGTTCTCAGACAAAGGGCCTACCTTGCTGCAGGCAGGCTATTGAAACAAAGAAACTCCCGCCCACCCTGTTGCACTCACTACCCAGTCCCAGCGCCTAGATCAGGCTGAGCTGGGGATGTTGTGAGCCCGAAGAGGGGGAGAAAGAAAGGAGGGTTTTTCTGGATGCAAGCTGGGTGGGATAGGAAGAGAGAGGCAGTAGCCAGGGAGAATAACCCCAGCCAGAAGACCAGGAAGTATAGGGGGTTGAGGAGTGGCTGTGCTCTGTCTCCTGGGCTGCTGCTGAGGGATCAGGAACTCACTCACCTCCCAGATGTATCTTCTGGTATTAAGATCAGGTGTCCTTGCTGGCCAGGGAGTTCTCAGACAAAGGGCCTACCTTGCTGCAGGCACACTATTGAAACAAAGAAACTCCCACCTGCCCTGTTGCACTCACTACCCAATCCCAGTGCCCCAATCAGGCTGAGCTGGAAATGTTATGAACCTGAAAAGGGGAGGAAGAAGGGAGGGATTTTTTCAATTAATACAGTTTCTATGTGGATATTTTGGGGCTAAGGTAGCCGGGTGACAAGAATGAACAATTGTCACTTCCTTCTACAATAGTCCTTGATTCTGCTGATTGACTTGGGTTTGTTAAACCATAGTTGTAACCCTGGAGATTTGGAGATTTGATTTGAAAAGACCCTCGTTTTCAAGGGTGGCGATTTCCCCCTTAACTCGATGACCCGAACCAACAGATGCAATTAGCATGAGGTTATTTTATTAATTTCACAGGCGTCTGTGGGTGAATCAGCAGGTCTCGCCAACTGATCACACCGACCCGACTTTTTGTTCAGCTTTTATAGGTTTACAGGTTACATGGGCGGGGGGCTTAGTAACAGTAATTCTATTGGTAGGGGCTTGGGTCATCTTAGGGACAGTCCCATTTGTCTGTTCCCAGGTTTTCTCACAAGGTATACTTCATCAATTTGACAGCTGTGATAAGGAGGTCTGAGATCTTAGTCTGGTCAGCTAATCTCTTGACCAGATGTATCCCATAAAATACCCTGCTGTGGTGCCAGTTGTCCATAACTGAGACAGTATCTGACCCAAAGGTCACCTTATCTCTGTCTCCTAAAGGTTAGCTCAGTTCACCTCTGTCGTTTATCAGGACTGGCCAGGACACCATTCTAAATTTATAGGGGGGAGTCTTGTAAATGAAACAGCCAGTGGTAAAATGACCTAAGCTTCCCAAACATCTGAGAAAACAGCTCCCTGTGAGTGAATGATCCTTGATCTGCTGGAAAAGCTGCTGATGGTCTGTTCTCATTCTCCCAGACTTGCAACTATATATATATTCCTCATTTTTGGAATCCATATTTATTTATTTCTTGGACTCTTCAATTATGGTGAATAATCTTTTTGATATGTTGTTGACTTTGTTTTGCTAAAACACTATTGAGAAACTTTTGTGGTTTTGCACTGAGATTGACCTATAAATGTGTCCTTATCTTGTTTTGGTATCAGAATAAACATGACTCCACAAACTGAGTTTAGTATCCTCATTCCACATATATTTGATGGAATAATGTAAGGAGCACTGCTCTTATTTCTTTGAAGGTCAAAGACTTCAAGAGGGATTTTTTTGTTTCTCTGTGTAAACCTTCCCAGCCTGATACTATGTAAACCAGGTTGTCTTTGAACTCACAGAGATCATCAACCTCTGACTCTAGAGGTTCAAGTTTAAAAGCATGTGACAACATACTCAGTTAGCTATAGATCTGTTTAAGCAGTTTAAACCATCTTCTAGCTAACACAGCCAAACACCACAGCAACAGGACTGAACCAGCAACCTGGGCCAGAGTGGGCCTGAGGCAACAAATTCCACAGGAGTAGGACTGATTCAGTGACCTAGGCCAGGGACATTTGTATAAGCAGGACTCGGCTAGTGACCTAGGCCAGAGCAGGCCTGAGGCTGTGAGCTCCGCAGGACTGGGACTGACCCAGTGACCTAGGCTGGAACATGCCTGAGAAGGCAAGCTCCATGGGAACAGGAACAGACCCAGACCAGAGACATCTGTGGAGGAAGGACTGAACCACTGACCTGGGCCAGACAGACCTGAGACAGCAAACTCCACAGGAGCAGGTATAGAGGAGAAACTGCTGGGCCAGAGCTGCAGTTTGGGCATCAATCTGGGACCTTCAAGGGAGTGGACCTGAGCCAGGGATTCTGCAGGTCTGGGCATTGGTCTGGGACCTCCAAGGGAGTAGGCAGGAACCAGAAACCTTTGCAAGTTCAGGCATGAGTCTGTGAACTCTGAGGGAGTAGGACTGAGCCAAGACCTCTGGGGCTCGAGGTACACCCAAGTCTGAGACTTCCTAGGGAATAGATCAAAGCCAGAGAACTTTATAGGACCAACTCCAAGCCAGGAACCTTTGTAGGAGTTGATTCAGACCAGGGACATTTACAGAAACAGGTCTAAGCTTGCAACCTAGACCAGCAGGCCTGAGAGAGAAAACTCTACAGGAGCAGAGCAAAGCCCATGGAGCCCTGAGCAACCTCCAGAAACACAGAGTGACCAACAGGGTAACTAGAAACATGGCACTGACTGTACCATGAGGAACAACCATCTGAGCCTTGGATCCACTGGTACCTAGATGATTAATCACCAGAGTCACAGACAGCCCCAACTATACCAACTAGAGGAAAAGATAAGAGACAAGGTACCAACACATACAATACCACAAAGAACAACACAGTACCAGTAAAATCTAGTGATACTACAAGAGAAAGATTTGAATAATCAAATATAGATGAAGCAGAATAAAATGACCTAAAAAATAACTTCAGAAAAATGTTTGAGACTCTTAAAGAGGAAATGAGAAATTCCCTCAAAGAAATGGAGAAAAAGACACAGAAAAAATTGGAAGATATCAACAAATTGCTTAAAGAAAACCAAGAAAAATTAACCTATAAAAAACTATTAAAGACTTGAAAACAAACATAGAAACAATAAAGAAAACATAAGCTGAGGGAATTATAGAAGCAGAAATCATACAAAAATGATCAGGAACCACAAATGCAAGGATAAAGAACAGAATACAAGAGATGGAAGAGAGAATATCAAGCACTGAAGATACAAAATACACCCATCAATAAAAAAAATCAAATCTAACAAAAGCTTAACACAAACTATTCAGGAAATATGAAACAAGATGAAAAGACCAAACCTAACAATAATAGGGATAGAAGTAGGAGAAGAAGTTCAACTTAAAAGCACAGAAAATATATTTAACAAAATCATAGAAGAAAATTTTCCCAACCTAAAGAAATATATGCTTGTGAAGATACAAGATGCATACAGAACACCAAATAGACTGGATCAACAAAGAAAAAGTCCCCTTGCCACATAATAATCAAAACACTTAACATACAGAATAAAGAAAGAATATTAAGAACTGCAAAGAAAAAATGCCAAGTAACATAAAAAGGCAGACCTATCAGAATTACAGCTGACTTCTCATTGGAGACAACAAAAGCCAAAAAGTCATGGTCAACTTTATGCAGACATTAAGAGATCATAAATGCCAGCCTAGACTACTAGACCCCAGGAAAACTTTCAATCACCATAGAAGGACAAAACAAGATACTTCATGACAAAACCAGATTTAACCAATACCTAGCCAAGAACCCAACCTGACACAAAGTACTAGAAGGAAAATTCCAACCCAAAAGTTGTCTACATCAACAAATAAACAGACAATTGATGATCTCACAGCAGTAAATCCAAAAGAAGGGAAAAACAAACTAATTAGCGTCACCAACAATGAAAACTAAACAGGAAATAGCAATGATTACACATCCCTTTACATAAATAGACTCAACTCACCTATAAAAAGACACAGGCTAACAGATTGGATACAAAAACAGAATCCATCCTTCTGCTGCAGACAAGAAACACACCTCAACCTCAAAGACAGACATCACATCAGAGTAAAGGTTGAGAAAAAATTTCCAATCAAATGGATGTAAGAAAAAAGCTTGAGTAGAAATTTAAACCTTTGAGGAAATAAATTGAAGAAGGGACCAGAATATGGAAAGATCAGCCATGCTGTTGTGTAGGTAGAATTAATATAGTAAAAATGACAATCTTACTAAATGCAATCTACAGATGCAATGCATTACCCATCAAAATCTCAACAAAATTTTTCATAGACCTCGAAAGAACAATACTCAACTTTGTATGGAATAGCAAAAAAAATCAAGGATAGCCAAAACAATCCTGTACAATAAAAGAACTTCTATAGGCATCACAAGTCCTGACTTAATACTCTACTTAGGAGCTACAGTACTAAAAACAGCCTGGTATTGGCATAAAACAGACAGGAGGACCAATGAAATGAAATTGAAGACCCAGATATTGATCCACACACCTTCAAACACCTGGTTTTTGACAAAGAGGCAAAAAATATCAAATTGAAAAAAGAAAGCATATTTAAGAAGTGGTGCTGACATAACTGGATATCAACATGTAGAAGAATGAAAATAAATGCATATCTATCACAATGCACAAAACTCAAGTTCATATGGATTAAAGACCTCAACATAAAGCTAATCACACTGAACCTCACAGAAGAGAAAGTGGGAAGTATAGCTGAATGCATTATCATAGGAGATCACTTGTTAAATATAACCCTTTTAGCACAGACACTGAAAGAAACAATTAATAAATGAGACATCCTAAAACTGAAAAGTTTCTGTAAAGCAAAGGACATGGTTACAAGATAAAACAACAGTCTACAGAATAGAAAAAGATCTTCACCAACCCCACATCAGACAGAGGACTGATCTCCAAAATATACAAAGAACTCAAGAAATTGGTCACCAAAAGAACAAATAATCAAATAAAAAAATAGAGTACAGTCCTGAACAGAGAACTCTCAACAGAAGAATCTAAAATGTCTGGAAGACGCTTAAGGAAATACTTAACATCCTTAGTCATCAGAGAAATACAAATCAAAACAACTCTGAAATTCCATTTTACACCTGTAAGAATGGACAAGATAAAAAAAACACTGATGACAACTTATGTTGAAGTTGTAGGGTAAAGGGAACACTCCTGCACTCTTGGAGGTAGTGCCAGCTGTACAGCCCCTTTGCATGTCAGTGTAGTGATTTCTCAGAAAATTAGAAAACAAACTTCATCAAGATCCAGTAATATCACTTTTGGGTATGTATCCAAAGGATGCTCAATCGTGCCACAAGGACATGTGCTCAGCTATGTTCATAACAGTATTGTTTGTCATAGCCAGAACCTGGAAACAACCTAAATGCCCATCGGCAAAAGAATGGATAAGGAAAATGTGGTACATTTACACAATGGAGTACTACACAGCAGAAAAAAATAACATCTTGAAATTTGCAGGTAAATGGATTGAGCTAGAAAACATCATTTTGAGTGAGGTAATCCAGACCCAGAAAGACAATTATCATATGTACTTATGTGGAGGGAAGTGGCAGCTTTTTTAAAGAGAGAGACCACACCACAGTGGGCTGGTATCTCAGCGGCTATTGGCTGAAGGAGCAGAAGGAGCTCCCACAACATACTCACTCATAAGTGGTTCTTAACCATAAAGCAAAGAAAACCAGCGTACAAATCACAATCCTGGAGAACCTAGACAACAATGAGGACCCTAAGAGAGACATACATGGATCTTATCTACATGGGAAGTAGAAAAAGACAAGATCTCCTGAGTAAATTGGGAGCATGGGGATCTTGAGGGGGAGGGGTCAAGGTAATAGGGGAAAGGCAGGGAGGGGGCAGAAAAAAAGTAGAGCTCAGTAAAATCAATAAAGAAAACATCTTTCAAAAAACTTTTCTTTTATCACTAGTTCTCATTTATATCCTGTTAATTTAATTTTGGTAAGTCATGTGTGTCTAGAGATTTATTTACTTCTTTTTGAGGTTTTATAATTTTTTGAGATATAGATTTTCAAAGTGCACTTCTGAATTTCACTGGTATCTATTTCAATGTTCCCCTTTCATCTTTAATTTTGTGAAATTTCATCTTCTCTCTTTTCATTAGTTTTACCAAGACTGTGTCAATTTAATTTTTTTAAACCAGGTGTTTGTTCAAATGATCCTTTGTTTTGTTTTTCATTTTCCATTGCATTGAGTTCTTTCTATCTTCTAATTTGGACTGAGTTTGTTCTTATTTCTCTAAGACCACAAAGTGATCCATTAACTATTTATTTATGTTTCCCTTGCTCTAAGATTTTTACAGATATATGAATCCCTCATAGAACTACTTTTATTGTATTCTACAGGCTTTAATATGCTGCATTTTCATTACCATTCATTTCTAAGTACTTTGGAATTCCTCCCCCTATTTCCTTAGTAGCTTATTCATTATTCAATTGCATATTATTGTCTCCATGAGTTTTTACATTTTCCGTAATTCTCCTTGCTGATGATTTGTTTTACTACACTGTTATTAGATAGAATATAAGAATTTCAATTTTCTTATATTAGTTAAGACCTGCTTTGTGTCCTAAAATATTGTCTATTTTACAGAATATTACCCGAAATTCTGAGAACAATGAGTATTCTACAGTCTTTGGGTAGCATATTCTGTAGATATCTGATAAGTCCATTTGATCTATAATATCATTTAAATATGATGTTTATTTGATGATGTTTGATGTTTGTTTGATGATGTCCAATCTATTGATAAAACTGAGTTACTGTCATCATCCATTGTTACCTGTACTTTCCAGCAGTGTTAGCTTTTTGAAACCTAGCATGTGGCTGTTTAGCACACAAACTTAGAATTGTACTATTTCCCTGATGAACTGTTTCCATAATCAACATTAAGTTTCCTTATTTATTTATTTTGACTAATTTTGGTTTAAAGTCTACTTATCAAATGTTAGTATAGATAAATATGTTTTAATTGGTTTTTATTTCTACTTATGTGTTTGCATTGGGACTTACATGCCTTAGATTAGATCACTGATTGAATTAGAAAATAAAATAACACATTGATTTTCAGCATTGAAGTATTTGCAGACTTCAAGTATAGCTAGGTCCTATTGGAGTTGAGTTGAGTTCCAGGATTTAGTTTAGGAGTCAGAATCTTTGGGTACTAAACACAATCTCCAGAACCTCATTGGAAGTATAATATTAATTTCAGAATCAACTATAATTTTTAATAAAGCCTCTAAGAAAATACAATAATAGTAATTTAAAACAATCACTTTCTTCAACTCCAGTAACTTTTAAAGAATAAGAAACAGGATAGTTAGTAGGTATTGCTAGGATATTATTACTAGATGCAAGGCTAGACAGAAAATAATCTGATTAACACTGTGAATTATAATAAAAAGAGTAGCAAAAATAGATAAGGGAAAAGTTAATAGGAGGAGGGGATGTCTTAGTTTGCTTTCTATTGTTATGATAAAGCACTTTCACAAAAACGAACTTGAATAGGAAAGGTTTTATTTCAGCTTACAGTTTACAGTCTATCAGGAAATAAATTCAGGGCAGGAACTCAAGGCAGGAACCTAGAGGCAAGAACTGAAGAAGCAACCATGTTGAAGTGCTACCTGCCGGCTTGATCCCGACAGTTCGTTCTGACTGTTTTTTATACAGTCCAGGAACACTCCCTACAGAGAGCTAGGCCCCCATAAGTTAATCATTACTTTTTTTAAAAAAAAGCATACCCATAGATTTTCCCACAAGCCAATCTGATGGAGGCATTTTCTCACATAAAGATTCCCCTTTTAGATGATATAGCTTGTGTCTAATTGACAGAAAAGTTACCAGCAGAGAGGAGTTTTGCTATTTTGAGGAGAGATGAGTTTGAAGATTACTAAATCTAATGGTAAGTCATAATCAAGAAATATGTGAAGAGGGTATTTGAAAGAAAGAAAAAGAGAAGGAGGCAGGAGACACAGTGTATATGGGTTGTAGATGAAAATATCAGAGAGAGAACACAATAGAATGGATGCAAAAGCAGAATCATCATAAAACCTAACTAAGCAATATTTTTAAAAACCAAAAGCAAAATGCCACTAAAATGCTCCATAGCCGGAGTTTGCGCTGGCAGCAAGGCCCAGGAAGCCACATTTTAAAATCCCCATGGCTGTTTTTCTGCTGAACCAGGAAAACCTCTCTTAAGGGAGCCATTCCTCTGCTTGCCTCTAGCAAACAAAGCCCATGTTGTAAGGAGAGCAGGCTGCATCCCACTGTCCAGCTAGCTTAACCCCAGAAATAACCACACAGAAATTGTATTAATTAGATTGCTGCCTGGCCCATTAGCTCTAGCCTCTTATTGGCTAACTCTCACATCTTGATTAACCCATTTCTATTAATCTGTGTTCACCAGGAGGTCATGGCTTACCAGCATGAGTCTAACCAAGATCTGTCTTGGGCAGGAGAAGCATGGCACCTGCTACACCTCCCTTCTTCCCAGCATTCTGTTCTGTCTACTACACCTACCTAAGGGCTGCCCTATGTAAAGGTCAAAGCAGCTTCTTTATTCAACCAATGAAATCAACACAAATACAGAAGGGCCTCCTACACCAAGCCCACCAAAGAAAATGCCACTACCAAACCATGCTTAACTCTGTTCTTTTGTGTCTAGGATTTCTTTTTAAGCTTTTGCAGGCTTTAAGTGGATTTTAATTGGCCACATGGAAGCCAGTCTGCAGGAGGATGCTTGTTCATCCCAGCTGCCAAGAAATAAAATAATCATACAGAAAACTGTATTCATTAAATCTCTACTTTGCCCCTTAGCTCTAACTTCTTATTGCCTAACTCTTACATATTAATTTATTTAATTTCTATTAATCTGTGTCTCACCATGAGGCTGTGCCTTACCAGGAAAAGTTCCAGTGTCTATCTCCAGCAGGGCTACATGGTGTGTCTCTCTCTCCACCTTCCTTCTCCCAGGATTCAGTCGAGTTTTCCCTACATACCTAAGTTCTGCCCTATCGACAGGCCAATTATTAATTGTTAATTAACCAATAAAAGCAACACATAGACAGAAGGACCTCCCTCAACACAGAAATATTAACATTTATGAAGAAGAATGTGAGAAAAGGCTCAACAGTGAAGAACACTTGCAGATCTGCTTCTAGAACCCACATGCTGGCTCACAACCATCTGTAACTTCAGTTCCAGGAAATGTGATGCCCTTTTCTGCCCTTTCTGGACTCCTGCATGCATCTAGTGCATGTATGCTCAGGCAAGCGTGTGTGTGTGTGTGTGTGTGTGTGTGTGTGTGTAATTGATTCATATTTATCAAAAAAGTCCAATACAGACTAAGAGAAAGTGCTGTTAAGCCTGTTGTCTCAGGGAGGGTAGAGGCTCAGAAGTATTAGCCTGTGTTAGCAGCAGTCATTTCTGATTAATTGCTTGACCCCTGGCAGTGTGTTTTTATTTCAATAACATAGTTGTAAGTTCATTTTCCTCTATTAGCATTTCAACAGGATATAATTTGTTCAATATTTAGTCTTCTTTTTCAAAACAAATATCCAAAACTTCTAGGTGCTTTACTAATTTTATTTTGGATGGGGCTTGTTTCTCTATTTTTTATATTGTTAAGTAACTAGCAACTGCCCATGAGTCTTGTGTAAATCACTAGACCAGATTACTGTGTGGTCAGTCTTGAACAACTTTGGTTGTTGTGAAACACTAACAATATTGAAAGACACTTGGCTTATAACTGGGAGATATTATTGTATGGAATTTAGGGATTCTGATCAAAGGTATAATGTAATCATGCATAGAATCACTCCCATAAAAAAGATTAATATAGAAACTGAAAAATGCTCCCAGTTTAGAATACTGTTACAACTTCCTCTATAATAGATACGAGCTTACTTACATCTTCACATTCACCTGCTGTACATATGTACTGTCATAATCCTATCTATCAGTTCCTTATGAAAGGTGTGAGTAATTTGATAAGGATTTTATTCTATGGTTGGCAATTTCACTGTATTGTCAGTTTGTCTTTGCACCTTATTTATTGCAGAAATGCCTTTGTTTCTGGTAAGTTCATGCAATTATTTCTGTCTTTTTTAAGTGCAAAAATATAAATCCAACCTTATTAACAAGAAAACAATTATTTTATCTACGTCTGGATTATTGTTCACCATGGTTGTCATCGTTGGAGCCTTTCTTTTTATCCCAGGTAAGATGCACAGGGACTGGGCTACAATGTGTGAAGTTGATGTGAGAAACATCCTAAAGGGAAGCGAATTGATCCCAAGAGCTGTTAGGACAGATTGTGGCAAATGATGTGGCCTCAAAGAACAGAAGATTTCTCAGGATCTGGACCACTTATGCCTATAATTGCTCTGTGCTCAACATCGTGCTGCCTCATGAAGCTCTGGTGGGAGTGTGGGGTGTGTTCTACTTCCTGCCTCTTGTAACTTCCAGTGTTTGCAGGCTATGCTCAGCTTAGCTTATGGCAGAGTAGCTCCTTTCTCTATTTTTCCATCATCTGCCTCACCAGGTTCTTTGTGTTCAGTTTGTGCCCTCTTCCACCCTCACAAGGACAGTACCATTGAAACTGAAGACAATTGCTTAACTCTGTTTAAGATTCCTCCTTCTATCTCTTGTCATAGTTTTGGTGACAGGAAGATAAGAATGTGTATACGACCACCATTCAAGCCACTATGGAGGCAGGCAGGCTTCACTGGCGGAGATGTGGAAATGGTCATGAGTCATGTCTCTCTGAAGTGGTCAATGAGCTGAGAGATGGAAGTGTGAATGGTACATAACAGCAGAGGGCATATCCCCGGGAGCAAAGGCTAGGACTAAAAGGCAGACCACATAACACCACTGCCTTCTCTTAGGGAGAATGAGGCACAGGCAGATCTTTAGAACACAGATTTGGCAGCTGTGTTTGCATCCAGGGCTGGTGAGGGCCTAAAGAGCTGATGAACTCAGAAGACGATGTGAAAGAGCGGTTGATTTGGCTTGGGGACAGGCTGAATACTAAGAATGAATGGATGGTGGACGGTGAGGGCAAGTTTATTATCTGGAAGATTTAAGGCAGCTAAAGAGTTAAAACCAAATAAAGGCTTTCACATGATGAGACTCTAGCTTTAAAATTTGTATTATTCAGTTGAGTCTGAAGTAACTGAAAAGTGTTGACTCACTGTAAATTTAGAAGAAAATATGTTAAACATTTCTTACTTTATGACTGTAGAATTCAGGGTAACTCACGTAATAAACTCAGTAAATTAACTTCCCAAACAGCAGAAACACATACAAAATAAATTTTTGTTTGTTAACAGGTAATTATTCAGAAAAGAAAAGCTATGGACTTATTTTATTGGTTACTCCTTCAGTGATACCTGTATTTCTTCAGTACCATAAGTTTATGCCAGGTAAGCATTTGATGTTTTAGCATGATTTTAACTATCTTTTCATTTAAAAGACAGAACTTTGGGGAAAATCTTCTATCCTGTTTTAAAAATTACCTTTCTTATTTCGAGAATTCACCCACAGGTACAATGAAGTGTAGTTATAACTACCCCCAGTTCCTCTTCTCACTGCTCTAATATGCCACCAGCATGTCCCCACCTCAATTTCATGTCTTTTTATTTTTTAATATGCTAGAACACTAAATCCAGTTAGTGTTAACCATGTATTCATGAATGTGAGGCCATCTACTGAAGTGTGGGAAACCCAACATTGGCCATATCCTCAAAAGAGAATGGCTCCCCCTTCCCCCAGCAGTAATCACTGGCCAGTGCACTCCTTAGTAAAAAGTGGAACCTAGAGAACACCACCATAGATGCCAGAATCTTGATGGGCGTGATCTTCTGCTGGTCTTGCTCAGGTAACCAGAGCAGCTGTGAGTTCATGAAAGCATTAGAAATAGCATGTGCAGTAGACAGCAATTCATGGAGGCCCTTCCTATCACCAGGTTCCAACACTGTTTCTAGCTCTTCCAAAATGTTCTATGACCCTAGTTGTTGGTGGTGGTGGGTTATAAAAACACCCAATTTAGGGCTAAAGTATTTAGTTTCTTATTCTCACCTGACTGTTTCTCATGGAAGAAAGGAACTTCCTCACAAAGGTAGGAAGCAACACAGATCTACTGGGCATAAAAATGAATCTTTAGAAGGCAATTTGGCAATAGGATCATTTAGCAAAATTGCAACAGTTTCTACCCTAAGGTCAATGAACTCCAAGGCAGCTTTTGACCAGGATTATACTCTTGCTGAGCAAATCCCAAATCCTATCAGAAGGTGGTTACCCCACAAAAGTTGTGCCACTGTTGCCCCTGTAGTTACATGCCAGGGAAGGTTGGTACTGTAGTATGAGGGTCTATCTTGGTAAAATCAAAGATGACTTTCATACCCTAGACGTCTATATAGCACTTTATGTCACTATGAAAACTATCCAGCAGAGTGGATGTTTACCATTCATTTTAATACTGATTTTCATAAAATTTGGTCAATTTAAAATATTTCCAGCCTGGCAGTGATATGCATGCCTTTAATCCCAGCACTTGGGAGGCAGAGGCAGTCAGATCTCTGTGAGTTTGAGGCCAGCCTGGTCTACAGAGCTAGTTCCAGGATAGGCTCCAAAGCTACAAAGAAACCCAGTCTTGGAAAAAAAAATTCCTATACTATTCCTAATAACATCTCATAAGGATGAATTCTAACATCTTCGATCTTGAAAGCACTTTTATTTTTGTAAAAAAGTGAATTTTATACATGCAGCTCTGTTGGAGGAGGGGCCACTTCTGGGTTCCCAGCCACCAGCCAGCTTAGACCCAAAATAATCACAAAGAACCTGTATTAATTAAATCACTGTTTGACCTATTAGAACTAGTTTCTTATTGGCTAACTCTTACATCTTAATTTAACCCATCTCCAGCAATCTGTGTATTCCCATGAGTCAGTGGCTTACTAGCAAAGTTTTGGCATGTCTGACTCTGGTTGTGGCTCCATGGCATCTCTCAGAATCACCTCCTTTCTCCAGCATACAGCCTAGCTTTCCTCATCTAGTTCTGTTCTTCCCTGCCACAAGCTCAAAGCAGTTCTTTATTCATTAACCAATAAAAGCAACAGAGAGACAGAAGGACCTCCTACTTCACAGCTTAAGTACCTGTCTTTTCCTTCTGATATACTTGATACCAGAAGTATTTTGAATTTCTGTATTTCAGAATTTGATACATTTGCATAAAACGTACTTCTTGAACAGCTCTAATAAGGGGATCCAACATTGAATAAGCTACAAAATGGGGAAAATTTTACTATCAGATTTCAGGATTTTGTGTTTGGGGTGTTTGGTCTGCAATAACTCAAACTTGCATTCACATTCTGAACTTCGGGATAGTGAAGTTATAAGGGGATTTGAAGTCTGCAATTTCCCCACCATGTTCTTCATTAATAAGACTACTTTTACAAGATGAGTTTACAGATCAGGACACTAAATGCAGGATCTATTTGTGTATGTGTGTACATGTGTGTGTATGTTTGGGAAATTTGTTTGATTTTATTTTCATTTGTTTTTGTTTTCATTATTTTTGTTGAAAAAGCTTAATATATCTTAAGATGTATATACAAAATATAGTCAGTATTTATTTTTTACAGTTGAAAAGTAAATCACCAACATCTTTTTGTTGTTATTATTAAAAAGTCACATCAGGGCCAACAAAATGACTCAGCAGGTAGAATTATTTGCCACCAAGCCTGACAATCTGAGTTAAATTCCCAGAACTTAGATAGTGGAAAGAGAGGAGTGATTTCCACATATTGTCCTCTCACCTCCACACACATACCTGCTTCCCCCAACACAAAATAAGTAAATACTTGTTTTCAAAGTAGTTTTATGGGTTGTAAGGGCTCTCTTGTATGGCTGTTTTTTTAAAATGGAAAGGTTCCATTTTAAAACCATAGATCCTTGAAAAACATAACAGAGAATATTATATGTGTAATCACTAAGGCTTCCACAAAGAAATTTTATATCTATGTGAAGAAGCTATGCATAATTGTCATTTATAACGTAAGATACACAGATACAGTCAAAGCAGTGCTGTTGTCAGGTTTAGAGATAAAACTTTCAATACTGTTCAGAAGACAATGATAGTGAATGCTGAGTGGTGATCTGAAGTCAACACTTATTGGAAAGGATGGCCTCACTGGGAAAATATTTGCCATATGCAAACTTATACAGTCAGGCCTTGATTATTGTGCCTTGTTGTTGACTGTACCAAATGCAAGTATATTGTACTGCTTTATCATCATTCTCACCATGCTTCTGCTTTGCCCTTTTCTTTCTTGTAGCTATTGGGAGGACCCTTCATGCCATGATCATATTAACAGTCATTCAGGCATTGGGCTTTGCACTTGTTATGGTAGGAGTATATCTCACTGTAAATGGTAAGAGTCACGTTTATTTGGAGTCTTGATTTAGATTTCTCTTGGAAAGAGATCTTAATTTTCTTTTACTTAACTGTTTTTTAAGATGCCTTAGGTTTACAAGGTTCATTGGGCACTACAGAGTTTCCATGAATTGTGTCATATACTCTTCATGTACTTCCATATGCATTTCATGCCCCATCGTCCCCCACTACAACCAGACCACACATTTGTTCTAATGGATGAACCACTGTTTAAACACTATTATCACCCACAGATTACCCTATGGTTCCCTCTTCCTCTGTGGTCAACACATATGAGATGTATTACTCACTGTGTTTGTCAAATAGAACATCTTCACTGATCCAAATCCCTTGTCCCTACCTGTTTATTTCTCTGTCCCTACAAATCCCTTGCAACAGTGATAATTTTTCATTTTTAAGAATGTATTTTATTTAGAAACATACTGTATGTAGCTTTTTTATATAGTCTTCTTTCCCCATGCCTTATTTATGGTTTCATAGCTCACTATTTTTTTAGTGCAGAACATTTGTGAGGACACACAACAGTATTTTTAATGCATTCATCTAATAAAGGATATCCTGGTTGCATTGAGATTTGTTATGAGAATGATTAGAATTTCTGAAGACATACATATTTTCCTATGCATGTATACTATCAAGTGCATATGAGGAAAACCTGGATTGTAAACTAAGGGCATATTTCATTTTGTAATTTTCTATATCACAATAACCGCAGAATTTTGCATCACTGGCACCAATGACATTTCTTCACATGTTTAGCACTTGCTTGTTTTAGGAGGCCACTTGTTTGTTCCAAGTTGCTCAGCCCCAAACTGATCACACAGAAACTGTATTAATTAAATCACTGTTTGACTAAACATTTAAATGTATTACTAGCTAGCTCTTACATTTAGAATGAACCCATTTCCATTATTTTATATCTTACCATGAGGCTCATTGCCTACTGGCAAGGTTCTAGCTGGCAGCTCTTGTCTTTCCCCTGTGGTGGCTACATGATGTCTTCTGACTCTGCCTTCTTTCTTCCAGCATTAAGTTTAGTTTTCCCTACCTACCTCTATTTAGCCCTGAGCAGGCACAAGACAGTTTCTTTATTCATTAAGCAATAAAAGCAACACATAGACAGAAGGACTTCCCATACCATTTCCCCTTTTCTGTTTAAATAAAAAGGAAGGTATTTTTGGATTTTATTTTTTTCTTTTCTTTTTTCATTAGATTTAAAAAAAATACCAATTCAATTTTCCACTATCTCCCCTCCTCCCATTCCCTCCATACACCCTCCTATGCTACCCCTCCAGTTCTAAGAGAGGGTAAGGCACCTTGCCTTGTGGAAGGTCCAAGGTCCTCCCTATTACATCTAGGCTGAGCAAGGCATACATCTAAAATATAGGATCCCCGATAGCCAGTACATGCAACAGAGACAAATCCCAATGCCACTGCCAGTGGCCCCTCAGTCTGCCCCAGCCATACAAATGTCCATTACATTCAGAGGGACTAGCTTGGTCCTATGCTTATTCAAAAAGGTAGGATTTAACTTTAACATACTAGAATTACATATAACAAAACAGGTATCAAGCAAGAATTACAGTTATAGTATTTATATCTACATTATCTTTTACCATAACTATGGAAAACTATAATAATTATCTATTCTTCAACTCTATCAAAGACTCCAGAAGGATATAATATTACATAAGTTAACAGGAAGTACATTGTCAACAACTTTCAAAACTCTAGAATTGACAGAGACATCTCAACACCTGGAAAGTCACCCAAAGTTCTACTGTACATTTTGGGCAGCCATCTTCAGCCTACTGGCCCATAGTGTCTGCCAGACTTATTCATGAAGCAGGAGATTTCAAAGACAGTTCCAACTATATTGGCATTTTGTCAGTTACTTTCTTCTGTGTCCTGCAGAATGTCTTGTAGACTATTTCATGAAGCAAGAACCCTGAAGGACCATCTCATCTTTAGACAAGTTCAGCAGTCATTTCTCCATGGTTCCTATATGTTCAGCTCACACAGATAATAACATCAACATCAACCAGTCCAGGCAAGAGCAGTCTCTTGTCCAAATGGCTAGCAAACTCTATGAGAAGCCTCTAATGCCCATCTTCCTCTTGAAGTAATTGGTGCTGCCAGAAGCAGATGTGTCTCACTGAAATGAAAAGTCCTGAGTTCTTAAACATTTTAAATGCCATATTCTGTAGTTTTTGAAAGGTATGAAGAATATCTATCCATCTGCAATACATCTCTGTACATCTAGAAAATCTATCTTGACTACAAGCTTGACTATTATAGATGATTATCTATTAACCTATAGTTATTCATTATATATTACATTTTTAGATGAGCTGAACAAATGCAATACCTTAATCAAGATCAGAAAAACATATACACAGGATTAAAAAATTGACCTTAAATTTGTATCAATAAATCAAGAGCCATACCAATGCAAATCTCTATAGCATATTCCCTTTAAATGTAAATAAATACTTACAAACAATATTCAATATTTGGGCATTTGGGCATAGTTCTCTAAACTGCTTCCTCTTTTTGTTGGGTGACATATTTTGGGGGGGGGTTGATCATGGTAACATTTTAGGGAGTCATGGCCCATCTAACCACATTAGTCTGGAATTAATCCACATGTTCTGATTTTTTTGTGGAAACAAAAAAAGAACCTCTTTTCCAAAGCAACATATCCTAAGGCTCAAATTCTGAAGTCAAGATACCTCTATGTTAGTTTATCTTTGTAGCCCATACAATGAAATGCCTCTCTGTACAAGCTCCTTCAGAGTCAAACAATTCAAAGAAAACACAATAATATACATAGTCCAGACTCTCTGTGTATTTTCCATCTTTATGTGACTTATTTTTATTCTATTATTTGTCTATAAGTTTAATATTTATTTTTTATCTTTGCTCCTTTAATTTATGACTGTCTGTACTCTTTTATATTACATTTACTGTCTTCTTACTCTTTCTTTTTTCTCCCAAGCCTACGCACATATTTTAAACACACTGTGACTCGTTTAGCATTCTGTTTTGTCTGAATTAGTCCAATTGTGTATCCTTAATTACTTTCTGACAATAAGTGTCATTTTTGAAATCCTAAGCAGACATGGATAGGGCCACCACAGTCCTGCATGCTTGCTCTGCCCAGTCCAACATGGTTGAGCCATGTTCACTACATCTGAAAGCAATATACGTTGCCCCATTTTTAGGCACACAGAGGGTCTATGTTGCCATTAAGTATGTTGTAGAACTCTGTTCACAGACCCCATTCAAATGCTTTTTAGCCAGGCCTCCCCAAAATTTAGAGCCAGTTGTGCTGGTGAACCAGGAAGTCACCATTTTAAAACCATGTGGTTTTGGGAGGGTTGGTTATTTTTATTTTATTTATTTATTTTTTGCTGCTGCTGAATCAGGAAGGCCTTGCTTTAAAAAGTCATGGCATTAAGTCATGCTTAACTCTGTACATTTGTGTCTAGAATTCCTTTTTAAGCTTTTTCAGGTTTTAGATGGATATAGTCAGCAGCTTTGGAGCACCAATCTGTTGTAGGGAGGCTGCTTGTTTGTTCCCAGATGCCCAGACTCCCAAAATCACCACTCAGAAACTATATTAATTAAATAACTCCTTGGTTTATTAGCTCTAGCTTCTTATTGGCTAGCTCTAACATCTTAATTTAACCCATTTCTATTAATCTGTATATAACCACATTGCTGTGCCTTCCTGGCAGGTTTCCACCTCATCTGTTCCTGGAAAAGGGTACATAGTGTCTTCTGACTCCACCTTTTTTACTGCCAGCATTCAATTTAATTTTCCCCACCTACCTCTATTAGTTATTGCACAGCCCCAAGACAATTTCTTTATTAATCAACCAAAAAAGCAACACAGACAGAAGAACTTCACATACCATTTGCTAGTTAACAGGTTTTTTTTTTTACTATGATATTTCTTCTACTAGGGATTATGCTTTCAATGCCAGTACAAGAATATTGTCTACATGTACTTCATGGCTCCTTTCCAGCTATCCAAATTATCATGGCTCAATTCACAAACCTTTAAAAGCAGCCAGACTCAAACTGTTTGGGGACTGTATTTTCCATCAATCCTAACATGTATGTTATGAAAACATAAGTTTTTTTTTCCTTAAAACAATTCAGGATCATTTTGTTGACTGACTTAATGATACTCAGCATATATACTTAATTTTTATCTCTAACAATAATTACTATCCTTAAAACTTGATATTATATATTTAAGTAGTTTGTATGCATTTATACTAAGCAATTTCTTTGTTTTTACAGAGCGTGCACCAAAATATGGTCCCCTTCTAATCTCAGGTTTGATCATAGTAACTCTGGTAGAATTACTTGGATTCATTTACATGAAATGGCTAGGTAAGTCAGCCTTGTTTTACTATCCTCTGTCAGAAATTAGAGATATATAACTTGGAGCATACCTTAGTTGCTTCCTCCAATTTTAGAGACAAAGGAATGTATTATAGATGTCATGACTATAGGAATAGTTGCAATGAATATTTAGGTACAGATGTGTTATTGCACGACTGTTGCAACTTCATCTCCTTAAGTAGTAGGATTGCTGAGTCAAAGGGTATACTATTTTTCCTTGTTAACTATTTGAGGTGCCTATGTCTGTTATCATGCAAACTGAAACTGTATGGTGTTGTAACATATTTTAACATGAGTTATTGAAATACTCAGTGTTGCTTGGGTTATTTGAGATATTCTGTGGTTCAGAATTGAATTTGGTGATATTCTTTTCTACATGTAGAAAGAGACTTTGGAATTTTGATGGGAATATATTAAATTTAATTATTATTTTGTGTAATATGGACATTTTACAATAATGATTGTTTCAATTCATGAAAATGGAGTGTCTTCCCATTTGTGTATGGGCCTTCACTATTTTTCACTAGTGTATTTTAATTTTATTGAAGAGGTCTTTCACTTCCTGATTTATATTGATTTCTAAACATTTTATTTTCTGTAGATACATTCTGGAATGCATTACTTTCTTCTCTGTTTGGTTGGTTTTTATTTGTTTTGTTTTGAGCAATGCTGTTGCTATCTACAGGGTTTCATATGTCGGTTTTGCATCCTGTAACATTACTGAGTTTGTTTATTCTAACAAGTTTTAGTGGTATTAGGTTTTTATTTTAAAAACTTCATCTTTGTTTTTTAAGGAAATAATTTGATAATAAGAGGGTGAACACAATGAGGATGTAGAGAAAAAAAAATATGGTTGTAGAGACATGTTCCTAGAATTAGAAGAGTGCACCTGCAGATAGTGTTGGATAAGAGCCACAGAAGAAAAAGAAACAGGGGATACATTTATTAGTGAATTAGGGAATATCAAAAACTAATCATAGCTACAAATGAAATAAGAACCTCAGCTTAATTGGAGACTAGAAAGGGAGAAGATAGAGCTTTCAATAGAGGGTACCAAGCTGGAGTCATTATGAGAGTGGGATGTTGATAGTAAAGTGTCACAATTTGGGAAAATAGATGATGTTACATTTAAACATCATGAATTTGTTAATTTTTTCTCTTGTGGTGCTTAAGTTTTAAGGTTTGTTCAATGACCTACAAAATCAAAAGTGTTTTTTATATTGGCCTACTGTTAGAGTGAAAACAAAATTAAGAATGTCTAAAGTCTTCAGAAATGATCAATGTAAATCTATGTATAAGTACACATGAAGACCTTATTTTGAAAACAAGTACTATTTTACAACATGTTTTCCCTTTACCAAAAATAACTTGGTCTATCTGGGAAAACTATTAGGGCAGTAACTTTGTCAAGATGAACACATTTTCTCTGTTGTTTATTTTCATATGGGAGGCTTTAAATTATTTACAGTTTTTATGTAAGTGTATCTATAACAGAAAATATACAGTCATGTTAAGAAGATCCTCCTCCAAGGTTGTATATTTAATAATTTCAATCACATTTTCTAATACTTAAACTGTAAAAATTAAACAATCAATGATAAACCCTATGAAGTTTTATTTTGAAAGAATAAATTATCTCAAACTTGTTTTGATTTGCATTTCCCTGATAGCTAAGGAAGTTGAATATGTCCTTAAGCATCTTTTTGGCCATTTGAAATTCTTCTGTTGAGAAGTCTTTGTTCAATTCTGTACCCCATTTTTAATTGGGTTATTTAGAATTTTAATGTCTAGTTTCTTGAGTTCTTTATATATTCTGGAGATCAGACCTTTGTCTAATGTGGGGTTGGTGAAGACCACATTGGAGCACTGAGCTGAGCTCCCAAGTTGAAGAGCAGAAAGAGGGAAAATATGAGCAAGGAAGTCAGGACCATGAGGGGTTGGTCCACCCACTGAGACAGTGTGCCTAAGCTAATAGGAGATCACCAAAGTCAGCTGGACTGGGACTGAAGGAGCTTGGGATCAAACTGGACCCTCTGAATATGGCTCACAATTGAGGTCGACTGAGAAGCCAACGATAATGGCACTGGGATTTGTCTCTACTGAATATACTGGCTTTGGGGGATCCTATTCTCTTTGGATGCATACCTTCTTAAGCCTGGATGGAGAGGGGAGGGCTTTGAATGTCTCACAGGCCCTGCCCTCTCTTAGGACTGGAGGGGGGGGGAAGGGTGAGTAGGAGAGCAGGAGGGAAGTGGGAGGAGGGAAGGGGAAATTTTGAATGGTATTATTTATAAAGTAATAAAAATTAGGAAAAGAAAGAAAAAATAAAAATAATAAAAACTTAATGGTCATGATAAAAAAGAATAAATTAAAAAATCTGATATTGCTTTTAAGGATAGTGTTAATCATTCTAAACTCTCCTGTCCCACCACAGATTTAGAATATATTCCTTTAACAGCATATTTCCAAACTCATTCCCTATAAGTTTTCTTTAAAGCATTTCAATGTATTATAACCATTCCTTTAAAGGAACTCTTTCTTAAAGAGTGAGAAATATAATCTCAGCCTAAAGAATGACAGATACATATTACATATACTCACGATACTGTGTGTGCAGGAATTCTGTCATTCATATTTATTACTTCCTCGAGTGTTGAAAAGTTCTTTGAAAACTGTGATCCTAACAGTTGCCTTTGTTTTGTACTATATTGTACATTTAGACTATATTTTATGAATAGTGATTATAATTAAAGCCATAATTAATGTCATCAGTACATGAATTAGCTTTAGCATATTTTACTAAAAGAGCAATATGAGACTTGTATAGCAAGTTTCTAAACAACAAAGCTATGATTTGGAGAAGCATTGTATAATCAATACCAAGTGTATATTCATTCGCAGCCATTTCTAGAGACTGTCATACAGTGTGTGCTGCTCTAGAAGTGAGGCCTGCCCTCAATCCCGACATTCTAGTGTGCATGTAGTGATGAACCTGTCAAGGGCCTTATTGCCAAAGTGCGTGTGCTTTAAAAGAAAGACAAAGGAATTTAAAAGTTGTATTATAATCTAATTTTTCTTCCATGACATATAAAGAATTCCCATATTGCTGTACTGTGATAGCATTAGGTTTAATGTTTATAAGAGAAATTATTTGTATGAAAGTGCAACAATTTAATTTCCTCAAATCAGACACTACACTAACTTCTAATTCCTTTAAAATTCACAGCATGCCTTTTTTGCTTCTCTTTGACAGACCCACTAAGAGGTTTGAATGAGACCTGAGGGCACGGTGCTGGCATGTTCTTTCTTCCTCATTTTCACACTTTGTCTCAAGGTAATTTCATTGCATATTACTTTTAAATGAAATAGAAAAGATTTTCTTGTGTACATTTACATGTGTGTATATGAATAGTTACATGTTCTGATGCCCATGCATCCCTAAGAGAGTGTCAGAATCCCTTAGAGCTGGAGTTACAGATGCCCATCTGATAAGGGTGTTGCAGTCTGTACTCTTGGATCCTCTACAAGAACATATTTCTAAGGTATCTCTCTAGCCCTGGCACCATATTTTAAAAATCAAAAAAAAAAAAAAAAGATGGGGTTGGAGAGATAGCTCAACAGTCAAGAGCCCTTACTATTTTTCCAGAGGACCCAGGTTTAATCCACATGGTGGCTCAAAGCCATCTATAACTGTAGTTGCAGTTGTGTGGGAAGGTGATGTCTGATGCTATCTTCTGTCCTCCTTGGGCACTGTACAAATGTGACGCCCATGCACACATATTCAAGCAAAACTCATATACATAAAGATAAATAAAATGTTACCAAAAATATCAAGGGCTCCTAATACCCTATGCATTACAATAGCATAGAGGAGCAAAATGCACAGGGTCTATACTAGACGGCAGAAAGGGGTGTTATTAGAAAGAGATATTAACACAAAGATGTATGAGAGGGTGCAATAAAGAATTTGCTGACATGATCGCTCCACAGTATGGTTAAGAAAAAGGGTCTACTACAGATATGTGAAGGAGAATAGAGAGGCATCTGGAAGAGTCCAGAACAAAGATAGAAAGTAGACTGAACATGGCAAGAATACTGGACATTGGATATGGCCAGGGTTATCTGTGATAAAGAGAATATCCAGGAAATGGATAACAAAATGAAAAGAGAGAATTGTGAGTCTATCAATGGCAGGCAGAAATCCTTGCCTTTACAAAGAGAACAAATGGCTATCTGGGATGAGGGAAGCCTTGAGCGGTGAGAAGTCATTATCCTAGGTGGAGATTTTAAGATGTATAATAGGTACTTGTGATACTGATGGAGTCTGGATGCTAGGATGGTTTTAATATGCAGCCAAGGTATATGTCAGTGAAGAGCCATATGTCCCCTTCTGTCACAGGTAAGGGAAATGGCTCCTTTTTGGCAGATGGTAAGTGGTTTCACAGGTTCCTGAGGAATGTTGACTTTTACCTAACTACCAGAAATCCTCCTAAAGTCCAAGTTAAGCTCATTTCTGGATATTTGGAATGTCTTTTGGAATTTGGAAAACTGGAGTGTCCTTTGGACCTGACAGAAGAAGTCAAAATCAGATGGCATCCAACATCTTCCTAAGCAAACTGAGCCAAGGAGAGTAATCTGTGGCACAGAACATGAAGGGCAGGTGGCAATGTCAGAGGAGCAACAGATAGCAATTGACTTGATGGCACTGGCCCACCAAGTAACAAAACCCTGATGGGTAAAGCTCAGATAGTCAAGCCCGAAGACCGCAGACCCAGCGTGTCTTTTGCTTCTGGTGTGCCGTCTCCCTCTGGTATCTGGCATGGTGTGAATGAGCTTGGGGAGACCCCCACTACCCTTAATGCAGCATTATCAACTCGTGGAAATATCACATTCTACTTGGCATTTTTACCTGTGGATTATTATGAAGATGATGTCCTCCTAAGCTGTACTATTTAACTGAAGCAATAATTTTACATAATAAGAGTGTTCGTTTAAATAGGATTTAGATACTTGAGGGCTTTTAATAAATACAGTAAGGGATAAAGATAGAGGTTAGTTTAGTGGAAAAATTAACATAGGTAGGATAAAATGTTGCCCTGCCTCTGATAAAACAGAAGTTGCAGAGGAAAGAAAAAAACAGTCAGTCAAGAGTCATGTGTAACACAACAAGAACAAATGAGTTTCTATTGAGGAGCCATATAGACTGTGGCTTAGGTTAATAATTAAGAACAACAATTGAGCCCAGTAGCACTGCTAGCTTAAATTCTTTTAATTTCAGTGTTGGGAGATGTATTCACAGGTTTTGGAGTGCATCACAGCATAAACAAAGCTTTGAAAATGACATAAGATTGAGATGTTTTTATTAAGTAATTTTGAGGTGAAAACCACAAGAAGAAATCTAAAATTTTAGAAAGGCATAGAGTTGTTTGAGGAACTCTTCAAGGTCAGGAAACAAGAACCCAATTATTATTAACTGTTGTGCCTTTCTTGCCAGGAAGGGTTTGTGACCAAAGGCAATGATTAATTCCTTGGGCCCATTTCTCCCTCATTTTTCTAATATACAAAAACTGTTGATGAGTGGGTATGCACCCTGAGGGTTTAAAATAGAGATGCCTGTTTCTTTTTCCTATATTTAAGTATAGATTTGGTATTTTTCTAAGATTGTTGATAAGATTACCTTTTGAGATGAATAATAAAATAACTGGTCCTTTCTTTGTAACCACAATATGCAGCCTGTCAGCAATAGAACTGGCTAAGAAAAAATATCTTGCTTGCTTAAACCCTGTAAATCTATATTAATAAGTTACTTAGATGTAAATGTATGAGGGTTCTTGGATGACTTTCTTTTAATTATGTAAGAAGTACGACAAACATGTTTTATCTATATTCACTACAATCATGCTCTTAAAAAATACAGCGTAACCACACTGTAATTTCTATATTACCTGAAAGATATTATAGGGGTGTACATGCTATAGAAGAAAAATAAATTCAGAGAATAGAGAATACAGAAGAATAAAGAAAAAACTGAAGGGAACCATCGAGAAGGTGTCTTTTTCCCTTACATCCTCAGGATTAAAAAAAATTAGGATAGAGACTCCACGGATTAACTTTGAGCCTTGCACAGCCAGAGACACATGGAGGAGTCCAGACTGAACCTAGCCAGCAGACTAACCAGGTTATTTGAGGAGGGGGTGGAGAGCAGGAAAGGAGAGATGGGAGGAGTGAGGGGCAGAGAGGACACCATGAGAGACCCAGGAGCAGAGCTAGCCAGCAGCCAAGAGAACCAAGGGAGCAAGAAAAAGGAAACACAGCCAAAAAGGATGAGATTTTGTGAGAATCAAAGAAGTTGGGGGGGAGGGCACATGAAGCTCGGGGGCTGGGGTTTTTAAGTAGGGGGCAGAGGAACCAGGGCTCTATAAGCTGGTTTTGGAGCAGCATATGTCTGCTTTCATATGTTAAATAGGCACCTCAGGCAGAGGTTCATAGATGTGTCATATGTTCCTTTATATCAGAGATAAGGAAAATAACTCTTTTTAGCAAGGGAATGCCAGCTTTTGCCTACATGCCAGACTTTGTGGAAAGGAATTTCTTGAGACATAAGAAGAACAATCTGAAGATACCCTACAGAGTCCATCCTGTGAAAGACCAAGTCCAACAGGATTTTCTGCACACAAATGATGCAATTCGTGTGCAAGAAGAGAATTTATCCAAGTACATAGACAAGTAGTTGAGTCCATACAAGAAAGAGATCACTGGGGAATAGGCAGAATAAAAGAAGGGCATCCTGGAGGAACACGGCCGGCCATCTGAGGTCAGCTAATGATACTGAGCCCTGCACAATGTGCATTCCTTTAATCCCAGCACTCCAGAGGCAGTAACAGGCAAATCTTTATGGGATTGAGGCTAGCCTGGTCTAAAGAGTGAGTTCCAGACCAGTCAGGGCTTCATAGTAAGACCCTGTCTCAAACTCACACAGACACACACACACAGACACACACACACACACACACAGAGAGAGAGAGAGAGAGAGAGAGAGAGAGAGAGAGAGAGAGAGAGAGAGAGAGAGAGAGAGAGAGAGAGAGACAGAGAGGCAGAGAGAGAGAGAGAGAGGCCCACTGAGTTACAAGGCTCACACTTGTTAGCTAACACAATAAGTAAAGGCAATTACTACCAAACCTGAGTACCTGAATTCAATTTCCAGGCTCCACATGGTCAAAGGAAAGACTGATTTTTACTAATTGTCCTCTCATGTCCACACATGTGCTGTGGCATGTACATGCACACACATAAAAAACAAAGAAGTATAATTTTTAAAAAACTAATAAGCATTTATAATACAGGAAGTATCATGACACAACTTTGGTGAAGGTCATACCCTCTCCTGGCTAGAGACCTAAGCCTCAGTTCTCATCAAGCAGAGAAGGGTTTCTCCACAGCCTCTCATTATCAAATGAACCCATGCCAGTACAGCTTAGGAGGGTCTTCCCACACTCTCCAGGAAGAAGCCTGTAGCAGAAACATCCTGGAGAACCAGCCTGCTGCTATCTTAGGCTTGAAAACCATCTTATAATAAAAAAAAAGTAGATTTATTCCTGTTTATGATTAAATCTATTTCTCAAAAATATGGATATGCCCCACATGTAACCTTAACTAAAAAAGGTCCCATCCTGGCTATTCCAATGCCTTTGTTTCAAATGGTTGTTATGACTACCTCTTGTTATGACCACCCATTGTTAAGACTTCCTTATGACTGCCATGCAAACATGTCTTTGTTTCAGAAGGTAGTTATGACTAACTTGTTCTGCTTATGTTCTGCCTCTGTAACCCTACCTATTTGCCTGCCAAATCCTCCATTTGGAAAACTCCTTACCCTTGAGCTATAAAAACCTTGTCTTCCCCATATCCAATGCTGAACTCTTCAGCCCCACATTAGGGGGAGGCATACCAAACACAAACACACACACACACACACACACACACACACACACACACACAAAACGTGCTTCAATTAATCTAGCCATGAAGATTTGGGCCAGTGCTCTTTTTCCCCAAAATCTTTGGGAATAAAACATCCAGCAGTACAGAGACCAGGGTGAGTAGCCTAGAGTTCCACCTAGAGTGGTGGCACACTAGGTGGAACTAAATGATACTTCCTCTTTCTTGGGGATATTTCTTAGTATGAAGGAAAACTGAGAAGCAGCAGTAATCTCGCAAGGCTCTTGTTTCCCTAGGGTGAAAGGTATGCAAGCTTTAGAAAGCCAGCATAACATCTTAAATACTCCTTTACAAGAGTATAGAATTCCAGAATAATTAAAAAGGTAAACAGATTAATCTTTCATTGCATATGAAATATTAGTAGTAGTAGTAGTAGTAGTAGTAGTAGTAGTAGTAGTAGTAGTAGTTTTTTTAAGACAGGGTTTTTCTGTGCTGCAACAGTCCTAGCTGTCCTGGAATTAGCTCAGTAGACTAGACCGGCCTCAAAATCACAGGGATATGCCTGCCTTGGCCTCCAAAGTACTGGGATTAAAGGTGTGTACCACAACCACATGACCACATATAAAATATTGTTATAATTATTATATGAAATACTGCTTTATAAGTAATAAAAGTATGTTCATAAAGCTGACGTTTTTATGCAGATGGAGACACTCATTTTAAAGACTATCCCAGAAACAGGTTTTTTTTTATCCTGAATTAGCTCTATGCTTTGTACTTCTTACTATTTGGCAGAACATAGATCACAAAAGGAGTTAAACTGGTCTTTTGTAACTCAGGATCTCCAAATTTCTGCCTTTAGGAACCCTAAATCCAACAATTCTCATCCAGACCAGGATGTAAGATGCTTGCACTCTTCCAAGTGCCATTGGATCACCTGCTGGTTTTCTCATCACTGGAATCACCTTATTGTTCTCCGAAGACACTGTTTTCTCCAAGCCAGTGTGGACTTTGGAGTTCCTTCAAGTTCCAACTAGGATGGTGGACCAAGGCTAGTTTGCAGCCTTAATTATTGCTTTATAAAAGGTCTAATTCCTTGACTATAACAGAGAACAATAAAAACTTTAAAATATGCAATATCTTGTTGCATCTCTTTTCCCTCCTGACCTTCACCTTAACCCATAATCCAGATGGTTATTTACAGTCTTTAGGTTTCCCAAAGCAGAGACACTGAGACAGGAAGACATTTAGTGTAAAACAAAGACTTCTGTCCAGCCTGGACTTCTGGCTTTGTTGTAGAAGGGCCTTTCCATTATGGAAAGTGGGAGTTTAATTTTACTTTGATTTATTTTGCTTTGTTGAATTCTGCCATCCATTTGGAAAACAAAAATAACTAAGTCTAAAAATGTAATGCCCCAACTCCCCACCCATACCTTCTCCTTCTTATGCTTTCTTCCAATTCACAGATTCTATTTTTCACAGAACCAAGACAATATGCCACTTCCTGTTTTGTGGGGGAATTTCTGTTGTTGATTTTTTCTTAGCTAGGATGACTTTATGATTTGGCCTTTCTGTATTTAAGGATAAACTTTCCCTTTAAACTGAGAAGATACAACAAGATTCATGTGATTAATACAGAGTATGGGCTTTATTCCAGGGTGCACCGTGTCCTCTGTATTAAAGATGGCATGTGACAACACACATGAGACTTCTGGGTACACATATACACTTGAATCCAGAAAAGTTATCTGTAAACTTTATTAAATCTTTTCAGATGTCCTACATTTCCAGCTAACCGACCTCCAAAATCTGATCAGAGGTGAGCGATCAGATGCTCTAAGCCATGTGCAAGTCTTTGAAGCACAAGCTCCCCTTTATAGCTTTCATACTATAGTCAAAGGACAACAGTAAGTAGTGTATGTTAAAAAATGTGCTTTTACCACAAAAATTATTAGTGATCATAATGAGTAACAGGAGTATCCAATCCCTCCTTGCTGACAAAGAGCTGAAAGAAATAACACTTGAGACAGCTGCT
Source organism: Arvicola amphibius (assembly GCF_903992535.2). Taxonomy (NCBI): domain Eukaryota; kingdom Metazoa; phylum Chordata; class Mammalia; order Rodentia; family Cricetidae; genus Arvicola; species Arvicola amphibius. The sequence continues at coordinate 50,087,075 of NC_052056.1, read as the reverse complement.
TCTGGACGTCCACAGGCTCCCCTCTACCTCCACACCTGCAGGCCCCTCTCCAAGCTCAGTCTGTTTGGTGCTGCTGAAAGCTGCAGTATCTTTGTGAGTTATTTTATTCCAAACACCCATAATTAAAATAAATTAAATTGCTTGTTAGGAAATTTTACTAACAAATAAAGGGATACCTCGGAATGCTATAGTCATGAGTCAACTTGAAATACTTTTGACTTTAGGAACAGAATTGGAACTGAAAGTGACTCCTACAAAACTGAGATCTAATTCGCTAAAGACAGGAATCTTAAGTGCCAGGTGGCTCAAGTGCTGAGAAGGCCCGTGAAGATCTGTGCACAGCTCGCAGTAAATACAGGTTGCCTGGTGTCAGCAGCTGTGCCCCCAGGACCTTGTCCTCATTCCATCATTTCCTTTAGTAGGCCTGAGGTGTCCTGGGGTTAATCTACATTCCATGCCCCTTCCATGGGTTTCTTTGTTGATCTTCACCTGTCACCAACAATTGCCCACCCTAACCCCCGAGGAATGGGATTATGGCTAGAGTGGCCCCTTGAGGAGGCATTTCCCCAGTTCTGACCCTGTGGTTCGCACAATAGGGAGACTAATCCCCTTGCTTGTTATGGGGCAAAGCAGTAAGAGATAGATGCCCCCTTGTAGTCTAACTTGTCTTCCAATGAAAACTCTTGCCAAATTCAATGATATGTGGTATCATATTCAGTTTAAGAAGGTTAGGTAATTAGAAGTCTGTGTGGCAGGGACCAACAGAAAACACATGGATCATTCAACACTACAGTATGAGACCAGAAGGCAGAGCATTCATCTCTTCAACAGACCAGAGGACCCGAACCAGGGACAAACTGAAACTTAAAGTCACAGAACATCACAGCAGTTCCCAAAATAAAGAATGAGGGGGTCATATAAAATCACTGCCTGCTAGGTCAATGGCCTTCAGTGTGCGGAATCAACCAGACCAAGGTGACCTTAAAGGGGAAGAACTGGAAGAAGAAATACCCATTGGAACTCCAGGCTGAGGGCAAACAACAGATGCCTTGATGGAGTCCAATGCAGTAAGACTCTCTGTCAGTCAGTTAGTAGAATGGGTTCTGGTTCTGGGGAGCAGTCTGAAGACATAGGGTAAAAACTGCAGAAGAGTATTTCCCAGAAAATAACAATGTTTACCATTATTAATGACTTAATAATTATCATTAATCAATCAATATTTTATACTTCTGACGTTAGATGGGCTGAGACTATATTTAGAGCTCTTTTCCTAAATCCCACAAAGTGTAGCCTACTGGCGACCCTGGTTGTAGCTTCTGATGCAATGCTTCGTGTGCTTTGTGGTTTTCTTTTTCCTTTTTGTTCTTTTTCTATCATCCTAGTTTTAAAAGCCCTCAACTTTGAGTGTGTACAAAAAGCTACATCTCAAGGAGAAAAAGCAGAGCTTCCCTTGAGAAGTAATGTTAATGTTTCAACCAAGAACGCAGAAGAAATATGTTGCTATGAGCTGATTCAAAATCCAACTGTTGGTGAGAACAATAGTGGAAGTCACACCAGGGAAAGAGTGATGGACCATAGCCCAAGACTGAAAACGCTGATGTAATAGGATATTTTGCTTTTCCTGTATATCCATGGTTACTTCAGCTTAGCCAAGTAGATTTAGGATGGTTAGTTAGTACTGGGGCTCTCAGACAGTAGAAATGTCAGCATTTCTAAGACTGCTCTGGGAATAGCCTTATCATCTCAAGGGCTGACTCATCTGGAATTGAGCAATACCTGGAAAAACCAGGCCAACAAAGCTGGTGTTGCTGGCCATGATAAATGCTGATCTTATGGACATATTGGTAATTAGCCCTCTTATGAACTTAGATTTGCCTACACATTTTATGTAGGGAGAGAAGATAGGCCAGCTTCGAAAGTCCCTTAAATTTTATTTTTTTTCTCTTTTTGAAATTATAATATGATTACATTTCTCACTTCCCTTTCTTCCCTCAAATCCTCTCTTATGACCCTGCTTTCTCTCTTTAAATTTGTGGCCTCTTTTTCATTAATTGATGTTGCATGGATGCATTGTGTGTGTGTGTGTGTGTGTGTGTGTACACATGATTTGTGTGAAAACAAGTCTAATGTGAGTGGCTATTAACTCACCACTGAAACCTGCCTCTCTGTGACCTAGTCAAGATTTTAACTGCGTGGTTGATGAGAGAAAAAGCAAACCCTGAAATGTGAGGTGACTGCCAGTTGGTCCCATTTTTTTCTCTCAATAGACATGAATTTTAGAGTCTCAAACTTTGAACCTGGTTTGTTCAGTCTTAAGTGTTTATAAACAGTGTGTGACAAGTGTGTGACAAGTGTTCACAAACAGCAAAACAAAAAAAAAAATACTAAAGCCCCTGTGTAAAGCAAAGCTCCGGTGAGATAATGTTTAAATTTCTTAGTAATCTTGGCTCCTTCCACTTAAATTTTTTTTGAATGAGAGAGATTTTAATAAATCAATGGTTAACAGCAAATTGAACTTGGGTGTCTTTGAGACTGGAGAGATGAAGCAGCAGTGAAGAGCACTTCCGCTTTTCTAGAGGACTGAAGTATGGTCCCCAGCACCCACGTTAGATGCACCGACCTCTTCTGGAGTCTGCAGGCTCTCATGCTGTGTGCCATACACTCATAGACAAACATAAGCACATATAAGAGTAAATCTTTTTTTTAAAAAAAAAATGGATACACAGTCTCTAGCTAAAGACTCTGATCCTCTGATTTTCCCAAATGGTATGTTAAGTGTGGAAGACATTGTCACTAATGGTGTATAAGTTTAGAGAAACAGTAAGTTGTCAGACTTTTAGGATTGACAGGGTGAAACACAAAACCTCTACTTTCAGCTTTAAGACACAGACATATTTCTTAAAATGGAATATTATCTTAGTACTATATAATTCAAAATTTATTTTTACATAAGCATTTAAAAATTACTACAGAGGGGCTGGAGAAATGGCTCAGTGGTTAAGAGCACTGACTGCTCTTCCAGAGGACCCAGGTTAAATTCCCAGCACCCACATGGCAGCTCACAACTGTCTGAAAATCCAGTAACAGGGGATCTGACACCTTCACACCAATGCACATAAAATAAGAGATAAATAAATCATAAAAATTAAAAAAAAATACTACAGAATATTGCTGTCACATGTTACCTGGTTAGCGTTTTCTTAGAGGGCTGTGATCAACAGTGAGGTGCCCACTGCTTTAGATTCAGCACAATAGGCTTACTAGCAGCTCACCCAATGACTCCTCAGACCCCTCTCCCTCACATCTCAACACTCTAATTTGGTGTACAATGCTTCTCATGACCTTGACATTTAGAAGGATCAGCCAACCTCCTGCCACCTCAAACACAGGGTGCATGTCAGATGGAATGAGAAGTCTGATTGATTGGATAGGAGGAAATGTTCCTGGGGATTCAGGAAGAATGGTGACTTCAAAAGGACATAGGACAAAAGTGAAGAGAGAGTTCTAAGAACTACTGAGATTTTTCTATAAACCATGAGAGTCAAATTTAAACACCAAAGTACAAATGCCGAGGATGCCACACATGACCAGGCCTTGCTCCCTTGCCAGCATTGGAACTCAGAATTGATCTTAAAGCATTCCATGTAAGTGTGGTTGGGTAGAGAGGAACAACCACCAAGGATGACAGAGAATAGTATTTATTGTCAGGAGTCACCTTTACACACACTGTGAGTGCTGAGTCTGACATGGCTGTAGTGAGATACACAGAGAGGTCGAGAGTAAGGGACAGAGTGTTTCCAAACTGTCTTCATCCTTGGTTTCTATGGCAAGGCTGGATGTCCCACAGGTGAAGCTGGTGCTGGTCACCTTAGAACCACGCACATGCCTGCAAAGTTGAAGGAGACTGGCAGGAGGTAGGAGGGAAAAAGATCCAGGGTAGTTGATTACTGATAGCTTGCCTTGGGCCTAGGGTAATATTTTTCAGACTGTATATTGAAACTACTCCATTTTTACCTACTTAATCTGTTACAGACTTTTCTTGTGCCCAACTTTAGGCTAAAATCATCCAAGGAATGACATCCTGGAGTGTGCCCCTCCTGCTTAGCTCCACAACCACAATCCGGAATCACACAACCTGTCTCACTGACACAGAACACTGCTGTTGTGGTCATAGTGTGAAGGGGAAGCCCAGCCAATCACCTTGTTTGTAAGGCGTGTCCTCCTTAGGCTAATATTTACTTATAAAATCTTGCGGGTGTGCGGCCCACCTTCTCTTTGTTTTCCTGCGCTCCTCGCTGGAACCTTGGATTTGTAAGTTCCCTTTTCTTTCCTTTAGTAAAGCTGAATATTATATATTAAAGCTAGTCTGGTTAATCATAACTGCCAATCAACCATGCCCCTTCAATAGTGTATAGTCTACACAGGCAGGTAGCCTACATGTGCCTGATTTACAGATTCAAAGGGTCTTACTATGGCAATGCCTGCTTCACAATGCTAAGAGATGTCAATTGTCATCAAGTTATAGGGATGACTCAACCAAAGTAAGATAACTTCAAAAATCATTCTTTATCATGTACCACACTCAATGGATTATGGTCTAAGGGTTTTTTTCTATGAGTCCTGTGCATGAAGATACAGAAGAAAGAGTAAACACGCCTTCTTTTCTAGGAATCAAAATTGAATCTTACATCTGTTTAGTCTTTTTGTGTGAAATTTTAGAGGAAAAGTCTTATGACATTGAAATCAAAAATCTATCTATCATCCAAGGAGCAATGCTATTCCCTTGGATCAGTACATTTTGCTCATCAGCTTTTTAGCTTTCTTTTCATGCCACATAAATGTTCGTTTCTTAGGGACTTTCTTCCAGTTTTCATTTTAGTAAAAGAAACTCCTTAGTCTTCTCGAACCTGCAAAACAGAATGTATGTCAGTGTGTTCTATGCAATTCCTGTGACTGAGAAGTAGAACATATGCAGACCAGACCCATGTGAACTCCTTCCAGAGAGAAACTGACCTTAGTAGCTCTCCTTGGGCTTCCAAGGGAGGCAGGGAATTGAGCAATTATCTGTCTTGCAGAGCTGGCCCTGGTGACTCACCCCAAGGACATGCTCTGTCCCTCTCCATCTCTGCCCCTGCTCTACATGGGGAAAGGATTCTGCAGTCTTCACCAGTTTGCTCCTGACACAATTGCACCAGGAAACCCATTCCCTGTATTGACGGCAGTTGAAGGATTTTAGGCTTTTCTTCTGTGAATGGGGAACAATTAGTTATAGCACTGCCCAGCAAGGTTTTCCTGTTCAGCTCCTGCCTGAAGCAATTTCTCCCTCACTTGTTTTATTCATTCTTGGACACAACCATGACAAGGTGAAATGCATGGGTGTATTTTGGAGGCCCTGTGACCTCCTGCAGCTGAGTACAATTGGAACACATGGGAGGTGCCTTGCTAAGCAAATCCTTTATATGGCCTTGGTCTGACCTGAATCAGTGGGGTAACACTTCTCCAACTGAGGCCAGCATTCAAGCATTCAACAACTAAGGCCATCATTCAAACCCTTCCCCTAGAGTCCTTCAATTGGACCTTAACCTTGAGACAGCTGTTCATACCATACAGCAATGAGAAATCTCTAGTGCTGCCAATGACTCAAGCTTCTCATATTTACATTTGAGCATCTTCTGTGTAGCCAACTTTTAGCCTCTTTCAACAAGGTCAATACATACTATTGGCAATCCTATCAGCTTACCTCAAGGGACTACTAGTAATTCATTTACCAGGATTGGGAAGGCTAGGCATGCACCAATTGTTGAAAATGAATGGAGGGCACCATCTGTGCTAGAGACTGTGCTAACTGCTTTTCAGATATTTTAGAAAAGGTGGCTATTGGATTATCCAATTTCTTTTAATTCCCTTCTCCTAAAGCCAGATGTAATGTAAATGTCGTGTTTCAAGGAAAACCGCAGCAAGGAAGCAGAGACTCCTTGGCCCTGCCCAGCATCCATTTCTGAGTTCACTTTCACTCATTCACTCAGTTTCTCATTACAGTGAAGCACTGGCCGCCACTTCTGTATTCCAGTGGCCATTCAACTAAGCACAAGGAGGTGGGAAGATATTTCTGTGCTTTGGGAAAGAACCAGAAGTTGAATGACTGAGACCTGGAATGCAAGATGCCACAATTTATTGTTATCTGCCTCACTACCAGCCACCTTCCCCCTAGGACTCAGTTTTGACCTGATACAGAGACATGAGCTTGTCTACTGTGTAAAGAATTTACTCGGAACTTCAAGACCCATTTGTGCTTTTAAAATCACCTTTTGTGTGAATTCCTGAGTATTCTGCATAAATAAATTAAAGGTTGAAGTCTTAGAGCTTACTAGTTAACCTGGGATGAAACATTTGAAAAATAAATAGAATGTCTTTCCAACTTAAATGTTTAGCAGCACTATATTACCTCGACAAATAGAATTTATTAAACAGGGAAAGAAGTTTTATTTTAGCTTGTTTGGCTGTTTTTTAAAAAATATTTGAAGAAAAAAATCAAGGTATTTCTTGTTATACTAATCCATACAATATTGCGAGCCCTAAAGCAACAGGCTGTAAGGTTTTTCAGAGTAGATCATACCTTTTTTTCAAACTCCTTTGCTTTAGCTTTGAGTTTATTGACCTGAGATTCTGCTGCCTCTGCCCTCTCCTTGACTTCGTTCAGCTCATATTGCTGTTTCCTATACTTGGAAAGGTATTGATTAGCTTGAGCCTCCTGTAAAAATGGAAAACACAGAAAGTGAGGATGCTGCTATTCCATCGTCGTATTCTCTTCTCTGAAATGAGAGACTTGCAAATGGAAGGGACTTAAACTCAGTCCTAAATGGAATATGTTGTTTTAGCGTAAGACACACAGGTAGGACTTAAGAGTGGGACCAGAGGCTCGAGAGTTAACTCTGAATTAAGAGCCCTTACAACTCTTCCTGAAGACCTGGGTCTGTTTGCTTGTTTCTTTCTTTCTTTTGATATTTTTGACAATTTAATTTATTTATACTGGTGTTTTGTAGGATGTATTGCCACAATATGAGGTGTGGTGATTTTTCTGTGGTAGACAATATTTTTGCCCCTTCCAACTCTCAACCATAGTTCGTACCTCACACGGTATGAACTCTTGACTCCTGATTAAAATTCAGAAGCTTAATCCAGAGATTAAGTGCTAGTAAGGTATTACTATCTGCTGAAATACTCGGTAAAAGTTAGAATGTGAGTTAACTACCTTTAAAATAGTATGTGAGAAGCATCCTTTTGGATATGAGGACTGTCTCATAGAGTGTTTGAACTTCTAGTGAGTGAAATGTTTTGAAACAACTTGAGGCAATAAATATCAATTAATTCCCAAAAGAACAAACATGTATTTAGATAAAGAAAAAGAAGATTTGGGAGAACATATCTTTTTGGACTTCTGACCATTCAAATGAAAATATCTCACTGTTCTACCAAAATAACAGTGTTAAATAAAAAGACAGCGATTGTAACTGGTTGTTTGTCTTTATTTTATTGCTTGATGGTCAGGGTGTATGCTGGAATCCAAATCAGATCTCTGTTTGTACATTAGCCCCATCTTCCCAATGTCTCAAGCTTTCTTATTGGCATTTAGGCTCTGTGGGTTTTTGAGGTTTAAGACTGACTCTTGTTTACCTTATAAGGAAGTGGTCAGCCTGTGAAGTCATATCTAACCTGATTATAACTTAGGAAGAACTCCTGAGGATTTTGTTACTGGTGTCTCAAAAAATAGGAAGCCATCTTAAGGTTGTTGTTACCAAGAATGCTGAGCAGTGGCAAAGGTGAAGATGCCTTTCTGGGTTGGGGATGCCCAGACAAAAGGGTAGTTTGTGCACAAATGAGTTAACAGGGAGGACAGCTGCAACTGGGTATTTCTGAATACATGCATGGTAGCTCACAACTACCTCTAATCCAGTTTCAGAGGATCTGATGCCGTCTTCTGGCCTATGTAGGTACCAGAAAAAAAAATCATATAAAGATTTACATAAAATCTTTATAGAAAAATACATGCAAGCAAAATGCTCATACATTAAAGAAAAATGAAACCAGGAACTTCTTTTTAAGAGTGAAAACAGAGACCCATTTTACAGCTGTTATCCCCTGGAAATTCAAAATTGGTGTTCCTTTCCACCACCAAGTACAGGTAGTACAACTTTTACACTCTTGTATACTAAAGCAATCACAATTGGTTTAAATTCAGAGTCAAATCCTAACCTACCCCTGGGTATAAGTGGCTGTTCTTTCAAATTATGAACCAATGAGTAATTTTTGGGCATAGCACCAAATCAATAGATTCAGAACCCTTCAAAATATTAGTAGGTATAAACTAATAGGTATAAACTAACACCTTCACCCAGTACCTAGGCTTTAATATATTACTGTAAGGACTCTGTGGAATATGGAAAACATAAGCTGAGGCCAGTAAAAAAAAAAAAAAAAGATAGCAAAGGAAGATAAGGACATGTCAATGGTAGTGGTTTTCTTTATGTCGTGTCCAGATTCATCAGAAAAATATATGACAGATTGTGATTTGATTGTCTTAACCCAAAGTCTAGAGCTGAAGGAGTCCATGATGAAACCTTGCAAAATTTTCCAGTGCTGCCTGACACACTGATTTTATTTGGCTCATTTCTGGTCCTATATAGGCTTGAGTATAGCCACCAAGTGAAGGGCGAGAAGTATGGTTTCTGGAAAGGAAAAGCAACACAATTTTCCTCCCCAACCCCCTCCTATGAGCCACAGTGCTAACTTACATAAAAGCAGGGGAAGGGCAGATGTGATGTCCAGATGGCTGTCTCTGCTGAGCTGTTTCCTGAGCTCAGAGCATTAACCAAAAGCAGTAGCTGGGAAATCCATGATGCTGCAACTGGCACTTACCGCTGCTTCCATTTGCTGTTTGTAACTCTGCACTTTCAGCTGAAGTTTCTCAGACAGAGCCTGCATCCTATTCAGATTTTTCTTATCTTCTTCTGCCTGAAATGCATAGGCATGCATGGGAAAGTCATTTGAAGGATCCAGCCATGTATACTGAATATATTCTCACATGAGGAAGTAAAGGTTGGGAATTTTTTGTATTTTTCTGATAACGGTATTTTTAAAACTACATTAATCTCTATTCATCCTAAGTTTTGAAAAAGTAATGAATGGCTCTGCAAAATGGCAATGACTTGTCTCTTGATCTTTACAGCACCCCACCAGCTTTTATTTAAATGGAAGTCAAGGCCATTAAGTTTGATATATCCTTCAGCATTTTCATTCCAGATAAGCTACACTTGCCTGAGATTGCTTACTAGGAATAAAATTTATTATTACAAAGCCATTTATGTAAAATGGAAAGCCAACTCTGTCAATCCAAGCAGTTCAACACCTGAACTTCTGAATTGGCCCTTGGCTTCATGTAATAAACTAGAAAAGCCAAGTTCCTTGGAATTGTATCATGGGCTTCAGCAAAGATGCTGAGGGAAGGTCTACAAGCTGTGTGGATCTCTGTGTGGCCATCATCCTCAACTCTGTCATTGTCTAGACTTGAGCTGGAGAAAGGAGGCATGGGGAGGGGTAGACTTCCTCAATAGTTCTTCAGGGAGTCTTTTACATTCTAAAAAAGAATATGTTGAAGGGACTCTTCATGCTCCCGGCCCTCTTCCCACACCCCTGGAAACACTAGAGTATTTTCATTTCAAAGCTGTTAAACTTCCATAGAAATCAGGTACCTCAATGGTCTTGTACCCTGTAAAGATTTGTCACTTGTATTGGTTTAATAAATACTGATTGGCCAGTAGTCAGGAAGGAAGTATAGGCAGGGTGACCAGAACAGAAGAATTTTGTAAAGAGGAAAGGCTCAGTCTGCAGTCATCACCCAGATGCAGAGGACACAAGATTAGAATCCCTCATTGATAAAAGGCACCAAGAACATAGTTAACACAGACTAATTAAGATGTAAGAATTAGTTAATAAGAAGCCATAGAGCCACCAGAGGAGAAAGACACAAACCGCCAGCCAGAACCTTGTTGGTAGCCCACAAATCTCATGATAAAATATAAAATAATAGAAAGGGGTTACTTTAAGATATAAGAGTGAGCTAGAAATATGCATAAGCTATTGGCCAAACAGTATAGCAAATAATATGGTTTCTGTGTGATTATTTCAGAATCTGGGTGGCCAGGAAATGAGTGAGTAGACTCCCCCAACAAATGGTGCCAATGTGGACAACTATATCCACATAAAACCTGAGAGAGCTTGGGAAGTAATTCTAGACACAAAAGAACAGACTTAAGCAATGGCTTCTTGGTAGTTTCATTTTCTCTGGCAGGTTCTGTTTGTGAGAGGCAAGCACGTTTCATTTAAGAGGGGCTTCCTGATTCAGCTTTAGCTGCAAATACCTTGTAGCTATTTTAAGAGCTTACTTAAATGGTGTTTATAAATAGCTACCAGCATGTTTCTTGGTGGTGTAAGGGACCTTGAAATGCCATAGAGTTCTGGCAATAAACATCACTCCTGCCAGTACTTCTGCCATGAAGCTAGACTCTCAGAAAGGTAAGGAATGGGGTGGATTCAGTAATCAAAGTCATGGCTTTAATCCTAGCCATATTGCTTAGCAAATTAAAGATTCATGAGGTCAGAAAAAGAGAGATATAAAAAAAGATAGATTTAGACCAAAAAATTCTAAATGATTTACAGTGTGTTTAAAATTATATGTATGCTTGGGAGAGAAAAGAAAAGGGATAAAGTCCTAAAAAAAGGAAAAAAAGAAAGAGTAGTAGTGGGATATACCTTTAATCCCAGGACTTGAGAGGCAGAGGCAGGGGGATCTCTGTGAGTTCAAGAACAGCTTAGTCAACAGAGTGAATTCCAGTTCAGCCAAAAATACATAAAGAAACCATGTCTCAAAAAAATTAAAAAGAAAAAGAAAAGAAATAGTTTAAAATAGAGTCATGTAAAGATGGGAAATGCACAAAGAATCTGGATACTGTATGTTATTCTGTTGTCTTCGAATTGTTTGATGGTGAGGAAGAAGCAAAAGCAGATAAAGAGATTTGATTATAAGTGCTGCTGGATTAATCCAACATATGTATTTTGAAAATGCCTTGACTCCAAAATTTAATTCAAAAGATATGTTACCTTGGAAACGAGATTTTGTTTTGTTTCTGCAGGAAATGAGAGGCAGTAGATTCATTCTGAGTTAAGAAAAATCAGATTTGATCAAGGAAGACCCCCTGAGAAATCTCCAATAGGAGCAGATGGCTGAGATGATCTAACATTTCAAAGGACCTCTGTTGGAGTTTCCTCTGAGGTCTACATTCAGAATAGCCTCAAGAGTGCTGGTTGAGATGATCAAGCCTCACAGAATATTCCATTCAGGACCTGACCACAATCCTAATTTTCTTTAGGTTCCCATAAGATTATCAGCACCCCCAATCAACAGGAAGTAGCCTAGAAAACTATGCCCACATTCTAAAAATGGATTGTGAGTGTTTGTCTTTGTTTAGAGTGTTGGTTACAAGTTGTTATGCATAATGGTCAAGAAAAAAAGATAAACAAAGGAGATTAGATTCAGAGTTCTTGTATTGAAAAGAAAAAAGGGGGAGTGCTGTGAGACAATGGTCTTATACCCTGTAAAGATTTGTCACTCGTATTAGTTTAATAAATGCTGATTGGCCAGTAGCCACACAGGAAGCTTAGGTGGGGCGACCAGAACAGGGAACTTTGGGGAAAGGAAAGGCTCAGTCTGCAGTCATCACCCAGATATAGAGGATGCAAGATGAGAATGCTTCACTGACAAAAGGTACCAAGCCATGTGGCTAACACAGACAAGAATTGTGAACTAATTAAGATGTAAGAATTAGTTAATAAGACACCTGAGCTAATAGGCCAGCCAGTTTATAATTAGTGTAGGCCTCTGTGTGTTTTTTTGGGGACTGAATGGATGCGGAACTCTGCAGGACAGAAACCTCTGTTAACGTAAGAGATAGATTTAATCAAGTTGCACTCTATGCCTATCTTTTTACTAGCTCCAGTTTACCTCTGCTATCAACTATTTCCTCCAGAGACATTAAAGCCAAGTGTTAGGCTCAGTCACAGGTTGGTAGACAATAATGGTAAGACTTTTTAAAGATGGGGTCTAAAAGAACATCTTGGGATCACTGGAGGTGTAATCCCTAAAGGAGAAAGTGGATCCCAAACTCCTTCCTCTTACTTTTTCTGGCTATAAGATTAGCAGTTTTGTTGCCCTATATATCCCCAAAGCAACAGAAATGAAATCATGGCCAAAACTATGGTCATGATAAACCTTTTTTAGTTACATGTAGATTAACTAAGTTTCTTTGACATGATAAAAAATGACTTTACAGTGTGGCATTGGTCCTTCTATACCTAATAAAAATTCCACTGTAAACAGGATCATCTCCCCCTGTATCCCATAGCATTCTGCCTGCTCCCCCTTGTATCGGTTTAGCTAAGCTACTTCTAACACCTCTAAGCAGCCTCCCTACCAAAGTACCATCTGATGTTATATAATTTACTACGAATCTTAAGATTACTCAGTCCTGTATGATGAACATATAGGGCTCAAACTAGTTGGGGAGCTGAGCTATCCTGGGTTTTAAATCAAGTCCTTCCTGTGCTTTCATCCATTTATGCTACTTTAGAAGACTTATGAAACTCAAAATTCTATAACACTGTTTCCAGTGAATTCTAAAACCAATACAGAGCCAACTGCTAATAATTTACTAAGCAGAGAGACATAACAGAGGAGACTAAGCAGGTGATAGCTGAAAAAATAGCTACAAGTGGGTGTTGATGCCAAAGATGCTCATCCCACTGGGAGGGTAAACCCTTAGATGTGAGGCCTGAGTTCACATCTCCCCTTTTAGACATTAACTGTAAGAGCCATGAATGTGTGTTGGAAGTCTCTTCTAGAAAAGAACTTCAGCTATGAGAAGGGCAGTCACATGATAGCTTTTACCAGTAGGAACTTTTGGTCTCTGTCATAGCATTGGCACCAAGGTCAAACAGTTCTAGGCAATAACTGAACTAAGAAAATCTGGACTAAGTGCGACTTCTGTTCTGGTCTTTTTGGCCTTACAGGATTCTCCTATTTAGGCAGTTTCTGTGCTAGAGAGTTTCTTAGCATTTACCCAGACCTCCCATAGCTACCTGAGGCTCTTTCTATCCCACCATTTGTTTCACACTTTGTGGCTGTCAGCCTGCAGTTGGGGTCCTGTCTATCACAATCTGCTTAGAGTTCACCTTGCTTTTGAGAGTTGTAACTGTCAGTGAACCCTTTGTACTTGCAACTCCATTCTGACATCTGGGTCCTGAATAGAAGGCCCTACATGGTTATTTTACAAACTTCTGCTTCCCTGTCCCTAAAAATGATAATGCTACATTTTCACTAAATTGTAAAGTGTGAATAATGTCCATGCCCAGATTCCTGAATACAGGAGGTTTTCAAAGGCAAAGTGAAGGAGTTGAATGAAGGGTAGAGGGCAGAGGGACAATCTTTACTTTCCAGACAATGAAAAGCTACTGATCTTACATCTTGCATTTCTGGAACATTTTTGTAGGCACTTGCATTTCTAAATCCCAAAGACATAAAGAAGACAAATGGGCAGTGAAGACAATCCACAAAATTATTTAGAGTAAAATAACACTTGATTGCTTTTCCAGTGCATGGTTACAGAATATTCCCAGAAAAATTTACTAGGAAAAGAGAACCATAGTGGTGTTCTTGTAAAAATGACTTTTTTTTTCAAGTGACACCTAAGAATGGTCTATCACAAATATACTGCCTGATAGGCCAAAGTGTATCTTGATGTTAGAGAGAAATGGACTAAATTGATTCAGAATCAACTTTGATTACTAAAATAGGTACTAATATCAATCAATGTGGGAAGCTTTTTAGAACCTTTTCAACTTACAGGGACCTAACCTAACATATAGGGTATTGCTCAGGGGGAATCATCTAATTTTAATGGAATGGGAACTCTCAATGTACTATGGAGGCACGTGGAAAAAAATAAGAAATGCACCCCTTCGAATCTCTGGGACCCTAACCCTTAGCCAAAGGGTGTGTGGGAATAGAACAGCCTGAAAGCCACTTCATGAGAACATGAGTCAAAAAAAGGAAAAGAAGCTCAACTCTAAATTAGAACATGAGAAATGTCAATGTTGAAGAAGAAACAAAATTAAGCCACAATAAATCAAAAATGAAATCTTCACGGCAATGAAAATAAAATTAAATGCCGTGATGAGATAAGCAGGCCTGCTTTTCATCCCGCCCAGATCCCACATGGCTAGCTTTACACCCAAAATAACAACACACAAATTGTATTCATTTAAACACTGCCTGGCCCATTAGCTCTAGCCTCTTACTGGCTAACTCTCACATCTTGCATAACCCATTTCTAATAATCTGTGTAGCACCACAAGGTGGTGACTTACCAGGAGAGATTCAGCATCTCTGACCTGGTGGCTGGCTTCATGGTGACTGACCCAGAGAGGAAAGGCATGGTGATTGCCTCACTTCCCTCTTCCTCCCAGCATTCTTTTCTGTCTACTCCACCCACCTAAGGACTGTCCTATCAAATGGCTAAGGCAGTCTCTTTATTAACCAATGAAATCAACACAAAACAGAAGACCATCCCACATAATTTCCCCTTTTTCTGTTAGAACAAAAAAAAAGAAGGCTTTAACTTTAACATAGCAAAATTATATATAACAAAACAGTTATCAAGTAAGAATTACAATTACAATATTTATATCTATTTTATCTTTTATCGTAACAAAGGAAAACAACTATAACTATCTATCTATTCTTCCACTCCATCAAAGACTCCAGAAGGATATAATATTACCTAAGCAAATGAGAAGTAAGCAACTTACAAAACTCTAGTAATCACAGAGACATCTCACTGCCTGGACTGTCACCCAAAGTTCCTCTGTACTGTTGGGGCATCCATCTTCAGCCTTCAGGCCCATAGTATCCAGCAGACATTTCCATAATTTCAAAGACAGTTCAGTCACTATCTGCTGTGTCCTGCAGAATATCTCTCAGACACTTTCATGAGTCAGGAACCCCAAAAAAATCATCTTGCCTTTAGGCAAGTTAAGCAGTCCTCTCTCTGAGGGTTCTCTGTGTCCAGTTTATGCAGTACTCCAGGCAAGAGCAGTTTCTTGCCCAAATGGCTATCAAACTCCATAAGGAGCCTTTTCGATGCCCATCTTCCTCTTGAAGTAGATTGGTGCTGCCAGGAGCAGACATGTCTCATTGTCATGAAAAGCCCTAAGTTATTAAAACATTTAAAATGCCATATTCTATAGTCTTTGGAAGATATGAAGAATGCCTATTTAACTGAAATATATCTTTATATATCTAGAAAATCTAACTAACATGACTACAAGCTTGACTATTATTGATGGTTATCCATTAACAACCTATATTTCCTAATTAAACATTACATTTTTAAATGAACTACACAATCACAATACCTTAATCAATATCAGAAATACATATACATATAACAAGATTGACCTTAAATTTAAATCACTAAAGCAAAATCCATATTAATACAAATTATTCATATCTATATCATATCCCCCTTTAAATGTAAAAGAACATTTATAAACAATATTTGGGAATATGGGCACAGTTATTTCTCTCCAAACTTCTTCCTGCTGTATAGGGACGCTGTTAATTAGGTTTTTCATGGTATAACCTGTTGGGTGAAGTAATTTTCTGAAGGTGTTCACAGCAACCTTTCAGGAGGGTGTGATCTATCATACCATATTGGGGTAGAAGCAATCCACAGGGTCTTATCCTCTGTGAAAACAAAAGAGGAATCTCTTTTCCAAAGTATCATATTCTTAGAACCAAATTCTGAAGTCATGGTATTTTCAAAATATCTATGTTGGATTAGTTCAGCAGCATTTATAAACAAATATCTTTTAGCAGCTG
The DNA here is from genome assembly GCF_903992535.2 of Arvicola amphibius. Classification (NCBI taxonomy): domain Eukaryota; kingdom Metazoa; phylum Chordata; class Mammalia; order Rodentia; family Cricetidae; genus Arvicola; species Arvicola amphibius. The sequence continues at coordinate 50,071,084 of NC_052056.1, read as the reverse complement.
TTGCTCCTTCCTCAGCATTCAAATAATTCAAAGAGAACATAATAGTATACAGCATCAAGATTCTCTGTGTATTTTCCATCTTTGTGTGGCTTTAACTTAACCTCTATTTCATTTACATTTACTTTTATTTTTTAAGACAGGTTCTCTGTATATCTTTGTCCTGGAATAACCCTGTTGACCAGGCTGTCCTTGAACTCTCAGAGATCTGTCTGTCTCTGCCTCCCAGGGATTGGGATTAAAGGTGTGTGCTACCACACCTTGAAGTCACAGAGGTCAATCTACCTCTGTCCCTTGAAGTTACAGAGGTCAATCTTCCTCTGCCTCCCAAGTGTTGGGATTAAAGGTGTGTACTACCACACCCAACTACTCTCTTTCTTTTTTCTTTTTTCTTTTTTACTTTAAGAACTTTAACTTTTAGCCTGCATATATTTTTAACACATCGTAAATCATTTACAGGTTTTCTTTGTTTCTGAATTTCTCTTTACTGTATCTCTCTTTTTCTGACCACATGAGTCTTTAATTTACCAAGCAATATCGGTAGGACTAAAGCTGTGGCTTTGGCAGCTGGATACAGCCCATTTCTTACCTTTCTGCTATTCCCGTCTCATGGAGGGGGTACCAGCTGTAGCCATGTTTATCACCACAACTCTACAGTGTTTCAAGGTCCTTGCCGGCAAGCAGGCTGCAGCATTCTGCTCACAGACCACACTCAGTCAGACTGCCTGCCTGAAAGAGTCAGAGTTTGCCCTGGCAGAATGGCCCAGAAAGCCAGCATTTTAAAATGGTGCAGCTTTTTTCCTGCTACAGCTGAAAATCAAAAAGCATGTGGTTGGGTTTTCATCAACACTATGTATGTGTTTCATGGCAGAACCTCTTAAAAGAACTGCAGGGTTTTGCAGCTAAAGCTGAGTCAGGAAGCCTCTCTTAGATGAGAGTGTTTTCTTGCCTCTAGCAAGCAGAGCAGACCTGAGAAATTGCTGCCACCAAGAAGCCATGCTTTACTCTATTCTTTCCCAAGCTTTCTCAAGCTTTCGGTGGATTTAGTTATCCATGTGGGCACTATTCTGTAGTGAGGATCAGCGGGCTGTGTTCCTGTCGCCCAGCTCCTGGCCGCCTGGCTAACTTATGCCCCAAAATAACAACACACAAATTGTATTCATTTAAATACTACCTGGCCCATTAGTTTCAGCCTCTTATTGGCTAATTCTTACCTCTTGATTAACCCATTTCTATTAACGTGTGTAGCACCATGAGATGGTGGCTTACCAGGAAAGATTCAGCATGTCTGACCTGGTGGCTGGATCCATTGAGTGTGACCCAGAGAGAAGAGGCATGGCAATTGCCTCACTTCCCTCCTTCTCCCAGCATTCTGTTCTGTCTACTCCACCCACCTAAGGGCTGGCCTATCAAATGGCCAAGGCAGTTTCTTTATTAACCAATGAAATCAACACAAAACAGAAGACCCGCCCATATCACTTAAATCTATAATGAAACTGTTTACAGAAGAAAGCAATAAGAACAATACACGAACAAATAAAAATACATTATAAATAAATGATGTCTTATAATTTCCCAATGTAGTATAGGGTCACAAAATGCCATTTCTCTAAGGTCGTTACTTTTTTTTAGCTACATCAACTATGACTTCCAGAGATCATTGCTTACAAGAAATGTCAAGCTCATATTAGTAAAAGAACCAGATATTTAGTCATAAAACAACTGTACAAGGGTCTGGAGAGATGGTTCAGGAGTTAAGAATACTCTTTGCTATTACAGAGGACCCAGGTTCAGTTCCTGGTACCTACTCAGTGGTTCACAACCATCCAGAGTTCTAGTTCCAAGGATCCAAAATCCTATTCACAAATCTTCAGGCATCAGGCATACATGGTAAACATACATACATGTAGACACAACATTCAAAACACATAAAGTAAAAATAAATATTTTAAGCAAGTGTCCAAGTAGTCCATTATAGCTAAATTAGCTCCATTTGATACAACCATAATGTCCTGCCTTCTTACCAACACTGTGTTTCCTGTTGTAGGGAAAAGGTGTTGACATTTCTAATGACTTCTAGAATTAGAGTCAGGATCCCAGTCTCTGCATTAGCAATGTCAAAGGAGCTGTACCAATGTGCCTAAAATGGATTTGCCTTTTTATCAGAGTAAATTATATTGTGCAATGTAAGAAGGCTAAAAGAAAATTTGGGAAATATGTACTCAACACTGTATGCAACAGTCAAGCACAAAAGAACCATTTGGTCAGCCGGACAGTGGTGGTACACAACTTTAATCCCAGTACTTGGGAGGCAGAGACAGGCTGATCTCTGTGAGCTCCAGTCTGGTCTACAGAGTGAGTTCTAGGACAGGCTCCAAAGCTACACAGAGAAATCCTGTCTTAAAAAACAAAAACAAATAAACAAACAAAAATCCTATTTGATCACTAACACACGGGTATGTCGGTGGTCAATGGAGTAATAAAAGAGCTAACTTTTTTTCCCACTGGGTGTGTGGCTGAAGAAAAAGACAGATAAAAGGCCATTGCAAAAGAACCCTAAAATAATTACCAGGGCATTATAAATTTAGCAAAAGCTTTTGAGACCTCAACAAGCTCCTTAGAAAGTTTGAAACACTAAAGGGTTTACATTAACACAAAATAATATTCATGTTAGGGTTAGGGTTAGGGTTAGAGGGTTAGGGTTAGGGTTAAGGTTAGGGATTAGGGGTTAGGGGCTAGGGTTAAGGTTAGGGTTAGAGGGTTAGGGTTAGGGTTAGGGTTAGGGTTAGGAAAAAAAGAATATTCATGAGCATGATCTGCATATAAGCAAATCTATGAGAAAAAAGAAACCAAGAAAATCACCATGGACAGGTTCATAAAAAGAGTTATCTCTCCTCAAGAGCAGAATCAGAAAGATCCTTCATGAGAGTATTCCAGAAGGATTTATTGTCATATGAGATGAAACTCCATATATGTCACCTCTAAAGGAATTAGAGTAAGATAAGATATACAAGTGGAAGGTACAGGAAGATACTTAACAAGCATGACCATGACTCTGACCCTGACCCTGTATAGGCCTAGGCCAATATTTATGCCCCCTCTCTTCCTGCCTCTGTCTCATATCAATTGTTTATATTTTATGTTTGTTGGTGTTTTTCCTGCACATATATCTGAGTAAGGATGTCACAAGCCTTGGAACTTGAGTTAAAGACAGGTGTGAACTGCCATGTGGGTACTGGGAATTGTTTGTTTGTTTTTGCTTGTTTGTTTGTTTGTTTGTTAAGACAGGATTTCTCTGTTTAACAGTCCTAGTTGTCCTGGAACTAGATCTTGTAGATCAGGCTGGCCTCAAACTCACAGAGATTCACCTGCCTCTGCCTCCCTAGTGCTGGGATTAAAGGTGTGCACCACCACTGCCTGGTGAGTACTGGGAATTGAACCCAGGTCCTCTGGAAGAGCAGTCAATGCTCTCAACCACTGAGCCATCTCTCCAGTCCTTAATGTGTGTGTCCTAAACAACGAAATAATTATAGAGAAAAAAAACCCTCTATAGACATGTATGAAAATGTCATGAGACCTATTACTCTGTATAATTAATATATGCTCATAAAAGCAACATTAAAAATAGAAAAGGCTTTGTAAAACAAGAACAAAAATAATGGATCATAAAAATATAGTGCATATTTATAGAGTAATTGTATTCAGATATAAAGAAAATAAAACTTGCAGGAGGATGAATGGAGCTGGCAGTGTTACATGAGTAAGGAAACCCAGGCTCAGAAAGACAAACAACATACGTTCCCTCATATGCTTCTAACTGGGATACACATATTATATTCTATCAATCTGTGTGGATTGTGTGGAAGTTAAGTGTAGGTAAAAACCAGGAGAGTAGGAACGGGAATAAAGAGGCATTGAGAGAGCAGGTGGAGAGGGTAATAGAACCTGTCTGATATGAGAGGAAAGGGGAATAGGCAGAGTTGAAGGGCTGAGTAGAGTAGGAGCTGGGAGATGCGTGGTGAAGAAGGAGGTAGGGAGAATCAACCACAACTATGTATGAAAATGCCATAATGGAACTGGTTATTGTGTATGATAACTAAAAATAAACTTAAAAAGAATATAAAAGGAAAAATATACAACTATACAATTGCTTAACAATTGGGAATTACTATGAATCAAAATGAGTTAAACTAATACATTACACTGATTTAAAGTTAAGCAAGAAAAATTAAAAATAATGTTTTATAAATTTGTGGTAACCAAGATTCAGTATCTACAATACAGTATAACGAATATACTATAGTAATCAACATACTGATAAAATCTACAGCACTGTATAATTATATCCTGAACTTATGCATTCTCTCACCTAAGTAACTTCTGATTTATTAAGAGCCATAAATAATAGTGCCCTACTTATAAGGTATACCATTTTGAAGGTGTATCATTTTGAAACCCTTTCCTTTACCTTTTCTAGGTTTAGAGATGTTTATAAACAAATATTTGACTCTATGACACACTCTCTACAGAACTAAGTACAGAGATATATTGAACAGGGGTTAGCTGAGAGCTGCTTCCCTGTGTATAGGCTGCAGTATCTGGGTTTGCAGTACACCGTTGATATTCACGTCACCACTAAACTGTCATGTTTCCTTATGGAACATCTCAGAATAGATGCATGCCTTTAGGCAATGCATCAATATACACACCCCAACTGTGTACTAGGAAGATTCTGTGCACTGGAGGGGAGAGCCAACAATGACCTGTGCTATCAGGACTCTGTTCCACTAAAAAGAAAAAGCAAGAAATGCTGAGTGTGGTGGAGCAGTCCCATAGTCCCAGCTCTTGGGAGGCTGAAGCAGGATGACTGCTGGGTACACAAGTTACAGGCCAGCCTTGTTAGTATAGCAAGTTGCCAACTCCACAGTAGAGGCAGCTGGAGAAAGGAAAGCGAGCGTAGAGATGATGAGATACGTCATTCATTTAGCTGCACATTGCTCATGTGTAGGGAACTTGTGTGCCTGCTTTCAATTATTGACTTCAAGTCAAATGTTATAGTTTGCAGATTAGCTCCGGAAAACTTTCTCAAAGAAAACCACATTTTAGTATCAATGTTCTCATCTGGGCCCAGAAACAAACTTTTCAAAAGAGTGGACACGTTCCAACCCAGTCCATGCAGGCAGTGGGGAGGTGACCACCCCTGGTGTGTAGCAGTCACTTCTCTTTCATGTTGTCACTGGCTCTCACACGAAAACCTCTTTCTAAAAGTACTACTAACACTAAGCGTGGAAAAACAAAGACGGCATAGTTTTCACTTCAATCACTCCTTTCTGTCTCACTATGAGCTCTGGAGATGGATAGAGCCAAGCCCTGGATAGCTCAGACATTGCAAGAAAAGATACACTGATCAGAGACAGCTGCAGTGTTCCAGAATGCCATTTCAGGCTGGAAGGTACACACTGCTGCAGGAGGAACCTAACCAGATCCCAGAAGAGTGTTTTCCTGGAGTACCTGATAAGTCAGCTCTTTGATGCCTCGCTCCAGTCTGCGAGCTTCCCGCTGGGCCTCTGCACTGCGTCTGACTTCGCCCTCCAGTTCCCCTTCCAGGTCCCGCACCTGCAAAAAAAAACATGACCTCAGTCTGCATGCTGGTAACATACATGCTGGTAACAAGGCTGCCGTATAGTAACCCAATGGAGAATTTACTGAAGGAGTGAAATAGTCAAGGGAAGATATGCCCACTTTTTTTCTGGTAGTAATTAAATAGGACAATCTTTCTGGAAAAGAACCATCAACCAAACTGGGGCTGTTAACCTATGTGAACTCATAAAGAATGGTTAAGACTCTTGGCAATGTGAGAGACTAATTTAAAGAGAGAATGTGAGCCTCTAGTCTTTCACTGCAACATTGCAAAATCGTGTGTGTGCTCGCACGCGTGCCTGCGTGCAGGCATGCTGTGTGTATATCTGTCCTATTTGTGTATGTGTGTGTGCGCTCTCTGTGTGTATGTGTGTCTCTGTGTGTGTCTACATGGTATTTGTGTTTGTGCGTCTATGTGTGTGTGCCTGTGTGTCTCTGTGTCTGTGTGTGCTCTGTATGTGTGCTCTGTGTGTGGTGTATGTGCTCTGTGTGTGGTGTGTGTGCTGTGTGTGTGGTGTGTGTGCTCTGTGTGTGGTGTATGTGCTCTGTGTTTTTGTGTGTGTGTATAGCACAGCTGTCTGTCACACAGCAGAGCTGGAGATCCTGTCCCACATACCCTGATCTCAAGCTCTTTTCTCCATGTTCCCCTCAGACTCTGGATCGTACCCTGAGTCTCTGTCATGTACATGTCACATGCTGACCTGAAGCCCTGCTTTGCAGGAGAAGTACAACAGGGAACTTGCTGTGTATAGAGTCGTGCAAGTAAAATGACCATAACAGTCACTGAGGCGTGCCTACTGTTCACCACACCCCAGCGCCAGAACAATGAAGAAAACACACCCACACCTCTCCCATGGACAAGTGTACTTTCTCATGAGGGGAAGCAAACTAAAATGAGTGAAATAGAGCGTGTGGAAAGATTTCAACTACTATGGAGAGAAGTGGGCAAAAAGGGGCCACAGTCTTGGTTTGGGAAGCTGTAAGTGGCTGCTTCTGCTGATGGGACATTATCCCAGATATCCCTATGTTTTCTGGAAAAGAACCATCAACCAAAATGGGGATGTTAACCTATGTGAAGCATTCCATTCCTTCGTGACCAAAATGCCACCTCTCCATGACCATTTTAAAACTGAGGCCTGGCACCCTGAGGCATAGGTGGGCTTCGTTAGCCTGATCTCCCAGGCTGCCATCACCTCTTGCAGCTTCCTAATCTAAACTACTACACTCTTTCTTCCACAGGAAGGTGCAACAGGGCATGTAGATTATCAGGTGTGCAGCTTGCTCATGGATGAGCCATCACTACATCCTCTCTGGGCATTCTGGACATGAATCCATGAGGGATTCACACAGTTCCAAATGTAAGGACCCAGGCCGACAGAACTGTTTTTAAAAGGATGTGTTTAAGGTGTTCTGTTTTGTTTTGAAATGTAATTAGAGCATCTCACAGTAAAAGGGGCCTTGCTGAAGGGAATCGCAGTTGCCATACATTTTCACTTGGTCTGACCTTGCAATGTAGTAATGATTACTGTGTGGATGTGTCCTTCCCAAAGTCCATGTGTCTGAAACTTAAACACCCAATTTTCACGTGTATTTGGATAGAAAGCCTTTTGAAGGTAACTAAGATTAGATGTGGTCACAAAGGTCAGACACCACCTCCACCCCCCAGCGTGATTAATGACTTTAGTAAGAGTCCTCTTTGCTGTGTCTTGCCATGTGATGCCCACTTCCATGTGACACTGTAGCAAGAAGGCCAAGGTTAGAAGTTTGATGTTATTGGACACACATGAGCCAAATAAAATTTTATTCTTTATATATTATCTCGGATACTGTGTTATAGTACAGAAAGTTGTTGAAAACAATGATATGCTAATTATACATTTAAGCCTTAAATTTCTCAGTATCATCTGATATCAGCTCTTGAATGAAAGTGGTCCCCATAGGCTCATAAGGAGTGGCACTATTAGGGGGCATGGCTTTGTTGGAGAAAATGTGTCACTGGGGTCAGGTTTTGAGGTTTCAAATGCTCAAACCAGGAGCATTGTCACTCTCTCTTCCAGTTGCCTGCCAGTCTAGATGGAAAACTCTTCTCCGGCACCATGTCTGCTCACTGCCATGCTTCCCACCATGACAATAATGGATTAAACCTCTGAAGTTGTAAGCCAGCCCCAGTGAAATGTTTTCCTTTGTAAGAGTTGCCCTGGTGGTCATGGTGTCTCTTCATTTCAATAAAACCCTGAGACAATGAGATAAGATAAATATCCTGCACTATTAAATGGGTAATAGAAATACCATTATAATTTTTTACTTTTTTAAGGGAATAACACATTTAAGTGCCTTTCCTCTTAGAATAAACTCTTGGTCCCTACATAAGTTATTGACTAAATATCATATTCATCTTATTACTATGGGAAATTGTTATTTTGTTTCTTTCAGGATGCAGATCCTGAGAAGTTACCCATGCTCCAAAGCATGGCCCACACTCATGCACATTCAAGCAACACTAAATGGATTCAGTGAGCATTTAAAAGAAGGAGAGAGAATACCCATACAAAGTTGGAAAGAGAAAGTGGTGGGCAGATAGGGGAGTAATCAGAAAGAAGGAGATGGGGTGGATTTGAAGAAAATACACTATTATATGCATGTGTGAATATTAAATGAAAAATATTTAAAGTTTTTATTTTGGGGCAAAACATGCATTTTGGTTTTGTTGCCTTGTTTTGGTTTTGTGAGTCTTGTTTGTTTATTTTTTAAGACATATTCCATAGGAGTTGTATTAAAAGGCATTATGGTAAAGGTCATTGGGAATAACACTTTGTATATGTTTTATGCATGATATATATCTAGCTGTTTTTCCATTAGTATTGAGATTTTAAGGGTGGATGGGGTTTTTCTACTTGAATCAAACTTTTTCTTTGATTTGAAACATATAAAAAGGTATATGATTTTTCCATTGAAACACCAAAAAGGGTACATTTCAAAGGTCTAACTTCCATTTCTTTGTTTTCTTCCTTGGGCTAATAATTTTTTTTTAACTAGTCTTTATCCTCCTACTAGTTTTTGAAAAATTAATCTTTCATGAGCAGAAGATTATAAATCGTTCATAACAGTTTTACTTGCATTATCTTTATATTATTACTCATGATCTCCAGAACATATTTATGAGACCTTCCTCATTTCTTTTTAATCAACACAACTATTTGGGTAGATCATGTGTCTGGATTAATATTTCACTGTATGGATGTATGGATATGTGCAAAAGAGTGCACACCACTTTTCAGAGGCACCTGAGAACCAGTAAATCCCAGCAGAATGTTCTTCCAACTTTTGTGAAGTTTACTATATGCATATACATATGCACATACATATGCACATACATATACATATATACTATATGCATATACATAGTCATTGAAATAGATTCAAGAAGTTTGAAAAGCCCATTTTAATAAATGCTGTTAAGTTCCTGGAAGGTAGATTCCACATCATTTGTGCCAGACTTTGTTGTTTCTGTACTGAGTCTTCCTGGATCCTGGATGTGTTTCCTCTCTCCTTTCTTTAGCTGTGAAATGGGCATTCTCTTTAAAGAAAATGACAGGAACACTGGCACAGAAACAAGACTGCAGGGATGTATTTGGATAGAGTGGGCTGCCCTGTCTGCATAGAGCCTAGAACTGGTGTGGTGAGCGGGAGAAGATGCTTTCTCATCCATCATTAAGAGGGAAGACAACTTTCATCCAGACCCAGAAAAGTTCTATTGGCTGGCCCAAGGTCAAACAATAATGTATTCAGAGCAGACACTCTCAGAATCTGCAAGTGCCATTAAACAAAGTGATGAGGTGTGATGTTCCAGGACATTAAGGCCTTGAATGGAGATTGTTAGGCCCCCACGATTACCCAAGCAAACTCCTACCCTGGATTCCAATTTCTGGATTGCCTTTTTGCTCCCCAGCACAGCTGTCTGTTCCACTTCATCCAGCCTTTTTTGCAAGTCTTTAATTGTCTGCTCCATATTCTTCCTCATCTTCTCCAAGTGAGCATTAGTGTCTTGTTCTTTCTTCAGTTCTTCTGACATGTTGGCTGCCTAAGAAAGAGGCAAGAGGGACTGATGAGATGGCTCAGTGGTTAGGGAACTCACTGCTCTTGATCCAACCCAGGCTTTGTTCCTGGAACTCATGCTGTAGCTCCAGCTTCAGTGGATTCAGTACCTTCTTCTAACTTCTGTGAGCACCAGACACTCATATTCTTCACACACATGTAGGCAAAGAACCATAGGCATAAAGGAAAGATATGCAAATCCTTTCAAAAGAAGAAGAAAGGTGGAAGGAAAGTGGCTTAGATAATCTTATAGGTAGCTGATCATATTCCAGTGAGCTTTAGCTTTTGATCTCATGGGGAAGGAGACGTATGCTTGGCCTCTGCACATTTAATCTCTTTCCACCCAGCTCTCTCTAATCCCTGATTCCCTAGGGTATTGATCAAATCTGCCAGTAGACATTGAAGCAGCCACATGAGAGAATGGGGTAAGAATTGTTAGGGAAAAGCCTAAAAGAACATGTCGTGTATATAAGATAGAACACATCTTGAAAGCAAGATGACTAAATAAAGCAATGGCTTTTAACTGAATAAAGTATGAAAAAATATCTGTAACTAAGTAACTGCTGTCATATATGGTACCATGAAAAATGCAATAAAATACCTATGAAAGTATTTATCTTCTGATTTATTGCTGTAAACACTTTCAAGTTCAAAGAATTTGATAGCATCAGACATTCTCTGTACAAATAATCTGACACAAAGAAGGTTAGCTGTGAATCCTGCTTTGGGCTTTAGCTCTATGTACAGTGTCTTAGCTTCTCATTATGATTCAAACTGTTTCCTCTTTTGTGTGCTTAATTCAAGAATAAAACTTTCTATCTATCTGGTTACCACTGCATATGGTTTCAGTATGGTAACATCGAGAGCTAAGATCTTTAAGGATTGGCACTGAATGGGAGGGTTAGATAAACTGGGAATGTCTCTGCAAGAATCGTTGGCTCTCAGGTTCTCTCACTTTCTGATGACATTATCGCTTCTTCCCACTTGTGTTCTGTCCAGTGCAGTGACATTCACCATGAAGTCCTCACCATTCCATGGTTAACACCATGCCTTTGAAACTCACAGGACCACAAGCTAAACTAACCTTTATTCTTTATAAAGTTATCTAATTTCAGAAGTTTTTTATATTAACAAAAAATCATGACTAAAATAGGGAATTGACATGTGTATTGGTGACTTTCTTATTGCTGTGAATATCTGACAGAAACAATTGTTAAGTGATGATAGATGTATCATGGATCATGGCTCATGCTCAGAGGAAACAGGGCCACATGGTGGGAAGACATGGTGGCAGGAACAGCTTGCAATTGTGACATAGTTAGATTGGTGGAAAAACTCTTCTGGTCAAGAAAATAGACTCTCTGGCCTGGGTAGAGGCTTAACGCTCCATGTAGGTGGAGGCATCAGTCACTTGCCCAAGGGAAGAACCCTTGGAGAGGAGGGTTTACCTTAAACTATGATGAAGAGATGGGCAGGAGAATTTCCCTTTAATGAGAATACTATGCTTTTTCTTTTCAGACTCCCTGCTCCAAGGCAGTAGCTGACCACACCACAGACATGTAATTTCATACATCTGCTCATTTTTCTGAATTATCCAGAAAAGCATCATTTCCCCTTTTTGTCTTTCTATATTTTTCCTAAGCATGCTTTCCTTAAAATTTTGAATTTCCTTAAAATGTAGGGTATTCTTATTCTTTCTCTAATGCCTTCCCTGCTGTTATGTGGCTACTTGTTTCTCTTGTGTCTGACCTCCATGCCAGCTTAAATGGCATGTTTTTTTCCACCCACTCTCAATTCCCCTCCTCTGAATGACAATTAGAGTTTTTAGCTAGCCTGCCCTGCAGGTTTTCTTTCAAACTCTAATAAAATTGTGCTTGAGCATCATGTGAGTCTATTTTAACCTTATTTTAATTAATGAGACTAAGAACCTCTAAAGTGGAAATAGAGATAGAAGCTGTGTCAGCTGCAGCAACTTGAGGAGGCTGGTTCCATCACTTCGGCATTCAGGAAGCAAGAAGTTTGTCCAGGAGGCTCATCTTCCAATGACCTCTTACTCCAGCTAGACCGCACTAGCTTAAGTCGCCCAGCATCCCAGAACAACACCATCAACTGTGCACCCATTGTTCACATGCATAAGTCAATGGAGACACTCACCATTCAAACAATCACTTCCCTGAAAAGTAGGATCGGTAAATCACTGTTTATGTAAAATCTAGCTGAAAGTTCTGTCTCCTTAGTTCTTACAACTTTTGTTTTGTTTTGTTTTGGTTTTTCAACACAGGGTTTCTCTGTGTAACTTTGGTGCCTGTTCTGGAACTAGCTCTTATAGACCAGGCTGTCCTCAAAATCATAGAGATCTGCCTGCCTCTGCCTCTGCCTCTGCCTCCCGAGTGTTGGGACTAAAAACATGTGCCACCACCGCCCAGTTTCTCACAACTTCTTAAGCAAGAGGAGAACCTTTCTTTCCTAAAGCAGGAATGTGGTGCTGCATGTAACCACACTTTTGGTCGACTCCCAAAAAGCCCTGAAAGGGTAAGCAGAGGTTGAAATCATGCTCAGGTCCATGTAATATGCCATAAAATTTCCAGTCCTGGGCCCTGAACACAAAAACATCACTTCCTCCCCATTAATAACTCTTTCTCAATAGTACTGTTCACTTGCTATCTTTTTAAGGGAAGCATAACACCTGCCCATCGTGGGTGCATGACATTGGTAACTTGTTGAGATTGGTAACTAACCCTGAATTTAGTGCCATCAAGGAAAATACCACCAACAACAATTTTAGTTTACAAATGAATAAGATTCACAGCCCCAAACACTGCCTTTCTCATCTGGTTTTGCTACCCCAGTAGTAGTATGGATTGGTTTAACTGTCCTTCTCACCATCATAAAACCATTGCATACCCAAGAAAAATGAAAATCTGTAAGGACGCACAGGAGAATTCTTTCTAGACACCAGATATATTGATTCACAGCTGAAAAATAGCTAACATAAAGAGAAAGACTCTTATTTTCACAGGATTTTACTTTTAGTCATTCATTCACTCCTTTTCATTGCCAGTGTGGTTTAGAAGACAACAGCCAACAGGCTTAAGTGTTCTGGCTAAGTGGGAAGCCACAAGATCAGCTACCTCTTCCTGGCTGTATGGGGAACCAATGAACTCCACGTGGGCTGCAGCAGGTCCTGTCTCTGATCTATAGATATAGAGAAATCTGGAGGACAGAAATGAGTAGTGAATGGGCCCACCTCAGCAGCTGCCTTCCTGGCATTTTGTTCTGCCGTTTGACACCTCTGCAGCATCTCTTCAGCTTCCTTCTGCATCTGAGCAACATCATTCTCCAGTTTCTTCTTCTGGCTGAGAAGACCTGTGTTCTATGGAAGGACAGCATTCCAGTTAGACAACCTGAGACCATCAATGCACAGGCAAGCAGCCCTGGGTGGGAGCAATTTATCATAGTCAGTCATACGCAATTAAGCAAGAATTCCAGCCCCAGGTGGTGGTTTGGGTGAAAAAGGCATAGCAGATGAAGGGGTTTCATTTAGAACAGCTATTCTCAACCTGTGGGTCTCAACCCCTTTTGGGAACAAAGGACCCTTTCATAGGAGTAGCCTAACACCATCCTACATATCAGATATATACATCATAATTTTAACAGTAGCAGAAATGGGAATCATCTATGGCTGGGGTCACCACAACATGAGGAACTGTATTCAAGGGCCGCAGCATTAGGAAGGTTGAGAACCACTGCCAGGAGAAAAGAGATGGAATCCTGAATCAGCAGGGGTGACTCCAAATAATCCAAAGGCCAAATGGAGATTTGGTTTTTAACTTATCAGGGAAAGCTTTCTTGGTGAGATAAAAAGAAGTATCCTGGAGCAGAAGTTGGAGTCGCCTGCAGCCACCTGGAGGATTCCAGCGTGCTCCTGCAGGAAGTAAATGGATTCTCGCTCTGTGGCCATCTATCTGCCTTCCTTCCTCTCTCTGCAGTGAGAAGGAGGAGGAGGTGGGAAAGCAGATGACAGAAAGTTCAGCCCCTAGGACTCCATTAAAGGGAGGCCTTTGTGCTCTGCAGCCGCGCTGCCCCAGTTCCTTCCTGATTGTCGCACTGGAGGCCAAGGCCCTCTTTGCTGCGTCTGCCCTGTGTTTGAAGTACGGCTTTTGTGAGCATGTGCAACCGTAGCACAAGAAGCGGCTGTGAAAAGCATGGGCTTCCCACTCTTTCTCTTCTCATTTCTTCCTTTCCCATCGTCCTGCCGCTGTCCGCTAGTTTTTGCCTTTCTCAGGGCAGATGAAGCCTTGGACAGAGAAAGAAGGTATCCCAGGCTCAAAGGTTCTGCATGCCTCCCACAGCATCATCAAAAACACCTCTCTCCATTCTGTGGAGGGGCAGGCCTGTGCTCTGCAGGATTTCCAGTGCCTTCAGTGTGGCCTGGGGGAATTAAGTCTATTTTCCTGAAGTGTCTTGCAGGTGCTCATTGCACATAACTCCATAGGAGCTCTCTCAGTGTGAAGTATGGCACAAGTCTAAACACCGGTTTGATTGTGTAGCAATCACTTCAGCTTCCCCAGGGAGATGACCGTGAACACTCCTGCAAGCTAATGCTACTCCATCTCCCTGCTCCCATTCTCAGAAGGACAAGAGGTAATGTATCATGTGCACAGGATCATTTGTGTAAGTTATACTCTAATGTCTAAGAGGAGCCCATGTCTCCTGGATGAATGCTGGACACAGCATCCTGAGACTAGGGGCAGCACACAGGAGACCACTTCCTAAATATAACCCTAGTACCACAGACACTAATAGCAACAATTAATAAATGGGACCTCCTGAAACTGAAAAGCTTCTATAAAGCAACAGACATGGTCAACAAGACAAAATGGCAACCAACAGAATGGGAAAAGATCTTCACCATTCCCACATCAGACAAAGGACTGATCTCCAAAATATACAAAGAACTCAAGAAACTAAAGAAGAAATAATCCAATAAAAAAAGTGGGTACAGACCTAAACAGAGAACTCTCAACAGAAAAATCTAAAATGACTGGAGGCAATTTCTTAACTGAGGTTTCCTTTTTCCAGGTGACTTTAGTTTGAGTCATACTGACAAAAGTTAAGTAGCTCACTACAATGTACTATTCCATGTGTCCTCCCCAAAACCATATCCTGCTCTCTCGCTCTCTCTCTCTCTCTCTCTCTCTCTCTCTCTCTCTCTCTCTCTCTCCCTCTCCTATCACTTCCTTCCTTTCTCCTTCCCTCCCTTCCTCCTTTCACCCCACTCTTTTCCCACCTCCCAATTCATATTGGGACAGAGTACATTCTCAGTTATGGCATGTATAACAAGTGACTTGTCACCAGTAGTTGGTAGACAATAGGTAATATGTTTTCAAAGAGATCATCTAGTATGCCACATTTTCTTAAGATAAGCCTTAATGGAAAAAGAACATGTTTTGTTTCTCTTTTTTCTGTTGCAGTTGGGTTGAACTCAAGGCTTCATACATGCAAGACATGTATGTGCTCTACCATTGATCAATATGAACAAACAAAGTCAAGTGCTGAAATGAGTTAACCAGGTAATAATTATGCATACCCTACAGCATATTTGTTCCTGATCCATGGCACTCAGAGAGATGATGTCATTGCATGAACTTACTGTAGACACAGAGTAATTGTAACTCCTTGTGGTAGGTACAGCTATGACTTATTCATTTCCCACTGAGGGCACTCCTGATATTCTGGGAACAGCAATTCTTTTGTGACATGAAATCATAAGGTACTTCAAAGGAGGTATCTGGACCCTGACTACAAAATGCCAGTGGCATCTCCCAGTCACTGTGGCAATGAAAATGACCCAAGAATTTCCAACACTCCCAAGAGTGACAGTCTGTCCTACTCAACAGTCACTGGAGCAAACTTTCCAAAGCATGCATCTGCTAACTCACCTTAGCTGCTCACAATTCTTTTTTTTTTTTTTTTTTTTTTTTTTTTTGGTTTTTCGAGACAGGGTTTCTCTGTAGCTTTGGAGCCTGTCCTGGAACTAGCTCTTGTAGACCAGGCTGGTCTCGAACTCACAGAGATCCGCCTGCCTCTGCTTCCCGAGTGCTGGGATTAAAGGCGTGCGCCACCACCGCCCGGCGCTGCTCACAATTCTTCAGCAGCTCCCATTACCTGCTGATCAAAGTCTTAGATTCAAGGTCCTGGAACCTTGAGCCTACCTGTCTCCTGACATTATTTCTCCTCATCTCTTCTAACTGTACTGTCTTCTACTATGTGAATTTACCTGAAATTCTAAATTCTTCATCTTCATCTACTTCCTTCATTTTTCTTTCTGCCACCTTGTCCCATTTCTTGCACGTCTTTCATGACTAGGAAGAAAACTATTATGTCCCTACCTGACCTCATGAGGATTATTTGGGCATTCTGTAGAGCATTATGTCCTCTATGGTACTCTTAATAGTACTGGGTTGTTTACTTGTGTCTTCACTGTTTGGGGACAGTGAGGAGGTTATTTGTCATACTGGGTATACTTATCTAAATTATAGCTCAGTGCTTGATACACCTGCTATAGGTATTTGTCTCTGTTATTGTAGCTTCTTCTGCCTTCAGGAAAATGATCTAAAAATCCTGCTAACCCCAACTTATATGGCCTTACAGGAGAAGCCAGGAGAGTGAGAGAAGCCAGTCAGGATGTGAGAGATTCCCAGGATGCTGGGAATGAAGTCACTGAGAGAGAACAAGGGGACAAGACAACAAGTAAATAATTTTAGATCAATATGAAATGTTTATCTCTCCTCTGCCATCATGGCTGAAAATGCCCTCAGTCCATTCTTCAAGCAGAAACCTCGGTGTTCTAGCTGTACTATACTTCCCACCATGCCCACAGAAGCGCATATTGAGCCCCTAAGCCCTAGTTCTGCAGAATATAACCTTATTTGGAAATAAAGCTTTAAATAAGTTAAATAAGTTAATATTGGGTCATTAAGGTGAGCCATAATTTCCATATAATGCATCCTTATATAAAAAAGAAGCTGGACAGAGACACACTCACAAGATAAAAAGACAAAAGAATACATGTGAGGGCAGGGAATGGAAACACAGCATCGACAGAAAAAGTGCCAGGAAACCATCAGAAGCCAAGAGAAGCTGGGTCTTTTGTGAGTTTCAGTGAGAGCATGGTTCTTACAATATCTCAATTTGGATGACTAGCACCCAGGACTGTGAAAGTTGTCTAACGACATTATTTCGTGGTGCTTGGTTACAACTGTTCTGGGAACCTAATGCTTGTAACGAAAGGTGTGACGAGCGTAGCTGCATATTTTTCTGTGCATCTTGTACCACACCAAAAACTGGCTGTGGCCACCATACAAATCCTTAGCTGACTCAGTAATGGGAATGCCTTCCTCCAGCCAACTGACCCAGCTGATAGAGAGAATGAATGTGTCCTACCTGGGTATGAAAAAGATTGATTTTTTCCGTGGCTTCTAGGAGCTCTTTTTCTGACAGCTTGTACCCTTGCTCTGTCTGGTCTTGTAAGGACCTCAGTTCTTCTAGTTCAGACAGAAGAAGAGTGTTGCGCTGCTCAGCCAGAGACACCTGCTCCTTCAGGTCCTTGTTCTGGTATATGCTGTCATCCAGTTGTTTTTGGAGCTCCTGCAAAAGAAAAAAACATGAGCCTGGGGCATGGATCTCTCTGAGTTCAACTGTTAGCAGGGGAAGCAGGGAGCACCGCCATATACAGACAAGTTTCCAAGTTCTTGATCTCATAGATAAAAGGTTTTGCAATCAGACCCCAAGAGGTAGTTCCAGAACAGTTTACTCAAGTCAAAGAAAGAAAGTGTCTTGAGCAACAGGGCAGGAAGTTGTTGATCTTGGCAGGTGCCAGGAGGAAGGGGACAGAGAGGAAGCCAGAAAGTTAAACTTTCTGCTTTAGAAATGAGACAGCAGCAGGATGAGCAATTGTCCAGAGGGCTAAGCAGTGATGGAACTAAGGAATCAGTTATTTCTCCTCTTTCCTTACCTTGTTCTTAGTTTCTGTCATATTTCTTCCAGCCTGTTGGCTAAGGCTGGACTTGAGGTTATAAAACACTATTTTCTTCAGAGAGAAGAAAATTTACTTCCAAGGACAAGAAAATCCCTGCTGTTGGCTTCAAGTAATGGTACCCATCCTACCATTTGCACCAAGAGGAGGCTATGAATGGAACTGTCATTCTGACATACTGATCTAAACATGCCCCCAATAGTGTCTTAGAAGCATATGGCTGCCCTGGACTCTGTCTATTCCTTCTTCCTACCTAATAACCCATCACAAAATGAGTTATGTCCCTGAGCATGTATGATTCTGACAGAGATTCATATGTTTTTAAGATAAATGTTTTCTCGCCTTCTTGAAGAGTGAGATTTGTGGTTTTCTTCTTTACTGCCCAACAGACATGGTTTATGTTATGTTATGTTATGTTATGTTATGTTATGTTATGTTATGTTATGTTATGGTTTAAGAGTACCTTCATTTGACCCTGAAGCTGGCCCAAGGCTCTAGTTGTCTGTGACACCTGCCGGTTGGCAGCACAAAGCTGAATCTCCATCTCCTTAAGGTCGCCTTCCATCTTCTTCCTCAGTTGGGTGGCCTCAATTCTACCCAAAGCTTCAGAGTCCAGACCTGACTGCAGGGAAGTCAAAGCCTGCTGATGCTTCTCCCTGATTTCAGAGTAACATTTGGGAAGAACATGATATACTCAAATTAAAAATTGCTACCTCTTATTTTCTTTTTTCTTTTTATTTATTTATTTTCCATTCAAATATTTACACTTCCTCCCCTCCTCCCATTCCCCTCCTGCTCCCCGACTAGCTACCTCTTATTATCAAGTTATGGAAAACATATTAAAATAAAAATATTTTCAGATATTAACAAAATGAGTCTAAAGAGTGTCCATTTTATAAACAGAGGAAGCTTGGCCTTGAATTAACAAGTCTTTTGTCATAACAGTCTAAGAAAGGCTTCTTATAGAACCATAAATTTGTCATAGAACCATAAAGACACATGAACTCTGTCAAGATTCCTGTGTTCGCTTTGCCTAAGACTCACTAAAGGATTGCTCTGTAGTTTTATGTCAACATCACATAGCTAGAGTCAATTGGGAAGTGAGAATCTCAGTTGAGAAAATGCCCCCACCAAATTGGCCTGTGGGTAAAAGTGTAAGACATTCTTATTATATTGATTGACAGAAGAGGGCGAAGCTTACTGTTGGTGGTGCCATCCCTGGACTGGGGGTTCTGGGTGGTATAAGAGAGCAGGTTGAGCAAGCCACAAGAAGAATGTCCATAAGTAGTGTTCCTCCATGGCTTCAACTCCAATCCCTGTTCCCAGTCCCTGTCTTGAGTTCCTGCTGAGGCTTCCCTGTGATGAGACTTACAAGTTGTAAGGTGAAATGAATCCTTTCTCCCCAAGATTATTTTGGTCATGGTGTTCTAGCACATCCTAACCAAGACAAGGATGATAAACTCTAGATTTCCTAGAGTGTCTATAGATGAAGAATGAATTTTTTTAGACAATCATAGTTGAAAAAAAAAACAAGTCTGAATACAGTAGGAAAGAGCTACTGAGATACAGCCATACTGTTCTAATGGTCTGCAGTCATCAATAATAACATGGGTTTGATTTTTGTTTTGTTTGTTGTGTATGTGTGTGTGTTGCCTTCTCTCTCTAGGAGTTAAAGGACAATGACTAGTTGAAAAAACTCAATACTATATAGTACGTAAATACTTTAATATTCCCTTATAAGAGCAAAAGCTCTGAGCAAAACCATAATTATAAAGTGCTACCAACTTGGTTAATATCCTAGTATTCATGAATTGCAAAGAAGAATTTGAGAAAATCATGGGAATTTTTACTTGGCAATACTTGAAAATACTCGGGCACCATGGGACTAACTACGAATTTGTTAGTTGGGACTGCAGTGCAATGGGCCATTAATAGCCTCTCCCATATGATAAGGAATCAGACAGATTGTGTGAATCTACAACCTCTTTTCCTTGCTTGTGCTATCAAAATGTAGGAAAACTTTGGTTTCTGGAACAACTTTGAGTAGTGACCTATTTTCCATTCTATCTGAGTTCAGACTCTGATTTCAGAGTAAAACAAAGCAAAGCAAAACTTCTCCTCCTTTAACTCCTCAGTATTTGATGGTTGTTCATCAAGAAACTTTAACTGCTATCAAAAACACATGTCCTCTTAAACTCATTGCAACAGAGCCTTAGGCCTAGGCAGATAAGTAGAAGAAAGAATTCTTTTTTTCTTTTTTATTCTTATAGAGGCTATACAACCAACATCGAAAGTGTACTTGTCATGGGTCAGAATTAGATTCCACACTGAATTGCCATAGATTGTGTCCTGACCTCTCATGCTGATCAGAGATGCACCACTGACTGTAAGGATTATGGCTGGAGTTTGCTATTGGTTCACAGGTAGGGGCCTCCACTTTTCATGACCACATTTTATTATGGGTAGAGGGGCTGCAAAAGAAGGTATAGAAAAATATGGAAAGTATCTTTTTTATTTTACAGTAACTATTACTTTACACTTACTTCTCACCTAGCATTAAAACCGGTCTTCTGTATTACATTTAGTGCCTATCCCCAGGCACTGTGCATTCGTCTCCCAGATTAGAATCCTATAAGCTTTCAGGCATATAAAGATAATGAGAATGTTATAAATCAAATTATTCTGCCTCCAAATGCTGAAGCCTTAGGCCCCAGAAACACAGTATTGTGCTTTCATGAAGATGGAACTTTAAAGACCTGTGCATACAAACGTCTCTAAAGAAGCAAGGAAGATAAAAATGAAGGTATTGGGGAAGGGCCTTAATCTAATAGCAGAGCCTTCCGAGGAAGAAGACAGCGGAAATAGATCCTCACAATAGAAAACTCACATAGAAATGGAGAGAGGGAGCAGCCATCTGACTTCAAGATGAGGACAGAAGCCTTAGGAAAACCTGCTTGCCCACATGATGATCTCAGACATACAGTGCCCAG
Source organism: Arvicola amphibius (assembly GCF_903992535.2). Taxonomy (NCBI): domain Eukaryota; kingdom Metazoa; phylum Chordata; class Mammalia; order Rodentia; family Cricetidae; genus Arvicola; species Arvicola amphibius. The sequence goes on along the minus strand of NC_052056.1, from coordinate 50,050,324 downwards.
GCTCTGAAAATGTGAATTTGTATTGTCTAAGCCATCCAGCCTGTGGGGTTTATGTATTTCTTTTGTTTGACAGCATTCCTTGCAAACTTGTAAGGGAACTGGCATATTCTGCAGCACCTACATTCTGAAAAGACTGCCCTGATTTTCAATGGGGGTACTTCCTGGTTTCCCTTAGATAGCTCTCTCCTCCAGGAACACTGGAGTCTTCATGGCCTGCTACCAATTCTCTATCTACAAATACATTCTCTTTCAGCAAACTGAATGTCTCAAATGCTAGCTTTTTTATAGCTATCTGAGAAACTTCATAAATATTAAGACGATGATAATGCCCTAAGTAATGACTGCAACACCATTCACAAGGAATCAAAAATCTTTAGAATCAAAGCTCCCTCAAGCACATCTTTTAAAGGAAAATGAAACACTGAAGGCTGCACAGATGGCCCAGTGGTTTGCCAGCATTTGTTTCTCTTGCAGAGGACCCAAGTTTGGTTCCCAGAACCCAACATCAGGAAGCATCCTCCAGCTCCAAAGGATTCAATACCCTCCTTTGGCAATAGTAATAATAATAATAACAACAATGAGGAAGAAGAGGACAGGAGGTGGTGGTGGTCATGAATATAAGAAGGAGTTTGGGGTAAACTGGAAGAATTGGAAGGGAGAGGGGATAGATGTTATGTGAATCCAGCATTCATATGAAATTCTTGAAGGAATTTTTAATTAAAAATAAATAAAAAGTAGTATCTTTGAAGAAAACCAGTGTTTTTAATATCTTGGCTGTTGCTTCGGTGTTCAAATTGCCATAGATTTCTTACAAGCTATCTATTCTGATAATGTTACCAAGCAAATGGAACTTTTTTTAAAAGTGAGTTATCTCTACCTTAAAAACTAGATCCAAACGATCCAAACCATCTCTGAGCTTAAAAGTCCCAGCTACTCCAACAGTGCACAGAGCATCTGCCAACACTGAGAACTCACATAGTTAGAGGTAAATATCTCTTGTGCCAGCTGCTTGGACTTTTCCCTACCATTGGGGTCTCTCCTGGGCCTCACTTGGCATCCCTCACCAGACTGACAGAATGCTCAGCAGAGGAGAATACATGGAGAGCATTCCACAAGTGCTAAGCTATAAAAGCTTGACCTCTGCTTCCTCTTGGCCCCTTCAACTGTCCACGGACTGCACTAATACACAACTACAGTTTCTGTGGCAATGCACATGGTTTATATGAACATAGGACCTCATCCTGCCCTCAGGTGATATTTCTTTTTTGAGGTCTATAATTTACCTCATCATTTTTGATGGCTTGGACTTTCTCGCCCATATATATTTTTTTCCCTGAAATTCTACTCCATTTCCTCCTAGCCCTAGACTCAGACTGAACCACCAGATTAGAGCAAAGCATTTGCTACAATCTGTGCTCACACAGAGCACAGAGGGTCTGGGACAGTGCGTGCGATGTTTGGTGAGATGCTCGTCTGTCCTTTCTGGATGCACCCATTACAGTCACTGTGAGTCACCAGCAAAAGCTTCCACTGAGCTCCCTCCTGAGCCTCAGCCGCCCCTCCCTTTTCCAGCCCATTGCAGCTCATGTTCCCTTCAGCTTTCTCCTCTTAACCTTAGCTGTTTGGATCTCTGACTTCCTTTGCACTGATGATTATAATTGGGGAACCGTTCTCCGACATTCAGATGTACCTGACACGACACAGACTCTCTGAGGGTTCATTTTCCTCACCGCGTTTATTTATAGCTGAGGTTTGACGTTACCTGAGATCAAGCTTTTTTTTTAACTACCAAAGGAGATGCTCATTTTTGTTCTTTGTGTACAGAAATAGTGCAGATATTAGGGTTTTATATGTTTGCCCTTTATCAATGAATTATTTCAGATGCTAGTAAGTACACCAGATTTCTTCACTGGAGCCAGCTTCATGAAAATACTTGTGAATGTGGGCTGGGTTAACTCAGCGCACAGAAGGATAAGCTTGGCGTGGAATCCTCACTAAATATTGACCATCTGGAAGTTTGGATGGAAAACAATCTATGGGAAAAAGCCTAGTTAAACAGAATGTGTTAACATGGCATTGGCTTGTTTTGTTTGTTTAACAAAAACATTGAGAACAAGTTGCCAGTTGAACCTCAGACTACTATATGATCTTTGCAGACTTAGGACTTTGGTTAAGGCCCAGTTCTCAACCTGTGGGTTGAGACCCCTTGGGGGATTGAACAACCCTTTCACAGGGGTCACCTAAGACATCAGAGAACACATATACTTCATTACGATTCATAACAGTAGTAAAATTAGCTCTGAAGTAGCAACAATAGTTTTATGATTGGGGATCACCACACATGAGGAACTGTATTAAAAAGTGGCAGTGTTACAAAGGCTGAGAACCACTGGTTAAGCAAACAGCCAGAGAGGTAACTTAGTCATCCCTACCTCTAAGTGCCAGGATCAGCTTCCCGATCACCCTCACCACCTTCTGTGGCATGCAGATCTCCTTCGTCTCTCCCCTGAGAATCTAAGCAGTTAAGTGTCTGTAGCCACCAGCTTGCTATAAGGAAGTAAAGAAAGGGTCCAGGGACTGGGAATCCTGTTTCACATAGTAGCCGGGCAGGTCAGCTCCCACTGTTTCAACAGTCTTGTTCCTGGCCCCACTTTCTCACAGGGGACAGGCAGGGGCTAAGGAATCCTTCTCTCGGATCTAACCTTAGCTTCTACACTACACCCAATGTTTTGTCCTTTCTTCCATGGCTCAGCATTTCAGATTCCTGACTACCCCTGAATGGGACTCCATAGAAGAAGCAGACTCTCTCTCTCTCTCTCTCTCTCTCTCTCTCTCTCTCTCTCTCTCTCTCTCTCTCTCTCTCTCTCTGTGTGTGTGTGTGTGTGTCTGTCTCTCCCTGTCTCTGTCTCTCTCTCTGTGTGTGTGTGTCTCTGTCTCTCTCTGTCTCTGTGTGTCTCTCTGTCTCTCTCTGTCTCTCTCTCTCTCTCTCTCTCTCTCACACACACACACACACACACACACACACACACACACACACACACAATGTAGCCCTCCCCACTCTGAAGAGCAGAAAACCACAATGATCTGTATAGGAAGTATCGGTGTATAGAAGTGGTCTTCTATAAACAGTGATGCACTTAATGGGGAATCCTAGAGTTGAGTCAGACCAAGCATCTTTGGCCATGTTCTGACAGGGATCATGAAGGCAGCCCCACAGGGAGGTCTGCTCATTCTGGGACTCTGGCATTCATGGCTATTGTTTGGCAGCATAATCCTGAGTACCTCAACTTCTGTGTTTCTTCCTCTTTCTCCAACAACTTTCTTTCCAGCTCGGCCTTAGCTTCCGAGAGTTCAAGCTGGAAACGGAGGATCTTGCTTTCATTGCGCTCCTGGGCTCCCTATAACAAAAAGCACCCAGTGAAGATTCTTTTTGAACAAAAATTTTATTTTCTTCCCTCAATGCCTGTATCATGAATGCAGTTCTCTTTAGAGTTTCTGGCTGAGATCTAGGTTCAAGGCAGGACCCTGAAGCTAGACTCAGACAAGTGACCGCTTCTATTCATCACTTCACATCTATCTCTGAGATCATTTGCTCCTTGAATAGTAGCCTAAGGCTAGACCGAGATACAGCTCAATCTTAGAGCTCTTGCCTGGCTTGGATGATGGCCTGTGTTCAATTCTCAATACCAATAAAGAAAAAGTATATATGTACCTCAATAACTAAAATTCTAAAGCATTTTTAAATAGAAAATCTCAATCTAGTCTATCACTGTATTTAATATCTAATTACTGACATCTAGTACTCTTAAATATTTCCAACTCATTCCACCTTTGGGGTGAGTCAATAAAAGCATCAAGACTAGAATACGGAAGGTGCTAACATTTATTGGAGTCTTTATTTATTTGGGGCATTTAGGAAGTACTTAGAACGTAATACTCTCAAGGTGAGCCACTTGATTAGCATTACTACAAAGTTGGGATTTAATGGGTAGGATATCTCCTGGAACTGGGTGTTCAAATAATATTTCCAGGGATTCTCTTATAGGATCATTCAATTTTGAAAGTAGAAATTTGGTAAAAAGTAAATAAAATATTTAAAGCCTTTTCTAAGGAAAATGTGTGTAAAAAATCCAAACAAGCAAATACTTAGAGTATCAATAATTTAACAGCATGCATGTGCCGCGCAAGTTGGCCAGCTAACTCTGGACAGTCCTGAGAGCAGGGATAACTCCTTATCTTCTCTGAGGAGTGTTTTTATCTACCGAAAAGAGTAAAACCACGTGGAAATAGTCAAACAACAACAAAACTAAGTTGTCATGAATTTTAAGAAGGCCTCCTTAGTTTTTGGCTCAATCCTGACAGGCATAAATCAAAAGCAAATGTTCAGATAGCAATCTCCTCAGGGAATGGTAGTTTCTTTGAGGGGAAACTCACCCTCTAGAATGTACTGAGAAAGGGAATCTTTAGAGGTGACCTGAAATCATTTCAGTCTTATGGATTCAGGGATCTGATTAAATTTTTCACAAAGTCACACCCCAAAAAGGGAATAACCCCAAGTTACAAACACGTGTGCAAAGTGATAAAGCATTTGCGAGACTTGAGTTTGCAACTCAGTGTATGCTGCCATCTTGTGGTGGGATGTGGTATGGCCTTCATGGACTTAGATGTACTTGCTAGTTCACTTAAGAGACTATTATCCCAATATACGATACAAAACTAAAGCTGCCCCTAAAATCATATTTTATTGTTAAAACGTTTAAATATACAATAAAATTTACTTCTTTTAATTGATATGGTGAATTTAGAAAGTACCCAACTAGAGTGGTCAGAGATCCAAAAATGAGTAAATTAAACAAAACTCATCAACTTTGCACCAACAAGCCTTCCCAAGAGGTACTCTACCAGTTGATGAGATTTTCAATAAAATGAAGAAATCCTCAGGAAATATTAATGCAGGAAAGAGCGGTTAATGAACTGGAAGCACCTCAGGGTGAGGGGCACATCTACAGGGGCGAGGCAGCTCCCACAGCCAGCGCTTGGACAGAGAAGGGCTTGCAGCATCTATCTCCTGCTGCCGCACTTCCCAGGAGGCTCTGTCCAGCGCTCTACATCATATTTCTAAACCCACTTCCTCCGCTGGAAGGGTGTGTGTATTCCAGCGTGTCCAGACAGATGCTCAGGAGCTGCTTTAATGAAACTCAGCTGGGAGCAGAGTCCCTGTCGGGCTAATGGCTAATCAACCACCTGGCGATGCTGGAAGGGTAACTTCCTGTTCGGGACATCATCTTCTTCAGCATCAGATCTTTGCAGGGGTCCTGTTAACTTCTTCTCAGTCTACATCCAGTGATGAAGAAGGAGTTTTTTCCAGAACACCTAAAACACCCCTGTCAAAGGCTCTGCACACCTTTCCAGCGCAAGGGTCTGAGAATTTCACTGGGAATCTCATCTCACCAACAGACTTGGAGACTGGGATAGTTAACAGACTGTTTAAAAGGGGCATATATACAAATCTATGTATATCTTCAACTTTGGGTAACTCTGAGTTCCCTATGGGCCAATAATGTTCCAGCAAGTGCATCTCTATGGTGACACCCCAGGAAGCCCCAAAGGACCTAGTTTAAGTGCAGATTCTGATTAAATAAAGTTGGGAACAGGACAGATATCCTGAAAGTGTAACAAAATTCTAGGTATCCATGCATATGGTCTGCAAGGGTCTAGTCTGGGGATAAAGTAAATAAACACATCATGGTTGTTTTTAGTAAGGTCTGGGAACTTGCATTCACTAGTAATTACTTTGCTCCCTGAGCCTCAGTTTCCTCTGTAAACTAGAGACAAGAGTTTGCTGGAGTGATTGAAGCATCTGGCATGGCACATAGCATATAGCAAACACCTGCATAAGTGCCACGGCGTGGTGACTGTTGTTTCTAATGGTGGCAGACATGATTTGCCCTCTAAGAACGCCTCCCTCCCTGGTGATCTACCTCTGTCTCTTCCAGTGTCATTTGGGCTTCATTCTTCTCTTGTTCAATCAATTTCTTGGCCTTTTCCATTTCAGATAAATTCTTAATCCCTTCTCTCACCTGGTTTGTGAGACTGCAAATCTGTTCTGAAAGAAGGAAGATCGTGTATGTTAGTGGAAAAATAAAGCTTTTCCCAGGACCATGTTGCTCTCAGCAGCTTCATAGAAAATAAAGTTCTTCACAGAGAACCTTATTTGGAATTAGGAAGAAAAAAGAATCCCTTCTTCTATGTATTCCTTTGACATCTGATAGAAGATGACCTCAACAATTAGAGAGATGGGACTTCTTGGGTGCATTGGACAGCATGTGTAACTTCACATGCCAGTTCTGCTGGCTGGGGCCATAGTAGATTCCACCTGGAGATCATCAGGAACCCCTCATTCCACTTCATAGGTCAATTTTAATGTAAACACCATTGTTTACCATTTTTCTAGGCACCACTCAACACTGGGACAGAAATCTTAATCATCAGCCAGGCTATCATCTGCTAGCTGTCAAAGAATGATCCTAGAATGGGCTAGAAAAGCAGAGGGGACTCTGGAAAGACAATGCCTCTCACTCAAGCATGTGACCATACTGGCTAGCCTTTGATGAACGCAAAGCCTTTGACAGAGTGAGGCCAGAAGTGAGTGGCATGACAGTCAACTCTATTGTTTTGTGGCATATTTGACACTGCATGAAGGAGGTTCTAGTACCTGAAAGCTTTGTTGGACAGCCGAGAAACTTGGGGAATTACCTCACACAGGGAAAAAGAGAACACAACAGCTCACCCATTCCTTTGGTTCTCAAGTCCTGGTCTAAGATAAAATAGGTCAATCTCTGTGCCAAATGTGGGATATATCCCTATGAGTTGTTATTAAAAAGACCCACGTGCCCCCCCCCCCACAAAACACAGACTATTGACATACACCTTGGTTAATTACCATAACCAAATGGTAAGACCCTATTTCTAGAGACACTATATACTTTGGTAGCAGGAACTAGAGAAAACAAGCTGGAACTGAGCTGGAAGCTTCCAGAAGGTATTTTATAGACTATTGGGGGAAAATTGTATCAATGTTCTCACTGTGGATCCTGCATGGTAAAATACTGACTTGCCAGGCAAGAAACAGAAGTACAAGAGAGTCATGACTGTTTTTCTGGTTTAAGGCCCATCTCACAATACGAAATTCATACCTGATATTATAAACATGACCAAATGGCCACTGCTGGAGAAATTACAGGCCCCAGTGAGGAACCGTTACTTCTGCTCTGCTGAAAGGACACACTGTCAAATTGCCTTATTGATATTTATGTTTAAACTTGCCGAGTAGGGTTGCTCACAGCCTTGGCCAGGGAAGCCTCTCTTTGCAGCAGGCAGTGGTTAATATAGACATCACAGGCTCTAAATGCTGGAGGGAATGACTTTTGAGGGCTCTGCCCTGCACTAGATAACTATATTATCACCTCCAAGTCTCAGGGGATATAGAAAAAGAGGGTACAGAAACAAGAAAGCAGCATGAAGATGGGTGGGGGTGTAAATACTGTCTCTTGGACACACATAGAAATCACACTCATGAAATTACAGTAGTCATGATTACAGGTCATGCACAAGACTGGGCCCATCATGGATGGGGTATAATTGAGGAGGTCCCACCCTTCTCTAGCCATCTGTAGGCAGGTAATGGCTACTAGGAGACCAGGAATCATTTTCCTCAGTAATATACCCATTGGTTTTATGACCAAGGTTCAGTAGAGATTCAATCCATGCTCATGCAAGCTTCACTAATTAATCTCAGTAGATCAACAACAACAAAGACAAGAATGTGTAAGAGGCAAATTTATTATAGAAAGGAGAGGGCTCAACATAAAGAGATAGATAAGAAAAGGGATAACGGTGGATGTATATGGTTAAAATATATAATATACATGCATGAAATTATGAAAGAGTAATACTTTAAAAAGAATTCCAAAATTCTTTAAAAAATCATTTAAGGGGTCATGTGAATTATAATCCTTTTCTGTTGAGTAAAAAAGAAAACAACTCAACATAGGCTTTTGTCAACTCTGACTATACCATACCTATGATCATCTGAAAGAGCTTTAAAATAAAAGTCCAAGACTAAGCCCCATCCCAGGCCACACATGGAACCCAGGCTATGGCATTAGCACCTGAGAGATTATTAAAAGTGACGATTCAAAGCTCCACCTCAGATCCACTGAATCAGAAACTCTGTGGTGGGTGTGGCTGTCTGTTTCCAGGTGATGCATAGCTGAGCCCTGTGGCCACTGATCAAATCCATCTCTCTACCCAGTCAGTGAGTTCATCATGAACTGAGCAGAGCCACAGACAAGACTCACCCACGCCTCCAAAAGTAATAGTCTCACTTCTAGGACACTTTGTGGATTTCATGCATATCACTGTAGGCTCTGGAATAACTTGGCAGCCTCTTTTAGTTGCTCTTTGGCAGTAAAACAAGAATTTTAAGTCTGTTTCTTTAACTCAGCAATTTTATTTCTAGGGATTTATGCTACTGAGATATTTTACATATGCAAAATACGTGTGTGTAGATGTATAGTATATAATTACTTAGAATTGGGTATAATCAGGTTTAAAAATAATGAGATCTGGTTAGATAGTTGCTAGTTATACTTTTTATGATGTATCATGTAGTTTCTTTTTAAAGAATGTCACTTGTCTCCATGGCTTGGCATACTAAGATCCACAAGGTACATTGGACTAGGATGGTAGCATAGCTCAGTAAAGCATGCACAGACAGAAGCCCAGATGGTTGGGCTCAAATCCCAGATCTATAACTTATGAACTGTAAATTCAGACAAGTCACCTAACCTTGTTTTTTTGCAGACGAAGGCATTAACATGAAGGCTAAGCCACGTGGCTCAGGTTAAGTCACGAATCGATAAATGTAGAAGAGTGCCTAATATATAGCATGGATTACTGAGATTCTTATTATATTCAGAATACACTGATAAATAAAAAATAAATGATACAGAACAACATATAATTTGGGTAATATATACCTATGAATATGTATGTGGAAAATCTAAATAAGGCTGTGGAAATCATTGCTTCCTTATAGTATGGAATCAGACCAAAGATTTGGTTCTAATCTTACCTTTAGAATTAATTCAATACAAAAAAAAACCATCTGCAATAAATATTTTCAGAATGAGGTATTAATATTTTGAAAGTCAAACATGGATGAAAACTTGAAAATGCCAAGGCTCTCCACTCAGAGAAGATAGCCTCACCCAAACCAGGCTCTCCCCATGCCCCTTGGTTTGCTTTGGTTGCAAGCCCAGCTGACAGTACCCTGAAGGTCTTGGTTCTGCCTCCTCAGCGTCTCCTGGGCCTCAGTGCTTTCCTCACAGGCATGCCTGAGCATCAGGACCTCGGTGCTGAGAGCCCGGGCCTCCTTCTGAGAGGCCTGCAGCAGCGCCTGGGCTTCCTCCTGCTTCTGCTTCCAGGCAGCCAGGGCCTTGTCTGACTGCTGCTGCTTCTTCTCCAGTGTAGCTGCCACAGAACGGGCCTTCCCCAGGTCAGAGAGGGCATCCCCCAGCTCCAGCTGAAGCCTGTGCCTGGCCCTCTCCAGGGAGGCGTTCCTGGAATTGGCCACCTCCATTGTTTCTGCAGCCTCCTGCAATCTGATTGCCAGCTTCTTCCTGAGGAGAAAGCCAACAAGTACAGTGATTGAGATCAACACAAGGCAGCCTGTGAGGCTGGCTTAACCACCAAAGCAAAGACAGCACCTGGTCCTCAGAGCTGGCTGTCTACTAACCACTGGCCTCTGGCTCCTGTGTCCACATGGATTTTATGCACCCCCAACACACACACACACACACACACACACACACACACACACACACACCACTGCCTTTACCAGCCTAGATCTGGAACTCAGACTCTCACTGAATTCCTATAAATAAATATTTGCTTATCCTAATACTCCATAACTAATGCAGATTTTACTAACATTTCGTAAGAAATAGGAGAAACGAGCTTGTTTTGTATATCTTACCAACAATAATCTGCTTAAAAGTACTTTGGCATGCTGGTATAGTCCCCAAAAGTTCCTTAGATATGACTTCTGTTAGCATTCAGGCATTATGCTTGCCTGCCCCCTGCCACTTGGCAGGACTCTGACCCATTCAGAGTCCTGTCAACGTCATCAGCTACATTGCTAGAGCTACAACCCCCTTTAAAAAGCAGGACCGGTCTGCCTCCTCTTTCTCTGCCTTTCTCTCTCTCTCTGCCTCCCTGCTTCTCTCTCTGTCTCTCAGCCTCTCTGTCTGTCTGTATTTCCCTCTGTTTCTTTCTCTCTCCTACCATTTTGTAAATTAGAACATTGGTGTCATGACCTTGGCAGGCTCTTCTGGCATGTCCTTCTGCCCACTGGCCATCCAAGGCATGTCAGGACCTGATGTGGGATTCCCCTCTGTGTGCTGTGATTACCATTAATGAATAAAGAAACTGCCTTGGCCTATTGATAGGGCAGAACTTAGGTAGGCAGGGAAGATGGAGCTGAATGCTGGGAGGAAGAAGGGCAGAGTCAAAGAGAAGCGATGGAGCCGCTGCCAGAATCAGACGTGCTGCAGCTTTGCTGGTAGCCACAACCTCATGGTGATGCACAGATTAATGGAGATGGGTTGAATTAAGATGGAAGACCCTTAGCCAATAAGAAGTTAGAGTTAATGGGCCAAGCAGTGATTTAATTTCATGTAGTTTCTGTGTGATTATTTTGTGTCTAAACTAGCCAGATGGTGGGGAAGAAGAAGCAGCTCTCTCCCCCCAACAAGGACCCTGGAATCCAGACTATATGCAATAATCTCACTTTTCCCACGAAGGGAATCACTGGACCAACCACACAACCCTGACAGAATCAGTAAGTTTCCCTTCTCCTGGTTGGCATAAATGCTTCCCTGGATTCGGTGGAGTAACCCTTGAACATTGAACACCCCTTGGTGTCCTTGAAAATGGAGGAACCCCCAACCACAGTCTTTAAGGTTACAGCTGACCCTCTTCGCTGACTCTTACCTCTTGTTACTGCCCACAAGTGAGAAAGAGGCCTACTCTCTTGAACATGGTTTCTCACCTCTTGACCATGCCCATAAGTCCTGGTACCAGGCAAACACAGGCAAAAAAAGGGCTCTGAGCCCTTGGTCCCAGTGATTAGACATGGGACAACCTGTGCCTACTTATCTGGTCCTCTGTAACTTCCTGGAACGTTAAGAATTGCAGACCCTTGGATCATATTTCTCTACCTCACTCATGGGAACTGTGTCTACATTTGCAGTCAGATCTGGCCCAAATACTCTTTTGATATCAATCCAAATGGCTGCTTCCCAGCATCCTATATCCCAGTATTTTATGGGGCCTTTGCAACATTCTGCCAGTGATTCCATAGTTAGAAGGGGATACCTTATTTTCAACCTTTATCTCATCTTTGCTCAAAACTCTCTGTTCTTTCTAGCTCTGCTTCTTTCATTAAAGAATTCCAAAGTTATTTTCCACAGCAACAACCTACCCCTGCCGCCAAAGCAGTTACATGTCACCAGGTCCCTTTCTGCCAGCAGCTATGTCACATGTGCCTCCTTTAAAAGTGCCCACCAGGCAGAGCTCATTCTCTTTGCCTCATCTTCTGCCTTTTATTCCTTTCATTGTCTCTAATTTCCTCTTGCACTAACTTTTCTGCTTGTGATGTTTAGTGGCATACCTTGACAGGGTCTTCCAAAGGCACCCACTTCATGCAAAGATAGTACCTGCCTACTCCACCCACAACAAATCTGCTCTCTTCCACCTGCAACAAATCTGTTTTCTTGTTCACTGGTGGCTGCACTTTGCATTCGATACTGGCAATTGTGTCTGTCAGTTGGGTCTCTGGTGGGGTTATCTGTCTCTGACCATTCCCCTGGATGTGAGGCTTCTTTTCTTGAGCACAGTCCTCTCCTCATCTTCTGGCTTTTCTCAAAGTCCTAGTGCCAGGCAACTGTGTCTCTCTTAGGCTCAGAACCCTTGTCCCTGTTCTTGCATTACAACATACAGAACAGCTTGTTCCCACTCAATCTGATCTTCCCTGGATCCCTGGGATGTCAGCATATTCAGGCCTTTGGATCTTCTTTCTCTACCTCACTCATTGTACCCCTCAATCTTCCTCTGCTTCTTTCTAGGTAACTGTGTTATACATCCCCTCACTCCCATTGGAATGTCTTTTGGAGACCCCCAGCCACTCCTTTCAAATCAAATCTGGCCTCCATATTCCTTGGACCAGACAAAGAAATCTTCTTTCTCTTTCTTCTTTCCTTCCTTCCTTCCTTCCTTCCTTCCTTCCTTCCTTCCTTCCTTCCTTCCTTCCTTCCTTTCTCTTTCTTTCTTTCTTTCTTTCTTTCTTTCTTTCTTTCTTTCTTTCTTTCTTTCTTTCTTTCTTTCTTTCTTTCTTTTCCTCCTCCTCCTCCTTCTTCTTCTCCAAAACCTGCTTGTGTCTGTCTTGTGTCTGTCTGCTATCTCTCTCTCTTTCTAAATCTGCTTCATTATGGGAATCAGAGAAGGAAAAGCCAGCCAGCTTCATCTTGCTCAGCACCCACCAGTTTCCCTTTCTTTCAATTTATTCAACTCCTCTTTTGTGTGTGTGTGTGTGTGTGTGTGTGTGTGCGCACATGCGTGCATGCACACATGTATGTGACTTGAATTTAACTCTATACATATGAACATAAGATAGCTTTAACTGTGCATGTGTGGGATTCTCCTCTGTATGCTGTGAATATCATTAATAAAGAATCTGCTTTGGGCCTATTGCAGTGCAGAATAGGACAAGGTGAGAATTCCAAGCAGAAAGAGGAGGCGAGAGGGCGGAGTCAGAGAAAAGCCATGTAGTCACAACAGGAGCTTTACCAGTAGGCCACAGCCACATGGTGATACACAGATTAATGGAAATGGGTGAATTTAAGATATAAGAGCTAGCCAATAAGAAGCATGAGTTAATAGGCAAAGTAGTGCTGTAATAGTTTCTGTGTGATTATTTCAGGTCTGAGCAGCTGGAAAACTACCAAACAGCCTCCAACTACATGTGTATGTAACTTGTATTCAACTGTGCATATGTGTGCATGTAACTATTGTTTAGAAAGACATATTTTAAACAGCCACCACATGGCTCTTCTCCATCTTGGATGGGTGGCCTCATCATGATGTAGGCAGCCACATGGCTAGCAGCCATCTTTTATGAGGGTTAAAGAGTACATATCTTTGTCCTAATGAACTCTGTTCATTATATATCCTTCTGGCCTAAGAAAGCAACAAGTCTCAAACATTTTAGATTGATATGGACTTTTGTATGATAATAAAAATATATGGTTAGATCTGTTACAGCATACTATATATGTGATTCAACTCTGCTTTCAAATATATTCTATATGATAATAAAAATTTAAGGTTATGAAGATCTATTCAGATTAACAAAAGCTAACTTAGAGATTTACACTTAAGAACTTTTATCTTTGCCAAGTGTTCAACACTAAGCTTCTAGTCTTATGAAAGCTGCTAATACTGTAGACTGCTAAGAAATACAAGTAAATAGTCATTCTTATAAATGATCAAGTTCTTTAACTGCATTCATGCTAAGTACTGATATAATTAATTACAGGGATAAACCTTACCTAGTCCCCTGTTTATATTTTTAGAGTTAAGCTTAAAACAAGTAACTAGAAATAAAGTTTGTCTACTCAGATATACCTAATAGACACACTGTCCACAAATGTTCAGAGATCTGCAGAGTATAGCTATTAAAATGTTTAATTTAAAAGCTTTTTGTAACAGATAGCCATGCCAGCACCTGGCAGCATCCATATTTGCTCCAAAGAAGATGGATGGGAACAGAAGGACCTCCACCCTTGCTTCAAATGTAGCAGGGCCAGCCACTGAGCAAACACTTTCACTTCAACTGCTGCAAAGACCCTCTTCAAACCGTGGACAACAGGATACTGGGGAGTCGACTGCCTCACAGTTGCCTAGACAAGGAAAGTCTGTCAGATTTTCTGGGCCTGACAGTCAACTGTCCTGAGACCTCTGCCTTCAATGACTATGGAGGACCCTGGGTAGCTGTCTAGGTAGCCAGCAAGTAAGTCTGTCATTTGTCATTTTAATTGCTAACGCAGGTAAAAACTATCCTTCTCAGTAATCTGATACTGTTTGATGACTAGGCTAGAGGTAACTTTGTCAATTTAACAGCAAGTAACCAAGGCTTTAGCTGCCATCTGAGTTCTCTATGTAAAATTCAGGTCACAGGCCTCATTCTTCCAGAACTAATACTAAGTCTAGACACAATTTACCTTGTGTCCACACTCAGAAAAGAGATAAACTCACAAAACAGATTTCAGGGCAACTTCTTACCATTCTTTGTTTAAAGGAATTTAATTTGTAATGACTCCCCATAGTAATCAGTCACCTGTATCTCCTGGTAAATCAGATAAAAGAAAGGTGTTTTAAGGTGTGAAGTTTATGTGTGAATATGAAAACTTTAGATTAGAGGATCTAAAAATGTTTTAGGTTCTAAGAAAGTGACTTAAAGGATGCAAACACAAGTTATTAAGGTGTGTAAATACAAGTTACAATGGTCTAAAGATAGGAAAGCTGAAGAGGTGATAAGGAGAAAGTAATCTGAGATTTATAAAAGAATAAAATGTTTCAGATTTCTCTCAAAGGTCATAGTCTTTTCAATAATAGAATTCTGATAGGATATTAATCTACCTCTGGCAGAGTACTAAACACCATGCTACTACTATATCATCAGAGGCACAAACTCAGGATTTTAAGTTCCCTTAGGTTGTTCTCTAACTGTAGACTTAAAAGGTGTTTTTCATTGTGCAAAAAAAAAAAAATGTCACAGTTTTCTGGATAAAAGAAAGAGTGTTAATGCTTATGGTGTGAGTATATTGCCGTTTCTATAATATAAATTTCAATATAGGCTATAAACAGTGGTGATGCTAATGTGTCTAAAACTTATCTTTTCACAAACTCAAAGAATTCTTGTGAGCTCCAAGGAGTTAACTTAGACTCCCTCCAACAAGTCAGAGGCACCCCTCAATTAGGTACTGTTAATCAACAACCTAAGACTCCCCACCTTTCCCTAGTCTTGGACTCCCCTTCCTCAATTCTCCATGTGATCTGGTCACATGATGACACCCCCTCCCACGCCGTGCACACGTCTTTTTTTAAATTATAACAGCTTCCACTCTCCTGTGCTCTCCTGCTCACCCTTTTCCTGTTATTGTGCTTTCCAATTCTGACAGTTTGTTCTTTGCAGTGATTTTTCCTCCCCAGCTCCAACCCCCAGATTTGCACTCATCCCAGACCCACCCACCACGGTGCTCTGTTAGTGGGCCTCACTGGTTTAGCCTCTGTGTCACCCAGTATCTTCTATGTTAGAGAGATAGCTCAGCGTACTCCTCTGTAACGCAGTACAGAACTCTTGGGAATCGAAATGCATGAAGTGTGTTTTCCTGCCTATACATCCTGTAGAAATGCAGCTGCGCCATTTGTACTCCTTCATTAAAATGAACACGTTTTATTCCATGAAATGAACTGTACGGTACCAAAGCTTTGCTCTGCTGTGACTGTATGAGAAAGGAATTGAGTAATTCACAAGTGCAACACAAGTAGCACCCAAAGCAGTGTGATAAGGCTCACTGTGCTTGGGTTTCTAGAACAATCCAATACATGCTTGTTATCTGAAAGGCCCTGGGCTCTCCTTCTTCCTTGCTCACTGACTTTCTAATGTCACACTTTGATGCACTTCCTTAGCAGGAGACTCTTGTACTTACACCAGCCTCAAAGAGCAGGCAACTAAATCATCCATGTATTTTAACTATGCCTATGGTGATTGGCACCAGAAAATCGCTCTGGTTTGGGTAACTAACTAGGCTCGTTTTCCCAGGACTGAGCGTTTCCACTAAGACTGGAGACTTTTATTATATAACTGGGAAATTCCGTAGCCAACTGCACACACTTATCCCTTTCACTTTATTGATAACTTTTTTCATTTAATACAGCTACTGTATTTACACTTAACTTGCCAACAGCACGTATTCACTCAACTGCCTAGCTTATAAAAAGAGATATGAGAGGTTAAGAAGCTAAAAATATTATCCTCACAGCAGAAGCAGTAAATAGGCCCAGAGGAAAGGATCTTTCACGCTCTCTAACTGGGAATCACAGGACCTACCATTTCTGTATAGCTGCTTGGCTTCCCAGGGTGAACAGGAGAAAACGTGTGAGACAGTAAAAGCTTGTTTGCATAATATTCATATCACATAAAAACAAAACCATGCTACCCAGTATTTGTCTTTGGCAATCACCTACTACAGCACCAATTATAACAAATACATGTGCTCATAATGCATGCTCTACATTCTTTCTGTCCTTTCTATCCAAAGAATCAGCTATCAAATGAAATGGTAAGTAGAGGCCTTCACTTGAAATCTTTAACCCTTAGAGAGAAAACAAACAAAAAGTTTATTTAGAAGTGAATGACAGATTTGATATAAAGAGGCATTTTTGGTTAATGCTCCACTTTTCTGGGGTCCAGGGTTTTGCAAACACTCACTGCAGTTATTTTTAGTAAGTGTCATTCCTAAGCTCTTCATGAGCTACTGTGGATACAGATGGATTACATGGTTCCCTTCTGGGACACAGTACAGCAGATGTTCTGCGAGGGCAGAGCAACCGCACTAACAATTCAGGTGAGGCACTGAAACAACATTATTTCTGATTGAAGCCAAAAAGAATTATATTGATCTTTCTTGGATCTATGTCAAGCTATCAAATCATATTCTTTTAGGTGAACCTTTAATGGCTGTAAGCTGGAGAATTAGTTTTATGCTTTCCCTCATAAATGCACAGCCAACTCAATCTGTAAGCCGATGAGCACTTTAGTTCTCCTTTTGGTGCTGGATCTTCAATGAGCTAGTCTCCCAACTTTTAAAACTACTTTAGAATAGCTTTCAAACTATTGTTTATCATTAGCTGTTGACCTGATAGTCTAACTTTAGGAGGAACCCAAAGATGTGGTCTTTAAAATGAGCTTTTGTCCCATAAGACATGACAATAATAATGTGTTTCCGGCTGTCCCATCTCTACAGAATGCTTGATAGCCTCCAAGTTCTATACTAAAAACCCAGTGAATCTAATGATAGACACACATACATATATGAAATCAATTATTTGTTGTACTAAATAAAATTTAGGATTTCAAGAGCCAGTGGCCCAATTCTTAAAGCATAACCCAACACCCTATCTTCTAGAAAGATATTTATCATGTCTGTAGAATGAGCCTTTTCCCCCTCTCTCAAGACTATCTCATAGTCTCAATCACCTACATTCTAATATTTTAGCCCATACAGTGTGTGTGCTTCATGCCAGTAGTAATGGTTTCAGTTTTCATCTTGGGCTTATTAAAAAAATTAGGAAAGATTTGTTAAGCACACACCACCAGGAGACACTGTCATTACACTCATTCTCCTTCATAGCACCAACTCCAGGTAGAGAAAAGCCTTGATCTACTCACTTGGCTTCCTCCAAGTCTTCAGTTCTCTGGATCGCATCATGCTCATACTTCATTCTCCACTGCACTGTTTCCTTGTTGCCTTTGGAGAGAACCCGGTGCAGCTCAGTCTTGACCTCTTGTTCTTCCTCATACTGCTCCCTTAGAAGGTCATAGTCATGCTTGGCCGATTGCAATGCATGGGCCAGGGCATTCTGAGACTGTAAAAGACATATTTTTATATATACACAAAATAAAAAATAAGGCATATTTTATCATGAGCAATGAGATTCATGGAAGTGACATACTTTTCGAGTAAAGCTAACACGACTTATAAAACTCATGTTGAACTTAAACCCAGTCAGGTAATACTAAAGAAAAACTTTGGTAAGTGACAAAAGGGACAGAGTGTCTAAACTGTCATTAAAACAGAAAAGAAGGGGCTGAGAGATGGCTCAGGGGTTAAGAGCACTGATTGTTCTTCCAGAGGTCCTGAGTTCAATTCCCAGCAACCACATGGTGGCTCACAACCATCTATAATAAGATCTGGTGCCCTCTTCTGGCCTTCAGGGATACATGTAGGTAGATGCTATATACATAATTAATAAATAAACCTTTTAAAAAACAGAAAAGAAATGTATATTTAAGAAAATGGCAATCTGCATGAATTTCAATGTCATAAAAGCTTAACATAAAGATAGTGGGAAACATGAAGGTAGCCTTCATTATCAGTTAGGTACTATGATTTATGTTTAACACTATATCAGTCAGATTTTGTTTAAAATAAGAAAGAGGAAGATTGAATACTTCTATTTCACTTTATTCATTAGAAAAATTAAGTCCCTATGTTTACAGTTAGATAACTATAGTGTTATAGTATTTTCTATATTTGTTGGATAATAGAGCTTATTTCAGTGAACCTTTCTGTCACTTAAAAGGTGATATGGCTAATCAAATGACATCATCCCCAAAAGATTACCTCATGAAGAGACTAAGGTTTCCATACGTCTCCATAGTTCTTTTTGACAAAGTTGAAAATAAAACAAAAAAGCACCATCTTAGGCAGGTATCTGTCTGTGAGCAGATGGCTGAGCTAATAGCATCCTCAGTCACATATCCCCAGATGGCAAGTGAGGAGCAGCAATACCCAATGGTGTTGAAAGAATAAGAATAGAAGTAGAAAGGAAATGCCCGAGATTTATGAGGTAACACTAAACAAAAATATTCAAATTTGGAGAATTTTCTAAAAAGCAGTGGGTAGGGGATATGCAACTAGATTATTTGTGGATTCTCAACAGTCTTAGAAAAGACAACAAGCACCAGGTTCTAAGAGTTCTGAAAAGACCCCCAAATAGTTGTGACCAACAGAAGTCCACACCATGATATTATGCAAAACTAAGTTAGAAATCCAAGTCAAAGAGAGAATTATAAAACTAGAAAAGCTGTACTAATCCCCATGTAAGAGAACTCCAATTAGACTAACAGTAGACTCCGAGAAGAAACTTTACAAGCCAGGAGGAAGTGGAAGGATAATAAAGTTCTGAGGGGAAAATATTCTTGAACAGTGAAAGAGAAATTAAGGCAACCCAGGGTAATACAAAGGGGAGAGGACTCATCATTGTGAGACTGGTTTCAGAAGAAACACAGAGAACTAAAGGAGAAATGCAACTCCACACAAAAGAACGATTAAATACCATAATGGAAGCACCTATATACTGTTGGACACTGTTTGGTCTGGATAAGACATGACTCTTGCCGTCTCAGAACAGAGCAGCTAGGGTCTCTTTCAGGAGTTTTCCCAAAGACTTGGACTTTTAACATTGGGTTGTAGAGGGAGAAGAAAGACCCATGGGCTCCCAAGGCTTAGGAGACTGACAAGGCTCACAAATCTCTCTGTAATAGTCTAACAAGGGCCCTCTCCTTCTCAAGTGTAAAGAAGATGGAAAGTTGACAAGGGGTGGGGGATTTGGTGTAGTGTAGCTGCCAGTATGTCACCCAGCAGGACTTCTCAATGGTGCAGTTTTTGGTGAGTGCTTCATGATATGGGACTCTTCTGGTGTGGCTGCCCAGGAGTCTCCCAGGGGCCTTTCTAGTGCTATCTCCCACTCACCCCTGTTTCTCTAGGTAACCCTAATAAACTCTTTGGTCCACCATACTGGACCTGGAAGAAATCTTCGCTTTAATATGCTGATACCTTCTCTATCTGTGGTGAATAGTTGCTTTTTACTTCTCCCCAAGGGAAAAAAGGTGATATGGCACATGTGTGTATTCAAATTGAATGGTAATGCAAGTATATAAAAAATAAAAAGTATCAAACTTCATCACAATAGAAAACTACAAAAGTCAACCAAAGGAGAAACTGAAAGGAACAAAGAACAAAAACCAATCAGAAAACAACAAGAGTAAATTCTTACACATTGATGCAGTAAAACTTACTGGTAAATATACCCCTTCTTGGTGGATGATTACATGATTGGCCTTTGTTGACCTCAGGTCAAGCAAGAAGCATGGTAGAAACACACTTTTCTTGCCCTAAATCTGACAAACTGCAGATGGAATTTTAATAATAAAATTCCTTAGTTATCAGAGTTCTTTATGGTACAAGCAAGTGACTTCCCCATTTGAGTGCTTCCCTCTTCTCTTTTTCAAGAGAGGATCCTGAGGCTTACCACCAAGCATTGTTTTTATTTTTTTAAACATATACCATGTGACTGGTGAGAAATGATTGACACATTACCCTGGTCTCCTCCTCTAGCTGCCCTCTCAGTTCTTCAATTTGCCGAGTAAAGTTAATCTTCTCCCTGGAAAGTTGACTTATCAGAGCCTCCTTCTCTTCCAGTCTCTTTAAGAACTCACCTGGGGAGTTTCATAAAAATAAATTAATTATGATTCTTCTCAGTGATTGCCATTCCTGCTTATTAACTTTCAGTGTCATCACAAGGACTCCTACCCAAATACTGTTTTATATTTAGAGAAGGCCTGCACAGTCCCATACTGGCAAAACTAAAGCAATGAGCCTTTACCAGACACAGAAAGGAACCCTAAAAGAACCAATTTTTAGCAGTGAGTATGAGTTGATAACAGAATATGTCAGTTGCTTTATTTAGAACCTTCTGTGCTCTAGATACAGATAAGTTACTAATATAGATAGAAAAGTAGTTTAACTGTTATAGTTCAGTACTGGATTATTATGCCACTCCTTCTACAAAGGAAAAATCAGATCAATATATCAGTACTTAGCCCCAACTGTCTCCTTTCTAGTCATCTGGATGCCCCATGCACATGTCAATCTTAAAATGTCACATATACATTCTTACCCACCTACTACAAGTCAGAATTTTCACAGCATTGTCCTTGAGGTCACTCACTTAAGTGACATGATTTATTTATTTACTAAAAAGGACATTATAAAGAACTAGGAACCTCTATTTCTTCAGAAATGAAGTCCTGGATTCTAGTCATTGGCAATAGCTTATTTGGTTATGAATTTATGCAATTTTGAGGCTTCTTTATATAGATATGTCAATTAAATCATTTTTCATTGCTGGTCAATTAAGCCCTTACCCCTTCTCTTCTCCAGAAAGGTCAGGGTAGATCTAAAAGTACCCCATTCTGTGAATGTCTTGGTCTTTCTGGAGCCCCTGACATCAACCTCCTTATTAGCATACCAGTCTCCTAATTAGCATATCAGCCCCTCATTAGCATAAAAACCACTCAGCACACCAGAGATCCTAAGCATATTAAGAGCCATGTACCGAGAAACCCAGGAAGAAGGAATATATCTACATACATACATGTGTAATGAGTCCCAACATCTCAAAGCAAAACTCATATTTGCAGAAATATCTCTAACTGAAAGTTTTAAGGTTGTGATGCCATACACATATTTCCTAAATTCTCAGTTTGACTAAAAGCTTGAAGTGGCAAGCTTACATTGCTAATTTTGGAGAAAATATCTGCCAAATATATTGATCTGAATAAGCGTAGTTTGATACTCAATTGTCCTTTTAGTTAAGACACCATTCCCTTAAAAAGCCACTGGTAATTGGATGGCACACACTGCAATTCCAGGACTCAGGTACCTGAAGTAGGACATTCTCAAATTCAAGGTTAGCCTGGATGTACAGCAAAACCATGTGTTAAAAGTTTAAGACACTAGCTCAGGTTGAAACTTGAGACAATCAATCAGTTTCAGCATGAAATAGTTCTTTATACATATTTCTTGTTTTATCACACAAAACATTAAAGATGCATACTTAGAGTTGAGATTATGATATAGTTTAATTCTTTTGCAGGACATCCTAAAGCAGCAGAGTGCTGACCTTTTCCAACCAAGAAGCATGCCATTCAGACATGTTCAATCTCCCTCAGGATAGATATAAATATGGCTCAACACAAAACTCTAAACCTAAACTGTTGAGTAAGATTTTTTGCAGGATAATATATTTTGTATCTAGACTGTACAGTTCTTGAGCATGACCTTGGAAAAGTCACTATTGTGCTATACTGTCAAAAGATTGGACACGTCAATTGGATGATGGGATAATAGATTTGTAATTGTGAGTTACTGTTTTTAGACAAATATTGGTATTGATTGTTGTATATTGATACAAAGTTAAATTATATTGACTACTGTATGCATGCATGTTTCTACCTCTGTTTAAAACATTTTTATGTATTGATATATATTGTATTGATATATATATTGTATATATTTACCATATTGTATTGTATATTTGTACATTGTTTATATTTGGAGGTCATATTGTCCTCATTTATTGCACAGTTGTTTATTGTCTTAGTCTTTAAGTTAGATAGGTATTGAGAATTATATAGATTAATAGTCATCTATGTTTGTCATTTATAATTAGACTAATCAGGTTCGTTAGATACATAGAGATTATACTCAATATAGATAGATAATCTTCAACCTCTTCAAAGAGCTGTAGAAAATGGCCTTTAATTTAACTCAGAGTTCCATGGTATTGAGACACAATTGCTCCTGGCAACACCGATCTATTCCCGAAAGAATGTTGAGCACCAAAGACACTCCACCTGGAGCCTTTCTTCTTGGCAGAACTGGCCTTTAGGCAAAGAAATGCCCATACCTCAACCACTGACAGAGATACAGAGTATCCATAAATGGATAAAACAGGACTGTCATATCCTGCCAAGACAGGGTAAGATAGTTTTGAAAAGTATCTTGCCTTTGAAAATAGTATGTTAGGCCTTAGCCAAAGTTGCTTGCTTCAATGCTGTAAACGTGACCTTGGGTGATTGCCCAGGTAGCTAGTTGTCTCTGTGATTTGTTGCATGTTCTGGAAGTTGTTTAATTGCACTTCCTAATTACTCAGGTAACATTATCTCCCTTCTCAGATCTTCGATGGGGTTGAAGACTATATAAATGTAGTTACGTTCCTCTCATGACTTGGCCAAGTTATTTATTATACAAGACTTAAGCTAGTTGGAATAGGATATTTGTACTTATTGTATATAATTTCATAGTAGGTTTAGAACTCTCTTACTTAAACAAAAGGGGGAGATGTTGCAGGAGCTCCTTCCGCTCCTTCAGCCAATAGCCGCTGAGATACCAGCCCATTGGGGCGTGGTCTCTCTTTTTAAAAATGTGGCCACTTCCCTCCACTTGCTCTCTGGCTTCTGGCTCTGCTTCCAGCAACTAGGCTCCCTTCCTGATTGCACAGAGGGCTGTTGGCTGGGACGGTGATCTGTAAGTTTTTTCCCCTTTAAATAAATAACCATTCTATCAATCATAACTCCAAACTGGTGTGGGATTGTTTGTGATTTATGCCTTCACACGTCTGCAAGGTAACCAGGCTTTAACCATGCCCACTGGTGTAAAGATACTTACCACCTCCGCTGTACCTCATGAGACTCTGGGATTACTCACAGGGGAGGCTCACACCTACTCACCGCTCTCACCCTGTAACTTCGTCTTCTGTGTTGTCAGGTCATTTACTAACTGAGTCACCTCATCCAGTTTTGTGTTTGCTTCATTCAGGCGCCTTTCGTACCCACTACAGAGTTTCTCAGTATTTGCCTGTGAGTTTCAAAAGAAGATTAGGGTTGCCAGAAAAAGTCCAGAATAAATTAACTACTTGGGAGGGTGGTGATGGTTTGCTCTTGGACCTGTATGAGTTCTTCTGCTTCTGGAGTAAAGGCCACGAGCAGCATTAGGAAAATATGTCTTTCTTCCTTTCTTTCTTCCTTTTCTTTCTTTCTTTCTTCCTTTCTTTCTTCCTTCCTTCCTTCCTTCCTTCTTTCTCTTTCTTTCTTTCTTTCTTTCTTTCTTTCTTTCTTTCTTTCTTTCTTTCTTTCTTTATTGTTTTTTTTTTTTGAGACAGGGTTTCTCTGTAGCTTCACAACCTGTCCTGAAACTAGCTCTTGTAGACCAGGCTGGCCTTGAATACATAGATATCCACCTGCCTCTCCCTCCCGAGTGCTGGGATTAAAACCATACACCACCACCTCCAGGCTCAGAAAATATATCTTTTAAATTAAGCAAGCACAACATATTCTAAGGCTAACACCTTGAAAAGAAAAACATCAAAGCTTTTCAGACTGAAATCCTACTCCCTGGCTCTTAGGAACCTCTCTAGAACTCTACAGTCTGCTAGAGAAGGAAGCATGTTAAATACCAATGTAGTGTCAGATATAATAATTTCATAATACTGTATTAAATAGTTAGCTTTCCCTTCCACTAAAATGTTTCTTGGGATAAATGTTCTGCTTAATCTCAGATCCATGGTGCCTAGAATAGTTTAAATATATTAAAGAAAGAAAAACAAAAAAGATGGGTAGAGAGGGGAAAGAAGTCTACAAGAATGAGCAGGGTTAACAGGAGAAACTACACAGATCTTAACTCCAATAGCTTAGCAAAAAAAAATCTACCCAAGAAACTGCACCTTCTGGTCAAGTGAGTTGAGGCTCAAAACAATTCTGCTAACATTTTGGTTTCAATCGTTAGCTTCTCTGAATCGGCTTTTCATGCTTGCTGAAGGGGATATATTAGCCTTCCTACTTCCCCCTGATTTCAGCAGCCAGTCTAATCACTAGATTCTTGACACACCTGAAAACTCATGTGAGTAATTTGACTCTCAAGGTTCTCAGAGAGGCGGAAATACAAGATACGAGAGGATGGCTACCTAAAAATTAATTGTAGCTTTCACTCTCATTATTTATATGAACAGAAATGATAAATTATGGGTGTGCTCTGTGGTTCTATACACTCTAAACTGTGGTTTTTGTGAAAGTCATCTATAAACTGTCTTTGGGTGCCTTCTCTCTTCCTTACTAATGACAGTGATTGTAAAAATAACCACAGCAGAAGCTAATGAACCTTTCCTAGGCTCTTTATATTATGTGTTAAATGTCAATTTCTGAAAAAAAGCCACATAAAGGCATTATCTCTCTAAAGAGAGGACACTGTAGAAATTAAATAAGGAGATGCAAGCACATACTCTCTGGCATTTGAGGAAACACTGAGAGCTAGTGAAAAGGTGAGAGACAGCAGTGAATAAACGAACAGGTTGTCATACAATACCACTATTATAATGGTGGCCATAGTGTTAATGTTAACTGCTAGGCGTGCTTAATTAATTAACAAACATCCTTTATACAATGAAAGAAAGATGCAACCATGATCCACATAACCATTTTTAGGTCACCCACAATTGCAAATCATACTTTGAATGTTGAATATGCTTGGTTCCTATCCAGCAACGATTCTGACCACCACAGCTGGCACGTATGTTTCTTTTCTCACACTAGTCCTCAGAAGTTGAAGGTGGCTTAGTTTTCTATAAGAAACCAGTATCCAAGAGACTTACTATCCTGACCACATAAGACAGAGAGTAAGTGTCAGATATGAAATTTGAGCTAAAATTGCCTGTGTGGATGTAATTAGAAAGGAAAAATATGAAATAAAACATAAAATATTACATTCTTAGACATCTATCACATGAAGGAGATGCTAAAGATTACCTGACAGATGCACTGGCTGACACACACTGTTCAAGTCCTGGGCCACTTAGAATGTACTACTATATTATATTACTATATAAACTATCATATTTTTTTTTTGGTTTTTCGAGACAGGGTTTCTCTGTGGCTTTGGAGCCTGTCCTGGAACTAGCTCTTGTAGACCAGGCTGGTCTCGAACTCACAGAGATCCGCCTGCCTCTGCCTCCCGAGTGCTGGGATTAAAGGCGTGCGCCACCACCGCCCGGCTCATATTTTAAATCTATGATGAGAAATGACACTAACCCATGGACTTATTGGATGTCTCTGCTAAAAATGAAGAACTAGGAAAAAGTAGATGCCAAGGACAGGAATGGCAAAGGAAACACCTCTTTCAAGAGGAGGTTGTGGGTTTGAATTTATGTGTACTGATTTGCGGAAAGTGAGATAGTACTGGGCTTGCTTTTAAGAATTGTATAGAGGGTTGTTAAGATGCACTTATGTTCATAACTTAGGGTGTATTGTGTTACATATTTGTCTGAAAAGAATGAAAAATGATGGGTATCTATAATGCCTCTCACTGGAAAAAAGGGAGAAAATGAGCCACAGAGTGGCAGGATTTTAGGAGTCTTCCATGTGATGACACCTTGCTGAGCTGAACATACTTGCAAGCTATCAACCTACCTGGGGAGACAGAAAAGTAATGTTTCCTTTAGGCATAGCTTCACAGGGTGTGTGTCTACAAGTGCTAGCAACTGTAGAGTATTTCTAATCAATAAAGCACCTCATAAACAAGACATGTGGATATTTATCTAAAAGTTGCCTATGTAGGAATATAGCTTGCAAAGAACTGTAACTGCAAAAAACCTTTAATTTAAGCCTAACGATAAATATTAAATTTTGATATGGGAGAAGAGGAAATTAATGAGACACACATTCATCTTAATTGTCTTTCTTAAGATGACTAAATATGACACATCCCAAAAAATGCAGAAAAACAACTGTGAGAATTTCTGTCACTTCTAAATTGCCCAGGGGCTCTCTATCAAAATACTTTTCATTTGAAAATGCCTTAACTTCCATTGAACACTGACATTCTTACCATTATAACTTGCGAAAAGGTAAAATTAACAACAAATAAAAGCTCAGTATAGTATTTATGCTTTTAAAAATGAGAGCACAATTTAAGTTTTTATTGTGTGCATGTGTGTATGTGTATGTGTGTGTACATACACATGCACACAGGCACGTTGAGCACACACAGGCACAACTGCCACAGAGCTCACATGGACATCAGAAGACAACTTGTTGAAGTCAGTTTTCTTCTGCCAGTATGTGTCAACTGTAGAGAGATTGAACTTGGGTCGTCAGGCAGCAAGCACCTTTACCTACTGAGTTATCTTGTCAGTTCACAGAGTCAATTTTTAGTATCAAAGCTTTTTTAAAGCAACAAAAAAGGCCGTTATTGTGTACACACATGCATATAATTAGGAGATGAACCTAGTCTCTGCTGTCTAAACGTGTTGTTTTGGGCAAAAGGCATATGCTGGCAACCTTACAGATTGCACAAGTCACTGCAAATATAAACAAAATAAGCCTCAGTTTCTGCTTTAGAGACACTTTCCTTTGAGTTAAAAGACTCTGAAATGTAAGAATAAATATCTCAAAAGTGCTATAATAATTCTAGAGCAGGTAAAATTTTAAGACAGAAAAAACAAATATTTCAGAGAAGAGAATTAGCATAGAAAAACCTGATAGATAGCGGGTGTAGTGGCACACACGTTTTATCCCAGTAGTTGGGAGGCCGAGGCAAGTGAATCTGTGAGTTCAAGGCCAGCATGGTCTACATGGTGAATTAGTGAGTTACATGAGATCCTGTCTCAAAAAAAGTAGCAAGAAATGAATAAACAAATAAAAGGACAGGTGTGTGTGTGTGTGTGTGTGTGTGTGTGTGTGTGTGAGAGAGAGAGAGAGAGAGAGAGAGAGAGGGAGAGAGAGACAGAGAGAGAGACACAGAGAGAGAGACACAGAGAGAGAGAGAGAGAGACAGAGAGAGAGAGACAGAGAGAGCTTATGGAAAAGTAGATATTTGGTGAAAGACATTTTAATTTGAATGAAAATGAACTAAAGGAGTGGAATCTAGAACTGGTGGCAACAGAATCTGAACCTGATGGTGGGTTATCTTGAAGGCAGACATTTGGAGTTCATAATTCCATAAATTCATACCTTAGAGAACTATAATATAGGTAATATAATATAGGGATATATTGGATTAATGAAATATTAGAAACAAAAAAAGATAACTTAGGAAACCACTTAGCAGTCCAGTTGCTAAGTGATGAGACCAATTAGAAAATGGGGGAGGAAATAAGAAATACAATGAAGAATTGACCTGCTTCGATAAGGAAATGGAAAACAAAGAACAGGGAAAAAGGCAAGTGATGGAGGCTTAGAGCCTTACTGGTTGGAAAAACTGGTGCCAGGGACAGAAATACACAAAGGAAATAACGTACTGCAGGTGACCATGGTGGCTTTGCTTTTATATATGCTACTTGTTGAAAGTGAGCTCATTACTGATTTCTGCAAGAATAACTTAAGTAAACACTTTCAGGAAAGTCTGGGGAAGTAAAGACAGGTTGCTGGGATAAAAAGAAAGAGCAAGAGATAGGCTGTATACTGACCCCACGGGGGTGAGAGGGAGGGTAGCATAGACGCTTTATTGCAAGTTGAATTTTCAAAATAGCTATTTAATTTCTCAGCAGCTTCCAAAGACGAACAAAGAAATTCTCTTGTTTACATATTTGCTAGTTTTCAGTAACCATCTATGCTCATGAATGTAAGCATATTTCACTGTTTAACCGACTGGAACAGCAAGTAGTACATGAGCCTCGCACTTGGTACTCCGTTTAGCACAAGGTCAGAATATGAAAACCTCAAGTGCCAAGAAGTTCAAAGAAGAGGCCTATGATGTCTGGTGGACTTCAAGACTTACTGCACAAAGATGTTCCAAGTGCCTACTGCCTACATGCCAATGCTCGTCTCACCTGCTGACCCATGTGTGGCTCAAACCAACACTTCAACAGGCTCTCTTTGATGACATGAACATATTATTAATTATCTAGGTTCATAAAGTACAAGAAGTATGAGGATGTAGTTATATCTACCTTAAATTTAAAGTATGTTTTGAAGAGCTTTGAAGTTCAGACAGAACTACAGATGATCTGTTGTATCAGCGAATTTCAATTCTCCACTATTGTAAAACACAAGAGTCACCAGGCAGGGAGACCACCATGACTTCAAAATTGTTGCAATTTCAAAGCCCTTCTTAGCTACAGAGTTTGTGCAGTCCACCCTGGGCAATTTAATGAGACCCTGTCTTGAAATTTAGAAAATGTCAAGATGACTGGGGCTATAACTCTGCAGTACAGTACTTGCTTCACATGTGAAAGGCAAGGTTCAGTCCCTGTAATATTACAGAGGAAACTCTTGCCCCTTCCATTAGCAAACATTTCTAGTTATCCTTCTGAATTTTCTGTGCCTTCCCCTCCCCTGACACTTCCATGTTCAGATATCTATAAGGAAAGTTTGGAAATGTCTACCTTTGCTCTGGCCATCTGCTCAACACGGATCAGGAGGTCATCCACTTGTAGCTTCAGACCACTCTTTTCTTGCTCTAGCACCTGCCTCACCTTCTGTAAATGTTCTACCTGGCCGGCAAGCTCAGCAAGATTCTCTGCATGTCTCTTTTTCAAAGAGGCAGAGGTTGCTTCAAAGTGTCTCGTGGTCTCTTCCATGTCATGGCGAAGCTTTTGAAATCTTGCCGCCTGTTGCTTGGTTATCTCCATCTGAGCCAAACTGGTCCCCCCGGCCTCTTCCAGCCTCTCCTTCAAATCTTCTAAGTCTTGAGTGAGGTCAACTCTCTCTCTTTCTACCTTGGCTCTGGTGGTCCTTTCATTTTCCAGTTCCTCTTTCAAATTTAATATGTGAGCCTGGAGGAATAAATAATTTCAACTTGTAATAATTACTTGTGATATACTTCCATAGGCAACAAAGTGATTACATTAATTTTGTCTCAACTTAGAAAGCAAAGATATTTTCCATTCCTATTGTATAACTAAAGGAAGCTGAACACCAAGAAATTAAACAATTTTTCTCCAAAGCAATACCAAGAAACATAAGTGCAATTTTCAATTCTTCTAGATCCCCAGTCCTACATTGTAGAGAGTATCATTAAATTATACAAAGAGAGAGATTCTTAGTTGAGTTTCCTCTTTTCAAAAAAGGACCTCTTTCATATGCTAAGAACAATTTTTATAGGGAGCTTATAGAAATATAGCATAGTGACATATATATATATATATATATATATATATATATATATATATATAAAATTCTTTCAGGGATTTGTTAACTATCTCAATAATTACAGACTCTAAAAAAACTGATGATAGAATCAATACCCATTCAAGCAACTTGCACTTAAGAAGCAACATCTATTTGTCCAACAACAGATGGAAACAGAGGAAGAGAACCACACCGGAGCACTGGACTGAGCTCCCAAGGTCCAGTTGAAGAGTGGAAGGAGTGAGAGTATGAGCAAGGAGGTCAAGATCATGAGACAGTTTGCCTGAGCTAATGGGAGCTCACCAACTCCAACTGGACTGTGAGTGAACGAGCATGAAACCAAACTAGTCCCTCTGAATGTGGTTGACAGTTGGGGCAGACTGAGGGGCCTTTGACAGTGGCACTGGGATTTGTCTCTACTGCATGTACTGGTTTTTCTCTATTGGATGTATACCTTGCTCAACCTAGATGTCGTAGGAAGGGCCTTGGAATTGCCACAGGTCAAGGTGCCTTGTCCTCTTTTAGGATTGGAGGGGGGGTTGTGGGGAGGTAGTGGGAGGAGGGAAGGGAGTGTGAATTTGGATTGGTATTTTTTTAAAGTAATAAAGTAAAAAAGAAAAGAAAAGAAAAGAAAAGAAAAGAAAGAAATGACATCTACTCAACCCTACACACATGGCAAGCAAAGTTGGTCACCTGGTTTCTTAGTCTTCAGACTCCAAGTAGTAGGTTTGCAGCAGTGAATTAGAATTGGTGGAAGAATGGGAACTACTGAAGTGAATAGTCATCTGGGATACCATTACAGGAAGGAGTATTAGCCAAGGGGAAGTATTGATGGAACACTTAGAGCTCCATACACTCCAGTGAAGAGGGAACAAGCCCTGGAAACCTCTAGAGAGTCATTGTATTCAGGGCTGCCAGGCCAGAGATATTCACTAACCTTGTAAAGAAATAGACACAGGTTAGGAGAGAAGGGAAGAAAAGGAAAGACTGCTTAGAAAATGTTTTCCTTTACATTAAATAAAATGGCTTAGAGAAAGCTATTTCTCTAGGCCATGCCAGCTAAGTAGTCCACCAGTTTTGTTTGCAAGGTATCCCAGGGCAACTACTTCTAAAATTTAATTTTTATCCACAAGTAAATGTGGTCTCTGACAACTAATTGTTGAATCTGAAATATTTACCATTTCTCAAATAATACTATGCTTGCCTCAAAATCCTTAGAAGCATTTCTTTTTAAATAATCCTTACAGTCATTAAGGCACATTTTTTGGAAAAATTGAGAGTTTTGTTCTATTTTGGGTAAAGTCAAGTGTCATTTGAAGATATATCTAGAAAATATAATGCTTGGTGTTTAATGTGGTTTCTAAAAATAAAGCACATTCACAAGAAATGAGACTGCTTTCCTTCTTGGGCTTAAAATATCCCAGAAGATAAGCACCAAAAGGAGGCATTATTGAGATGTTAGTGTGACATAAAAGACATCTATACAAACACACCACATATGCATATGTGTATAGCCATAACTACTTTTAATTGCCTTATAACATGGAGATGTAGTATAAAATAACCACTTAGTCTGAAACTTTGAAATTGCTATCCATTATCAAATAATGCTTTGGGTTTATGAATAGTTATAGAATCTGTTGAATTTTAAATTAATTGCTTTCCAACCATAAAAGTTAAACACTAAACTAATGACCCAGTGGGTCACGTACTATTCTTCCCACATAAACATATCGTTGAATTTAATAATTTGAGCTCAAAGCTGTCAAGATTAATGTGTTAAAAATTATGTGCTCAGGATTTCCTAAAAGGCCTAGTCCATAGCAAAAGTTCAAAGAACAAGTTACTTGGTATTATTCTCATGAGAAGGAAATTTAAGCTTAAGAGGTAATTATCCCTCCGGGGTCACAAAGTTGTGGGAGGCCATTTACCTTCTTAACTGCTGCTTTTTACTCCTGCTGTCTACAGCTGGCTAAGGGTATGGGTTATGGGAGTGCCAACCATTATTCATGGGTCTAAACACTGGTACACAGAGTTATCTAAAAACTGAATACCTGAAGCTCCTTCACCATCATCTGAAGCTGAGATACCAAGTTCTTCTCAGTCTCCACTTTTGAGTTCATCTGACCCATTTCAAATTCTTTCCTATTTAGGAAAATGTGACAAAGGTAATGTGTCAGAATAATAACATATATTCAAATACTTTAAAATTGTAGAATAGCATATAAATTCTTGCTGTAAAAATACAATCATTATATTTGTATCTGATGACTATTACATAATCCCTGACATCTTTCTATAAATCAAAAATCACGTTTGGTATGCATCCTTCTACTTCTAAATTTTTTTTCTAAGTATTCACAAATGTGTTGTGTGTGAGAGGGGATATGTAAAATAGTAGGGATAGTTTTCTTTTTTATTTTTTATTTTTGGTTTTTCGAGACAGGGTTTCCCTGTAGTTTCTAGAACCTGTCCTGGAACTAGCTCTTGTAGACCAGGCTGGCCTCGAACTCAGAGATCCGCCTGCCTCTGCCTCCCGAGTGCTGGGATTAAAGGCGTGCGCCACCGCCGCCCGGCTAGTTTTATTTTCTTTACTGTAGAATCTATCATATTGTAGGAATAGATGTATGTATAGATATATAATGTTACTTGACCCATATGATAATAAAAGGGGCATGCTTATACATGGTTCCACATAGAGTTTACTTTACACTCAGCTTGTGGCACATACTCAGTATTTTCTAACTCTAGCCTACAGCCTGCAAAGGCATGGAGTATAATCTTCTTTTTGCCAAACTGACTATGAAGGGAGCCTTGTCAGCAGTTTCTACCATACTGTTTCCTTGCATTCTTTAGGTGACCACAGACACATGTGAAGTGTAACAAATTAGGAGTAAATTAATCAACCATCACCAAGAGCATGTTTTAGGCCAACATGCGCATACAAGCAAAGTCAGAAACCCAAAGCTGTTCACGTGATAAACCAGGGATCCAAACTTTAATATGTTCTCAGTTTTGACCTTGTATTTGGATTTTACTTTTGTTTCACTTATTTGGTAGAAGTGTTATTTAAAAAAAACTCTAGAAGACAAAAGATATAAATTGTTAAAATACATCTCACCAGTCAGCAGAATTAGACAGAAAATCATCTTCCAGTCAGTTCCATAGGGTACAAAGAATTCAAAGGAACTGATGAAAACTTTCCACAGTTTTTATCATTTCATATATTCTGATTTTAAGAGTTAATGTTTATATAGTCTACAAAGATACCCAACATAAATATTAATGCACCTCTGACTAACAAAGAAAACATTATTACGTGATCATACAGCTTCCCAGGCTTCGTGTCACAGTAAGGTTTTTGCTGTGTTTATGTTGCCATTGGTCTTATAACAAGTAAAAGAAGTAGACTACTTTTTATAGACTCATATTTTCATAAATCACCTCTCCTATGCCTTACTACTTCCAAAATTTTCACCTTCTACATGGATGCTTTCTGCTATACCCTCTAGATTGTGTCTTTATTTTTTCAACTGTTTAATAGAGTCCATCAGATTTAAAATATCCCTTTGCCAAGCTTCTAGTCACCGCCTTGCATCTTGAACTATCTAGCTCTGGCCTAGAAATCTGATCCTAAATAAAACAAGAACACTGCTCCTCCGAGTCTTAAGATTTTCCCAGAATCCTCTTGTGCTTATTCTACAGATACTTTTCCTTCTGTTGGGTTGCCTGATTCGGCCTCAAAGTGATGGTGTTTGTCTTATCTTATTAAACAGAATATTTTGTATAAGAATAAGAATCTATTTTCAATAATAAAGTAAAATAAAGTCTTTACTCTAAAAAAATATTTTCCCAGAATCCCATGGCCACTGAAAGGCACTTACTTCCGCAGCTGTTCTGCCAACTGCCATCTGCTGCTCTCCAGGTTCTCAGTATGCTCCTGGTTCATCTTTAGCTCCCCCTCCAGCTTGAGCTTCTCCCTCTCACACTTCATTCTGGCTTTTCTCTCCCGTTCAAGGGCGCCTTCCAACTGGAAATAAAAAGACTGTTTACCCAAAGAAAAGTCAGAGTTTATACCTTATTGAAGGTATCGACATTAAATACTTTCTGGAAAAAGAAAAGTCTGAGAACATTCTGTCAATGGGACATAGAAGCATTTTAGGGCCCACAATAGGACTCAGCAGGCAAAGGTACTTGCCAACAAGTCTGCAGACCTGAGTTGGAGCCCCAGGATCCATGTGCTGGAAGGAAAGAATCAACTCTCATTAAGTTGTAATCTGACTTCTCCATGATTGAAATGTATAACCCCCCTCCACAGTAAATAAATCAAACAGTGGACATCACTTTAAAGTTTAAAGAGTTAAATAAAAATTACATGCATCAGTAGGTTACCAAAAAATCAATGATACATAAATGTTTTATGAATTATAAATGATAATATCTGTTTTAGAGTGGCAAAAAATAGTGAGTGGCAAGTTGTCCATTTGATCACTTCCTGGGAAAGTTGCTCACCTCTCACCTGGCAGCTCCTTTCCTGAGTGGAGAAGTCCCATTTTCTCATTGGTGTTTCTTCAAAACACACATTCTGCTTTCTAGAACTACAGTATGTGACCAGTCTCTGTGTACTCAGCCATGAAAATCTACAGCCTCCTGGGACTCATATGGAATTATATTTTGCCCCCCTTTAAACTTCTCACCTTCCTCCAGTCCACTTGTCATATTCTGATATTTTACCAACCTTCTCACAACATTTCAACTGTCTCTGGGATCATGGTGATAACAGTGACACACAAGTTGGTTTAGTAGGAAGCTAGGAAACAAAATACTATCCTCTGTTTATTGGTAGGTTCACTTTTTAATAATTTCCCATAACTAGTAAAATATAAAAAATTCAAGTTATGTTTAAAGAGTTATTTCTCAAAGGTATGTATAAAAACTAGAAATATATGAACTATCAGAGTTATAAAATGGAGGCATGTGTCCCCTAGAATATGATGAAATCCTGAACTCCAAAGTGATAGCATTAGGAGTTAGGTCCTTTGGGATACATAGGTCAAGAGGACAGAGCTCTGATAGAAAAAATTACAAATATAGTTCCTTATTGCTGCCACCATGTCAGGACAAGGCTATAAAATGTCACTTCTGAACAATAGAATATGTCTTCACGAGATGCCATATCTGCTTGTGTTTTGATTAAGGAGTGCCTAATCTCCAGAACTGTGGGAAGTTAATCTCTGTTGTTGATGAGCCTGAAGTCCATGCACGTTTGCTAGAGCAACCAAAATGGAGTAGATCACCAAACAATGTTCACGTGTTTGTTCATGTGCACACATAAACACTTGTAATGTTTTACATCAAGGTTGTATGATACAGGCAAGCCATATACACAGAAAAAAGAAATAACACAGAGAAAAAATAATAGAAGAAAAATTAGATGAACACAAAAATGTCAGTCAAAGACATCGCTTTTCATTACTCACATCGATGCTGCCTCCCTTTTTCCAGAGTTGATCAAAGTTGAGCTGCATTTAAGGATTCTTATAATTATTCTTACACTCATACTGTTGTGGTCTTTATGTATGTTAAGAATAAAACACCTCTACTGGTGCATAATAAAGGGAGTTCACTCTGTTACTGAGCTATCATGGACCTGTTAGGATAAATTAACTAAAATTGAGAGACATGTCTGAAGACAGACTGCCAACCAGTCAGCCCGCTGCTGCTCACCGCATCAACTTGTTGGCCCAGCTTCAGGCTCGCTTTACTCATGTTGCTGAGTTTCTCCTCCTCTATGTGCAGATGATCCTGGGTCTGCTGCTGGGCCTCCTGTGCAGCCCTCACTGCTCTGGTAAGTTTGCTGACTTCCTCATTAGAAGAGTGCACTTCTTCAGTCAGGATCCTGACCTGTGGGAAGATGACAGGAGAGTCATTCCTGGAAAGTTGGCTATAACACCATGAACATTTCCCTTTCATAGTCCAAAATATTCATCAGGCATCTAATGTCATCAAGAGCCATTTTCTCTAAATTCAATTTTTCCCACAAAAGGGGATCCTTAATTTGCCATGGCCACCGAACCCAATGTGCAAACTATTTTCCAATCTTATTACTGTATCATAAAAATATCACTGGGATCTGGGAGAACATGTGCTACCATGATGCCTCAGTATCCCCACAGTGTAGAGGTTTCAAGAAGGAATGCAACAAACAACAATTGTAAAGGTGGAAGCTGCTGTCTGTCCCACTGGAAAGCAACACAAAACCCATTGCTGAATCATATGTTAGGTAGAGTTTCATTTTGGGAATTAAGGCTTGTCAAAGGTTTCACTCCAACTCCTCACTAGTCAACAGACATGTAGAAGCACAAATTAAAGGACACTGCTAAAGGAAAAAGTCAACATCTTTAACTGGAATAAAGAAGATGACTTCAGAGCCCGACCAGGGTGCTGGGACGGCATAGGGAGTGCAACCGGCGGGCGGGAGTTTCTTTCTTTCAATAGCCTGCCTGCAGCAAGGTAGGCCTTCTCCGGAACTCCCTGGCCAGCAAAGACACTGGATATTAGTACCAGAAGACATAGCTGGGAGGACCAGAAGACACATCTTGGAGCAAAGACACTGGGTACTAGGACCAGAAGACACATCTGGGAACAAAGACACCAGATATTAGGACCAGAAGACACATCTGGGAGCCAAGACACCGGATATTAGTACCAGAAGACACATCTGGGAGCAAAGACACCAGATCTTAATACCAGAAGACACATCTGGGAGGCGTCCCTCAGCTACCAGGAATCCCTGATTCAGTGCTGTGGAGTCCCATCTGGACAGCCTTCCCTAGTGTATTCAAGTGTCCTGACCTTGTACCAAGGCCACCTACCCAGAGGGGTGAGAGGCTGTCCTCCAGAAAGGTCTGTGGAGCTCAGCAAGGGAGTGCGGGCTCCTTCACATTGTGCTGCAAGGAATAGCTCCTGCTCCAGCACTGAGGAGATCCACCCAGACTCAGTCACAGCAAAGACTGGACCAAGACACCAAGTTTCTCCTAGCTCCATTTGAAGGAAGAGATGGGCAGGCACCAATGCAAGAACTCCTCCAACAACCCAAAAGGCAACATGACTTCACCAGAATCCAGGCATCCCGAAACAACAAGAATTGAACACCCTACTCCAGAAGAAATAGAAGAAATCAACCTTAAACAGTACTTTATGAAAATAATAGAGGACCTTAAACAGGAGGTAAAAAACTGCAATAAAGAAATGGAGATGACAAACAAAAAGGTAGATGAAATAAATAAATCTCTCAAAGATACCCAAGAAAAGCGAGAAAAACAAGAAAAATCAATCAAACAGGTAAGGGAAACAGTACAAAACCTGAAAAATGAAATGGAGGTAATGAAGAAAACACAATCCGAGGGAAGACTGAAAGTGGAAATTCTGAGTAAATGAACAGAAACTACAGAGACAAGTATTACCAACAGAATACAAGAGATTGAAGAAAGAATCTTAGACTCTGAAGATACTATAGAGGAAATAAACTCACAGCTTAAAGAATAAAACAAATCCAACAAATTCTTAACACAAAACATCCAGGAAATCTGGGACACCATGAAAAGACCAAAGCTGAGAATAATTGGGGTAGAAGAAGGAGAAGAATTACAACTCAAAGGCCCAGAAAATATATTCAACAAAATTATAGAAGAAAATTTCCCCAACCTAAAGAAGGATATTCCTATGAAGGTACAAGAAGCCTACAGAACACCTAATAGAATGGATCAAAAGAAAGCATCCCCGCGCCATATAATAATCAAAACACAAAACATACAGAATAAAGAACAGATATTAAGAACTGCAAAGGAAAAAGGGCAAGTAACATATAAAGGGAAACCTATCAGAATTACACCTGACTTCTCACTGGAAACCATGAAAGCCAGAAGAGCTTGGATAGATGTGCTACAGACACTAAGGGATCATGGATGCAAGCCCAGACTACTATTCCTGGCCAAGCTAGCATTCACCATCAATGGAGAAAACAAGATATTCCAGGACAAAAACAGATTTAAACAATACGTAGCCACAAATCCAGGCTTGCAGAAAGTAATAGAAGGAAAATCACAAACCAAGGAGTCCAACAATGCCCACAATAACTCAGGCATCTAGCGACCCTTCACCAGCACAACTAGAAGAAGGGAAACACACAAACTCTACTACAAAAAGAAAATGACCAAAGTTAACAACCACTGGTCATTAATATCACTTAATATCAATGGACTCAATTCACCTATAAAAAGGCACAGGCTAAGAGACTGGATACGAAAACAGGATCCAACATTCTGCTGTTTACAAGAAACACCTCAACCACAAAGACAGACACCTACTCAAAGTAAAGGGTTGGGAAAAGGTTTATCAAGCAAATGGACCTAAGAAACAAGTGGGTGTGGCCATACTAATTTCTAACAAAGTTGACTTCAAACTAAAATCAGTCAGAAGAGATGGAAAGGGACATTTTATACTCATAACAGGAAAAATCCTTCAGAATGCAGTCTCAATCCTGAATATCTATGCCCCTAATATAAAAGCACCCACTTATGTAAAAGAAACAATTCTAGAACTAAAGGCAGCCATCAAACCACACACACTAATAGTAGGAGACTTCAACACTCCTCTCTCACCAATGGACAGGACAATCAGACAGAAACCTAACAGAGAATTGAAAGACTTAATGGAGGTAATGAACCAAATGGACTTAACAGACATCTATAGAACATTCCACCCAAATAGGAAAGAATATACCTTCTTCTCTGCGGCTCATGGAACCTTTTCGAAAATTGACAATATACTTGGTAACAAAGCAAACTTCCACAGTTACAAAAAATATTAGTAACCACCTGTGTCTTATCATATCACCATGGATTAAAATTAGAATTCAACAACAGTGCTATCCCCAGAAAGCCCACAAACTCATGGAAACTGAACAGTCAACTACTGAACCACACCTGGGTCAAGGAAGAAATAAAGAAAGAAATTAAAGTCTTTCTTGAATTTAATGAAAACAAAGACACAACATACTCAAACCTATGGGACACAATGAAAGCAGTGCTAAGAGGAAAGTTCATAGCACTAAGTGCCCACTTAAAGAAAATGGAAAAAGCACTCATTGGAGACTTAACAGCACACCTGAAAGCTCTGGAAAAAAAAGAAGCAGACTCACCGAGGAGGAGTAGAAGACTGGAAATAATCAAACTGAGGGCAGAAATCAACAAAATAGAAACACGGAAAACAATCCAAAAAATCAATGAAACAAAAAGCTGGTTCTTGGAGAAAATCAACAAGATTGACAAACCCCTAGCCAAACTAATCAAACGGCAGAGAGAGAACACGCAAATTAATAAGATCAGAAATGAAATGGGGGACATAACCACAGACACAGAGGAAATTCAGAGAATCATTAGATCTTACTACAAAAGCCTGTATGCCACAAAATTGGAAAATGTAAAAGAAATGGACATTTTTTAGATAAGTACCATATACCAAAATTAAACCAGGACCAGGTGAACGCTCTAAATAGTCCTGTTAGTGGTGAAGAATTAGAAACTGTCACCAGAAACCTCCCTACCAAAAAGAGCCCAGGACCAGATGTTTTCAATGTGGAATTCTACCAGAACTTCCAAGAAGACCTAATACCTATACTCCTTAAGGTATTTCATAATATAGAAACAGAAGAGTCATTGCCAAATTCCTTTTATGAAGCCACAGTTACCCTGATACCTAAACCACACAAAGACCCAACCAAGAAAGAGAATTACAGGCCAATCTCACTCATGGACATTGATGCAAAAATTCTCAATAAAATACTGGCAAACCAAATCCAAGAACACATTAGAAAAATTATCCACTACGATCTAGTAGGCTTCATCCCAGAGATGCAGGGCTGGTTCAACATACGGAAATCTATCAATGTAATCCATCATATAAATAAACTGAAGGAAAAAACCATATGATCATCTCATTAGATGCTGAAAAAGCATTTCACAAAATTCATGACCCCTTTATGATAAAGGTCTTGGAAAGATTAGGGATACAAGGGTCATCCCTAAATATAATAAAGGCTATTTACAACAAGCCGACAGCTAACATCAAATTAAACGGAGAGAAACTCAAGGCCATGCCACTAAATTCAGGAACACAACAAGGTTGTCCACTCTCTCCTTATCTCTTCAATATAGTGCTTGAAGTTCTAGCAATAGCAATAAGACAACATAAGAGAATCAAGGGGATTCAAATTGGAAAGGAAGAAGTTAAACTTTCGTTATTTGCAGATGATATGATAGTGTACATAAGCGACCCCAAAAACTCCACCAAAGAACTCCTACAGCTGATAAACTCCTTCAGTAATGTGGCAGGGTACAAGATCAACTCCAAAAAATCAGTTGCCCTCCTATACACAAAGGATAAGGAAGCAGAGAGGGAAATCAGAGAAGTATCACCTTTCACAATAGCCACAAATAGCATAAACTATCTTGTAGTAACTCTAACCAAGGAAGTGAAGGATTTATTTGACAAGAACTTTGTCTTTGAAGAAAGAAATTGAAGAGGATACCAGAAAATTGAAGGATTTCCCTTGCTCGTGGATTGGGAGGATCAACATAGTAAAAATGGCAATTCTACCAAAAGCAATCTATAGATTCAATGCAATCCCCATCAAAATCCCATCAAAATTCTTCAGGGATATTGAGAGGACAATAATTAACTTTATATGGAAAAACAAGAAACCCAGGATAGCCAAAACAATCTTATACAATAAAGGTATTTCTGGAGGCATTACCATCCCTGACTTCAAACTCTATTACAGAGCTACAGTATTGAAAACAGCTTGGTATTGGCATAAAAACAGAGAAGTCGACCAATGGAATCGAATAGAAGACCCGGATCTTAACCCACAAACCTATGAACACCTGATTTTTGATATAGGAGCCAAAAGTTCACAATGGAAGAAAGAGGGCATCTTCAACAAATGGTGCTGGCATAACTGGATGTCGACCTGTAGAAGAATGAAAGTAGATCCATATCTATCACCATGCAGAAAACTCAAGTCCAAATGGGGCTCTGATCTGAACAGAGAATTCTCAACAGAAGAAGTTCAAATGGCCAAAAGACCTCAATATTAATCTGAACACACTGAGCTTGATAGAGGAGAAAGTGGGAAGTACTCTACAACAAATAGGCACAGGAGACCGTTTCCTACATATAACCCCAGCAGCACAGACATTAAGGGCAACATTGAATAAATGGGACCGCCTGAAGCTGAGCAGCTTCTGTAAAGCAAAGGACACTGTCACTAAGACACAAATGCAGCCTACTGACTGGGAAAAGATCTTCACCAACCCTGCAACTGACAA
Source organism: Arvicola amphibius (assembly GCF_903992535.2). NCBI lineage: Eukaryota > Metazoa > Chordata > Mammalia > Rodentia > Cricetidae > Arvicola > Arvicola amphibius. The sequence continues at coordinate 50,009,062 of NC_052056.1, read as the reverse complement.
AGGTCTGATCTCTAAAATATATAAGGAACTCAAGAGACTAGACTTTAAAATGCTAATTAACCCATTTAAAAATGGGGCTCTGATCTGAACAGAGAATTCTCAACAGAAGAAGTTCAAATGGCCAAAAGACACTTAAGGTCATGCTCAACCTCCTTAGCTATCAGGGAAATGCAAATCAAAACAACTTTGAGATACCATCTTACACCTGTCAGATTTGCTAAAATCCAAAACACCAATGATAGCCTTTGCTGGAGAGGTTGTGGGGTAAGGGGTACACTCATCCATTGCTGGTGGGAATGCACACTTGTGCAACCACTTTGGAAAGCAGTGTGGCAGTTTCTCAGGAAATTCGGGATCAACCTACCCCAGGACCCAGTAATTCCACTCTTGGGAATTTACTCAAGAGATGCCCAATCATACTACAAAAGCATCTGCTCAACTATGCTCATAGCAGCATTATTTGTAATAGCCCGATCCTGGAAACAACCTAGATGCCCTTCAGTGGAAGAATGGATGAAGAAACTGTGGAATATATACATGTTAAAATACTACTCAGCGGTAAAAAACAATGACATCTTGAATTTTGCATGCAAATGGATGGAAATAGAAAACACTATTCTGAGTAAGGTAACCCAGACCCAAAAAGATGAACATGGGATGTACTCACTCATAATCAGTTTCTAGCAAAATTAAAGGACATCGAGCCTATAATTCGGGATCCTTGAGAAGATAATAAGAAGGTGAACCCAAAGAAAAACATATAGTAATCCTCCTGGATATTGTAAGTAGATAAGATCTCCGGGCAAAAATTGGGAACTTGGGGGTGGGGTGGGACGGGGCCAAGGGCAGATGGGGAGAGAAAATTGTGAAGGGGAGAATGGGGAGAGCTCGGGGAAATGGGATGCTTGGGATATAGGAAGGGTGGATATGGGAGCAGGGAAGCATATATCTTAATTAAGGGAGCCATCTGAGGGTTGTCAAGAGACTTGACTCTAGAGGGGTTCCCGGGTATCCAGGGAGATGCCCCCAGCTAGTTCCTTGGGCAGCTGAGGAGAGGGAGCCTGAAAAGGCCAGATCCTATTGCCATACTGATGAATTTCTTGCATATCACCATAGAACCTTCACCTGGCGATGGATGGAGAACATGACAGAGCACCACATTGGTGCACCGGACTGAGCTCCCAAGGTCCTGATGAGCAGGAGGGAGAACATGAGAAAGAATGTCAGGACCTTGAGGGGTGCGTTCACCCATGGAGACGGTGGGACAGAACTAACTGGAGATCACCAACTCCAGTTGGAACGGGACTGATGGAATATGCAACCAAACCGGACTCTCTGAATGTGGCCAAAGGTGGAGGCTGACTGAGAAGCCAAGGACAATGGCGATGGGCTTGGATTCTACGGCGTAGACGGGCTCTGTGTGGGCCTTGTCAGCTTGGTTGCTCACCTACCTGGACCTGGGGGGAGTTGGGAGGACCTTGGACTTAACATAGAGTAGGGAACCCTGATGGCTCCTTGGCCTGGAGAGGGAGAGAGTGGGGATATGGGTGGAGGGGAGTGGAGGGAAAGGGGAGGAGGAGGGGAGGTGATGGAAATTTTCAATAAAAAAATCAAAAAAAAAAGATGACTTCAAGTTCAGGCTTAGAATCATTGCTAAAGCTGGGGATGTAGGCATATCCCAAATTACCTTTTAACAAAGGTCATCATGTTCATTCTCATTTCAAAAGGGATGCTTAAGGGCCCAATGAAACCATTTTGCTCTCTTAGGTTTTAGGAGCAATAATAGTTTATTTGGTACATTAAAAGGGTCCTATAAATTCAAACTAGAAATCTGAGGAGGAAAAAATATAGTTCATCAGACCCTTAGCTTTTTGCTGATTTTAGCATTCATCACTGAATTTGCAGGCCACTGTGTTAATTAACAGAGCGCTTCTGGTACCCAAGAGTCAAGTTTCCCTAACACCACAGAAAAAAGAACCTTGTGCTCTGCTGCACACTTTTCCTTCTCTGACTTGGCCAAGATTGTTTCCAGGTCATAGATTTCCTTCTTCAACTCAGAACATTCATCTTCCAGTTTCTGCCCCTTGGCAGTCAGCTCAGAATTTATCTCCTCTTCTTCTTCTACCCGCCCAGACAGCTCCTTGACTCTGTCCTCCAGCTGCATCTTGGATTTAATCAGCGACTCACACTGCTCCTCAGCATTTGCTAGGGTCTCTTGTTTCTGCCATAAGAAGAAGGTGAAGATTATTGCCAACAACTGGAAGTAATTTATCAGCTGGGCGATGAGCTTGTTTAACACATAGTAAGGAGATAATTACCTGCCCTCTGCCCAGGACTTTTGTCTACCTTTCAAAGGCAGCTGAAATAGCATTTCCACGTTCCTAACCCTGTTATTGGGAAGTAAAGATGTTGCTTGTGTTTGGAAGAGCCTTCTATATTTCAAGCCCATTTAGTATATTAAGTGACCTCATCTAATAGGGCACTTAATAGAAGCCCAGGGGCCTAAAAGAATTAGCAAGCTTTCAAAAGCAAAAAAGTGCACCATATATAAATCAAAGCACCTAGAAGAACTGATATGGTTGTATAGATTGACAACTGCTTAAAATATTATTTAATAGAGTTCTTTGGTACAACATAATATTTATAACATTGCTATAAATGTCCTGATGTATTTTGTTAAGTATATATTTCTATAAACTGAGCTGAGCAGTACATTTTATGCACAGGCTGATTTTAGAACTCACAAATTTATGAATCATTAACTTTCACTATTAATTCCAATTTTTGCTTCAATGATTCTGCCAGCAGCAAACTCCACAAGTTATGCACATAAAGCGTAAATCTTGGTTATATTTACTCTCTCACATGTACTGTCTCCAGATATCACTGTTCCCATTGTTCCCGTGTTGTAAATCAAGTGAAATGTAGATGAAGAAACTGCTGGAACTTTCTATGGATACTACTAGGGGGAGAAGTCATCAACAGTCTTATCTAGCTGTAACCACTAAAAGCTACAATAATGACTGGTCTGGAGAGCTATGTCCAAATGATACAATAGTGGCATAAATGTTATGGGAATAACCAACCTCTAAAACTGTGACCTAAAAGAAACCTTTTCTATTTATAAGTTAATTATCTCGGGAATTTCTTTATAGTGAAATTAAACCCACTATTACTATCCTCATCTTTCATCTTCAGACTTTAGTATCATCCTAACTGAAATGACAGTCTGGGAAATTTATTAGCTATCCTTTTATAATATGTAAATTGTGTCAGTAAAGAAAATAGAAAGTAGCATAAAGATAAAAATCTAGGTTCGTGGATTCTGTGTAACTCCTATCTAAAGAACTCCAACTAAACAAACGGCTCAAAGGGCCCACATGAAGAATGATAAGACAGTAAACCTGAAACTTTGCTGAAGAATCAAAATATGAGGTCAATTTAGAAAAAAAAAATGACCAGAATACCAAAGCAAATCAGGGAAAGTTTCTATACTGGGGAAACACAGAGAACATCTGTTCTTCTCACCGCAGGCTGATATGAAGAACAGCTGTTTTCTGCAGCCCTCTCAGTGTGTGAACAGGACCTGTACCTGTCACCCAGCCCTGAGGAAGGAGGTCAACTGGTCATTTCATTAAACACGCCAGTGGGACTGGAGGAAGGGGCACCTTGGCAAGTTCATGGCGGTTTAACAGTTGGGAGAGCTTATCTTCTGTGCCTATGTTCTCACATAAATGGTTCTCTTAATTCTGCTGTAGTATAACTAAGTAATGGATTAAAAAAAATCTTTGTCCTTTTTTACCTTTTGTCTATCTGTACCCTTTAAAAATAAATGATGATAAAATATTTCCCACACCTGTCAACACATTATATTTGAAGTTACAACATGACCCCCAGATCAAACTTTATGATGTTTCTGTCGAATTTGCTTCCATATGTGTTGGCTATTCACTCCAACTGAGGAGCTCCACTGGCTAGCCCCTACCCCACCTCAGACTTCTATTAAGTTCCCAGCCCCAGATGCTGGAGAGTGGCCAGGCCCTACCGTACAAGAAAAAAAACCCACCTATCCCTGAACTTGCCCCAAGATCAGGCCGCAAAATCCCACCAATCCCAGGCAATCCTGGAAAGCCCCCACCCCACCCAGAAACCTTATATATATGCCTATATAGAAAGCTCAGTTCTCTTTAGCTTCTCACCTGAGCAGAGGCAGCCACCCTCCTGGGTTTCTCCCTCCCCATAAATCTCTTGAATAGGTTTGTTGTATTATGACTTTGTTGTGTTTCTTGACTACTGACTTAGGATACCTTTCCCACCCAAGCGGTAACATTTACAATATATTTCAACATCACCCATGACGGCCTTTTAAAATGTTTCTCACCCTTTTGCTTACTCCTCCCTTGCCCAAGTTGAGCTCTTCTGTCTCTCACATTTCTTCAGCTTCCACAGACCAATCTCCCCTCTAAGAGAGGAACTAAAAGGCCATGTATGTGGTTTGGAAGAATATTTCCCTTAGATAGCCTCATTCATTTGAACACTTGGTTCTCAGTTAGTCATATTATTTGGGAAGGTTACAGGACCTTTAGTCTGAGACTTTGGGTTTTGTCGTACGACCCCACTTTCTGCCTTCTCCTTCTGCTTACCGTGTGTGGATGAAATGCGATCAGCCAGCTCCCAAGGGCTAGAATCTCCTCATGGCTCCCATTGTCTTTCCCTGAGGTGATGGGCTTTATCCCCTCTGGAACTATAAGCCAAAAACAAACCTTTTCTCCCCAAATTTGCTCTTGGTCAGAGAATCCTGTGACAGCAACAGGAAAGTAACTAATCTAGCAGTTCTTATCTAGAACTGCTGCACAATGTGTTTTTTTTCTTAACAGTATGGATCTTCAAGTGGAATCCAAACAGGGTTTAATAACTGTGGCTGGTATGCACTAAAGTTCTCTGCTAACTGCTCTGCTAAACCCAGCTCAGAAATGTCAGCTTTGGTCCAAAGTGTTCCTTACGACACAGCCTACGAGTATGCTGGCAAATCACATCCCAAAACAAACTAATAAATTCTCTCTTCCTAAAAGTAATAACTTACATTTGTTTTCAGTAAGTTTTCGTTTTTGGTAGATTTAATAGCAAGAACATCAAAGCCAACTACAAATAACTGTATTATCCAACCTAGCACTGTGCTTTGTAAGGAGTTTAATAAAGATAAAATTGCATCCCTGCCCTTACGGGTATTTGAGGTCATGACAATTTAGGGGACTTTAGAGAAAGAATCTGAGAGGGAATTGGAAATGGTATATGGGCATCAGATAGGAAATGAAGACTGATGGCATGGCGTGGGATTTTAGAATATAAAATGTGCATGTTACAGGGACTGAAGAAGCTTTAGCAGGGAAGTTGCACGGCTCCTTTAAGATAGTGGTGCTTAGCCCTGGCACAAGCAAGGTCATAGATGCAGGCTTTTTAGATCCACATATCCTCTACTTAGCCTAAACATCTGAGAGTAAGATCTCTTGCCATTCCATCTTTTGTTAATTCACTTTTCACAGCTGTGTTTGCTACAATACCAAGGGTGAGAAAGGATCTTTTAAAAAATTCCACTAATTAGAATGGCCTTGGACTACAGGAAAGGAAGCAGGAAGACAAAATTGAGAAACTGTGAGTTGTATCCTACAGAAAGAAAGTTTTGAAGATCTCTCAAGCTTATGAGACCTACTAAAATCCCATCTGCTGACTTGCTAATGAGTCATAGTCAGTTAAGATCCAGAGCTTCACTCAAGTGTGGTGGCTCACATCTCTAATCCCTGGACTCAGGAGATTGACATAGGAGGACTTCCATGAGTTCAAGCCCAGCTTGTATCACATAGTAAATTCCAAGACAACATGGGCTGCAATTCTATCTCAAAACAATAGATCTACATCTTCCTGGCCCCATAATAGCTTGTGATGATATTATACAGTTTTTATTATATTATACAGTATTTCAGTTCCTTCCTGTGAAAGTCTGATGATATTATACACTGAACACCCAGTAGTAATTTGTCTTTTTTTCATTTCTACCTATCCTTCTTGTCTTTCATGTAAATGTGTGTGTGTGATAGGTGTCGTGTATTCATGCACATGTGCGTGGAGGTCTGGTTGATAGCACGTGTCTTCCTGGATAAATCTCCATTTTATCAGTTAAGGCAGGGTCTCTCAGTTGAAACAAGAGATCACGGATCAGCTAAACTAACTAGCCAGTGTGCCCCAGGGATTTCCCATCTCAGTGTTCTGAATGCTGTGGTTATTCCACTTGCCAGGCTTTTTCACGGGTTGTGGTTATGTAAACCCACAGTTGCCAAGGCAAGTGCTTTATCTACTGAGCGTCTCTCCAGCTCAGGTTTATGCCTTCTTCTAAGACATCCTGCCAATGAAATTACTTCATTTTTACACAAGGTTTCTTTTTATGTGTTTCCACAGTCTCAGCTTAATAAAATGTACAGAGTTTTTAAAAAGCTAGTGCATGCTTCTCTTACTCCAGTCAGCAATGTCTTTGGAACAGGTCAAATTTAAAGCTACCTATACAGGTGGTAGGAACACTTACAGCCTGCAGCTTTACAAGTAGATCATTCTTTTCTTGGACAAGGGAGACTTGCTTTGTTTTTAGTTCCTCCCTCTGAGATTCCAAATTCTCCAAAACTTTCTGTAGTTGTGCACATTCCTCCTTTAGTCCAGCTATCTCCTCTCCACCTCTCACAGACTTAGCAAGAGGCTTGATCTTGAAGAAAAGTCTCATCCAGGGCCAGTTCTTCACAGCCATAAAAGTTCTTATGTTCTCTTGAATTAAAACAAGGGCATCCCTAAAGGATGAGTGAAAGACGTTAAGACAGATTATTAAAAACATGGAAAAGAATAGCAATACAATTATAAGGAAAATAAGACCATCACAAACAATTCCAAAGAATCATAAAGGGTTATAAAAGACTGCTATGAACATTTCTAAACCAAATGTGGTAGGTTAGAAGAACTGTATTTATTTCTAGACATATAATCAACAAAGTTAGGTAATTGGAGTATGCTACTAAACAATAATTCTGTAACTCCTGCACGTTCCTCTCTCTTTCCATGTGTGAGCAGCATCTTTTACAGTAAGCTACTTATCATATACTTACCTAGCTTCCTGATTTTAGACAACAAAGCCTATTATGGACTGAAGCATCTGGAACTGTGTGCTAAAATAAATATTTCCTCTTTATAACTTAACTAGCCCAAGTAGTTTGACACATGTCATACATATAGAAAATTTGTGACATGGCCAGAAATGCAACATGAAGGGACTCTATTAAATTCTTAAAGAGGAAATAAAAAAATAATTATTCCAGGAAAAGTCAGTGAGATAAAGGAGCATTTAGTAAGGTTAAGAAAATAATTCTTGGGGGGGGTTCCATATGGCTTTTTATTAGGCTTTGTTGCTATTTGTCCCTCCCATTTCCCCCTGCACCCTACCTTTGGATCCCCTGCCCATTTAACCCTCATCAGAGAAACTTCTTGCAGTGGACAGAAAACCCAAAACAGAGACCCACGACTCAACAATGTGCATAGGGTAAGAGAGTACTCAGTTCTAAGTGCAATATCTTTATCAAGCCCCTCCCCTTAAGCCTCGGGGATCTATACACAAGAGGAGGCTGAAATATTGTAAGAGCCAGAGGTGATGGAGGACTCTGAGAAAACAGGTTTTTCCATACACAACAGAACTGGTGTACATATGAACTTAAGAGAGACCATGACAGCATGTAAAAGACAAGCCAAACTTCAAACCATAAACAAATCATAAATTAAGTTTTAAATTTAATTCAACTTTTTCACACATTTTGATCATATCATTACCTCTCCCTCAACTCCTCCCAGAACCATCCCACCCAACTTCATACTCTTTCTCTCTCTTAAAATAATTCTTGATCTGAATGACAATTTCCATAGAAATAAAGAAGTCACTATAAAGAAGTTTTAATACCAGAGAAATTTTTCAGTAAAACCAAAATAAAAACTGATGAGCTTCAGCCACACACTAAACTAAAGAGAAGGAAAGCCTTGTAAAGTTGAAGGCAGGTCTTTTGAGGTAAGACCATCTTATATTTCTTTAAAACAATGAAAAGGAATGTAGAAAGCTCAAGAAATCTATGACATGCCACTAAGTGAAGAACACTCAGATCCAGGAAGTTTGAAGGAGCAAGAAAACTCAACTAGAGAAGGTATGCTCATAACTGTGCCAGTAGCACAGGGGTGTGGAGAGAACACTAGAGCCATGAAGACATGAGAAGGTTGTGATCTTGTGCATCCAGATGTTTGCAAACTTTCTTAAAAGTCGAGCTTGCAGAAGGAACTAGAAGCAAAGAGTTTCTGCTCTGTATAACTACAGTTTGCAGAGCAAACTTAGATTCTTATTATGTAGTATCAAAGGCTTTGACATCACAATAGTGACAAAAGGCAATAACCATATCTTAGCCCTAAAAATTACATCGTTTCTAACAATGCACCCAATAGAACTGACAGAAGTATTTAAGATTTTAATTCTACTTCCACGATTAATGAATGTAGCCTCTGACAAAATGGTTTATCTTTAAAAAACGTAGAAACCATGGTCTGAAAAGTGTCCTTAGAATACAGACCTTAATTAAGGCTAAATTTGAGGTTATTCTACCATATATATATATATATATATATATATATATATATATGTGTGTGTGTGTGTATGTGTATATATATATAGAGAGAGATTAAACAAGCATACCCAGCATAGTTACACAGTTATATTAATGAATCATAGAAAAGAGAAAAACAAAAACAACCTCATTTATAATTACATAATAAAATAAATTACCTCACAATAAATAAGACCTGGAGGTAAAAATATTTGTATATAGAAAAAAAATTAATGAAAAGAAATGACGAAGATCCAAATACATGGAGAAAAATCCATGCTTGTAAATTAATAAAAAACTATTGCAGCATCATTTTTGATTGGGGATTTACAGTCCATAGCAATAGAAGGGTGGAAGCAGAAGTGTGAAGTGGGTGGGTGGTGATGTTGTCTTTGTTGGCAGAAAATAGAGGGTTAGGGCTTTGGCACTTGTGGTACCATTCATGCTGAATCTTCTCTCCCCAGTTAAACCTCTTTAAAAACAAGCCCAAGCAGACCCTTCCCTTCATTAAATTGTTTTTTCTCAGATATTTAATCACAACAATAAGAAAAGTAACAAATGTGCCGACTTCTGAGAATATATGTGTGTATATATATGGATATATATTTATATATAAGTATGTATATGTACTCTGTGTATATATACTGTATGTATATATATGTATATATATATGTATAATATATATACATACATACAGTATATATTGTAATCCAGATAGTTTTGAATTCCTAATCCTCCTGCCTCCATTTCCCAAGTGTTAAATTACAGGCATGCAACAGCATACCTCGTTAAATATAGTTGATCTTAAATGCTCTCAACACACAGAAAATATATCTATATAAGGTGATAAAGTAATTACCCTGATTGCAGCAATCACTACACAAAATGCATATATATATGTGAAAACATCAGATTGTATACCATAAACATAATTTTGTCAATTAAACATCAAAAACACAGGGAAAAGGTAAAGAATAAGCCAAAAACAAATTGAAAAAACAAAAATGAGATAACAAATTAATAAAGTTGAGGGGGAAGAGAAAATGTAATAAAAATTATCCAGTTCATACACTAAATAAATATGCACATAACATAAAGAAGAGAAGGCAAAATAAACAATACTAAATATAATGACCTAGGAATTAATAAGGATTATTTTCTGTGAGTAAACTTGTAGACATAGTAAATACTTAACATTTATAATTAAGTAATACATAATGTAAACAAATAATTTGTAATATTAAATAATATCTATTTAGTAAATAATTCATAAACTGACTCAAGGAGTAATTTGTCTAGACACATTAAATTTATGAAATCCATCAAAAAATATCAAATTCAGGTTATTACATAGCAAAATGTATCAAAGAGTCATTGACTGGATAATTGAAGTAAAATATTTCATGTATGCAAAGAGAAAACAGTCAATAATCCTTTTTACAAGGTTAAAATGATATCTGCCTAAAACTAGATAGCAAAAATTAAATGAAATTTTAGGCCAGTCAATTTATTTTTAAAAATCTCATTGTAACGTTATTACAAATGCATCTGTATCAATAAAAGTAGGTTCTGTGTTTCAAAGATCTACCATTTAATTTATTTATAGGTTAATTTATAAATATTATATATTAATAGATACAAATAAAAAATTTAATAGGTTCATCATTTTAAATAAAAGCTTTACAAAAAGAAAATGGAAGAAGTGGGAATACTCTCTTAAAGAATACATCAAAAACTTTAGACTACAAAAAGTATCATCCTCTAAATGGGAATGATAGCTTTTGCCAATGTTAGAAATATATCAATATCTAAAGTACCATATTTTCATGAAATTATTCAACAAGAGGAATCTCATAGACCACTGGTGAGTAGTAAATCAGAAAACAATATCCTGCAAAGTTAAAATTGTGTGCAGCGTAAAATTCTGAGGAACCACCCATGCCTGTGCTTTGACACTAACTTATCAGATAATGGAACATTTGGAGTTATGTCATCTTCAAGAAACTCTTACATATAAGAATGAGGGAAATATCATTAAAATGTCACTAGAAAACTATAACATATTGGAACGGTACATGATATTTTAAATAGCATAAATTTAGTTTACAGGGAAAAGAAATACGTGGTGTTATATTTAAGCAATGGACTACTGTGCAACGATTAAACTCAGTGATCTAGCCCTAAACTCAATACTGATATATTTTAAAGAAGACTTTCAAACTTCATAAAGAATATTATTAACATGAAGCAAGCATGAAAAACCACCAGACGTTTAAGGACACATGCATATCACCTAAGACTATACAGAGAAAAAAATCTTTATTAAGACAGGCATAGTGGTGCACTATGGGAGCCCACAGATGTGATTCCTGTTCCACCTTAATTAAAGGTCAGAGACTTTGTGCTTATTTTTACTCTTTCAAAGTTGTTGACAACAGGTATGGCTACAAACAGGAAATCCTGACCTAGGGTGTGGTCACTTGGTGTTTTGGACAGTAAGATGGCCCATAGACGTGGATCTGCTTCACCCTAACCAAAGGTCAGAGAATTCAAGCATATTCCTGCTCCTTCACTTTTTATTATTGTTAAATTTATTTTTTAAACAATCTTTTCTCATTTTACACATTTATCCCAGTTCCTACTCCTTTTCCTCCTCCTACTCCCCCTACCAACCACCCCCCTCTATCTACTCCTCAGAAAGGATAAGACCTTCCAAGGGCAGTCAACAAAATCTAACACATCACTTTGAGGGAGGACCGAGTCGTCCCCCCCTATCTAGACTGAGCAATTTATCCTTCCAAAAAGAATGGGCTCCAAAATGATAGCTCAAGCACTAGGGATAAGTCCTGGTCCCACTGCAAGTGGCCCTACAGACTGCCCAAGTCACGCAACTGTCACCATGTCACCCATATTCAATGGGCATAGTTTGGTATATAGTGCAGGTTCCCCCACTATTCTAAAACCAGAGGTTTGGCATAGGGAGTGGCTGCCTCCAGGATACTTGGTCTAAGGTATATTCACTGAATATCCTGCCCAAAACATCAAATGATTAACTCAGAAAATAGTGGCTTGATATTTCAGGTATTAAAGCAGGTAATGGTTCTGGTTGTCCTTTGTGTCATATTAAAGCAATCTTTTGCCTTCTTCCCGCCCCTTTGGGTTAGAGTATATAAACATATGGAAAATAAACGCAGGTGAATTCAGTATTCAGTATTCACTGAGTTGCCCTCCTGGTACTATCCTACGTGTCTGTATTTCTTTTGTATTTCTGTCTACTCTGTTTAACATTTCTAATCCACACACACCTACCCTGGAACGTACAAACTTGTTGAAGCTGGACACCAACAGCGCACACCTTTAATTCCAGCATTTGTGAAACAGAGGCAGGTAAATCCTTGGGTTTGAGGCCAGCCTGGTCCACAGAGCAAGTTCCAGGATGGACAGCTGAGGACTATAAGAGAAAGCTTCTCTCAAAAAGAAAAAACAAAATAAACAAACAAAAACAACAAAAAGAGATATGTATATCTAGTAAAGAATGAGAACGTATTTTTATATTAATTACACATTTACACATGTGACAAAAATAATTAACACCAATTTAGGATCTGGAGAAAATTAGATTTGTATCAAGGAAAAAGTACGAAGAACTTCAGTGGTGTTAGTTAATAATTTTTAAATTGTCAGCAAATATATAAAAATGATAAGAATTAATATTCCTTGATTATGGTGCCATGAGAATTCACTATATTAGTATCTATATTTTATGAAGTTTATATAATTTACAGTAACATTTGATAAATGATTTAGAAATCAATTTTAATGGCCTCATTTTAGAAATAAAGGAAGTAAATATAGAAAAGTAACAGCTTTACATAAGTATATATAACTGGAACGGGGGGGGGGTAGTTCACATCTGAGAGCCCAGCATTCTCAAGATGTAGAAACAGATCATTGGGAGTTCAAGGTCAGCCTGGTCTACACAATGAAGTCTAGACCAGCCTGAGCTAATAGCACCCTCTCTCAAATAAAAATAACAGAAAACAAACAAATAAAACCCAGAAGACATGCTTTTTACTAATCTCCTGTGCTAACTGATTGCTATAAAAGAGTCCCAAAAGATCCTCAAGAGTTGAAATTTCTCTTTCTTGGTCTTGATCATTTTTGGACAAACTGAATTAATAAAAAGTCACTCAAGGAACTTATGCCAAACCTTGTGGGCTTTCCTCTAGAAGTTAAACTATGCCAAGAAAAATTATTACCAATACAAAATTTCTTGTTCCTGGTCTGTTTACTTAAAGATTTTATTAGCACCAGGTGGTAATGGCTCATGTCTTTAATTCCAGCACTCAGAAGGCAGAGGCAGGCAGATCTCTCTGTGCTCAAGAACAACCTGGTCTACAGAAAAAGTTCCATGTCAGGCACCATAGCTATACAGAGAAACCCTTTGTTGAAAACAGAAAATCAAAAACAAACAAACAAAAAGTATTTTATTTAGCTTGCTTTCCATGGTTCAACTAAAATTTAGAAAAAAAATAACAAGTTGTCCAAATGTAGTTATAAATGTTTGTATTGAACTTACCTGAAATGTAATAATAAAATAAGGAAGGTATAATTATAAGTCATTAGGACCCACAGTTGTTCAGCCAGAGGAAGAAACAGTGGCCAGAGCACACATGCATGCATGCAGGCACACCCACACAATGTGACTATACCTCTTCAAAGTTAGCTTTAGGATATTGTGACAATCTTTTTTAAACATATTTTTAATTAAAATATAATTGCATCACTTCTCACCTTCTTTTTCTCCCTCCAACCTCTCTCATATCCTCCCTCATTCTCTCTCTCAAGCTGAATATCTCTTTTTCTTTGGTTTTACATATACATATGCACAAATATATAAATGAAGCCTGCTGCATCCATTTGTATACATAGAACTCATAGAACTTCAGAACTGACTACTTTGTATTAGATATCCAATTAGAGGGATTATCTCTGGGAAAGAGTCTCTCTCTCTCTCTCTCTCTCTCTCTCTCTCTCTCTCTCTCTCTCTCTCTCTCTCTCTCTCTCTCTCTCTCTCTCCTAATTTGTTGCCTGTAGGTCTTTAAGTAGGATGGGACCTCAGGAGACTTCCCCTTTTCCATGTCAACATGTCTGTCAACATTACCATTGTTCAAGTCTTATTTAGGTGTGTGTCAGTCTTTTCAGGTGTGCTACTGCCATAATTGTCAAACACATCACCTTTCAATGTCATAATTCTAAATTGTAATTCTTCCCAAAGAGAAAGTGAGAAGAAATAAGAAGGCCCTTTATACTGCCTTTTCTGTATGCAGATATTAAGAAACTGTCAAGACTCAGACTAAGGAAGCTAGTCTCCATTCCACAGTCTATTGTGGGGCAATGAAATAAAATCATATTGGTCAAGGTATGAATTGCTCTTGAGGTGGGAGAGTACCATAGAGAGTTAGTACCTTTCTTCTAGAATCTTCTGGAATGTAATACGCATCAGCTTTCCCCGTGCTCTGGCTTGAAATAAGGTGAAGAGTTTAGAAATTTTTTCATCTCTCCTTTCTTCCAACTGGTCCAGAATGCTAAGTTTTAAAAACACCTAAAGGAAGTAATCCAGGTACAGTTTCACACATCAGATAAATCCAGTAGTATCTGAATGATGCCATGCACAACTGAAGCATCTATGGGACAACTTTATCAATCCTACCTCTTTGTACAGGTTTTATTCATTGTGTAAAATTTACATCCTAGAGAAGATAAATTTATAAATCTAAAGGTTATAAAGGAAATTTTATATTGGATATATTGGCTGATCATTTGTTCTCTATTCCCCTTTGATTAATAATAATGTTTAAGGAACATGATCTAAGTTTTAGAGGTACACAGCATTACAAATGACTTGGCAGGGTTCACAGCTATCTCTGTGAAGGATAAGGTCAGAAACATTTTGGGTATGGTGGGTCATAAATGGTTGTGTTGAATATTTGTTTGCTTTTCTAAATAATTTTCTTAAATATAAAATGTCTTTAGCTAGCTACCTAAGGTTTTATTTTGTTTTCAATGTTTTTAATAGAAGTAAAATGAGAACACCTCTAACTTTCCTTCCAGCTTCCATCCTTTGAATCCTTGCCACATTTCCTCTCCAAGTCAATAGCATATTTTTTTGTTATACCCTCTGTGGGGGGCGTCTGTCTCTATCTCCCTCTTCTTTCTGTGTGTGTGTGTGTGTGTACTCACGTGTGTGCCACATGCATGCACACACACACAAATATATATATAAACACAGCTTCCTGAGTCCATTTTTCTTATTTGTGTATATGTTGTTTCAAAGTACACCTCAATCTACATTGGACAACCAATAAGGGTGCTCATCCCTAAGAGAGGCTAATTTCCCTTCTGGCAATCATTAGCTGCTTCTGGTTCTTTAGGTAAGAGTGGAACCCCACAAAATTATTCCATCCATAGTAACATGTCCATTGATAATTCTATTCCCAGGAATGGAATAGTAATTTCCTTCAACAGATGAGGAAACAGTGAAAGTGTGGTACCTGTACACAATGGAATACTATTCTGCTATAACAAAATAAATGAAATCATGAAATTTGTAGGTAAATGGGAGGAGCTAGTAAAGACTATATTGAGTGAGGTAACTCAGACCAGAAAGACGAAAGCTGAATATACTCTCTTATCTGTGATTCCTGGCTCCATAGTCTCAGATGTGAATTTACAACATGAAGTAACCACAGAAACCATGAAAGCATAAAGGGACCCTGGGAATAGGTGGAAGAGAAATAACAGAACACTGGAAGTAATTTTTAAATACCCCATGTTGTAGGCCACTCATTCATTCCCGGCTGCCCAGACCTGAAATAATCACTCAGAAGCTATATCATTTGAATCACTGCTTAGCCAATAGCTTAAGCATTTTTTTAGCTAGCTCTTATATCCTGAACTAATCCATTTCCCATTTATCTGTGTATCGCCACATGGCTGTGGCTTACCAGGTAAAGTTCCATCCAGCATCTGGTGTCTGTCTCTGGTGGGGCTACATGGCTTCTCCCTGATTATGCCTACTCTCTCCCTATATATCTCTTCCAGCCTAGCTAAACTCTGTTAAGCCATTAGCCGAAAGCAGCTGCTTTATTCATTAGCCAATAAAAGCAACATATATTCAGAAGGACCTCCCACACCACCATATGGTTGTTGCATCTGAGTTTACTGACCCACACACACTAGAAGATAATTTTGCTCTACATATGAGAAACTTGGCATTTCCCAAGAATAATCAGTAAGAACGAAGGTGAGGTGATAAGCTGCCTAAGATGCAACTTTCATTGAGGAATGCATGTGGCCTTTCTTAAAGGCACCTTGAACAACTGTGAAGGTGTATCTCTGCTCAAAATATGCCCAGTCTTGTCATGAGTCCCTCGCACTTTCATTTTCCCATTCACAAGAAAAGGCTTCCTTAATATATGTGACTTGGAACTCTCACTAGCTCACATGAGCTTGATCCCTGATGAGTGGCATATGGCAAAAACAATGAGATATAAGGGGAAAAAACACAAATGATAAACATTAATTTCTAAGTACTCAAAATATAAAAATAAAGAAACATTCATAAAACTATATTGCAAGGTTAGGCTGGTTGCAGACACTTATAATCCTAGCAACTCAAAAGGCTGAGGCAGAAGAATAATGAGGCAAGCTCAGGAAGGATGGATAGACAAAAAGTAGACAGACAGATCTTCACCCTGTCTCCTCACACTCTCTTTCAAAATGTTGGCCTCACATGGATGTCATTAGGAAAAACTACCAGAAGAGATCAAGCCTAGTAACCAGAAAGTTCCAGAAATATGTGGGTTTCTTGGGTAAAGTAAAATTTAATCATATTTAAGAAAATTGGTTGTGGTTTCTAATTGAAATTTAAATTACTAAATTATTCAAGTAATAATTATTTTCCAATTCAGCACACTGCATAAAGCATTTCACATATGCAAGCTGTTATCTCTGGGAGCCTGGTTCATATTATCTTACTCTGTTTTCTAGCACAGAAAGGTCAATTCAGTATTTTAAATACTGGCCTGAATTTGGCTAGGCAATTAGCTATAAAAATTTATATGCAAGATGAAATGTAATTCAAAGAGGAAGTGTTTGACTAGACTGTGCAAGGCCCTAGATTTAACCCTCAATACTGGAATAAATGGTGTAAATAAAATCTAGACTTGTTTAAGTAACAATGGATTTTCTTTCTCAAGCAGAATTCAAGTCTCCATGATGAATTGGCCGCTATTTGTATTATTTCCGGTCACAAGAACTGAAGAACTTATTTAACAATTAAGCATTTACCAATATTTTAAAATGTATGCTTTTCTCTCCCACTTCCCTCCCAAATGCATTGACGTTTCTTGGTTACCTTGGTGACTCCACACTGGTACTGGGAATGGTCTATCGCCAAGAAGCCAAGTATTTCTTCAGCTGCTTTCTTGCTGCTAACAAACTCACTCTTTGAAAATATCCTTGGGTTTAGAATGCAGTACCTATGTTGAAATGGGACCAGAGGATTATATGACACAAACAAAGAGTACTCTGAAGGGAAAGCTAGAGCAGATCTCTAGCTCTCCTTCCAATCTGCTTGACTCTTACACAACTTCTGGCAGCAACAGTGAAGATGCTATTAGCAATAGGTCCAATGGGTCAGATTATATTCTCTACAGTATTATAGTTATCAAGTTAATTTTACTGGGAAAGTGGGGACTGAGGAGGAAAAGGGGGAACGTGTGAGTAGCTCTAGTGTGTGGACAGGGAAACTGAAAGGTTGAATTGACTTTTGCCAAAGCTTTTCACCCTGATGGTGAACTGTACACTCATGCCTTTCAGTTCCTAGACAGGTGCTCTTCTTGCTCGTTCACATTTTTTCTCAAATTGTCTTGATAAACTATAATTTTCACTTTTCAAATTCAGGATGTGGAAAGCAAAGATGCCTCCCTTGCCTCCTACCACCTACACATTGCTGAATGCTTTTTTCACTGTTGCTAAAAATGCAACAGCTTCATTGGGTGACAGCTATCATGAAGCACACAGATTTCAGAGATGCACTCCAGGCTTTCCAAATTCCTTTCATATATGTTTCTTCTGTATGTGGGTCTAATATCCACTAACGGAGACTTAAGGCACTATGTAGCTATTGAATTTAAGAACAAATAATATGGGGCTCTCTCAGCATGTGTCTCATCACCACAAAAACATATCTATTCATAGAATGGCATGCACCAAGTAAATAAATAGCACATGCATAAACACTTAATACAGAGGAAACAGACTTTCCTCTGAAAGTCTAGTCTTTCCTTCTTTCTGAACTTCGAATGTATGTCTACCTTTGCTTAAAGTCGTCATATAGCATCCGACCTGGAAACCCTTCACAGCATACTCTAATCCCTTCCAAGACACCATTACTACGTAGCTGCTGGAGAACCAAGAAAGGGTCCAATACACCTGAAAGAGAGGGACATAAGGACTCAACATTCTCAAACATCCATCACAGCAGATACTATCTTCATTGTTGCACCTCAGTAGTAAAAGAAAGTTTGAATTCAGTATGATACATGAGTGTTCATAGGTGCTCACTAACTTCCAGCTGCACTTGTCCTACTAGAAAGAATTCTACAGATATGATTTACCTAGACTCCTTTTTAATGTAGAACAAATTAGTAGACAGGACTTTGTAGGCACATTCTCCTGGAAAATGAAAACAATCACGTATTTTGCTGTGTGCAAAGGACTGACATTAGATACATTTGCCAACCGAAAGCAGCTAGATAAACTAAATAAAACTAAAGCAGCTAGATAAAGGGCACAAGTGGGCTGCCATTTCCAGTAGGAGATTGGAGACTACAAAATGGGGAAGGCTGTAGAAAGAAAAGAGAAGGTGGACCAACCATAAAATTCTGCTTGCATTTATGCCTATAGTGGATTTGCCCACATTCAGGCCTTCTTTCTTCCCTATTCTGATATAGAGTGGAGGACAGCAAGCAAACAAACAGTATGTACATAAACACTCAACACAGAGGAGCACATCAGACTGCTTCAGACTTTCTGAACCAATAATGATATCTACCTTTCTTAAAGTCATCATATAGCATCTGACCCTTCACACTAAACCCTTCCAAGATACCATTACAACACAGCTGCTGGAGAACCAATTCTGTTGGCAATTCAATTCTCCTATTCTGATGCCAATGTCTATATTTATTCTATAGTGTGAGCCTTCTTCTGTCACCACTTTGTTCAACAAAATCAGCCCTTCTATAGCTGTCAGCTGGAATCTCTGGTGGAAGCCTTTGAAAAGCCATCCAAGAAGCCAATGTATCTGACCTTCATCAAGTACTATGAATAAAGCCAAGGACCACTCCTTTCATAAAGGCTTGCTGTGTCTCTAACTATGTATCAGATCACAGACATAAGTTAAACCCTATGTCTATACTCCAATCCTTCTATGTACAGGACCAGATCTTTTATAACAAGAGGAATTAGAAGATTCTAACATTGTCCTCTCATCAGCTTCTTGCTGTCATTAATTCATTGCAAGAGTGTCTACAATGCAGATGTACATAACTAATGAAATGGGTGTACAAAGGGAAGGTACTAATTTTGGAAAGATTACTAGAGAAAATGTTTAACATTTTCTGAAATGATCTTTATGGTTAATTTAGATTATGAAAACCAAATATTATTCATGTGCCGAAATATCACCCCAACTGATTATTCAATCCATTTAAGAATATTTTCTCTTGCTAATGGATGGGATAAAAGTGTAGCACCCACGTTTTAACCTAAAATTCAAAGATCAATTCATTTAGAGCCAACTTTAGGAAGTCTTTCTGTGTGGCCACCTAAAACTGAATTCATAGCAGCCTGGGGAAGGTTCCAGAGAATTTGACTTCCTTTCAGTTTTCTAAATGGAAATCTACTTTTCTATAGAGGAAATAGAAAATAATTCTTTAAAGTACATTCAACAAGGCTGAATGAACTAAGATATATTTCCTACTGCAAACTGTAAAAATGTCTAGTTCTTACCTGGCATTTTGTTCATATTTGGATTTATACATCTCACAAAATGAGGTGTTGTTGATTTTAAATCTGTTATCAATTTATTTATGTTTTCCTAAAATAAAAGCCATAATAAACACAAAATCACTGTGCAAGCTGCAAAAGAACTTCAGAAAGACTAAATCTGTCAGCTGAATCTGATATTCAATGAGAGCACCAACAGGGAGACAATGCATTCAACATTTTTACATGCTTGCCAAACACATTATTTTCTTTCCTATGGCAAGTCAATAGTTACCCAACAGTCATAGTGTCGTTTGGAGTCATTTCCACCTACTTTGAATTTGAATTCAGTAACTTTTGAAGCCAAGTGAAAAAGGTTGCTTATCATTTCTTCAGTTTTCTACCTTTAAAGTCTTTATTTTAGATCAGATTGTACAGAATCACAATCTGAGATGATTTAAAACATTTAAGAGTAAAGGGAACAGGATAGAGAACAAAAGAAAAGGCAACAGTGTGGATTTAGCCTCAGGTTTGACTCTACACACTCAGTGTATCACAGTGGTCCTCTCTAGGAGCAGAGCAGAGCCAAATTCTGGAGAGGTGGACAATGATGTGCCTTTGCTTCTTATTGCCTGAGGGCAGCTCTATCCACTGGGAGCCTTTATGAGCCAATAGTCAGAACAGTCAGAGGACTAGTACAGGCTGACAAATGGAACCTAGTCAGGGCACCACTAGTGACTTCTAAAGCCATTCACAATAACAAGATGACTTTATCCACACCTTAGCGGCTTTATGTATGGCTGAAGAAGTGACTCTCTGTGTAAACATACTTGCCTTGGAAGCCTAGTTACCTGAATTTGATACCCAGGGCCCACATAAAGGTGGAAGGGAGCTGAGCTGACAAAGCTGTTCTCTGAGTTCCCATGACTGCTATGAAATGCATGCTGACACATCACACACATACACACTAGTAAGGATTAATTAGTTTAAAAATGTAAGTTACTTTGTGCAGCGATGAAATCAATTGGAATGATGCTTTTTTCCTGTGGACCTTCTCACCAAACTGTGAAGCTTAAAAAGAAAAAGAAAAAATGGTTTAAAAAATCCATTTTCCATAATATATAATGTGCCATCATGTTGATAAAAACAAATTCATCCAAGATTTAAAACATGATAGTATGTACCAAAAAGCTTTGAGAATACATACATCCTTCAAAAAATGCCTAAAGTGTTTCTCTCTAAAGAAATAATCAGAAAGCTATATAAAGATACTCCCACAAATATTATCTAGTCACTGTGGAAAAATTTGAACAA
The DNA here is from genome assembly GCF_903992535.2 of Arvicola amphibius. Classification (NCBI taxonomy): domain Eukaryota; kingdom Metazoa; phylum Chordata; class Mammalia; order Rodentia; family Cricetidae; genus Arvicola; species Arvicola amphibius. The sequence goes on along the minus strand of NC_052056.1, from coordinate 49,988,018 downwards.
AAGGGAAATTACAAAGTCTATTAAGAAACATTAGCTTATGAATAAATATGCATAAAGTAGAATGAATACTCCAGCTTTAAAATGATTTATGTAGATCATATAACAAATACAGAAAAATTTTATCTTTATTTTAAGAGAAGAAGTTACAGAACGTCTATTTTGAATATCATTATCTTGAGTGTGTATGTCTAGGTTTAAGCACAGTTAGGTTATAAGTGATTGCAAATGAAGAATCTTGGGAAACATGGAAACAAAACATTACTAGTAGTCACCCCCTGTATGATATAACAGGCCTTTTTATGTTTATCTTTTTAGTTTATCTGTGTTGACTGTATATGGCAACCACCACATGCTTTCAAGGTGTATGAAAATGGCAAATCTATTCCCCATTCTTTATTATTGAAGCAAAAGAATCTACACTAAGTCAAATATCCTGTAAATAGCTGTGCAGTCCTGATTCACTCAGATGTATAACAGCAGAAAGGACAAAAGCCATGGGCAATTCGGAGACTGCAGGATACATATCAGTACAGAAAACTAAAACACATATTTTTTGAATCTGAATAGTAACTATATAGAGGTACATGTCATGAAATTTAATCACAAATGTCCTTTTGGGAGGCTCAGGTCCTCTAAGTGGATTACATGATTTCTGTGTACTTCCCCACCTTTGAATAGGGAATACAATTAACTGACATTTCATTTTTAAGCTATAACTCTGATCTAAAATCTATCAGTTTGCCAAGAGAAAGTACAGCTATTGTGGACTATGTAATGTGAGGATGAGTTAGGATTTTAGAAGGAATTATTTACAAAAAGTGCTAGAGTAAATTTTTTAACATAGTTCTTTCCTTTTGTATGCAAAGAATGCAGTACACCTTGAAGAGAGAAACTCCAAATCCCTTCCCAACTGTCTGGCAACCCCCTGCTCTGATTCTCCTATGTGTGGTCAGGAGACCACTTCCTAAATATAACCCAAGTAGCACAGACACTGAGAGAAACAATTAATAAATGTGACCTCCTGAAACTGAAAAGCTTCTGAAACTGAAACTGAAAAGTAAAGGACATGGTCAACAAGACAAAACGGCAGCCTACAGAATGGGAAAAGATCGTCACCAACCCCATTCAAACAGAGGTCTGATTCCAAAGTATACAAATACTCAAGAAATTGATCAACAAAAGAACAAATAATCCAATAAAAAAAATGGAGTAGAGACCTAAACAGAGAACTCTCAACAGAGGAATCTAAAATGGCTGAAAGACACTTAAGGAAATGCTCAACATCCTTAGTCATCAGACAAATGCAAATCAAAGAAACTCTGAGATTCCATCTTACACCTGTAAGAATGGCCAAGATCAAAAACACTGATGACAACTTACGCTGGAGAGGTTGTGGGGCAAAGGGAACACTCCTGCATTGCTGGTGGGAATGCAAGTTGGTACAGCCCCTTTGGATGTGAGTGTGGTGATTTTTCAGAAAATTAGGAAAGAACCTTCTTCCAAACCCAGAAATACCACTTTTGGGTATATATCCAAAGGATGCTCAATTGTACCAAAAGGACATGTGCTCAACTATGTGCATACCAGCATTGTTTGTCATAGCCAGAACCTGTAAACAACTTAATGCTCCTCGACCTAACAATGGATAAGGAAAATGGAGTACCTAACAATGGATAAGGAAAATGGAGTACCACACAGCAGAAAAAAAAAAGATGACATCTTGAATTTTGTAGGCAAATGGAAGGAGCTAGAAAACATCGTATTGAGTGAGGTAACCCAGACTCAGAAAGACAAATATCATATCTACTCACTCCTAAGTTGCTAAACACAAAACAAAGTTTTTAAGTTTTTAAACACAAAACAAAGAAAACCAGCCTACAATTCAGAACCCTAGAGAACCTAGACAACAATGAGGACCCTAAGAGAGACATATATGGATCTAATCTACACAGGAAATAGAAAAAGACAAGATCTCCTGAGTAAATTGGGAGCATGGGAACCATGGGAGAGGGTTGAATGATAGGGGAGCCACAGGGAAGGGGAGGAAAGAAAACTGTATAGCTCAATAAAATAAGAAAAAAGAACTGTAAATTATATGGCCACTGCCTCACCAACTCAGAGGCACAGTAGAAGACACAGACCAAAGGGGGACACAGTACTTGTGCCAGTTATAAGTAGTCTGGGATCAGTCACTGTCAAGACACAGTCTTTAAAAAAATACTAAAAGTAGAATCAGGCAACTGTACTGTCCCCAAATTACAAAAATAAAACACAATCACTTTCATTTCTCTCTCTTCTCTGCACAGGCCCAGAGTATGCTGCTTGCTCCTTAATTATATTGCCATGCACTAAAAAATCCAGGAAATTCTAAATTCTACATCTACTTTGTGACCATGTTAATCAGGAGACCGAAAACAAGGTAAGAAAGACCAGTAATTAATGTGAAGCTGGGTATAAAATAAGAGAAAGGAGAGAATGTTAGGAAGCGAGAGTGCACACCCTACTGAAAGAATAGCTGGTATACTCCATCCCGTGTGTGCTGAGGGAATCTGAACTTGGCAGATTTAATATTTACCTTCAGTCCCCATTTTGCAAAATAAATAAATAGAGTTCATAGACCCAGTGTAAATATTGTGATTTTTCAACCTGTATAAACAATAACAACAAAAAGATGATATATGATAGATAGATAGATAGATAGATAGATAGATAGATGATAGATAGATAGATAGATAGATAGATAGATAGATAGATAGATAGAAGACAATAGATAGAAAAACTTTGGCCCAAAGATGCCTTAGGACTTCTTAAATTGATCTCAAATGTTTCTCTGGTTGGCAAATTACAGCCAATGCTGAGCAAGTTGCCAGGTCCTAATCTGTTGGGAGAGGCTGCTTGTTCATTCCCGGCTGCCCAGACCACAAAATAATCACTCAGAAACTGTATTCTTTATATCACTGCTTGGTCAAAAGCTTAAGCATAATTTTGGCTAACTCATATCCTAAACTAACCCATCTCCATTAATCTGTGTATCACCACATAGTGGCTTACTGAGTAAAGTTCTCCAATGGGACTACATGGCTTCTCTCTGACTCCACCTTCTTTCTCAAAGCATTCAATTTAGTTTTCCCCATCTAGCTCTAGTTTACCCTATCACAGGCCAAGGCAGATTCTTTATTCATTAACCAATAAAGTAACACATATACAAAAGGACTTCCCACACTAGTAAAACATAGTCAGCCAACTATTCGAACCATATTCACCTAAGATAAATGCGAGCTATAATCAACAAAGTTGTCTCAAGAACTTCCAGTTTTATGCATCATTTTCTTGTTTCTAGATATGAAGAGCACCTCTTAATCGTGTGGTGGCATGGTGTAATATGAATCCATTTTTTTGTTTTGTTGTTTCAGATTGTCAACCAATTTAGAATTGCAAATAAAGTCAATTAAGATTTGCAAAACTTAGATTAGTCTCTTGATATGTATTTGAGGATTATTATTGTCCCCAAACATTCATCAAGCTGTGTTGTTGGTTTTTTCTTTGTAGGTAAGTCTATACAAAAGCAGGAATTGGCCATGAACCTTCTATGACAGGAAGGACTTCACAAAAAGCAGAAGTTTTTATCAAAGAAAGCAGAAAAGACTGTTGTAAAAGTCACCTCACCCACCCAATCCCCAGGTGGAGGTAAAACTTCAATGGAGACCAACTCACCACTGCCAGAAAGGAAGTTGTTTGTAAAGAGACTGGCCAGGACTTTATTGGAGGACTTCTGAAGGAGAGCCACCACTGTCTCATTAAGAATGTCTTTGTTCTTTTCAAGCCAACCACTGATATTATAAGGGACCTTTGGAAAGACATGTGTTTCAGGTAACAAAACAAGAAAAGGTATACATTCATACACTGAAAAAGGAAATGTATGCATTGCTTGAAAAAACCCACAAGTTGTATTATTTAGTATTAATTTAGTAACAATACTGAGTAGCATTCCAGAAGGCCATCTTGTAGCCCAGTGAGATTTTTAAATTTCACATTTTCAAAGGAAAGTAAAATTAAAAAGAATTGACAGAGAAACAAGTAATGGGTGAGAAAAAAGTTTAAGGGAAAGGATAGAGAAAGGGACAGGGAGATGGGACTTTATCTCTGTTAGAAACAATTCACATCGAGACTTTTTCATTGGTGGCACTAGAAAAAAATCTATTTTCTTGACACATACCAAGTACTCAGAAGAAAATTAACAAACACAACAATATTTTAGATGTAGTTATTATTATATTCTGTGTCATCAAGGAGAAGACTATATCTGAGGACACATGGGAGGTCATTTTTAGGTTGAGGGATATTGTTATCATCCATTAGTTATATATGCACCCTCTTGCAATCACTGGCTACAAGAAGGAAAAAAAGACACATGTGTCAATGTAGAAGCAATAAGGGTCATTAGAAAATTTTTGACCAAAATGTAGAGACCACTACTTCACATCATGTCTTTTAAAAGGGTGATTTGAAATCACTTACACAATTTTAAAAAAATACAAATGAGGGGAGGTGTCCTGGGACATGGATGATCTCCAGGCCTTTCACAGTAGCCATGTTTTGAGGCTGAGTGAGATTTCTGACCTCTGTGCCTAAGCCACTGTAGTTTAGATGTTTCATTTCATGAGCACCAAATGATATCACCACCTCTCCACTGGCACAGAGATGTATTTGTTCACCTCATCATTTAACATATACAGTACTGAAATATTAGCTGAAGTTTTTGGACAAGTCCATTTGATGTAGAGTCCAGAAAGTATGGGCCTGGGAATCTAGGACTAACTCACCACTCCAGCATAATGAGCAAGTTCAAAGTGAACTTCATATTTCTTCTCAGCAGATGCAGGTTTCTGGAAGTAGGGTGACTTTCCAAAATGGTTATCAAAGAGCTTGGTCTCAAAAGTCTTGTCAGAGGCTTTAGAAAACATACATTCCTCTTCAAGGATGGAAAGAATGCCCATGGGCTGTGGGAGAGGGATGAAAGTGAGTTCTAAAAACACGAGAAACAGAGTATTTCCAGTAACACATCAATATAGGCCTTTCATCATAAACTTAGTTGCTCTAAAAGATGCTCTTCCCTGCACAGAACACATGAGTCCTGTTAACTATTTATTACCTGCATTGTCATACTGATACCAGCAGGGGTAGAAGTGAGCTGCACACTGTAATGACAGGCAGGTGGGGCAGGGGTAACAGGGAAATAAACAGATAACTGAAAAAATTAACTTAGTTCCACGTAAGCACTCTGAAGAAACTGTATAAAGTACAAAGACTTAGAATGAAGAGGCAGGGACCTCTTTGCCCTGGATGAAAACAACCCAGAAACATCTGGTTAAAGTATTCTGGCACAGAAAGATGAAAATGAAGATAGCAGAGACCCCAAGGTAGAAGACTTTTATGAGACTAAGATCCTGCCCAAAGCAAGTGTGATCCAAGCAAAGCCAGCCAGAACTTAAGGTGGGGGGGGGTGAAAAGTTGGGCATCACAAAGTTAAATGCAGCTGATCCCAAAGAATTTACTGGCTGTGGTAAGATAGCTAGATTTTGAATGTAATAAAAAGCCTTTTGGGGGAGATTAAACATGCAGTAATGTGAACTGATTTGTTTTTGAAGGAAAAATGGTTTAAGGTAGAAGTCAGCATATTGGAAATTTATGAGCTAACAATGTTTTATTTATATGTTAAAGGGCTTTAGGAATATACAAAGAGATGGGACAGAATATGTTATTATTTTTTAAGCAGATTTTTTCCTAAATAGTCCTGGCAACTTGTTTGCTACCTGCTCATATCCTGAAGCACATAGAAACAAAACAAGTGGCAATGTTTCAGTAACACGAGACTGCAGGCTGGATTCGGCCTATACCATCATAGTTGGCTGGCCCCTAGTCTGCCTAGAAATGGTGTCGGAGCTTGTGAAAAGTCATTTGAAATGTGATATACTTGAAAGTACAACTATGTCACAACTTTCTAATGAAGAAAATAAGGGATATAAGACAAGTTTTCAGTCTGAACAATTTCTAATGGATTCTTCCACTAAACCATATGCACAGGGAAAACACACTTGGCAAATAAGGAAAAATCTCAGATGTTGGTGATATTTATATATTTCTTTTATATTAATATTATTTACCTATCCACTCTATAAATAACTTTGAAATGTTTTCTAAGATCAACACCCTATTTCAGATAATTAAAGATAGGACAATATTATTTAGACATTGGCTCCAATTCTAAAATATGTAGCCAAAAAAAAAAAATACATGCAATGCATAGTCAGAGAAACTGGTGAAAGGAGTTAAAAGTATAACAATTAAGATAGAACATAATTGCTTGTTGCAAGAACAGAGGCCTTATGATTCTCTCCAATCCTTTTCATTCTTGAGTCTGGAGGAGACACTGAAGATTGTCTTAGTTAGAATTTCTATTGCTGTGAAGAGACACCATGACTATGGCCACTCTTATAAAGGAAAACATTTAATGGGATGGCTTGCAGAGATTTAGCCCATTACTGTCATTATGGGACATGGCAGCGTGCAGATAGACATGGTAGCATACAGATAGACATGGTGTTAGAGAAGGAGCTGAGAGTGAAAAAGGAGATACATCTTAATCCCACAAACAACAGGAAGTGGTCGGAGAAACTGGGCATGTCTTGAGAATATAAAAGAGCTCAAAACCCACCTCCAACAGAGCCATAGCTCCTCCGACAAAGCCACACCTTTTGAGAGTACCATTCCCTATGAGATTATGGAGGCAATTACCTTCAAACCACCACAAATATGAACACTAACTTTCTTAATAGATCCTTGAATTTCCATCAGAACTGCTTTCTGAGGGCAGTTGGTTATGTTTCCATGCATAGAGGCCATACCAGAGTCAAGGCACTGGATTATTATTAAAACAAAATTTATTTTTACTTAAAATTCTTTGTTCTAAATATCTCACTAGAACCACAGAAATGAGTCTTATTCCACATAATTCATCAGGTATTTGAAGATAAAGGTTTCAATTATTTGCCACTCTAATATTATACACACACACATATATATATATATATATATGTATATGTATATGTATATATATATATATATATAATTATCATTGTGCATGTGCGAGATGGGAAGGTGTATACACACTTGTCACAATGCATGTGCAGAGGACATAGGATGACAACTTTTTAGAGTGAATTCTTACTTCCAGGTTTAGATGGGTTCTGTGGATCAAGCTCAGGTTGTCAGGCTTCTGCGACAAGCACTTTTACCCACTGAGCCATTTAACAGATCTCAGGGTTTCTATCTTTAAAAAAAATCCTCATGGACCTAGAGCCTAGTTACATTTTATAGAAAGTTTATTGAACAATATTCCAAAAGTAATTTGTGGCATCTCCCTGCATCCAAAGACTTGAGATGCAGAGACTAAAAAGGTCTTGTCAACATGAAGAATTCCATGTAAAATAGATACCTATTTTGTACATAAAACACTCATTTTGTGAGTTCTTGGCAAAATGAAAAATAAAAACTATCAAGAAGGTGGGATGGAGAAAAGTAGAATACAATAACTTAAATAGTTGAAGGACCCGTTCAAACTCTTGGAAAATTGAACTCTGTCTCATACCATGTATTTTCCTATATACCAACAGTCAGCACTTATAGAAATCTGGAATGAATCATTTAAAAACTCAAGCATTTCCCAGGAGGAGGCCTGTTAACAAGAGGACAGTTGCAAAGCCTCACAACAAGGGTCAGTGCTCATTCACACAGAGCCGTATACACACCTGAAGAGCCCCTGGTCCCTTGATGGAGGAGGGTCATCTGTCTATGTGTTACTTTCATTGGTTAATAAAGAAACTGCCTTGGCCCTTTGATAGGACTGAAAATTAGGTAGGCGGAGTAGACAGAAATGAATTCCGGGAGAAAGAAAGCCGAGTCAGGCAGGTGCCATAGCTCTCCTCTCCTAGATGGACTCGGGTTAAGATCTTTCCTGGTAAGCACCTCATGGTGCTACACAGATTGCTAAATATGGATTAAAGCAAGATGTGAGAATTAGGCAATGGGAGGCTGAAACTAATGGGACAAGCAGTGTTTAAAAGAATACAATTTCCGTGTAATTATTTCAATCAGCCCGCCACCTCATCACTACAGAATGGCGCCCAATGTGGTAATGTAAAACCTGAGAGAGCTTAAAAAGAAGAGAGAGAGAGAGAGAGAGAGAGAGAGAGAGAGAGAGAGAGAGAGAGAGAGAGAGAGAGAGAGAGAGAGAGTTTAATACAGCTTTTTGCTGTTTGCTAGGGTGTGCTGTAGAGAGATTTCCTGATTCAGCAATAGCGGCAGAAAAAACAGCCGCTCCAGCCATTTTAAAACGTAGCTTCCTGGGCCCTGCCGCTGGTGCAAACTCTGGCTATGGAGCAGTTCTGGGCCCACTCGCAGTTGGGAACAAAGTAGCTGAGACGATGCCTGTAGGCTCAGCTCTTCCTGCCTGGGTAGACAGAGGGATCAGGTCTATCAAAAAGTGGCGGTTTTGAAATACCTGTTTCTGGGTTGTGCTGCCATCGCAATCTCTGTCTGGCTCCTGCGGGAGACAGAGCCTTTGAATGGAGCATTTGGAGTAAAATGCTACAGTTTGTTTGATGGCAGCTAGACTCGCTGTGTGCCTAAAAGGGGGACATTGCATGCTGCAGCTCAGAGGCACAAGCAGCTCTGCCATGCTAGTGGTGCAATGTGCAAGGCTCAGAGGCTCCGCCCTGTTGGACTGGGTAGGGCAAGCTGGCAGTACCTGTTTTTGACCTAGGAATGTTACAGCTTAGATACTTCAGTGTTTAGCGATTTAAAGGTGCAAATCAAAAATGTTTCTGGATAGTAAAAAATTATAGATTCACAATAGAATGGATTCAGACATAAAAGACCTTTAAATGGATCACAATTTTGGATGAATGTACATAGGCTTGGGAGAGAGAAGAAAAATAATATAGAGAATAAAGTTAATGCCTTGAAAAAGGGGTAAAGTCTTTAAAGAGACAGAGAGTAAAGATAGTTATGGACTAAAAGAAATAAAGAAAAATAAGCCACATAAAAATGCAAAATTCACAGAGAGTCTGGATTATGTACATTGTGTTTTCTTTAAAATTTTTGACTGTGAAGGAACTAAGTACAGAGAGACATTTCATTATATGGGCTACCAAGCTAGACCGGAATGGATATCATAAAGGTATGACTTCAGAATTTGGATCTAAGAATATGATGCTTTGGAAAAGAGTTTCTTCTTTTGTTTTCACAGAGGATGAGACCCTGTGCATTGCTTCTATCCCAATATGGTATGATAGACCACACCTTCCTGAAAGGTTTCTGTGAACACCCTCAAAAAATTACTTCACTCAACTGCCGACTGAGATGAACCTGTCACTCAGGTTATATATACCATGAAAGACCTAAATAACAGCGCCTCCATACAGCAGAAAGCAGTTTGGAGAGAAATAACTATATTCCCAAATATTGTTCATAAATGTTCTTTTATATTTAAAAGGGGATATGATATAGATATGAATATTTGATTTGATATGGCTTTTAAGGTCAATTTTATTATATGTATATATATTTCTGATCTTGATTAAGGTATTGTGATTGTGTAGTTCATTTAAGAATGTAATGTATAATTAGGAAATACACATAGGTTATTAATGGATAATCGATAATAGTCAAGCTTGTAGTCATGTTAGTTAGATTTTCTAGATGTGCATAGATATATTTCAGTTAAATAGGCATTCTTTATATCTTTCAAAGACTAGAGAATATGGCATTTTAAATGTTTTAACTTAGGGCTTTTCATGACAATGAGACATGTCTGCTCCTGGCTGTATTCCTTATTACTCTTAGTGTAAGTCCTCAGGAAATTTCTAGTAAGTAATTAGTTGATAGGTGAACATTGATATATACTTTAATATGTAAAAGCTTGCATTCTGGAACCTAGGCCATTTGGCTGGGGAACAATAAACTGTAAAGAAGTGTAAAGCTATGCATTAAAACATTTGCAGGCATATAAGATATAACTAGATACTAATATTAATTATTTCATACCAAAATAACAAAATTAGCACAACCAAAGAATTCCCCTTGGGAGACTGCAATATTTAATACTGAAATGTTACTGGGGTTTAAGATATTTTAGAAATTTTTAGAAATATTTGTTAAAATTGTCTACTGATATGGAAAGCTGTTGTCTGCACTATTTAAGTATATAGAAACCATCCAAACTTATGCATCCCTAGCATGCAGTTATTGGCATTGTTAGCTATTGGAAGAGGGAGAAACAGTTTGCTCTAAGGATGTATGTAAACATATTTTTCTTAGGGCCACCAGCCATCAAAAACATAACATGGGCACATTATTACTTATGAAAACTTATATCCAGCTTAGGGTTAGCCTACTAGTTCTTATAACTTAAATTAACTCATTTATATTTTAATCTACATTCTGCAACATGGCATTACCTCTCTTTCATCTTGCACTGCCTTTTTCTTCTCCATCTGTCTGGCAAGTCCACCTTTCTTTTTCTCAGAATTCTCTCAGTCCCTGAAGTCCTGCCTAAGCTCTCTCTGCTTAAATATTGACCATTCAGCTCTTTATTAAACCAATCACAGTGACACACCTCCACACAGTGTACAAATATTCACAACATTGAAGAACAGTTGAGCAGCACATATTGCTCTTGAAGGATTAAAGAAACAAAGGGCACAAAGTTGAAAGCTGGGAGGATAGAGGAGGGATCTGGAAAGAGCTGGTAAGGGATGAAAATGATTAAAACACATCGTACAAAACTTTAAAAGAACTACTGAAAAGTAAATAGGCAAATATAAAAAAACTGTTCATTCAGACCAATTAGGCATGTAGAGATGAATATTGTGCTCCACCATGTAAGACATTTTACACTCAGCATCCAGTATGATGGTAAGAACTGAAATGATTTTCTCTTGAGGACAATATAAGTCTAAAACCTTAGTATAATTCCACGAAAGAATGTTAGAGCTCTTAAAGACATAACAAAAGAGTAACAAGTTCTTAAACACAAAACTTTGACTATTTGTCAAGAAATAACAAAGATAATCTCTTTAACAAATTCTTAAACATAGGCATAATATGCAATTGTATGTTAATACTTTAGTAAGTAAATTAAGTTCTCAACTAGAATATTTCAATAATAAAACAGGGGTAAGTTAATCCTATAATATATTGTTCACAGCAGTTATATGGAAGGAGGTCACTGTTAGCTTGGAGAAAGAAATTAATGGTCAAGCTTGATGTTAAAAATATAAATTAAGTACAAAATAAACATTTTTGTAATCTTAAAAAATAAAACCTTTCTGTATGAAGATTACTCTTTCAAGTACAGCTAATTGCTTCACTAGTAATACAAAAAAGGAAAGGGTAAGTCAGAAATTCATATTTTAAAAGATAACTTGACACACTTTAAAATAACTGTAATGTTATCCATTTATTTAATAAACCAATATTGATCAACACCCTGTGGACAGCATAGTTGTTTTGTGTTGTGGAAGAAAACACAGGGCCTAGAAACCTTCTAGGAAGGAGAGCTCAGACAACAGTTACAAAAAAATAAGAAAATATTCATTCTGTGCCCAGAATTGGTATAGGGTCTTATGACAATCCTGAAGAACTAAAGCTGGGCCTGGGGTGGTCATAGACTTCCCAGCTGATGTTGAAGCTAAACTCCCCATGGCAAAGACAAAGAAAGATCCTGTCTGTACCCATATTGTGTTGCATGACCCTCATAGCACAGAACTCATTATCTCAGGTTCACAGATGAAAGACTCAAGTTGGCATAGATGGAGGACCAGGGTATACCTGTCTCTGAAAACATAGGGCTATGAAATGGGGAGAAATAAACGAAAATTCTTTCACTCTCTAACTATACAAAGTGTGCATGACACAATGTATTTTGTATATATTGAAGTATTGCAATATATATTTGAATTGAAAACTTCCCATGATTCACTGTATATCAAGAATTGTTTTACCATTAAATTTAGCATTTCCTTTTCTCAATGAAACCCAAATATTTTCAAAAATATTTTATTTTTCAAGAGAGTTCTTGCTGTTTATCTGACCTTAGTTCTTTGAAATAGTTGAAGACTTATCTTTGCTTTCTATAATCTGGTTAATGTTTTTTCACATTTTATCAAACAAGTAAAAAATATAACAGGAAATTCCATCCACATTGCTAGTGTATAACAAAAAAAACCTGAGGCTACAATAAATGAGGCAATAACCTCAGTGGTGTGGGAAGTCCTTCTGTATGTGTGTTGCTTTTATTGGTTAATGAATAAAGCTGCTTTGGCCTGCAACAGGGCAGAATAGAGCTAGGCAGGGAAAACTAAACTGAATGGTGGGAGAAAGTAGGCAGAGTCGAGGGGACACCATGTAACTGCCAAAGGAGAGAGACAGAAGTCCCAGAACCAGAACCTTACTGGTAAACCACAAGCCTCATGGTGAAATATAAAATAACAGAAATGGGTTAATTTAAGATCTCAAAGTTAGTTAATAAAAAGCCTCAGCTAAAAGGCCAAGCTATTGTAATTAATACAGTTGCTGTTTGTTTCAGGTCTGGGCAGCTGGGAATGAACAGGCAGTTTCTATCTACAGAATGGTACCAACATGGTCAACTACATCCACATAAAACCTGAGAGAGTTTGGGAAGTAATACTAGTAATTCTAGTAACAAAAGAACAACATTAAGCATAGCTTCTTGGCAGCTGCATTTATTTCTAGATGGGCTCTGTTTGCTGGCAGTGAGCAAGGGCACTATGGCTCCTTTAAGAGGTTTCCTCACTCAGCTTTAGAGGCAAAAACTGTGTGGATCCTTTAAAAAGGCTTCCTAGTTTGTGCTAGCTACATGAACAGCTCTGGCTCTATCAGGAGACTAAACATTTGAATAGGGTTTGCGATCAGAGTGATACAACTTGCTTAATAGCAACATAGACCCACTGTGTGCCTAGAAATGGGCTGTGAGAATGGCTCATAGAGCTGGTACTGACCAGATCTCTGCAATGTTGGACTGGCTGGAGCCAAAAGGCAAAGCACCCTTAGTCCTAGCCATGCCATAGATGTTTGTTTAAATATAAAGGGGTTATGCTATAGAAATAAATGCTTTGCATTGGTATGGATTTTTGTCTATTGATGCAAATGGTCAATTTTGTTACATATATTTCTGTTCTTGATTAATATATTGTGTTTGTGTGGCTCATTTGAAAATGTAATGTACAATTAAAAATACAGATTAATAGATAGTCATCTATAATAATCAAGCTTGTAGTCATGTTTGTTAGGTTTTCTAGATGTACAGAGAAATACTTCAGATATATAGTTATTATTCAAACCTTTCAAAGACTTACAGGATATGACATTTAAAATGTTTTAAGAATATTGAACTTTTCATGACAATGAGACACATCAGCTCCTGGCAGCACCAATCTACTTCAAGAAAATAATGGGCATCAAAGAGTTTCCTTACGGAGTTTGTTAGCCATTTGGGCAAGAAACTGCTTTTACCTGGCTGCTTGATGGTATGTTATATAAACTGGATATGCAGGACCCACAGAAAAGTGACTGCTGAACATTCCAAAAGAAAGGATGGTTCATCAGGGTTCCTGCTTCATTAACGAGTCTGCCAGACATTCTGTAGGACACAATGCTGAGCAGGTTCTTTTGTTTCGTCCCGCCCAGCTAGCTTACACCCGAAATAATCACAGAAATTATATTAATTAAGTTACTGCCTGGCCCATTATATCTAGCCTCTTCTTGGCCAACTCTCACATCCTGATCTAACCCATCTCTACCAATCTGTGTAACACCACGAGGTCATGGCTTACTGGGAAAGATTCTAACCAGTGTCAGTCTCAGGCAGGTGCTTCATGGTGACTGTCAGCCCTTTCTCCCAGCATCCAATTCTTTCTTCCCCGCCTATCTAAGCTCTGCCCTATCAAAAGGCCAAGACAGTTTCTTTATTCAGCCAATGAAAGCAACACAAATACAGAAGGACCTCCTACACCACAATGCAACTGACAAACTTGGCCAGTACAAGGCAAAACAGATCTTCAAATTTTCTGCTTCATGGAAATATCTGCTGGATACTATGGGTCTAGTGGGCCTTCAGGCTGAATATGGATGCTCCAGTGTTACAGAAGATCTTTGGGTGACTGACTGTCTAGGCAGGAATATGTCTCTGCCAATTCTAAAGTTTTGGAAGTTGCTTACTTCTTGTTTATATTGTAATATTGTAATATTATAACCTTCCAGAGTCTTTAAAGAGTTGAAGAAAGATAGTTATAGTTTTCCTTAGTTGTGATAAAGGATAAATTAGATATAAAACATTAGACTCACAAAGATAGTATAGATGATAGAGTATTTTCTTTATTTTGTCAAGTGTAAATGAACTAAATATTGTCACTATAATTCTTGCTTGATACTTGTTTCATTATATGTAATTTTACTATGTTAAAGTTAAAACTTTCCTTTCCATTTAGACAAAAAAGGGGAGGTGATGTGGAATTCCCCTCTGTATACTGTGAATATGTTTTATTACTATTGGTTAATAAGGAAGCTGCTTTGGGCCTATTGCAGTGCAGAATAGAGCAAGTTGGGAATTCCAAGCAGAGATAGAGGAGAAAAAAAGGCAGAGTCAGGGAGATGCCATGTAGCTGCTGAAGGAGACAGATGCCAGACAGAAACTTACCACAATGAATACACCTCATGATGATACATAGATTAATAGAAATGAGTTAATTCAAGATGTATGACTTAACTAGAAATATGCATGAGCTAATCAGCCAAGAAGTGTTGTAATAAATACAGTTTCTGTGTGATTATTTCAGATCTGGGCAACCAGGAACAAACGGGCAGTCTCTGCCTACACCTCAGGTCAAATAATAACACTGACCTACTAGGGATGAAGAATCTCTATATCCCGCTTTCTACTTGAAAATAGTATCTTATTATAAGCAGTGTAAGCAGGTGTGAGAAGTGATAGTTGCTAAAAGTTAAATCTTTCCCTTTGCTGGTCTGTTTTATTTTTAATCATAAAATACACACACACACACACACACACACACACACATATGCACACAATTTCCCACATCACAATTGGTTTATTCTATTATTTTTAACAAGTTTAGAGTAATATACAGAATCTATTTTTTTCAAGCTGTCCTCGTCATCGGGAAATTCACTGACCAAAATAAAATCAGTGCAATGTTTGTTTCTTTAAAGAAGAATAGGATTTATTTTAATCTAAAACCTGGAAAAACTGCATAAATCAATGAAAGTTCAGTTACCCTACATCCTTCCTGACAGGGTTGGTAACAATCAAATGTTAGAGCAGCAAAAGAACTTTCACAAAGGCAAAGGCTTTGACCTGCTTGGATTGGTCTCCAAAATATACTTCAAGTCCTGATAAAAGCAAGAAAAGGTGCAGTTATTACCATGTGACAATGCTTGTTCTGGTAGACAAAGCAGCAGAAAACAGAATGTGAGCCCTTCTGCCAGACCCCATTAATCCATCCCAGAACACAGAGCAGAGTAAGGGGCCTCACAAAATTCAGAAACCATACACTACAGCTGATTTGTTAATAAGCCATGAAACACTGAAACAAATTATTTAAAATAACTATTAGCAATTGAATTAAATAAACAAACAATATTATGCTGAGTACCAACCCTAAGGTTTTGGATCAGTTATTTATCTCCATGCTAATTTGCCAAATTTTCTTAAACTTTTTCTGGTGTTGGTATGTTCATTGTTAATGAGACCAGTGCTGCAAAATTCACATTTTCAGCTCTGTTTTCCCCCTGAGAAAGACAGAGATTGGCCATTTGATTTCGCCATGTGCCTTTGCATTTTAACAGTAAAGATTGCTCACGAGCTGCAAATGTGCAGTCAGACTGTATTACACATGATGGAGTAGGGTAGCTGACAGCAGAGTTGAGCTGGCATGCCACAGATCCTTCATACAAAGACCTTCAGGAGAAGATGGATGGAGCCTTTCAGACCCATCCCCCATCTGCTGACAGAGGCCGCTTCCTGAGATGGATCAGCATGGTAAGCTGTGATAGTATGTAAACAAAAATGGATGAGGAGGACAAATACATATACGATACCTTCTCAATGAGATCTATGCAGGCTTGAAAATCCAGACCATAGTCAATGGCTATCCACTCAAGGCCTTCTTTCTTGTATTCTTCTTGCTCCAGAATAAACATGTACTCATTGAAGAACTGTTGCAACTTTTCATTGGTAAGATTGATGCAGAGTTGCTCAAGACTATTGTACTAAGAATAGGAGTAAGAGAAATAAAAATAAGATAGAAGTCCACTTGCAAGGATACATATTATAATGAGAAATCGTAACCACATCACACAATGACAAATGTATCCAAGCAATAACAGTGCTCACTTCCTGTCTCCTCCAGATAAATCTACAAACTGATGATTATTGTAATAAAATAATACTCAATGGGATTATGATTTAAAAATCATAAAGGACTTTATTTACTTTGATTTAAATTTGGATTAAGAAATTAAATACTTAACACTATTTGTAGTAATAATATTTATTACTACTGATTGCTCTTTTTTAATCAAAGTAGCCCTCAATGTTTAGGTAAAATGATTCTATTTATTTGTTTGTTTTTTATTTCCTTTTCAAAATTGAAATAGAATTATTATCAACTTACCCTACCTTTTCCTCCCTCTAACCCTTCCCATGTACCCCTCCTCTCAAGTTGATAACCTCTTTTTCTTTGTTATTAGTACATATATATGTGTGTATATGTATTCACAAATATATAAATACAACCTGCTGAGTCTATTTTTGTTGTTTGTGTGTATGTGATTTCAGGACTGACCATTTTGGATTGAATAACCTATAAGGTGCTCATCCCCAGGGGAGACTATTTCTCTTTCTCCAAGTAGTCATTAGGTGCCTGTAGTTCATTGTCCATGAATGGGACCCTACAAGATATTTCCCACTCTATATTCATTGATATTAGACATAATGATCTTTGATCTTGTTTCCCCATGGTGCCATTTCACAAATTTTCTTGAAATACTCATTGATTTTACTCTTACCACATATACTTACATCAAGTATTTCGAAACCAGTGATGTCAAGAATAGCAATGAAGAAGTGACTTGGCAGCTTGGCATCCAGGAACTGGTTCATGCGTGCCACTAGCCACTTAAACATCTTTTCATATATTGACTTAGACAGTGCACCAACTGCATTGGTTACCTAGAAATTATATTTAAATGTTTTATTCATAAATATGTAGTGAGATAGATAGCTCAGCGTTTTAAGACTCCTTGCTGCTCCCTTCCAGTACTCAGGTCAGGCAGCTCACAACTGCTTGTAACTCCAGTTCCAGGGGATTCAATGCTCTCTTCTGATCTCACACATGCTCACACCCACATACAGACTCATACACATAAACAATAAAAGTAAATCTTTAAAGTGTTCCATTTTCAAAATTTGTTTAAAACAATGTTTGTTTTAATCCTGGGTATTATCTATCTGTCTTCTAGTCAAACCAGCATGTGATTATTAGTCTTCTATGATCTTAAAATTATGCTGAATATAATGAGGAAAAAAGAAGAAAAGAAGCAAGAAAGGGTTGGGGAAAAGAGGAAATAAAAGTAGAAGAAATTCAGCGCATTGCTTCCTTATCAGAAGTATAAGAGATAAATCATGTTCCTATTGATATCCTAGGATATGGTTTGATGCCTAACTCTAGAGCCTTGTTCTGATTGGTCCAAAGACCTGCTATCAGTATCAGCATCATGAAACTTTTAAAAGATGTCAGCATTCAAGCCAAACCCCAGAGGTACAGTGTATGTGTAGTAAAACTATTCCCATCTACCCAGGCCAGTTGCAAGAAAAATCCTCTTATGTCATTTTATGAAGACTTCCTGCCCTTGGTACCTGATGATGTATCTCATTCTCCATTTCCTGTATAAATTCTTACCCTGTCTATAACAAGAAGCCTATTAATCCAGGTAACCAGTGGTCCCTTTTTCTTGATGTCTTTTTTTAGAAATGTGCAATCATTCACTCCCTTTGCCTATTCTTGGCCTATAAATTCCTTACCTGCTATGGCTATATGTGGAGTTGATTACAAAGTCTCTTTTCTACTGCAATATCTCTATGTTAACAGTTCTGAATAAAGCCTTTCTCACCATTTAGTGCCAGAATATTTCTTTCTTTTAATACACTGTATCCAATAATGTTTTTAAACTATTAATATTAAAATCTATAATCCCTAGAACTTGCTTTGCTATTGCTGATGCTGCTGATTGATAAGTTGCAAGATCCTTAGCAGCTGACTCCCCTTCCCTGGGATACAATAGTTCTATCCCAATAGTGTTCTTGGAGTCTCTGTCTAGTCTTGACTTCCAATTCTTTATTATTTTGTTGTCAGTGTGGTCCTTGCCTTCCTGAATAAAGAATGGCCTTAGGAAAAATTATTCTGATACAAATTCCCCTGTCAGAGTGTTCTGCAAGGAGAGGGCTGCTTGTTTGTCTCAGCCATTGAGACACCCAAAAATAATCACACAGAAACTATATTAATTGAAACGCTGCTTGGCCTATTATCTCTAGCCTCTTATTAGCTAACTCTCACATCTTGATTTAACTCATTTTTTAAATCTGTGTATTTCCACGTGGCAGTGGCTTATCAGATAAAATTCCCAGCATCTTTCTCTGACATATCCATGGCATCTCTCTGACTCTGCCTTCTTCCTCCAAGCATTCCATTTAATTTTCCCCACCTACCTAAGTTCTGCCCTATCAACAGGTCCAAAGAAGTTTCTTTATTAACCAATGAAAGCAACACAAAGACAGAAGGACCTCCTACACCAAGAGTGAAGCTAAGAAAATTCCTTTTTACTGTTTCCGAGAGGATGAGGTGGTTTGTGTTTTAATGTTGAAAGATAACACAATATCTTTCTTAACTAGTTATGTTAAAGATGGGAGTTACAACTTAATCCCCTGTAAAACACTAATTTGAGAGGTGAATTTCAACTATAGTCTTCATCCAGGCTTTTATAAAAAGAAAGACCCTATTCTACAGTCACAGACTATCATACATTCATGTTATAGTGACTGTCTAAGAAATGGTGACACTGAAAAATACTTACAATGTGACTTGACTTCCACCAGGTTGTACTGTTTTAATACCTTATAAAGCACCTGCTGGTTGCAGAGCAGTGTGTTAGATGCTGGTGTTTCAGAATGACTCAGGCATAATCCATGGCCTTAAAGGTCACCAAGGTTACCTCAAATGTTTCCTCAGATAATACATTTTAAATATTCCTGCTCCAATTACTTCTGAGTATTGTAAGAGAAGAATGAGATAAGCATTTCTAGTGTATATGTGTCTGTCTCTCTGTTTGTATGTGTGTGTGCACATGTGTGTGTGTTGGAATTGACAAGTCTATGCTAGGCAAAGTGTTCTATCACTGAGGAACATCCCCAGATGCACAGTTAATCAGACCTTTACAAAACTATCATTTTCACTACTAGACTTATGCCTGAAGAAGGCATTGGTAGCTTAAAGTAGATGACTGTGCCATTGTTTTAATTTTCTCAATGAGTCTTAAGGTAAATTCATGATGATCAAGCATTTTATGGCTTTGATATATCCTGTCCATCAATTATGTGTAGTGGGGTTTTGTTTTTGTTTTTGTTTTTGGGGGAAGAACAGAGTCCAGAGTTTCATATAGCCCAGTCTAGCCTCAAACTCACTAATCCAAAGATGACCTTGAATCCTGATTCCCCTTCCCCTGTCACCTAAATGCCTCCCATTAGTCACCAATACCTAGACCTAGGTATGTGTGAGTGTCTGTGTGTGTGTGTGTGTGTGTGTGTGTGTGTGTGTGTGTGTGTGTGTTATAGATGATAGAGGCAATATTATGACTTCACTGTACTATTTTCTTTTTCTAGAAAAAAACATATTCATCACCTTTCCCATAGTGAAGAGAAAATATGACAAATTCTCATCATTGGATATAAATGAAAGTTCTAACACCACTGTCCCAAGTGAAAAGGGGAGAACCTCCCTTCAGCTGACTTTTTCTCCTTGTCTACAATGTCTACAATGAGCACCCTATGCAAGAATGCTGTGCATTAAGTACTGGATTTGGTTTGAGTAAGAAAACAAATGTTTTGTTACCTCTGAGATTTTGGTGTATATCTATTACTGTAATATGGCTTGAATAACACTGATTAATATATTTAACAGACATAAATTATTCTGAAATTTACTGGTATACTTAATTTATCTTAGTACCCAACAACCCTAGACATATTTGCTTCATAAGGAAAAGTCCAAAGCTCAGCCAACCCAAACATTTGTCATTTATATTTAACTAAATCAGCATAGCCTTCTGTATTTTATGGCTGTTCTCAATTTTTTGTGCCTTCAAATCCTATCTTCAACATACAGACTGAAACCTATTTTCCACTTATGTAACCATGTGTTGATTATATAATAAGGGTGTATGTAAAGGAATGTTAGTCCTCCAAGATAATTCACCTCAATCCGCTAAAGTTCTGAAAATTTCTTAGCTGAATGGCCAAGGTATATAGCTCACAAGTGAAGTGTTACCCAAGAGAGAATTGTCAAAATATTCAGCATAGTCCCTTACACTCTAATGTCTTTAATTAGAACATTTAAATACTCACCACAATAGAGCTCTTTACTACTTTCACAGAAAATTATTATTAACATTGCCAGATGTTGAAAATATGTAAATATGATGTGTTATAACATAATTCATGATCACAAAATTACAGTGCCCTCAAATGTTACATTACCTGTTGGACATTTTGACTTCTGATAACATACTCATTATTAACTTTGATCCTGGGGTAGATCAGGCCCTTTACCAGCTCGGAAGAGTGAATGCCCATGAGAGAAGCAGCTTTGTCAGCATCTGGTCACACAAGAAAAGAAGAATGTCAAGAACAAAGGGAGAAGAGTGAAAGAGAATGGAAAACACTGTGGAAATCATTTCGTTGTAGCCAAACACACTGCCTAGAGGGTAAAAGGACTGTGTATTTAGATCAGTGTAAAAACATAGATTGCAGCTTTGCAATAAATGGTTGAATGCTAAATGAAAGAATCTACTTCTTATAGATACAAATCAAGCCACACTGAAGCACCACTTAATGATCTCTTAGAATGGCTCTCATTGAAAGCTAGTAACAGGTGTTGGTGCAGATGTGGACATTCACATGTGGCATGGCCATTACAGAAAACTGTCTGACAATTTCTTAGAGATTAAACACAGAGTTATTGTAGGACCCAGCAATTTCACTCTTACATAAGAATCTAAGAGAAATAAAGATATTTATACAAAAATGTATAGAGTATTTCCAGTAATATTATTATAGTACTCAAAATGTTTTTTTAAAAAGCCCATCAACTGATAAAAAGTAAGATAAGATATGCTTAGATAATGGAAATTAAATAAAGAAATGAAGATTGGCATAGACTATGATGGGGCTTCATTCACTAGGACTTGAGGAAGATAACTGGGGGTCATAATAACTTTATAAACCTACCATGGAAAATGGTGATGTTTTGACAAACAATACCATGTTTACAGAATTTTATGACGATCAGATGGCCACTTATTAATAGAAGTATACTTTTATTTTTATTTAAAATTGTAATACAAGTGAAATAATTTATATTTTGGTATATATTATTGCTGTATTTTCTTTTTACTCTCTACTCTTTCTCCCCACTCAAAAAGTGAAGTATACATAGAAGATATATAGTATAAATCTTTAGGATAAACCCAATGTGTATCTGAATACTCAGTGCTCTCTGAAATGGTTAAGAAGTAACCCTAGACAGCTGAGGAGAGGGAGCCTGAAATGGCCCGATCCTATAGCCATACTGATGAATATCTGGCATATCACCATAGAACCTTCTTCATCTGGCGATGGATGGAGATAGAGACAGAGCTCTACATTGAAGCACCGGACTGAGCTCCCAAGGTCCAAAGGAGGAGCAGAAGGAGGGAGAACATGAGCAAGGAAGTCAGGACCGTGAGAAGTGCATCCACCCACTGAGATGGTGGGGCTGATCTAATGGGAGCTCACCAAGGCCAGCTGGACTGGGACTGAAAAAGCATGGGATAAAACCGGACTCCCAGAACATGGCAGACAATGAGGGCTGCTGAGAAGCCAAGGACAATGGCACTGGGTTTTGATGCTACTGCATGTACTGGCTTTGGAGGGGCCTAGCCTGTGTGGATGCTCACCTTCCTAGACCTGAATGGAGGGGGGAGGACCGTGGACTTCCTGCAGGGCAGGGAACCCTTACTACTCTTTGGACTGGAGAGGGAGGGGAAGGGGAGTGGGGGGAGAGGGAGGGAAATGGGAGGCGGGGAGGAGGCGGAAATTTTTAATAAAAAAAAGAAGTAACCCTAGAATATTGAATGTTATTTTGTTTTTAAATTTTAATGTAAGGTGACATCCTGAGAACTTGAACTAACCTTGCTTGTGGATAATACTAGATTTAGAGATAGTCTTTAACATTAGAGAAAACATGCAAAAAGCTTGTCTTGATATATAAAGCCCTTAGCTAAGGTACAGGCGAGGAAGATAAAGACACTTGACAAGAACTTAGAAATGCATCACCAGAAAGAGTATATGGGATTAGTTATTTCCAATAGCACTACTTTCTGATTTATTAGTGAATATGCCTGACTTCTATAACAAAAACAACTCTTCAAAAACATAAAAATTTCATAATAAAACCTACAATCTTATTAATTTATATATGTTGATAAATAAAGATGCTTAAAATGAAACAAAATAATAGAGAAAAATGGCCTTTCCCTTACTAGACTCTGTGGCATACAGTCCCAATTACTTAGAAGACTCAACTAGGAGGATACTTTAGCCATGAGTTAAAGTTTAACCACAGTTATGTGGTAAGAGCCCAATCTCAGAAACTAATAAGAGAGAAACCATAGCTATAACCACCCCTTTATCTCAAAACATGGAAAAAGCAACAGAGCAGAAGAAGTTGACATAAAATCATAGGAGCTGTAATATATAAAGATTACAGGTTTTCATATTATTTTCCTTCTTTCATCCATATGTGTGTTCAAAACTGTCATTTCTAAAAGGACCACCTGATCAGTACATCTACACCAAACCCATCCATAATCACATAAAACTTATTCTTTCATTCTGTTGTACTTTCACTGAATTACCAGTTGATACATAATTGTTTTGCCTTTATCTCTCATAGCCAGGATGATACCTTGTTTACATGTATCCTCAAGAATAAAAATATCCCTGGTACTGGGTTAAACAATATAAGGTCATGCAACCCGGTCACAAAATAAGAAGTGATCCTTAACAGACATTTATAAAAAAAGATATACAAATTTTAAATATACTTGCAAAATGATGCTTGACATCACTAACCAGGAAGGAAATGTAATGAGACATAACTATAAGACTATCAGAGAACAGTTACTATAAAAACAAAAGCAAGCCGAGAGTTTGCATATATTTGAATGAGAACTTTTGTGTATTCTGTTGGCACTATAAAATGGTGAGGCACTGTGGAAGCAATTTGACTGCTCCTCAAAATTACAGCATAGAATTAGCATTTAATTCAGTAATTCCACTTATGAAAAGACACACAGAAGAGGTAAATTCAGGGAATAAAATTGATACTCTTACACTAGCATTCATTCAGAACAAATAGTGGAAGTCACCCAGCTGTACATAAACTGATGAATAGATAAACAAGACAATATAAATACATACAACTAAATATTAATAAAGTGTTTAAAAGGATGAATTTCTGAAACATACTATAATACAGATATCATATAAGATATGGTGTTTAGTGAAATAAACCAGATACAAATATATAAATATTGGGTGGTTTCATTTACATGAAGTACCTAGGTTATTCAAACTCATGGAGCTAGAAAATATAGCTATGGTTTCAGGATAAAGAAAGAAAATGCTTAACATGATTCAGTTTTCAATAATGAAGAAAAGCTGAAAACAGACAAAAACAATGTGAATGTACTTAATTTCAGAGTACTTAATTTTTGTACTGCATTTTTGCATACTTATGCTAAAGTGATCAATTTTGTTATGTAAACATTATCACAATTAAAATATAAAACTAAAACAATTGTCCATTGAAAAAATTAAATGCATATAGTTCTTCTTTTAAATTGAATTTTTAAGTTAAATGTCATTACTGCAATAGCTGTGCTATCTTTTCTATAATTGTGATTTTTTTCACTTTTATAGAGAGATGACCGATTGTAATAATGTCTGAGATGTTTTTGTAATCAATTAAGAACATAGTATCCACAGTACTTTTATTTACTCTTTGGAATTTGTATACATGTATATATTTGATCTTATCAATCTCCTTCCAAGTCCCTTGAGACCCTACAACCCATTTTCCTCTTTTTTTATTTTCATTATTATTAAAATACCCCAAGTCCACTTACTACTGACTAGGAGCCACATCCCTAAAGAAAAGTTAGTCTCTCTCCCTCCCTTAGCAACCATCAACCATCAACTCACTAAGGGAAGGGCCTCAGGAGCTCCTTTCTCTTTCATTCTGGGGGGCTGATTTTTTATTTTAATGAAAATAAAAGAAACAGAAGTTTAAGCCTCATAGTTTTGAAAGGATGGAGTCAGTATGACTTTGGAATTTCAAGGGTCTTTTCTTAGATGATCCCCACTAATACCGCTTAAGATATTTTATGAAAATTTGCTCCATCCATTTTCTTAATATTCCATGAGCTAAAAGTATATTTCACAAAAGCCCATAAGCTCTGCTGGCTTTACCAGTAATTAACTGAGAAGTGCTTCTTATTCTGTGAGAAGAAGGTACACTAGGATGGTGATTGACATAAAGCAACAATAATAATGGGCTGGTTACAGAAGGTTTTTTTTAGTAGGAATGAAGCCTTAAATTCAACCCCCAGCAACACAACATGAAAAATCAAATAAATAACAGTAATTAAGGAAAATGGTACTGATTATTTTCCATATTCTCTAAAAAATGAAAAACAAAAAGACATCAAGTGCATGCAAAGAAGAGGCGGGCCTGGAAGCAAAGGTCTAAACAGAATTATAAGTTGCATCTTTGTAAAGTAAGCCTTACTTTCTGTGCCATCAACCTCCAGTTCCTCTTCTCTGGAATTCTGTCTAAATTTCAGGTTTCCAATGTGCATGATGGCTCCAATGATCTTATAGCACTCAAACTTCTCTTCGGGAAGAAATCCCAAGATGTGTATGGCTTTCTGTAAAGAGAGAAACAGATGGCAAGCTGTGCCCTCTTTTTCCTGATGGCTCCAGTAGACACCTCACAATGTTGTATGTCACATATCACTCCAGGTTGTGGGCTACAGCAAATAAGAAAATAGCGCTGTGGGCCTAGAGTGACTACTTGGTTCAAAGAAATACAAACAGGCCTTGTTGACACTTGGTCACTAGAAGTCTGCTCAGTCATTTAGAAGGGGATTAGGGTGGTGGCAATATGAGTTATTTAGTGCTCAGTGACTTAATTATTTTAACACCCTGCTCCTCTCTTTACCCTTCCAGCAACAGGTTCACTAATTGGCTACAGGAGGTTCATTATTTTGTCTTTCATGGCTATAAAACTTATCAATGAATCTGCTGGGTGATATGTCTCACATGTTCAACTGTTTTTGATTTTTTTTTCAGAGTCTGTTCATTTGAATTTGGTGAAAGGGGTTCTTAAGAAAAAAATATCATGTCACTAGGGAACGCTCCATTTTGTGCTAAGGACCCATTTCGGTAACTGTTTGTCTCTGACCTGATTTCCTCACCTTCCTGGACCTGATTTCCTAAAATGGTTAATTTTGTAGCCCTAATTCCTTGCTCCCTCTCCAGAATTGTGCCACTGTTGTGAAATGATTAAGCATAACTCTGGCTTATGTAAACTTAATTATCTCCATGTGACGGGGAGGGAAGGCAGTTTCTTGCATATCTGTAATTTCTGAAGAAATGAAATATCTGTGACTTTTGCCTTTAAAATCCCTCCTCCCCTTAAAGCTGGCCTCAGTCCCAAATACAACCAAGGGAACTGAAGAGAGCTGCAGCTTAAATGAAATTCAGCTAATTAAAGCTGGATAGGGTTCAGGTGGTCTCTAGGTGTTTTCGCATGCTTTAAGAATGTCACCACATCACTGCATCCTAAGAAGACACCGTATGTGGTCCCAGAAGAGTGTAGTTATTATAGTAACTAATTTAGAATGCCTATAAAGACAAGAGTGGAGGAATCCATATTCTTTTTCAATAACGTCATTTATAGGAATGCAAGACTGAGTGGTTATAATATGCAAAAAAAAAGTATTAGCCTTCTAAGTCATTCACAGGGTGAAGAGAGACAAGTCTTAGGGTTCAACAAATGATAGGACAAATGCCTGACAAAAGAACAATTTTTGAGTATTCACCTAAAATGCTTATAAAATGAAACTGAAAATCAAACTCTATGGACCACATGATCTTGCAGTATAATTATAAATAAACAACAATGCCAAAGCAGCTCCATATAGATGAAAACAGAATGACGACTTTAGAGATATACACTAGCTAAAATAGTTTGCTATTAAGTTGAAAATTTTGCCTACATTTTTATAACTATAATACCCCTCTATTGGAAATATGTGCTTCTACTGTTAGTAAACTTTGGGGAGAAGCAGCCTCCACCATCAAGAGGAGCAAGGCCAGGTCTCCAGACCTCAAGATGAGGTGCTATGATGTTGGTTTTCTTTACTCACCAAATTAAACTTTTACAACTACCAAGCCTTACTTCTGTGGCCAAAAATCCTTCAGTGTCTTCCAAGCTCTCCACAGCAACCTCTCCACAGGAGCAAATGTGAAAGTTGGAGGGATCTGTGGATACCAGGAGCATGTCTATAATGGAAAACTTTTAGTTAACTAGTTTAGAGAAATACGCAATTCCTGAGAAAGCAGTTGGCAAAAATTGAGGTTACTCTTACAGTTGATGGGTTACGTACAAACAAGACATAATCAATTCCATATTCTAGATCCAAATCTCTGTAATCAATATTTTTCCACTGTTAACTTGTCAGTCATGTGTCAGGGCCTCCCAAGAGAATACCAGGTTGGCCAAATCCAAAAGTAGATTCAATTTCAGCAATACAAAGTGGTAGTAATTGGCAGGGGATTGTAGATAACGTGTGTTTGCAAAACTTTGGTAACAGGCAGTTAGCTTAGATTCATGACAGAGGGTGAGAGGGTAAAATGCTCTGTAAAATTTTAAGTATAACACACCCGAATTTCATGGCTAGGAAACAGCCAGTTCCCTTGAGGCCAGAACTTAGAGAACATTAGCCATGTATTCCTGTCTCTTCACATCCTCACTCACAGGAGGCTGAGTTCTTCATTCAAGGGATCTGTAAATCAGCTGCAATATAACCACTGTACTGCTGGTGGGTTTACGAGTCTGACATGTTTTATTTCATCAGGAAACATAATGCAGGACAAAACTAAGACAGTTGTCAACAGGTCAGTTGGTCTGGCAGAATGCTGCCTAACACTTGATCTCAGTCACTTTTATATATTTTTATTTTTTAATTTGAACTTATCTTTGTGTTTATTACCCATTGAAATGAAGGTCTGCTTTACGGAAATACAAATCTCAGAGACAAAGAAATTGGCTTATGGGAATTCTCACAATAACTCTACTTAGAAGCATGCTGAATATTGAATGTGTTAAGGAAACTGTTGTTTATCCATAGAATAAGTTATTATTCATCAAATAAAGAAATATAGCACCAAACACATTCACGCATATGTTCACCTTCTTATGTGCAGAAACTACCATGATAACTTTGCCACATTCCTCTAAGTAGATCTAATCTAGTCAGATTGAAGTCTACTTCTGCTCTTCATCTGTCCTTTCCTGGCCCTTATATACGGTTCTTGCTTTAGAAAACACCCTTGACTTTTGTCTCTATCTGGTTTTCCTATCTGTCTTTCATATTCAAAGCCACATACCTTAATACTTTTTATTATGATAAAATTCCCATTGGTTACAACAGTGTCTTTCTCTTCTGACC
The DNA here is from genome assembly GCF_903992535.2 of Arvicola amphibius. NCBI lineage: Eukaryota > Metazoa > Chordata > Mammalia > Rodentia > Cricetidae > Arvicola > Arvicola amphibius. The sequence continues at coordinate 49,959,812 of NC_052056.1, read as the reverse complement.
TCTTATCTATAACTCGAAAACTAAACACTAAAGGCCTTAAATTGCCTCTTGCTCTTCCTCTCTCATTCTTTCTCCTCTCTCTCTCTCTCTCTCTCTCTCTCTCTCTCTCTCTCTCTCTCTCTCTCTCTCTCTCTCTCTCTCTCTCACACACACACACACACACACACACACATTTAACCTTGCCAAAGCATTTTTATTCACTGAAAATTATCTTCTTGCTTTTAACACAAAATTTAAAAAAAACAATGTTGCCATTTAGTCTACCTCATTGGTTATATAAGTGCCCAAATTTCCCACTGTAGGATGAATAATCCGTGGTCTAAAACTACTAAGAGACTTACTAGAACAGTACTCTGATTCCTTGGAATCTGTTTGTCTTTTTCTAGAATAAGTGAGGGCTCCAGTCTAAAACTTACCCCGAAGTTCTTGTTTTCCAGACAGAATCTGATAAAAGATGTGGTAGTTCCTCTCTCCTGGCTGCTGATAAACTACCCGCGATTTTTCTAGAAAATCTAGGTGGATTGAAAATGAATAAAGATTCATCTTACAAAACTTAAAAGAAAAGCAACCAGAGAGTGCAATGGCTACTTACAGATCTGAATATCTGCAGATGACAGTGTGCCTCTTGTATCAAAATGCATCCTGATGAGTTTTCCCTAGGTAGAAACAGAACACAATGTCCCATCTAAACATGCTGAACAGCTGCAATGGCTTCTTTGTGTACAGTATCCTCAAAGTGACTACATACTCCAAAGATTGAAAAATAAAATGCAAGATGGGGTTGAATGATAAGGATAAGATAATGGCTAGAGCAGAGGTTCTCAAAATGTGGTCACAACATTTGGGGATTGAACAACCCTTTCACAGAAGTCACATATCAGATATCCTGTATATCAGATATTTACATTATAATTCATAACAGTAGAAAAATTACCATTAAGAAGTAGTAGTAAAAATAATTTTATGGTTGGTATTATCATACCATAAATAACTGTATTAAAGGATCACAACATTAGGAAGGCTGAGAACCACTATTCTAGAGAGAGCTACACTGATTAGCAAGACTACAGCAGTGCTGACAGTGTCCAGTCCCACATCTGTCAGTTTATGCCTGTGTGTTTTCATGTGCACTGCAGAAACTATGTGACCCCAGCGCTCTTCTTTGAAAAAGAGGAATGTAGGATCTCTTCAGCGTGTTCAGTCATGCATTCAGAGTCAGTGACTATCTGCCATGGTCTAAGGAACCCATGAGGAACTAGACACCTTGTAAGAACACTAAACACGGTCCAGAAGGTACATGACTACTCAAGAGCTCTAACAAAGGAACATTTGAAGTGTTTTGGAATCAAAAGAAAAGCCACTTTTGTTGTAGTTTAGGGAGTAAGAGAAAAGGGAACATAAACCAAGACTGAGGGATAGACAAAAGGCTAGGGGTTCATTTCATGTGTGCTCAGTAGACTGAGGGTTTTTTCCTCTGGCTTATGTCTCAAAATATACCTTGATTTTTCTACTTTCTTCTTTCTTAATTAAAACCTAAAAGAAGAATACAGCAAGGCATAAAGGCTGCCCCATTCTGACAGTATCTAGGACAGAATGCCAGATACAGTGGCACTCACAGTTTATGGTATGAGAACATGGGAGTGAAAAATGGTTTGGCTAAGGTCCTCCCATGCCAGGGGGCACCACAGCAAAACATCATTCCAGCTTGGAAAGAAGAGTGGTTACAACCAGGGACTGAGCTAGTACATTAAAACACAAAGCACACAGCAGCTACACAGGCAATCATATGCATGCCTATATGCACACGTATATGTGAAAAATCAATATGAATGTATGCACACCTAGTATTAATTTTTCTTAAATTTATTTTATATTATTAAAAATTTCCGCCTCCTCCCCGCCTCCCATTTACCTCCCCCTTCCCCCTCCACTCCCCCTCCCTCTCATGCCCGAAGAGCAGTAAGGGTTTCCTGCCCTGTGGGAAGTCCAATTTCCTCCCCCCTCCATCCAGGTCTAGGAAGGTGAACATCCAAACAGGCTAGCCCCCCCACCAAGCCAGTATGTGTAGTAGGATCAAAATGCAGTGCCATTGTCCTTGGCTTCCCAAACTCCCTGAACCTAGTATTAATTTTTAAAACCTATCTTGATTTCTTATTTTTTATTGGATTTTTGTCTTTTTCCTTCCATTTATCAATTTTTTTCTTTTGTCTGTTTCTTCCTATCTGTCCTTCCTTTCTTATCTTTGTTTTCCTTCTTTTTCATCTGTTTCTTGTTCATTCTTTAACTTCCTTCACTTCCCTCCCTTTCTTTTTCCTTCATTTTATTTCTTATTCTCTGTGTGTGTATGTGTGTGTGTGTGTCACTCTCTGTCTCTCCCTGTCTATGTGTGTGTGTGTGTGTGTGTGTGTGTGTGTGTGTGTGTGTGCTTTCTCTGTCTCTCTCTCCTGGACTCTCACACATGCCAGGCAAGTGCCCACTGTTTAGCTAAATCCCCAAACCTTACTCTTCCTATAAAGGTTTTCTCTTTTCTTCTGTATTCTATATTCCTGTCTTTCATATTTCAGAAAACATGCACCAGTATTTTAAAAACATTCAAATAGCAATTGTTTAATGTACAAGTGTATGCAAATCAATATAAACAGGAATGTTGTATCACTAGGCTTTGGTCAGAAACTAGGCAATTAGTCTGAGTCTTTTATTTAGTTATGCTCAGATATTCAAACAGGAAGCTTTCTTCAGTTTTTCTTCATTTATGTAAAACGATTTTTAAAACCAAGTGTTTTCCTCCATCATGCAATATCTAGTTATCAAAAAAGCACATTGAAGCACCTTGTTCAATGTTAAAAACTCCCTAGTTAATATGCAGGAAAAGGGGGCTCATAAGCAAGAGCAGAAAGAATAATTAAGAGAATGAAGAAATAATGACTAAATTGACTTCCGTATACAGGAAATTAAGGAGAAATAATTTCAAATCTCTAAAATGTAAGAACATATTAAGTATATCTTGCTACATGTACTTCCCTACAATAAGGGTAAGGAAATGTATGTTACGATAACTAGAATGAACTCTTCCAAATAAAAGATACACAGACATGAGTAGTTTTAATTCACCTTATCTTGGAAAAACAGCCTTTTTGAAGAATATCACAAAATGATAAAGCTGATTGTACTCAGTCACAAACTTTATGATAGCCTAAAAGTTATAGATTCTGAGATGTTATCATATTACTTACAAAACGAGAAGAATTGTCATTTCTCAGAGTTTTGGCATTTCCAAATGCTTCCAAGACAGGATTCATTTGTACAATTAAATCTTCTGAAATCCCCTAAAAATCATGAAAGACAAGCATAGCTGGTATACCAGGATTCTACACTGAAGCAAACTCTCCAAATACAAATCTAGCCTCATTTCTGCCACAATAACTAGCAGCCTATAGTTTCCAAACACGATAAAACACTATTTGGAAACAGATTCAGAAGAATGGAAGCATGAAAGATAGTGGTTTCATATAATTTCTCCTAAGAAAACATTTAGGTGGTTTGAAATGTTTTTCTTTGAGTCCAAGTGAATAAAGAAAATGTTTACTAAAAAACAGAAAAGAACTAGAAATTTGTCGTAAGGTAATATATCGGTTTCTTGGCATTATTAATTCATAGTTTCCTTACATTATTCCTAGGTAAATCTAGAAGGTCTCTCCAAGCAATGACTAGTAATGGTATTGATTGTGAATTTGAATTTTGCATATTCAAGAATATGGACTGTCTACACAGGGTGATCCTGAAAGACCAGCTACCTCCACATCAGTTCAGAGCTGCATTGGTTCTATAAATTCCTCTTCAAAGACCTGTTTCACGGGACTAATTATGTAGTACATGATGGTCAAGAATATACAATGTATTCATACTATTTCACTCTGAATAACATGTATCTATTGCCTTCCAAAGGATTATAAAAGCCTATATAAGCAAGGGTTTCCATAACCTGTTGTACATGTTATGTTTTGTCTTATGTTACTTTACATCATTTAACATCATAAGACTCGGTGTCAAGATAAAACCAACTAATCCACACCAATGACAAGACTAAAATACACACTGAAACCAAGTTTTATGTAGGAAAAAACAGAGTTCACAGATGCTTACAGATATCCAGCAAATTCAGGAATGAGGTGATGGGAAAGGAAATGTTTTATGGTTTAAAATTTGAGCAAAGTCTATATTTTGGTATATTTCTTACTTGTTACAGCAAAAAACAGCTGGTGATACACAGCACTGAACTGAAAATGCAACGTGACAAGGTCAGACATGGTCTGATGAGAGGTGTAACAGCTTCTCATGGTTACAAATGGTTCTGAGTACCACTCAGCACCACCTAATTTTACTTGACTTGGAAGAATTACTTCCATATTATTACTAATGCTCACTTTGAAGCTAGAGAGGAATTTAAAACTACCAAGTGTGATGGCTGATTTTAACTGTTCACCTAATACAACCTAGTATATCTAGAAAGGGAGTCTCAATGAGTGATTGTCTACATTAGTTTGATTTTTCCAATCTGGGTTATTGAGGTGGGAAGACACACTGTGCACATGAGTAGCTTCATGTCATGAACTGCATTTTCATGCAGAGAGCAGAGTTAATCCTTCTTCCCCATAACTGGTCAGGGATGAATCTCCATGTCTCAAGATGAGGTCACCTCACTGTTCATGATGTTATGGACACTCACCAACTTTTTCTGGGTCTCACTTATGGCTGCCATCGTAGCAAAATACTGAATAGTAAGTTTGGTGTTGACAGTCTTCCCAGCACCAGATTCTCCTCTGTGATTTGAAATTGAGAAAAAAAATAGTTAACTGGTTCTGATGATCATTGTAATGAAAGTTAGCCAGCTCTGATCATATCCAACCGTTATCTTAGATAATGACCTGCCAATCTTTCACTGGGATGCTACACTTTAGTTCTGTCCTTCCCCTTTGATAATCAAATACATTTGCTCAAGCCTGCCTTTAGGTACATAAAATACAGAAGGCAGCCCATGATATTTACAAAGAACATAGATTTGAATTTGAACTAGCCACTTAGTTCTACAATTCTGAAGCCTATGATCCCCTTAAGGTTACAAAAACCAAAAGAGGGTCAATTATACAATGTGATATCATCTTAGCAACAGATTACAGACTTGAACATGTCATAACCTCTTGGGTCTCAGCCACCTGCTCACCTTACCATACCCACACACTGCTCTTTCCATCAAAATGAACCTTCAATAAGGTTTCCTGAGATCCTCTTCACCCTCTTTTGTTATCCTCCAAAGACACACTATGTTTTACCATATGTATTGTACCATGGCTACTCAAAGCAGCAAATTAAGTGTTTAATGGGCATATTCTATGGGCATTAATAGAGCCTCTCTGATGTGGGATGTCATTCTGTATATGTGTTGACTTTATTGGTTAATGAATAAAGCTGCTTTGGCTTATAGCAGGGTGGAATATAGACAGACTGAAAGAGATATAGAAAGAGAGTAGGCGGAGTCAAAGAGAAGCCATGTGGCCACCAAAGGAGACAGACACCCTGGAACCTTATCTGTAAACCATGAGCCTCATGGTAAAATACAAAATAATAGAAATGGGTTAATTTAAGATGTAAGTTGATAAGAAGCCTGAGCAAATAGGCTGAGCAGTGTTTTAATTAATAATTTCTGTTTGATTATTTCAGGTCTGGGTGGCCTGGAAATGGACAAATAGCCTCTGCCTACACCTCTCTGCTTAATTAGACAGCATAGAGAAGTTGATCATTTGCAATACTGGAGGCCCCTTCTCTGAGAGGGAACTAAACCTGTTTGTACAGTATAGTTTTAAGGGGTCTGTTTAAATGATAGAGGCAGATTTCCTTAAACTCTATTTACAGAACTCACTGAAGTGCCATGACTACTTGCAGAGTATCTTTTCCTACCTGGAATGTCTTTTTGTATCTAAAGATAAAACAAGTCAAAGTTGACAAATTTTATTCTCATTTTACAACAAACATAGAAAATAAAAATGTGACAAACACTTACGTGAAGAGTATGGACTGATTCTCTCCACCTTCAAAAAAGAAAGAAAGAAAATGCTAGGAACTTCTTATGCTTGAAGTTTATGTATTGGAATAAATTTATTCACAATTTTCTTACCTATAGTTTCAACTTAGAAACAGGGAGAAGGATTTGTTTCATCTACACTTGCAAACCCCTCACTTCAAAGATACAGTATAAAACAGAGATCCTTATTTTTACCAGACGCAACACATATAAATTCTAGGTCTATTTCCTTGCTTTAAATATAAAAAATAACCAATATCTGACTTTTTAGCCTTTTAAGAATCATAGCATAATAATGGTTATAGACTAACTTCTTTGTGTTGACAGTATAAAAGATACTTGGTGTAATAAGACCACACATATGCAGGAGACATTTTCTGGGCCAGCCTCCAGCCTCAACACTATAAATGGATTCTTTCATTCTGAAGCACAAATTTATTGTCCCCATTACCATTGGAGGTCCATGTTATGCTGCCTGCATTTTATCTTGATGGAAGCAGAGGCTTCAAGTGATGAGACAGCTGTGAAACCATGCTCGCTTCACAATGCCTAAGTGTCCTTTGGTGACACAGAGAAAACGTGGATTGGAGATTTTCATTTTTATTTTGTAGGGCAGCTACTCACTGCGAATCATATCCTGAAGGGCACTATCGGCAACAGCAAAGATGTGAGGGGGAGCCTCAGATCGCCTCTTCCTTTGATAGGCAGCCATGACCTCTTTCTGATACACTGGAAGCCACTTGTAAGGGTTTATAGCCACGCAGAAGACACCTGAATATGTCTGAGAATAGATCAGAGTGGATTTCAGAAAATAGACTGGCTGAACTCACAGGTATGTCGGAACTTCCCCTGTGATGTAAGCTTAAGTATTTACTAATAAGGGAAGATGGAAGAGGAGAGATATGAATCCCTGTGAAGGAACTTCTGAGAGAAGCAGACAGATCTGGGTTAGACCTGGGATTACCTCTCAATCTCCTGGAGATACACTAAGAGATAAAATATTTGACACATGTAAAATTTAAAGAAAGATTTATTTTTATTTTTATGTACATGAGCACTTGGCTTCATGCATGAATGCATGTGCATGCATATGTGCCTGGTGTCAGCAGAGGTCAGAAAAGGACAATGGATCTCCAGAAGCTGGAGTTATGTAGATGGTTGCAAACCTCTATATTGTTTGTTACTGGGAACCGAAACTGGTTCCTCTGGAAAATCTGCAAGTATTCTAAAGCACTGAGCTATTTCTCAAGCACCCACATGTAACTCTTGATGAGACTAAAGTAAATCATCACAAGGACTACCAGTATCACTAAGAAGTCAGAACAGAGGAGAAAGCCTTTCCTCTAGAGTCTCCACAAGATGTAAAACCCTGCTGGTTTTACTTAATTTAAGACTAATGTCCTTTAGTACTGCATGTGAATGGGTATTCTTTTAAACTACACACTCAGTGACAATTTTGTTGAGAGACAAATCTTTAGAGAAACTAAAACAGTTCCTCTAAATAATTGAAGACTAGGATAGTTGCGTATCACAGTCATGATGATAATGGATCCCTACCGCCACTATCTTAGCCTAGTCTCAGCCTAATACTGCTTCTAATGCATAGGTTTAGAAGAAAGAGAAGGCTTTCTGGGGGTAGCATTGTTGTTGAATTCTAACTTTAATCCATGGTGATCTGATAAGACACAGGCGGTTACTAATATGTTTTTGTAACTGTGGAAGTTTGCTTTGTTACAGAGTATGTGGTCAGTTTTCGAGAAGGTACCATGAGCTGCAGAGAAGAAGGTATATTCTTTCCTATTTGGGTGGAATGTTCTATAGATGTCTGTTAAATCCATTTGATTCATTACCTGCATTAAGTCTCTTATTTCTCTGTTAGGTCTCTGTCTGATTGACCCGTCCATTGGTGAGAGAGGAGTGTTGAAGTCTCCTACTATTAGTGTGTGTGGTTTGATGGCTGCCTTGAGTTCTAGTAATGTTTCTTTTACATAAGTGGGTGCTTTTATATTAGTGGCATAGATATTCAGGACTGAGACTTCATTCTGATGAATTGTTCCTGCTATGAGTATAAAGTGTCCCTTTCCATCTCTTCTGATTGATTTTAGTTTGAAGTCAACTTTGTTAGAAATTAGTATGGCCACACCCGCATGTTTTTTTTAGGTCCATTTGCTTGATAAACCTTTTCCCAACCCTTTACTCTGAGTAGAAGAGAAGGAGAATCTAACCATCAGAAGCATAATGACTATGGAGAAATCAATTTGTTTCTAAAATCTAGTTCGGTGACAGGCACTGAATTACCTGTTCTACCTTTTTTTTTTAATTTTAATCCTCTAACTTATATAGAGAGTCAGACATTACTGTCCCATTTTATAGAAAGGTAACATCAGGGAGTTCAACCAGACATGGTAAATGTGGGGCAAGGCAAAAGCCATCTTCACTTGAGACTGAATAAACTGATTCCTCAGCAACTGGACTCGATGTCATAAAAGCAGATAGCCCCATTTTCTCCTAGGGACTTGTTATGCTACCCTCCAAACAGGGGGGTTGCTCTGCTGTCCTCCACTGTGCCTTACACAGTGTCAGGATCCTTAATGCTACTCTTAGACATCTATGCATAAAGCAGTAGGTATCTATACACATAGGAACACAAATTAAAGTCCATGCTTAGCAATTTCTGTTAGCATCTGGACCTAGCAGTGTTCCTTGCCCATAAATGGAGTGCTTTTATCTTTTGTCTGTTTGTTTATTTGTTGAGAAAGGGGCTACATAGCCCTGTTTGTCTGGGAACTCCCTGTGTAGACAAGGGTGGCCTCAAACTCACAGAGATCCACCTGCCTTTACCTCCCAAGTGCTAGGATTAAAGACGTGCACAACACCCAGGGTTTTTTTTTATCTTTTTCATTAGATGACTCATTACTTAAGTGTTCATTGAATATTTGATAGGAAAATCAAGGATTTCTTCAAAAAGCATGCAGTCTAGTGCTAAAATGATATATAAACTACCTGACAGTCATGACGATAATTGTGACCATAAACACACAGACATAAGAGCCTCAGCTTTTCTTTCCTGAAAACACTGATACAGAACACTATGGAAATGCCCAACAACTGTTTATCTCTTTACACAGACAGGAGTGTGTACATGTGAATATGTGTTTATCCATTTCTAATGCCAGCCTACTTGTGCATGTGCACTTAAATGTTGTATATATGAATACAAGCATGTCCTGGTTTTATCTTTGCACAAAACTATGTTGGAAGTGCAACATATCAAATCCATTTTCCTCCAGAAATACTTTTAATGAAGATAACCTTAACTAATAAGTAATTGAGCTGTCATTTGGAATCTTCTATATCAGGTTCTAGGCTTCATACTTTCAATGTAGTATGACATTCTGTGGGAAATGAAATGCATGCTGGCAAAATAAAATTACAGAAATGTTGAGATAGTTACTTTCCAGTGGATATTTATATGAGGATATATGAACTAATGTAAAATATCACCAGAAGAGGTTCTGCATAGACAGAATGCGATCCAGAATGAGGATTTCCTAGCATATACACACATAGATCATCCACTGGTCAAAACGTCTCCTCAGGGTGTGAAGCACAGAGGCTTCATTGAGGTGTAGCAGCATGGACAGATCTTCAACCATTTCCAACTGTACAGGGTTCGTCTGTTGGAGTTTGTCTTCCTTAATTCTCAGACTCTGCAAAGAACAGGAAAAGTAAAGGATACCTACTTAGCCGGGTTTGGTGGCATGTCTTTAATCCCAGCACTAGAGAAGCAAGGAGAAGCAAGGGCAAGAGTTCAAGACAAGCCTCATCTAGGACAGTTAATACCACATGGAGAGACCTTCTCTCTCAATCTCTCCTCATCTAGGACAGTTAATACCACATGGAGAGACCTTCTCTCTCTCTCTCTCTCTCTCTCTCTCTCTCTCTCTCTCTCTCTCCCTCTCCCTCTCTCTCTGTCTGTCTCTCTGTGTGTGTGTTTGTCTGTCTCTGTCTCTCTCTCACACACTCTCTCTCACACACACACATACACACACAAATATCCATTTTTCTATTTCCCCTATGCATATCCTTTTCATATGCATAGAAGATTTTTCAAAGTAAACAAACATCCATCCACCTTAGCTGACCAAGGCTGTTACACTTTTAATCCTTAGCATCCCCCAAAGGCTCATGTGCCAAAGACCTGATACTGCTGAGAGGTTGTAGAACCTTTAAAAACTGGGATCTACAGAGAGGTCTTTGGGTGACTGAGGGCATGGAATTGTGGAGTTGTGAGTATTGAAGCTATTGTGGGGCTCCAGCACCCACTTCACACTTTTTTACTACAGACCATTAAGTGATAAGTTTTCTCTGCATATGTTCCCACCATAGTATACTACCTTGTTGCTGTTCCCCTAAAAAATGATGGCCAATATAAAATTACATTTTGAACTATATGACAGATCAGATCATTGGGAACAGGTAGAGTATGCTAGACTTTGGAATACAGTTTGGGAATCCCCCACCCATAGTATGTGTGTTGGAAGCTTAATTTCTAGCATGGAAAAATGGAGAGGTGGTGTGGGACATTGAAGAGGTCCAACCTAAAGAGGGTTTGTTTAGGATATTGGTATTGTAGCACCTGGATGGAAGTAGATAGTTCTTCTCTGGTTCTCAGTTCACATAAAAATGTTGTTGGTCAAGCACCAGCCTCTTTGCTCCGTCTTTCTATGTGATGTCTCTTTTACACATATAGTCCCATCATTTCATTGCCAGCTGAGCTGACACTGGTACCATGCTCTTGAGGCTTTAGAATTGTGACTAAATTAAGTTTCTATTATGGTTTACAAGAAACCTATTTTGAAGAATTGGTCTCTGATTAGCAGCACTATTGAGAGGTAATTGAATCATGAGGGTTTCGATTTCATCAACACATTGATCTGTTGATGAGTTTCTAGCTGGTTGGGCTATAGCTAGTAGATCCTGCTTAGAAACATGTGAATATGACTTTAAAGTATAAAACTACTCTCTGTGCTATTTGTCTCTTTCTCTCTTGGCTTCCTGGGTACTGCAAGGTAAAGAGCTTTCCTCTGCCATCTAAGCCTTTATTCTCTTTCTCTAGATTTAAGCATAACTGGACATTATCCATCTCTTGGTTGTTATGACATGAAATTATTTCATTCGTTCCACAGTAACCATCTTATTTGGTAATATTCAGTGTCCTTCATTAGATCTTTGATGATAAGGGTAGGTGGATAGGAGCACCCTAAACATGAATGAGGTTTCCTTTATCAGTGCATCCCCTACTATAGACTATAGACAGAGAACACAGACAACCCCAGAAGGAATAAGGCCTTTTTTACCTCTCCATCACTGGTCTCTACAATTACTTTTCCATCAGCATCATTTTCTTTAACCTCAGCCTCAATATAAGCATTCTTCCAATCATGAACCCAGCATCTCTTCTTCCCTAGAGAGAAAATACGGGTTATAACTACAGTACATAAAGGAATCTCCACTGGACATTTTCATGCTGGTGCGGTCTTATTTCTGCTAAATCATCAATATAAGAAGTCAGAAAGTTATATAAAAACATAAATGCTAATCATGCTGCTTGCCCATGCATGATTTTAAAGGAACAAGAAAATTCTCAGCAAGCAGAGGTATGCCAGCATATAAGAAAACTGTCTACCAAACTCACCTGCACCATCCTAAACTCCACAACACTAGACCCTTGGATATACTCCTGATCATTCCACTCTTTCCCAGGTCCCTGCAAAAGACACACTCAAAACTGATCTGGTTACATCTGTGTAAATCAGTGTGTTAATAGACTTCTACTACAGGGTTTCTATAGGTCATGTTTTAATCTTTGAATAAAAGTTCAGTATGAGAATGGCATGCTAAATTGAAGAAGGGATTGAAGGAGACTATCAGTTACTTTGCTGTATATTAAAATTGACTCATGTTTACCATCATATATTATTTTTCCTTCTCTGTCTCCTCACTCAATCCCTGAATAAAGAAAGCTTCCACAAAAGTAATTAATCTTTAAAAATACTTCCAGGTAAAGTAAGTTAGAAGTCGTGTGAATACATGAGAAGCTTCTCTAGGTCCATTAAAATTCTCTTCCACCCAAGGCAAGTAACCATTTAAGATGAATAGAAAATGTTCTTTTCAAAGAAAATGAGTCTTAGCATGCTACAAGAATTCCTCAGCCAAATAGGACAAAGGTTGGGGGGAGAAGATTGACAAAAATATCATTCATCTAGGACACTAATGGGAATGATAACTAGGTTACTATTATAACTAATATCTGAGTTACAAAAGTGCTGTGGGACAATGGTCTTTTATCCTGTCAACTTATTTTTAATAAAATGGTGATTGGTCAGTAGCCATGCAGGAAGTATAGGTGGGCATCCAGGCAGGAAGTAAAGGCAGGGCAAGGAGAATTATGGGAAGAGGGAAGTTTCAGTCTGTAGTTATGACCCAGCCTGAGAGGAAGCAAGATATGCCTGCCTCATTGAAAAGGGTACCAAGTCATGTGGCTAACTCAGATAGGAATTATGGGCTAATGTAAGTTATAAGAATTAGTTAATAAGAAGCATGAGCTAATGGGCCAATCAGTTTATAACTAATGTAGACCCCTGTGGGATTTTTTTGGGACTTAACAGCTGCAGGACCGAGTGGGACAGAAAACCTTGGTCAACACAAAGTTTTAGATATTTCATTTGTTCAGGCATGTGGCCCTCACCAGATGCTTTCCATAAAGATGGGCTGTGATTCAGGGGATGAATGTTTACAAAGAGAGACAATGAGTTGGATACCATTCTCTTCTCCCACCATTTTTGTCTCTGCATAGAACTTTGTTGCTCACTATTTTCTTGCTATGACAATATACAATGTACTGCTGCCTCGTTTTCCCTAATTACAAACAATTTCCCCTGAAAATTGCTTTGTAAGCAGATGTAATAATCCTTTGTAACTCAGTTTTCATTGCCTTTCTACTTGTTTATGATTTTTAATGCTGGTTTTGTGTTGTACTTATTATTTTGGTCCCTTTTATGCAATCACTGATGTTTTTATGTTAGTATATGAAAGTACATTTGATTTTGAAAAGTACCTATTTAGCATATTAAAGACAATGTATTTCAAAATATATTATCACTTGAAAGAAATTTGATGATTCTCCCTCTCCCTCTCTGTTCCTTCTCTCTCTCTCTCTCTCTCTCTCTCTCTCTCTCTCTCTCTCTCTCTCTCTCTCTCTCTCTCTCTCCCTCTCTCTCTCTCTCTCTCTCTGAAAGGGATAAGACTTGCCCACAGTGCCAACAGTGCCATAGGTAATTATTAGCAGCAATTAGAATAATGACTGTAGCAATCAAATTACCCTCCTCTTAAATTAGTTTTCCTCCATTATCTCATGTGTCCTTTAACAAGTGCTTAACTACTTTTCTTTGGTGTTTCTCTCAAGAAGGGTTCACCTTCTGCCTCATGATGAGCTCTTTGTTTTGGAATCCCTAGAAACAGTGGGAATGAAGAATTTTCAGAAACCTTTCCCTGAAACCCAGTCCATGACAGGAACTTTTCTTTAAAAGATAAAATAGATGAAATAAGTCAACCTTTTTTTTTTCCTTTTGGTCAGCTGCGATGCAGATAGAAATGCATTTGAATTGGGTCATCCACAATTTAGTACTGGCCTTGCTAGTAATGAGTTAAAAAAATTATTTCATCCTTTTGGGTCTTGGCTTTCAAATGTATAAGTGAAGGATATTTTTCCTACATTATTTCCCCTGGGATAACCAACTCTAATTAAATATGTCATATAATATGAAAAAGGTCAACATTTATTAGAGAAAACTTGAGAAGTATTAAAAAATTAAAACCAATAACACACAAGCTTAAAAGTGACCAGGGTTGTTTCTCTGTATCATTTCTTATGAGGCTTTGTTCTATGGTATAAGATAAAATTGGGGTTATACTATTTTCAAACTTGAAGACTTATTAAACAGATACTTAATCTCTTCTAATATAAAATTGTTTTTAATATTTTATTTATTTGTTATGTATACAATATTCTGTCTGTGTGTATGCCTACAGGCCAGAAGAGGGCACCAGACCCCATTACAGATGATTGTGAGCCACCATGTGGTGGCTGGGAATTGAACTCAGGACAATGCTCTTAACCTCTGAGCCATCTCTCTAGCCCCTAAAATTGTTTATTTGATTATTGAGTGATTTTTTTCTTATATTTTCCTCTAAAACTACTGGTCTTCCTCCCTGACACTCAGCCATTCTAGGCTTTTTTTTTTTTCTGGGTATCATTCTACTACACTAAACTTAGTTCCAAACTGATGGTATTATTTGGTCCTAACAGCAGTGAAGGCAGGTAGGCAGGGCAAGTGATTTCTGTTCATCTAACTTTGGCAGGTGAGAAAAAGAAGACTCAGTAAGGTGATGTTCTAGTCTAATTATAAAGCAGTAGATGGTCAAGAACAGGGAATTGGAAGCCAGAACTGCTGGCCATACACTCATTGTCAAACTGCTTCCATTTGACCTGAGTTCTAAACACAAACTCTACTGTTACCTAGCTCAGGGAAATAGACAGCTTTTGGTGATTTTTCAACCTTTTGTTGTTAATGAATATCCATAAAGAACTGTATATTAAGAAAATTAATTGAGATTGTGTTGATTGCTCTACTTTTAAGTAATCACTTATAATGTTGACTCTATTAAATGAATGATCCAATTATCTCTACTCTTTTGGCCCAATTTTGATTTTTCTCCCTGGTACCACTATCACCATCTTGTCTCAGTTACCTAACTACCTGTGATAGGCCTCTTCATGGCCACTTCTGACTCTAGGGATTGTTCTGTTGTTGTATTTGATTTGAAGAATTATAATTAGCTACTTTGAAATACAATCACACTAATGAAATACAAGGATGGGAAACTGGGAGCTGATCCAGCACTGGTGGATCTGTGACGGAAATGTAATTTCTTTCATAATTGGTTTGAATTATAGTTGGTCATATTGAAGTCTGATGTTAACTAATTATTAGTTCAGTTTTTATTATGCACTTGTTAAATAAATGTGGAATTAAGACATGTAGGTGACCTAATGCCAAACCACACTGTGAATCTGACTTTCAATCGCCAATTAGCTGAAATGCAGAGAATGGTCATGCAGTCCAGGTATATAAAAAAGAATGGGGGTTAAGGTTATATTTACTTGGAAATTTTAATGTAGAACTTGGTCTTTTTTTTCTTGAGACTAAATCCTCATTAACCTTTGGACTTGCCTGAGCACAAAGAAATTATAAATCTGAGTATCCCTCCTATAAATGATCTTTCTTATAGCTTGGCAGAGAAACCCTGCTGACCTATGACAGAGGCCCAGGTTCCAACAGCAGGAATGTCTGAAGACAGCCAGAGACCAACTCTCACCTCCAGCCTCCCAGACTCCCAGACTCCCAACATCATTTCCTTTCTTCTTCACAGTATGCAGAGCCAACCTTCAGCCAAGTCATAATCCTCTCCCCACTGAAATAAGGATTCACTAATAATTAAGAGGTGTCTAAGAAAGTGTTGACCTATGACATCTAGAAAAGAATATTAGACTGACAGCTTCATAAATGGGATATGGGACTGGGATTTCTCCCAGCCACCCTCTTTTTTCTTGGGTATTTCCATTCCTAGCCTGGACACTTTGTCCTCTTCAGCTGTTCAAAGATTCATAGCATTTGCTTGCACACCATTCAAAATAAGTTAGTCTCCAGAACTGTTGGTTCATTGCAATCAAGTAAATAGTTATGCCACCTTGAAGTAATAATATGAACTCAAGCCATCAGTGTCCACAAAAGTCTTACCGTCAAGGACTGGGGACTGTAACAGAGGGTCAGCCGTATTTCTTCTGAGGAAGGCTGCAGCATCTCCAAGCTCAGACAGATTCATCATTCTTAAAACATCCACTGTGCAGAGGGGAAGTGGGACTATAGGTAATACGAAAGGATTTGTTCTGCAAAAAGATAGAAATGGGGAGAGAAAAGCAGAACTGAGGCACTTGCTCCAAAATGATAAATCATTCATAATAGATAGACCAAAGAATACTTCTTCTATGCCTGTGCCATGGCACAACTGTACTCAAGAACATATAACTTCAACAAAGCTAGGTCATCCATTGAGCACCGAAGGCTCAGAGCCCCTAGGATCAATGGTACTTTCAGGAACCTGGGAAAATGTATCAATTCCTTTAAATATCAGAAGAAAAATAAAAATAAAATATTGATGGCATATAATAATATTAACCCAGATTTTGTCTTTATACCAACATAATTTCAAAACTAAATTTTGATAATTATGTGGAGTAAATGCATCTAAAATGACAAAAGCCACAGAGGCTGATAGAAAGCAGACTACATCCTGGAGCCACAGAGTTCTGACCTTGGCATGTGGCATAATGGGTGAAACTGACAAATGTAAAACTGCAGACACCAGGCCGCTTGATACAAATGGAGGATAGACTCTCCCTGCCTCTAGGTATACTGAAAATCAAACATAGAGTGAGGTGACAGAGGAGAAAAGGTATTCAGATTTATTTTCAGTATGAGTATAAAATAATAAAAATGTATGCGTCCTTTAGGAATTGATTGTCTGAATCAGATAGTTTACAAAGGCAGGTAGACACCAACTGATAACATGCGTTTGATCCCCAAAACTGCATGGTGGAAGGAAGGACTCTGCTTCTGCAAGTTGTTCTCTGACCTCCACATACACCATGGCATGCATGTCTACACACATGTAAATGTAATAAAAGTTTATAGTATTAATTAATCTTGCTCAATATACAGTTGTGTATTTTCTGATTGCTTTCCTAAATATGTAGGACAGTATCTTTGCTTTCTAAGTTAGTTTGTGATTCTGAGATATACAAACTTGTTAACAGAAAATAGCAGCAAAGACTGGTGTTTCAGTTTCTTTTCTGTTATTGTAACTGCTACCACAAACCCATAAAGAATAAATACATATTTATTTAGTTAATAGTTCTAGAGATCTAGAAATTTATGTATATGATGTCATCATCATTAGTGTCTGGCAAGGGTCTTCTTGCTGTGTCCTGAAACGGCAAATATCATCATATGATAAAGCAAGCATGCCAGAAAGTGCCTGCTTTTATTTTATTAAAAATAAACCTCTCTACAATCCATAAGAGGGCTAGTTTATTCATGACGGCTATCATCATAAGTTTGAAAATCAGTTTTTCAATGCATTCAAACCATACCGGGAAGTATGAGGGAAATTTTCAAGAAGACAGCTACAAATGTAAATACAACAATGCAAAAATCTGCTTGGATTGTGACCTTCCTTGGGAGATTATGTTCCCTTTCATTATACCCCTGATGACCTCAGTTAGGCTATAGCTCATTGCTCTTATCTACTTGGTGTATAGTAAGCTTCCTAGAAAAGGAATGCAGAATTAGGTACAATGGTGGTTTTTAGTGCCTAACTATATGCAGAAACTTAATTGATACCTCTTAGGAAATTGATAAAATAGTTGGACGATTTTTGTATCAGCAGCTCTGATAGTTTTCCATGTTAGTTTCATCATAATTTATTAGATTCCCTTGAGTTCTTCCATGTATATTTCCCCTTAAAACTTTCCATTGCTGGGAAACCATGCTGCAAATTATGCAGAAAATACAAATATTTATCCAGTAAATAAGCACTAAGTATCTTTCAGCAAAGCTGTTTTGATTGTTCACAGTGAAGACAACATGCCAAAAAGAATGAAAATGGATTTCTCCAGATGTCAACAGAGGAAGAACAGAATTACCAAGCATGTAAATGATCCCAAACAAGCTGGGGCATATGTCTCAAGGCAGTAAATGAAACCCATTTAAAATACAAGCCCCAGTGAACACCACAAATCCGGGAGTGCTTGTAATTAGGGACGCCACAGTGTAAAACAATAATGCTGATGCCTGATAATATTCATGCTTCAGGATGATCCCATTTTTGCCTTCCCTCTGAAAGATCTGCTTGATAGAAACCCACACGTACACACAGGCCTTCAAAGAAATCCACCAAGATCCATGCGCTATAGCATTGTATTTGTGCATATACACTTTGGATCTTAATAAAAGCGGGTGCCTTTGCCAGGTTATCTCCATAAGGAGAAATGTGAAAATGTTTAATTGAACTATAAATCAAGAACACCAAAAAAAATAATTGGGTTACTAATTAATTGTTATGGTTTGGGCTTAAAAATAGCCTTAAAGGTGTATGCATTGAAAAGTTGGTTCCAGTTGGCAATGTCATTTAGCAGTGATTAGATAGGAGGGATGTAACTTTATCCATTGATGAATCCATTGGTAAATTAATCATCAACTTGCTGAATGGGCTATTAGGAGGTAGAGCCTATTTGGAGGAAGAATATCATTGGGAGCATGCCCTTGCAGGACATGTCTTGTTTACAGTTCCCCTCTTTCCTTGCTTCTAGACTGCCATGAGCAGCTCGGCTCTGCCATACAGTCCTATGTGCTGTACTCCCCGAGGCAATGGAGCCAGCTGGCATGGACTGCAGCCTTGGAACCACAATTCAGAAGACCTTCCATTCTTGTGTTATTTTTCTCAGGTATTCTACCATAGTGACACAAAGCTGTCTAGTGTATTCAGAACCCACCCCGACGGGCTTGCGGCCACTTCTGTTCAGCCCCTTCCTTCCTCTAGTTCCTTCGTCCAGCTTCTGTGCCATCAAGTGCAGTGCCTCCTCTCCACACACTCTCTCATTTCTCCATCTTTCATCCAGATCTTGGGTTCTTTCATTGTGATAATTTACTATTTATGTAAAGAAAGTTCTGATTAAATTCTGTCATATATTAAATTTAAGTTGCCATAGCGGGCCTGAAGCTTGTGAATTCAGTAGCAAGACACAGAGTGAATTCCAATATTTTTGCACAGGATAAGATCTTAGTAAACATCTAGAGAATTAACCAACTAAAAGACTAATCCATCTCCCAAGACTACAGAATAATACCAGTATCTTCTAGGTGAGGTAGAGTTCAGGAGGTTTTGGAGTCCAGATGGCCTGTTGGTCCTTTTTATAGGAACAACTTTGATTGAGCTTGGCTATATGTCTGCAGAAAACTGTAGTCATGAGATATAAGGAGGAATGCCCTGGGGGTTGGGAAACAAGACTGCATGGACTGGACATGGATATATACTGAAGAAGGAACACAGAGAAAGGGGTCAAAAAGACTTTTTGTTCACACTCTGCTTGCAGGGCTATATTTAGTAGAGAGCTAAATGATGTACAAACCGCAGGAGAAAAACTAAAAAATTGTTACTGCAGTGGACCAAGAGCCTTTGTGGCGCCATCTACAATTACCCTCCTTTCAGGTCCTTGTGCTGACCAGAGTTGCACTGACCATGGCAAGACAGGGTCATGCTCTTAGTTCCAAAGATTTTAAACAAGATCTAACCTTTATGTACAGGCAAGATGCACTTAGTTTAAAGTGGGAAGGCGCGGGGAGATGATTTATTGGATAAAAGTTTTTATTTCCCCAGCGTGAGAACCTGAGTTTGATACCTCAAAACCTATATAAAACCGAATTTCTCAGAAAAGCCAGACCCATACCCATAACAACTTCTACAGCACTGGCATCCTTCCTACAGGGACTGGGAAGCAGAAGCAAGAGAAGCCTTATACTCTTCGAGCCCACCTAGCAACAAGGACACAACAGAAAAAAAAAAAACAGACACTGATTTTAACATGGTAGAAAGCAAGGACCAACACACAGGGGTATCTGTCTTTCACATATGTGCCTTGGTTACCATGCTTTCAATACATACACAAATAAATACATTTTGAAATCATCACCATCTTGTTTTATAGACTATATAAAATATTGTATTTTTAGATTTATGGTTCAATTATTCAAAGTAAGTATAAGGATAATAGCAACTGTATGACTGCATCAAGGAAATTGAATTGAAAAGACATATTTAAGCATTTAGCTTCATTTTAAAATAAATAGAGTCAACTCATAAAATATACATTGATTATCCCCAGATCCTTTTTCCCCCTTCCAGAAAGAGTTTACTACATATTTCAAGCAATCCTAGAGTGCATCATCTTCTTGTTTCAGATTCCATGTAAAAATACATTAGGAATCTAACCTCAGAGTTGGTTCTATTTCAGGATTTTTTATGGTTCAATTTTAATATCAACTAGATCAGTGCTCTGTAGTTTAAAAAAAGTAACAAAACTATCAAATTCATCATCCAACAACAATGGAGTCAGGTTGAAAGTATCCTTAGTTCTAAGAAATTTTTTAAAATATACTAAAAAGAAAAATTAAGAAATAGTAAGTCTGAGGTTTTTTTTAATGCCTATTCTTCAGAAAGTCAAATATACTCCTCCACAAAAAACAAATTAGTAGAAAGTAAATGTTAATTGTAATTGAATATGATGATATTCATAAATGGCATGAACCCATAATCTGCAGGGTACAACTGCTGATGCTATTATTTAGCACAAAAAGATAAACATTAAATATATTTAGTGAATTTAAATACTCATGTAAACCCTATGTTGTTATTTGCAACATTTTCTTTGTTTTTATGTATTCTGAATGCTACGGCCTCACCTCAGGTTAATTATGGAACTTTTTAATTAAGCACGACTGCAATCCACATATTCACAAGTATTCAATGATACACTTACTTCAAGTAAAGCAGGGTATTACATAATCAACTTCAATTAAATTTAACAAGCACTTTTAAAAATATCTATCAAATGTTAAGAGTTGAAAAATACTTAGGGTACCAGAACTATCAACATTTGACTTCTGTTTTCCATGTTTAAGTCTAGTAGAAGATAAACTTGTCAGCAGATGATCTTCAGTATTTGTACAATAACGGATGTGCATTCGTCCCATTGTAATAATGGGAAACAAGCTGTGTTGTTGAAAGTATTACCTTACATAAATCATACGATATTTTAAACAAATTGTATTAACACATTACATTGACTATAATGAATAACCCCATGGTTAAAAAACTAGTAAAAATAACAAACTTTCATACCTGCTACTTAATATGTTGGTATAGAGACACAAAAGCCTACCTTTCTGAGAGCAAAAGAAATGCATAGATCCGGTCTTAGCCAGACTTTATACACTACTGTGAAGGTCATGAGTGACAACCTCAGTCAATTCTGACATTGCTTCTAAATTTGTCTGCTGGTTTTTGAGAAGTTGAACCCATGGATATGAATCTGGCACCCAAAATGTCTCTAAGAGAACTTTGTGAGATGCCAGGGAACAATTCCATTTCGAGAACTGAAATCCACAGGCTAATTTGACCCATTCTCCAAATGTTTGCTGTATAATGAGATTAGGCAATATTAATAAGAGAAGCAACAGCAGCATCCCTGGCTCTAGAGTCCCTCTCCTAGTAAGCCCAACAGTTAGTGGTCTCAACAATGTTTAATCATTGCAAGAAAATACTCACTAGCAATTTCTACTACTTATTTAGGTTGTATTTGGAATAATAGGAAATAAAATTTATTAAGGGTACACTATGTCCCAATCCCTACTCATATGTGACCTCAGCTAAACCTCACAACAACAATATAAAGGTTTTGTCATCCCTAGTTTACGAATAAAGAAACAGGTAAAGGCAATAATTGACCCAACTCTTCAGTGTGACAACTGATTGAAACTAGGGCCTCATGGTTTATTTTTTTTTTTTTTTATATTTAAAAATTTCCATCTCCTTCCCTCCTCCTCCCCCTCCCTCCGCTCCTCCTCCCCCTTCCCGCCCCTCCTTCTCCCCCTTCCCTCCCCTTCCCTCCACCCATACCTCCCCTCCCTCCCTCTCAAGGCCAGGGAGCCATCAGGGTTCCCCACTCTATGCTAAGTCCAAGGTCCTCCCAACTCCCCCCAGGTCCAGGAAGGTGATCGACCAAGCTGAGAAGGCTCTCACAGAGCCCGTCCATGCAGAAGAATCAGAGCCCAGCGCCAATGTCCTTTGCTTCTCAGTCAGCCCCCGCTGTTGGCCACATTCAGAGAGACGGGTTTGGTCGCATGATCCATCAGTCCCATTCCAAAAAAAAAAAAAAAAAGAAACTAGGGCCTCACTCATGCTTGTCCACCACTGAGCTACACATATAACTTTTTTACTTTTAAATTTTGAGATAAATGGCCACCAAGTTGCCCAGCCTGACCTATAGCCTGTGATCCTCCTGTCTAAACCTCAAGTAGTTCAGATTACTGGTGGGTGCCATCATGCTCAGCTGAGCCAGTAAGACAAGATTTGAACCTAAAATGTTGGCAGTCCAACTTTCTCTTTTGTAGCTACTATGATAATTATCAACTCAGAGACTGGATATAATTTTTTATTTCCCCCTCCCCATCCAAAATCACAGTTTTTAACAAGCCTTCATCTCTCCAAGGAAATTTATTGCTATTTATCTTTTCCAACATGTAGGGCATTTTTCTCAGTTTCTAGGTGAAGCTCCTAGCTAGTAATAATAATAATAATAATAATAATAATAATAATAATAATAAAAAATTAGGCAGCCAAGGGCCTTGACTTTGAGTCATTCTTACAAGATCTGAAAGCATTTTGTGCAACCTGAAATGATCTCTTCAGCCAAAGATTGAATTATGTTTAAAATAACTTTGTAGAAATAATATTAAAAAGGGAAACCCCAAGCTTACTAATGGTGGGCCAGTTCTACAAAACTCTTCCCTCCTCCAAAGCATGATTAACCATTTCCCATTGAGGGGAAAAGGAAGTAGTACATAGACACTTGACTAAAGCCTCCTTAGTATGACAGCTTTGAGGGCAAAAACAAGCTCTAGTAATAAATGCTGAAGTGCTGGATGGTTGGAAATCAGTTAGACCGAAAATGTGCTGACATGTCATTCTAGCTACGATGATTTTTGTTGCTTCTAACAGGAATGTGATTTAATTAGAACACAAAAACTGGCAGCAGTGACCTCACAGAAACCCATGGTAGACGGGATTAAGCAAGAGAAAACCCATCCTGGCTGGCTGTTGCTTTATAAGACACAGACATTAAAGCTCTCTATTTGACCTTTGAGAGATCACAAGCCATTGTGCGGTGTGGAAATAAAAAAAGGCTGGAAATTAAAAAAAAAAAAAGGTGTGGTGTGTTTGGATGTTTTAAGTAAGAATTAATCCAGATAAAACAGACATAACAACTTGACTTACAGCAATCCTCTGTGAGCTGAGGATTCAAACTGCAGAGGAAACCAACCAGACTGGTTTTCAGAAGGGCTTAATTTGGAATAGATGAAAGACAGCTGCTAAAGGTTAAAAGCCTGTTACCATTCGTGACCAATCAGGAGAGCTAGCAGCCAATATTCTGAGGCCACAAGGGGAAGAGTAGACAGGGAAGGTAGTGTGGGTGATGTGGACGAGAAAACAATATCCCAAGAAGGACAAAATGTTTGAGATTGTGCTGTATATAGTTGGTATCTGGTAATTGCTAAAAGTATGGGGTAGGTAGTCATATAATAGACCTGGAGATTCAGATTGGCCTGTGAGGTCATTATGGCAATCCAGCAGGGTGTGAGGATGGGTGACTTTATCCCCAGGCTGAATAGAGAATAAGAGTTAAAACAAGGGTTTGCATGACAAGTGTGTCCTTTTTAAAAATTTTACGAAAACTCGGTTCTCTAGAGAGTTGCCATATTCAAGTGGTCAAATCCACAGATACAATTTGACAGTAAAATTTAATATCTGTTTCTAATGTAGAAGCCCCCTTGAAGGTCTTTTATATATTGATGAGCACAAATCATTCTACTTAAAATTTACATGGAAAAGTTTACATGGAAATAAGTCAGACACATTCTAAAGCTCTAGGTTTCTTGGCTTGACTTTGTTCTCTTGATACAACCCAGATCAGACCTTGCATTCTTCCAGCCATCCATGAAGATTACCATACATCACCCTCTCCCATACAGGAGCCCAGTTAAACACAGAACCTAGGGACTTGTATGTGCCAGGCAAGGACTCTACTACTCATCTACTTTCCTACTGTCCAGTTATTAATTTAGAGTAAATTCCTCAATATTTTTATCCACACTTCTATGTCTCAGTAGCACACTACATAAAATTATTCCTCTGGTTTTTGACACTGTTAGGCAATCTCATTAAATTTTTAATTTTATATTTTGTGGGGGAGTGTGCATATATGAGTGGTTGAATGTGCATGTGTGTGTGTGTGTGTGATTGGGAGTATTCATGTACCATTGCCCTTGTGTGGAAATGAAATGAAAACTCGCAGGAGTCAGTTCTCACATTCCTTCAGTCATGCTGGTTCCAGGGACTCATGTCATCAGCAGGCAACCTTGGTAGCAGGTGCCTTTACCTACTGAGCTTCCACGCTATGACAATATTCACTAACAATAACAAGAGTTGCTTTTGATCTGAGTCAAAGGGCTAAGAGGTGACATCTTTTATTGTTTGGGGCACTTGAATAGTAATATCTCATTGTTACTTTAATTTCAATTTCCTGTTAAAATTTTTGAGCATTTTATCAAATGCTTATCAGTCATGTGGATTGTCTTTTATTTCTGTTACTTGACTGCCTGTTTGTTTTATTCATTTTTCTGTTAGGGTATTCCTTTTCTTTTCAAATGCAGCTGTCACTTGTTTCTTTTGCATTTTTTCTAAAAATGTTATTAGTTATTTAATTGTGTGTGTATGTATTTGTACGTGCACATGTTTACATTGCCCACAGAGGCCAGAACAGGCATCAGAACTCCTGGAGTTATAGGCAGGTGTGATCTGCTTGATCTGGGTGATTGTAATCAACTCAGGTCCTCTAGAAGAGCAATAAGTGCTCTTTACTGCTGAACCATCTCTCCAACCCCTATTTGTATCCTAATCCTATTTCTGTCATTATTATTGTTATTTTAATTTATCAACTCTATGGTTTATCATCTGAATATATTTTTTGTTTCATACCTTAATAAAGTTAACACATGTATCTTTTCATAACATCATTTTTCTTCTTTAGCTTTGAAGGATTATATATGGTTATATTTAGTCAGTGGTTGTGGATAGCCCCAGAATTAGTTACCAAGGGGAATGGCAACAATAACAGAATTGTTCTTTGCCAGTGCACAAGAACAGAAATCACCAAAATAACCATGACTTAAAGGGGATAGAAGCTTATTTATTTTATGCAACCTGGCCTGGAAGCAGCTAATCCAGGACTCTTAAGTGTATACAGATCAAGTATCTACTATCTTGATGATCTATAACCATGGCTTTCATTCCCTGGATAAAGTTACAGTTCAAATTCTGTTGGAGAACCAGTTATTTTCTCTACTTACACTTAGAAAAACAAGAGATTAAAAAGAACTGCGCCTTCCAAGACTATTCCTAGTAACTGTCTACCATTTGCATTTTCAACATATAAGCACCAAGGATGCTGATGTGCCTCTGGCCGCTGGTGGCAAGCCTCATCCCAACTTTGAACCTACATATATGTTAGGAAATAGTTAAGAAAATGAGGAAAATTAATTGGGTCATAGCAAAAGAAATTCAAATTGATAATTAGTTAAGATATATTTATTAGTATAAATCAATATTTATTGGCATATGAATAAAATTGAAAAATATTAATACAAATAGAACTTAAAAGGAGATATAAATGTCTGTTTGAAAGTAAACTTGTATTTTTCATATAGCAACCAACAAAGTAGAAAAGACTTATGCTATCTGTTTTTGCTTTTATTTATTTGATTCAAACTGAACAGTAAAGAATTAAAAAATACTTTTAAAAAAGGAGAAAAAAACTAACCAAGCAGCAGAAAGAAAAACCAGAAACTTGAATTTACTGAAGGAATAGAGGAAGACGGTGAAAGATGGAAAAAACTTGCTGGCACGTGGAGCACAATGCATTATTTTAAAAATTATGGCATTAAAGGATTTATATGATTAACTATAAATTTGTGACAAACATAGATATTTTCAGACTAATGATTTGGTGTAAAACATAATTTTATGAAAAAATTGTGATATTTTAAATACATAGATTATGAACCCTTGGGCTCACTTACAGTATTCTGCTGAGTTTATTTCTCATAGCCTCTCTTTTCCAACACAAGCATTCCCAGATATTACTGTTTTCTATTGTCAGGTAGAAACTGATGTCTTCATAGACGATGCTTGTTTACTTGGCAAAGTATCAACCAGAAGTAAACCAGTACCACTATAAACAGAAGATAGCCCTTCTGCTACCTACTGCTTATCAGAAAACAGATAACAATTGTCCACACTTCACACTCAGTGATCTCAGCAATCAAGAAACTTCTTTTCAAATCTGGTCAAATTACCAAAGAAAGAGCTTGCCAAAAGAAAACAAAACAACAGCAAAAAAAAAAAAATCTACATTCCATCTAAAAGGGTTGATATTGCTAGATGTTTTTCAATGAGTGATATAATGTAAAGGAATAATTTCTGTTGTTTTATGACTATCCTATACATTTACAAATTAAAAATCAATATAGTTGACTTTATCTTTAACAGGTAAAGACACATGAAACCTGGGTTACAGTATGGACTAATATCTGTTTGCCTCTGGCTCTAAAAAGATGACCTCCAAAATAGATTGTGCCAAGGTCTACTGCATAGTAATAAAAAGTATACAATTTTTTTTAAAAAGCAAGTCACATCACTAAATTTGAGTTATTAAAATGTTCTATAATTAGAAGTAAGGGCCTAAGACTGCCAAACTTGTCTCTTTTCATTTTATCATTTTATCACATGTAATAATGACTTTCCAAAAAAGAAGCAAATATCAATTATAAACTTCTCATTTACAATCCCAACATCTCTCAAAAACGTCATTCAACAGGATGACTTCTCTCATGATGAAGCTATACACTAGTGATTGAACTAGGCCATTAAAGCTAGACCCATAGAGCAATGTTTTGATAAACCAGCTCTCCGTGAAGTAGTTTGTTAAACAATGTGTGACACCAACAAGCACATTTAACTTTTAACACATACATATCAGTTACATGATGTATGTTGTGAGGTATATCCAATATGAAGTATTTGCATTTGTATTTAATGCATACTACATACTAAGCAACATGGTAACCTTTTCAATATGGCATTAATCTTTCTCTTCTACAATTTAATTTTGTTTTCTTTTCGTGTTCCTATTCTCTTGGAAAGTTAATGTGCTCTGATCTCTCAGCTTAACTCACGATACATTTATTGAGTAGCTGGATCTTATCTTGTCACAGGATGAACATCAGGGAATAAGGCAAGTATCTGTTTTGTTTTAGGTCTCTAATACCCCAGAAGCTTATGTGTTGAAGACCTGCAGCAGTGCTCAGAGGTGGGCCTTAGGGAAGTGACTGGATCATGCAGGCTCTGACCTAAGTGAAAGGGTTTATCCACTTATATACTCGTAACTTAACTGGGATACTGAGAAATGATAGAAAATTTAGGAGTTATGCCCTTGTAGGAAGAAGCTCCTATTGCAACATTTCTTTGAAAGGTACATTTTGTCCCCCGGCCCCATCGTTTCTCTTTGCTTTCTGGCTGTTATGAGGTGAGTATTTTTTTTCTGTTTCACATTTCTGCCATGATGGACTGCCTACTTTATGAGCCTAAAAGGCAATGAGCTTCCTAAGCATGGACTGACTTTTCTGTTGCTATGAATCAAATCCTTGAGTTTCTCAGGTATTTTGTCTTAGTGACAGAAAACTAACACAAAATTTATCCTTAGGAAAATCACCCACTAGAGCAGAAACACCTAGACTTGTATCGCAACCTCTCTACAAATTATTTGAAACAGGTTAATAATTGCAGTGCTCATATTTTCCTGCTAATTAGAAAAATATTAGCACAGAGTTTGAATTACTCATGCATCATCACAGGACTTGTCCTCTTTCACCAAAGTTTTCTCTTGTGGAAGGAATTTGCTGAGACCTAGTCAAAAGATTGAGCCCATCGGATCTATCCCAAAGTGTTTTGCTTTGATGTCAATGAACATAATTATCGAGCTGAGGAAAAGGTGATGACTGAGGTTCTGGTTTCCTGATTTCATCAACAAGATTTAGAAAAGAGATCAAATGCAATGAATCTAAATTAGTTGATATTTCTTCTCAGAGAATGCATTCTGAATTAAGTCAGAGCAAAGGTGTTTCCTGTAATAAGGAAGCAAAGAGATCCCATTAAGCCAACAGCGACTACTACTAAGTTCTCATTAGATCTGTCTACCAAGCCAGTCCCACAAAGCAGCCCTGCTTAGCCTTTACGGGTGACCTAGGCATCGATACTTCCCAATGCTTCATCACATCCCAAAAGAGGCAAAGCTTGCCCCACGTTGACTCAGTTTTATTGAGAAAACTTTATGATTTGATGTTGCTCTAAACAGCATTCGTTTCCTGTTCCATACCTTTACAATGCATGGGATGTATTTCATCACTGCTATTTTGTGTTGAGCATATCTCAGAACTTCTCAATATGTACAATACACTATTGGGGGGGATAATAAAACTATGCCACTGCGGATAAAACTTATTTTGCCTTATGGGAAAGAATACAGCCTCTGAAATTAGATATAGCTTAAGTGTAAATACCAATTTGTCTTCTTGAACTTGAAGGTGTTCTTTGTTCACTGTATGATGTAGCTTTCTCATCCACAGCACATCTCTGAGCTAGACTCCTTCATAGTTCTGTAACAAAATAGTGCATGAGAGTAATTTATGAAGATCAGGTTATTTCTTCCATTTCTGGGAGGCTGAGATGCCCAGGTCTAGGACCTGGCCTCTGAGTCAAAAGATTCTAGAGCTGATATCATTTAAACCTTTCTGGAACATCACATAGGAATATCTCATTACCAATTTCATTTCATTTCCCTACTAATCTTTTTTCTCATTTTTTCAAATGCTTAACAGTCATGTGGGTTGCCTTTTATCTCTTTTGTTTAAGTCACCTGTTTATTTTATTCATTTTTCTGTTAGAATATTCTTTTTTCAAATGCATTTGTTCCTTGTTAATATGACATTTTTAAATAAAATGCTGTTATTTATTTAAGTGTGTGTGTATATATATATTTGTGTGTGTGTGTGTGTGTGTGTGTGTGTGCGTGCATGCGTGTGTGTGTATTTGCACATTGTTGCAGTGCCCACAGAGGCCAGAATAGGCATCAGACCTCCTGGAGACAGAGTTATAGACAGGTGAGATCTGAATCATGTGGACACTTCGAATCAACAAAGGGCCTGTGCAAGAGAAGCAAGTGCTCTTAACCCTTGAAACATCTCCCCAGGCTCCGTTTTGTATTCTAATCCTATTTCTGTCATTATTATTATTATTTTAACTTATCAACTCTATGGTTGATCATCTGAATTTATCTATGTTTTGTTTCATACCTTAATAAACTTAATCACATGTATCTTTTCATAACATCATTTTTCTTTAGTTTTGGAGGATTATATATGGTTTTATTTAGTCAGTCAGTGGTTGTGGATAGCCCCAGTATTAGTTACCAAGGGGAATGGCAACAATAACAGAATTGTTCTTTGCCAGTTCACAAGAACAGAAATCACCAAAATAACAATGACTTAAAGGGGACAGAAGTTTATATATTTTGCGCAACCTGGAAAGATATAATAATCCAGGGCTCTGTTTTTTTTTTTTTTTTTTTTTTTTTTTTGGTTTTTTTTTTTGTTTTTCGAGACAGAGTTTCTCTGGAGCCTGTCCTGGAACTAGCTCTTGTAGACCAGGCTGGTCTCGAACTCACAGAGATCCGCCTGCCTCTGCCTCCCGAGTGCTGGGATTAAAGGCGTGCGCCACCACCGCCCAGCTAATCCAGGGCTCTTAAGTGTATAAAGATCAAGTATCTTTTCTATTGGTCTATAGTCATGGCTTCCATTCTTTAGGTAAAATTCCACAATCACTGATGATTAATGTTTGTTTTCAGGCATGTTCCAGCTATCACCACTTATTAAAGATATTAAAGAATAAAAGTAAACTATAAAGGACTTAAGGAATCTGCTTCATGAAAGACACCAAGATTAACAAAAATTTAAGAAGGACCTTTATTAGATGTTACAGAGACTTCCAACGACCAGGTTTGAAATCAGATAGATAAATGCATCCCTCTATATACCAGGACACCCATGTTGAAAGAAAAATTCTCATTTAGGATGCTGCAATAAAAGGATGGACACAGCTGCAGTGGAGAACTTATTAACTGTAGGTGACTTAATTCAAGCATCGTTTATTACAAGATATGAAAGGGTATGGTAAGTTGTTCACATGCTGATATGAATACAATGAACTTTTAAAAAGCCTTAATTATGTGATTGTGGAGGAAAATTACTTAACAGATGAATACCTTCCAAGTAAATAAAACTTTCTCTTTTCCAGAAATGAATACCTGAAAGAATTGATTCTCAGAGATTGAATCAATGCTAGGTTTCAAGGATATTGGGGATACACAAAGGTTTTGCTACAGAATGTGGATGCTTCCTGCCCTTGTCCTAAAATTTTGCCTGAGGTAAATAATGGATTACTTTTCTTGGCTGAGGAGATCCCAAAACAAACTAATGCTGATTCTTTCATATGGCTATTATAATCACTCTCAATGTAGGTCTACAATGAAAAGAACCAAGGAAACTATGAGAACTATAACATGGTCAGATTCAAGAGGAACAGAACACAGGAAATTTATTGTTGGAGCCAACGCTTTTGTTGAAAGAGATAAGGAGAGGCTTGGTGAAAAATGGAATAAAAGGAGAGCTGCCCACAGGGCTAGATCCACCCAACTAAACTTGTAAAAAGGAAATGCCTGTTATGCCCAGATCACAGAGTCCCCTAAAAACCAACTAAGAGACTGAGTGCTGTATGTAAAAGTAAAGAGCCTTTATCCAAGCTTAAGCTTGGACTCTCAATTTGTCTAACACTGTAGTTGAGAGCAGAGAGTCCCAAGCCCAATAGGAGTAATGTTTATATCATAGTAGAGGTTGGGATGAGGGGATTTCCAGGTTTCAGGAGTCTGAACATTTGTCCAGGGGTCTTGCCAAAAGAAGAATGGAGGAGTCCTGTGCTCATGGACATCTGCTGATCTTTGGCTTCCCCTTAGATGCTGGCTGTCCCTGGGTGGCATTACCTTATGGCTTTTTTTCTGGAACTTAGTGCTGCCTGCTATGATGGCTGTGTGTCCTGGGCCCCATTATGTGTGACCATATTTCCCTGGGCCCCACATGTGGGGCCAGGTTGCCCAGGGTCCCACAATGCCTAGGGAAATTTTCTGCTTCTAAAACAAAATAAAGCTTACACAATAAAGGAAAGCTTATGCAAATGTAATTAAAGGAGGGGGCCAGGCTCCTTCAAAAGTGGGTAGCCACACTTGGCAGTGTCATCCAAATGGTTCTGCCCTTAGAGTCAGGAAGGATTGTAGAATCTTTCTCTGTTGTTAAGGAAAGCTGCTGAAGCCAGGCATGTTTCAGGGAGTTCCTGTATAAAGGTCTTAAGAGGCCATTGTGTGAAACTATTGATGGAGGAGGGTCATCTGTCTATGTGTTACTTTCATTGGTTAATAAAGAAACTGCCTTGGCCCTTTAATAGGATAGAAAATTAGGTAGGCGGAGTAGACAGAACAGAATTGTGGAAGAAAGAAAGCAGAGTCAGGCAGACGCCTCAGGCAGTGGCCATGCCTCTCCTCTCTGAGAAGGACACAGGCTAAGATCCTTCCTGGTAAGCTACCACCTCGTGGTGCTACACAGATTACTAAATATGGGTTAAAGCAAGATATGAGAATTAGCCAATAAGAGGCTAAAACTAATGGGCCAAGCAGTATTTAAAAGAATATGATTTGTGTGTTGTTATCTCGGGTATAAAGCTAGCTAGGCTGGAGCCGGGAAGGAACGCATCCCGCTGCTCCTTCTACAAACTATGAAAAGGGACTCCTGGATTGCCTTGGCGACTTCAAGGTGTTCAGGGTACCAGAGCTGTGTGGTTTCCATGAAGGAGAGCTGCAGAAAGAGCCTGGAACCATTCCATAGAGAGAGGTGTGCTACAGTCATCAAGCTGGATAGACAGAACTGCCCAAGCTTGTTGACACCAGATGAAGAACTACTGTATTTGGAATTTTCCCTGCTGAGTTTCACTCTTACTAGTTTAATATTCCCTCATTATGCTCCCTTTTCTCCCTTTTGGAATGGTAATGCATATTCTGTGCCATTGTATGTTAGAATTATGCAATTTGATTTTCATTTTGCAGAAAGGTTACAATTAAGAGATTACCTTGATTCTCAAAAGAGAGTTTAGACTTTAAAACTGTTGAGATTATGAAAGACTAAGGGGACTTTTGAAATTACAAGAACTTCATTGTAATAGGGCCACAAGCCTATGGGGCCAGAGAGTGGAATGTGTTGATTTGGATAACAATGGCTCCAATAGGCTTGTACATTTAAATATTTAGTCTCCTGTTGTTGGAATTGGGGGACGGGGGTCTGATGTATGGTTTGTTGGAGGGAGTGTATCACAAGTGGTAGGATTTAAAGTTTCCAAAGTTCTCACCATTCCCAGTTAGCTTTCTTTACCTTATGCTATGGATCAAGATGTAATCTGTGAACTACTGCCCCACTGCAATGCCAGCCTGCCTGTTGTTATGGTCTGCCACCATGTTGTTCATGGACTAATCCTCTGAAACTGTCAGCTCCCAATAAAAGATTTTATCTATAAGTTCCTTTGGTCATGGTGTCTTATCACAGCAATTTAAAAGTAACTAACTTACACATTAATAAAAATTACCTAACAATGCATTTCTGATTGCATTATTAAACATACTTTTGAAGCATCCTTGTTAAATGATGGATATATATATATATGTATATATATATATATATATACATATATATATATATGGCAAGGGTCTAGTCTCTCTATTTTCAAAGTAAATGAATGTTAACTACATTTTGAATTCTCTGATGTGAACTTTGGTGATTATCATTCACATTTCTTTTTTTATCTTGTGTTCTCACTAGTATTCTGTAAGTGAGTCATAAGATGATTTTGGCAGCAGCTGGAGAATAATGTATCTCAAGGATTCCTCAAATGCTCATGGAGTGGTTGATAATACAAAAAGTTCTTCAAATTTACAAGTTTAACTTTTACAGATAAAATTCTTGTATTAAAGAACTACTTATTTCTCTTTCTGAAATTTTTCTTTACTTCCAAACAGGGAATGCATTACTTTTTTTTCTACCCTCTTCTAAGATGTCAAGGCAAGACCTGACTTTAAGTAGAAGTCACTTAATGTCCTCTGGGGGAAAATACAGTAGTGTTTTTCACTTTGTAATTGTGAATTGTAATTTCACTGTGTAATTCACTACTGATTCGTTCTAGTTGTAAATATAGATTCTACTATATGTTATATATTTTCAACTATATTCTAAATTACATGGATTACGAAATCATAATAAATGTGTGACACATGTGCAGCACTGTGGTGAGGTGATATTTTGTTTGTAAAAATAAAGCTTGCCTGAAGATCAGAGGGCAGAGCTAGCCACTAGTTAATCATAAAATCCGGAGGTCTATATAGACAAAAAGGAAGTGATATGATTGGGAGAAGAGAAAAAGTGATAAGGCAGGAGGACACAGAAACTCAGTCTCTTTTTGACTGGAAGTTGAGCAGGGAAGGTGGCTGTGGCTTTGCTCCTTCATCTCTCTGATCTCTCAGCATTTTCCCCTTTATCTGACTTTGGACTCTTATTATTGAGACCTATTAGAACTCGTGCTACATGGTGCTATTTTTGAGTACACATGAACAAAAATCTACTACTTCAGATATAAGTCTAAGAAAGACTAAGGTAACAACAGTGCCATCAAATTCCAAATTGATGAACCAATTACTTTATTGGGGTTATATACAGGAATATGGATTATGGGTGAGGGGTTACTTACAGTAGCACAGATGACTCAAAGGCAGATGCATCTACAAACACCCTCTCCAGTATGGGTGATGACTCATGAAATCTGGAAACCTGGCACTTTCTGCACAACTCGCAGGCAGCTCAGGAAGTAGGAGAGCTTCTTTCTATAGTAGTCCTTACTATATACAAAACCTCAAAGAGTGAGGGACCTCATAAATGCTAAGCATTACAGACATATTGAGATTTGTGCATTGTTTCCTTCCTAAGTCCTAAGAAGCCTCCCTTCAGAACTTTCAGACTCTTAGGGTGCTGTGGTCTGGAATAGAATGTTATAGTTCAGAGGAAATTCCTGTAAAATGCATGTATTCTATACATAGGGTCCCAATTTATACATGTTTGTGGCTTTGCCAAGTACCAAGAACTTTCCAGAAAAACACTACTAACTATTCCTCATACATTTTAGAATTGATAGTCTTCTCAATAAGTGACAGGAAAAATGGACATCCACATGCAGAAAAATGAAAGCAATACTTATTCCCCAATAATTGCAAAAAACTTAAATGAATCAAAGACTTAATTTAAGTCACATAACTACAAAACCAGTAAAAGAAAAGAGAAGTGAAATGTTTCAAAATACCAGAATTGTTAAGAATTTTATGGATAAGATCTCAGAATTACATTGAAAACTTCTGCAGACAAAGAAAATAATCCACAGAATATAGAGACAACTTACAGCATGGAAGAAAATATTTTGAAACTATTTGTCTAACAAGGGTCTGTAGAAGACTTCCAAAACTCAAAAGAAAACCAAATAGCATATGCAATAGACCTAAATAGACATTCATATGTATGGTAGATATGTGAAAGAAAATGGCTGATCATCATTACCTATAAAGGAAATAGAAATCAATCCACAATTAGATATCACTTTCCAACTAAAAATGACTTTTATTTAGGAGACTAATGACTTTTATTTAGGAGATGTGCTAGTGAATATATAATGCAAAGGGAACAACTCTTGTTAATGGGGTTTAAAAGGTAAACATAGAAGACACAGTTCAGTAAGATTTTCTTAAAAACTTAAAATTTGAACCACCATAAGATCCAGCATAAGAAAATGCAGTCAGTAAATATACCAATCCCATGTTGATTGTAGCACTTCACATCATAGCAAAGAAATTGGGAAAGTGAATATTAACTAATGAACTTTTGCAGAATATTTATTTACACTGTGTTGCTGGAGCTCCTTCTGCTCCTTTAGCCAATAGCCGCTGAGATACCAGCCCATTGGGGCGTGGTCTCTCTTTTTAAAAATGCGGCCACTTCCCTCCGCTCGCTCTCTGGCTTCCGGCTCCGCTTCTGACGACTAGGCTCCCTTCCTGATTGCGCAGAGGGCTGTTGTCTGGGACGGTGATCTGTAAGTTTTTTCCCCTTTAAATAAATAACCATTCTATTAATCATAATTCCAAACTGGTGTGGGATTGTTTGTGATTTACGCCATCATCTGGCGCCCAACGTTTGGTTTTAGGACCCCTCCTTTCCCCGCTCGGCTGCCTGCCGCCAGCGCGGCTTGGCGCGAGCCCTCCCTCCCTCGGCGGCGGCCTGTGCCTTGTGCGTGGAGACAGCGTTTAATGTAAATTACACACGGTGGCTTTCCTTGCTGAAATTCTTTATATTTTCTCTTTACACGCCTCAGATTGACTCCAAGTCCCCACGCACCGTATCGTTTGCCTCCCCACGTGGATTTAAACTCCACAGGCCCACACAGTCTCTGCCCGCCTGGCCTACTCCTTTCTGAGACGCTTTTAAATCTCCCTTGCAAGCGCAACGCTTGGGTGGCGCAAACCAGCGTGCAGGCGGTTGCTGAAAAACTGCAACCCCTCAGGGTGACTCTGTCACGTGGAGGCCATACACAGCTGCGGCTTCCAGGTTACTCTTCTTTTCCCTTGGATTCTGGGTTTCTAGTTCTGTGTATGGAATTGATTTAATTACATTTTCTTTGTTGAGCAACTCGCATTTCCCAGTTTTTAACAAATACTAAGGCGGACACTGAAACAGGACCCCGTTTTAATCAACTTTGCAGCGGTTCTAGTCGCAACTCTGCAACAGCACCACCGGCTGGATAATAGGTAATATGGCAGTTTTCGTTTCCAACGCAAATTTTACTGTTTTGTTTATTAATACATTGGACTATATCATGCAAGGTTTATATGATTATGGGGATACCTTAATTTGCTTGTTACTAGGTTGCAGTTTTATTTTCCATATTCTATCATTAAGGAAGAATAAGGCACTCGTAAGAACCATACAATCTCTACGGACTAATAATGAACAACTAGTAGAAAGGATTAAAATTATTGAAAATCAGAGGTTATCTGAACAAGTGGATACTATGATAGACAAAATTGACTCCATATCCAAGGGTACTAGGAAGTTACCTGAAAGGGTTCAGGCTGTTGAATTTGATGTTCAGACGTTATCACAAAGTTTTGATAAGGTAACAGACAGAATGTACCTCCAAGATGGGAATCTACATGATATACAAGAAAAGTTTAAAGAGGACATATTATCTTTGAAGGAAAAAATTAAAACTTTGGAAACACAAGTACAGAATAGAGACCAAAAATTTGATACCTTAGTGAAATCACTAGAAACACATACAGGTCAGGAGATTCAGGATTTAAGAGAGATGATGATAAAAAGATTTGAAAAGATTGAAGAACTTATTGGAGCTGGTGAACAGAGTAAGGAGGCACAAGGACAGGCTACAATGCCACCACCAGCTATTAGAACTGGCTTACCCAGGGTTTTAGCGACATACCCTGTAATTAATTCTGACAAAGCATCAACTTCCAAAGGCTCAAAGGGAGTCAAAGATGCTAGATGGAAGCCAATAGAACTGAATGATCTAAAAGAAATTAAGCAGGCTGTTGTTAATTATGCCTTGCACTCTGCATTTGTTAAGGAAATGATAAAGACTTGGGCCTCTAATGTCAGAGCTACCCCCCATGATTTCTCTCAGTTAGTGTCTGCAGTTTTAGATGATGGACCTTCCTTGATGTTTGGAATTTATTTCAGAGAAGAATCCAAACATATGGAACAGCAAGGAAGAGCAAAAGGTGTGGAGGTTTCCCAAGATCAAATTCTTGGTGTAGGAGCATATGCTGATCCACAGGTCCAAGCTCTTTACGACGAAGAAGTATTATGTCTATGTCACCAAGCAGCCTTAAATGCTTGGAATAGGATACAAGATCCAGCGAAAAGGGTCGAATCATATACAAGGATTAGGCAGGGATAGAGAGAACCCTTTATTGACTTTTTGCAAAGATTAATTAAGGCTCTGGACATAGGGGTAACAGACCCAGAAGCTAGACGAATACTTCTTGAATCTCTAGCTTTTGAAAATGCAAATGTAGATTGCAAAAAAATAATTGGGCCTTTAAAGTCTAGATCAGCACCTATGGATGAATGGATTCAGCATACGATGAATGTTGAGACATTTAGCTATAATGATGAATCTTGGGTAGGAGAAGCAATTTCCAAAGCAATGAGGAGACATCAAACTGCCAGGTGTTTTAATTGTGGTAAATTAGGGCATCTGCAAAGGGATTGCAGACAAAGAACTTCTAGGAATAATATCTCCTCTGGGAATGACAAAAATAGGAGACCTCGGCCTTCAGGTATATGTAGGAGATGCGGTAAAGGCCGACATTGGTCCAACGAATGCAGGTCAACAACAGACAGACAAGGAAACCCGATACCATCGGGAAACCCCTTGAGGGGCCTCTCGCAGGCCCCCAAGCCAACAGCGGCCCAGTCATTCCCAGTCACAGTGGAGAACGTGCCTCACCAAGAAAACTAAAAGCTCCAATTTCTGCTGTAAAAAGTAATACTGGTCTAAATGATGAATTACATGTGGAGGACGAGTCAAAAAATCCAGTAGGACAGAGTAAACGTATATTTTGGCAGACTTCTATTAATGATCAAAGA
The DNA here is from genome assembly GCF_903992535.2 of Arvicola amphibius. NCBI lineage: Eukaryota > Metazoa > Chordata > Mammalia > Rodentia > Cricetidae > Arvicola > Arvicola amphibius. The sequence continues at coordinate 49,921,805 of NC_052056.1, read as the reverse complement.
CCAAAGCTAAGAGTCTGTATAAATGGCATTTTTATTGAAGGCTTATTAGACACAGGTGCGGATGTAAGTATCATTACTCCAGAATCTTGGCATCTGAATTGGCCTCTTCAAGAGGTAGATGTTCAGTTCCTGGGAATTGGAACCCTGTCTCGTGTAAAACAAAGCACAAGATGGGTCGAATGCATAGGGCCTGAAGGGCAAATAGGAAGACTAAGGCCATATATAGCCAATATAGCAATAAATTTATGGGGCTGTGACCTGCTACAACAATGGAATACCCAGATTAACATTCCTGCAGTCTCAGGAACTCATAATTCTGGGAAGGATGTAATAAAGTACCATGCACAAAGGTCACCAGCCATTCAGGCTGTACAAGAACATAAAGCAACTAACAAACCTTTAGAGGTACCAATAGCCCTACCTTTAAAATGGCTAACTGAGAAGCCAATATGGGTTAAACAATGGCCTTTAGCTGAAGATAAATTACAGGCATTGGAACAGCTGGTACAAGAGCAACTAGATGCTCACCATATTGAGGAATCAACCAGCCCTTGGAATTCTCCTGTGTTTGTTGTAAAAAAGAAATCTGGTAAATGGAGAATGGTGACAGATCTAAGAGCTGTCAACAAGGTAATTCAACCTATGGGCCCACTACAATCTGGAATTCCTTTGCCTTCTCTATTACCAAAAGGATGGCCTCTTATAGTTATTGATTTGAAAGATTGTTTTTTCACTATACCTTTACAAGAAAAGGATAGAGAAAAATTTGCCTTCACAGTGCCTACTTATAATAATTCTCAGCCTACTAAGAGATATCAATGGACTGTCCTCCCACAGGGAATGCTCAATAGTCCCACATTGTGCCAATATTTTGTAAGTAAGCCATTGGAAATAATTCGTAAACAATTTCCCAAGTCAATAATTTATCATTATATGGATGACATTTTGTTATCTGATTCAAATAAAGATACTTTAGAAAGGATGTTTGAAGAAGTAAAGAAAGTCTTGCCTAAATGGGGATTACAGATTGCCCCTGAAAAAATTCAAAGAGGAAATTCTATTAATTACCTAGGTTACAGAATAGGGTTAGAGAAAATTAAAACGCAAAAGGCACAAATTAGGAGAGACAGGTTACAGACTCTTAATGACTTTCAAATATTGTTAGGAGACATTTCCAGTCTACGACCAGCTGTTGGGATAACACCTGATCTAATAGTTCATTTAAACAAAACCTTAGATGGTGATAAAGATTTGAATAGTCCCAGAAAACTGACAGCTGAAGCAGAAAAGGAACTGACAATGATTGAGGAAAAATTACAGGAGGCACATGTGGATAGGGTGAACCCAAATCTTAGCTGCATCCTAGTCATATTGCCTTCCAGAATTTCTCCTACAGGGATTTTAATGCAGAGGGAAGATACTATTTTAGAGTGGATATTTATGCCTAATAAACCAAGTAAAAAATTAAAAACTTATGTGGAAAAAGTCTCTGAATTAATTATAAAAGGTAAGCTGAGACTTCGTCAACTAGCAGGTATAGACCCAGCAGAAATTATAGTGCCTTTTACTACTGAGGAAATAAAAAAGTTATGGGAAGATAATGAACCATGGCAAAGAGCTTGTGCTAATTTTTTGGGAGAAATTAACAGCAACTATCCCAAAAGTGATAGACTTAACCTCATAAAGAGAACTTCTTGGATTCTTCCTAGAATTGTACGTGATGCTCCAATAACTGGAGCCCATACGTTTTATACTGATGCAAATAAATCAGGGAAAGCTGGTTACAAGTCAGATGAATTGAGTAAGGTGGAACAAAGCCCTTATAATTCTGTCCAAAAGTCAGAATTATATGCCATTCTTATGGTGCTAAGGGACTTTAAAGAACCTCTTAATATAGTTACAGATTCACAATATGCTGAAAGAGTTATCTTGCATATTGAAACTGCTGAATTTATTCCAGATGACACAGAATTGACTTCATTGTTTATCCAGGTACAAGATATAATTAGGAATAGGCTTTGTCCAATGTACATAACACACATCCGGTCCCATACGGGTCTGCCTGGTCCTCTAGCACAAGGTAATGCAGAGATTGATCAATTATTGATTGGAAGTGTGTTGAAGGCCTCAGAATTTCATAAAAAGCATCATGTCAATAGTAAAGGCCTAAAGAAAGAATTTTCCATTACATGGCAACAAGCTAAGGACATTATAAAGAGATGTCCTACTTGTTCTTTCTATAATCAAACACCGTTGCCTGCAGGGAGTAACCCAAAGGGTACTCAAAGGAATGAAATCTGGCAGATGGATGTGTTTCACTTTATGGAATTTGGTAAATTAAAATATGTACACCACACCATAGACACATATTCAGGTTTTCAATGGGCTACTGCCCTGAGCTCAGAAAAGGCCGATTCAGTAATCACACATTTATTAGAAGTTATGGCCATCGTGGGTATACCTGCACAAATAAAGACAGACAATGGTCCAGCATATGTATCTAAGAAAATGAAACGCTTTTTTGATTATTATAATATAAAACACATTACAGGTATACCAAATAATCCTACAGGTCAGGCAGTTATAGAAAGATCAAATCGTACTATAAAGGATATGCTGAACAAACAAAAAGGGACGGAAAATACCCCCAGAAATAGATTGCATAATGCTTTATTAACCTTGAATTTTCTTAACGCTAATGAGAAAGGAACAACAGCGGCAGAAAGACATTGGATAATGGAAAAGTCTGCTGAACTAAATCAACCAATTTATTTCAAAGATGTGCTGACCTCTCAATGGAAGCCAGGAGATGTGCTACGTTGGGGAAGGGGTTTTGCTCTTGTTTCCACAGGAGAAGAAAAATTGTGGATACCATCAAAATTAATAAAGGTTCGATTTGAAGAGGAGAAACCTCTTGGAAAGGTGAAATGACAGCTCATCCACAATGATGATATTCATACAGGTGGTAAGAAAAACATATAGAATGGGGGCAGGGTTCTGTTCTTATCTCCACAGGTAAACATTCATCTTTGAAAAATTCAAGGGACTCTGGATGTTTGAATTCTGACAGATGGGAAAATAACTGCCCAATAGGGATTATCAAGAAAACTGAATGGATTCTGTAAGTAGAATATACTAAATCATATTTCTAAATTTATAGAGCTGGTTTTGGAGTTGGACTCTGGCTCAGTCCCTCTCTAATTCCAAGCCTGTTGTTAAGAGAAAACCCAGAGTTTCTGGAGTTTCTGTCTCATGTCAAGAGCCATGATATGGGACAGAAAGAAATATGAGTTTAGAAAACATCTTTGCTTTTTTTCATACCTCTCATACTTTTCATTGAACATATCATGTCTTTCGTTGAATATATGTATGTCTGTATATGTCTATATGATTAATGTTTGAGCTTTTCACAATGAACAATGAGTTTTTCCTGCAGTGACATTTAAAGTTTCCAGGAAGAAGATGGGGCCCCATAACAACAACTCCACCTGGTTGATATGACGTCATGATACTGATAGCGCTACTACAAGACTACAAGACCTGTTTTGGGTACCAGCTGCACAAGACAGTTCCAACTTGGTTATTTGAAATGGTGCACATCTTGTACAACATTCTGGCCAGACCTACACAAAATACTCAGAGACTATTTGCAATTTTAAAAGATATTGATCTTGGAATTTAACCATCATTTTACTTTCACAGGATCCCCCAGAAAGACGTCGCCCCCATGACAGCTGGAAGTAATTCTAGAGGACGACGTCCCCTCTCCCCGTAAAGTTTGTCCTTGGGTTTAGGGACATTATTTAAGGGTTGATTATAATTAGTATATGGTTGAGGGTTTGGGGGTTAGGGGAGGAATTTTATAAGCTCAGGGATCTTTTTGAAAAAAAAAAGAGGGATAATTGGATGATGGGATAATAGATTTGTAATTGTGAGTTACTGTTTTTAGACAAATAATTTGGTATCAATTCTTGTATATTGATAAAAAGTTAAATTATATTGACTATTGTATGCATGCATGTTTCTACCTCTGTTTAAAACATTTATGTATTGATATATATTGTATTGATATATATATATATATATATATATATATTGTATGTATTTACCATATTGCATTGTATATTTGTACATTGTTTATATTTGGAGGTCATTGTCCTCATTTATTGCACAGTTGTTTATTGTCTTAGTCTTTACGTTAGATAGGTATTGAGAATTATATAGATCAGTGGTCATCTATGTTTGTCATTTATAATTAGACTAATCAGGTTCGTTAGATAAATAGAGATTATACTCAGAATAGATAGATAATCTTCAACCTCTTCAAAGAGCTGTAGAAAATGGCCTTTTAACTCAGAGTTTCATGGTAGACAAATAATTTGGTAGTGAGACACAATTGCTCCTGGCAACACCAATCTATTCCCGAGAGAATGTTGAGCACCAAAGACACTCCACGTGGAGCCTTTCTTCTTGGCAGAACTGGCCTTTGGGCAAAGAAATGCCCATACCTCAACCACTGACAGATACAGAGCATCCATAAATGGATAAAACAGGACTGTCATATCCTGCCAAGACAGGGTAAGATAGTTCTGAAAAGTTTCTTGCCTTTGAAAATGGTATGTCAGTTACGTTAGGCCTTAGCCAAAGTTGGTTGCTTCAACGCTGCAAACGTGACTTTGGGTGATTGTCCAGGTAGCTAGTTGTCTCTGTGATTTGTTACATGTTTTAGAAGTTGTTTGAATGCACTTCCTAATTACTCAGGTAACTTTATTTTCCTTCTCAGATCTTCGATGGGGTTGAAGACTATATAAATGTAGTTACTTTCCTCTCATGACTTGGCCAAGTTATTTATTATACAAGACTTAAGCTAGTTAGAATAGGATATCTGTGCTTATTGTATATAATTTCATAGTAGGTTTAGAACTCTCTTACTTAAACAAAAGGGGGAGGTGTTGCGGGAGCTCCTTCTGCTCCTTTAGCCAATAGCCGCTGAGATACCAGCCCATTGGGGCGTGGTCTCTCTTTTTAAAAATGCGGCCACTTCCCTCCGCTCGCTCTCTGGCTTCCGGCTCCGCTTCTGACGACTAGGCTCCCTTCCTGATTGCGCAGAGGGCTGTTGTCTGGGACGGTGATCTGTAAGTTTTTTCCCCTTTAAATAAATAACCATTCTATTAATCATAATTCCAAACTGGTGTGGGATTGTTTGTGATTTACGCCATCAACACTGTGTGAAGATGTGTCACTGTGATTGGGTTACTAAAGAGCTGAATGTCCAATAGCTAGACAGGAGTGGCTAGGCAGGACTTCCAGGCAAAGATGGGAACTCAGGGTGAATCTAGGCATGCAAGGGATGCCAATATGACTCTGAAAAAGTCAGATATGGGGTACAGAGGAGAGGTATCTGATCCAAGTGGCAGAACATAGACTAATAAAAACAGGTTAAATTATAAAACTAGTTGGAAAAAAAGCCTGAGCTAAGGCCAAGCTTTCATAAGTATTAAGTTTCTCTGCCATTATTTGTGAGCTGATAGCCCAAAGGAAAGTCTGGTGTGAGAAGTCCTTCTGTATATGTCTTGCTTTTATTGGTTAATGAATAAAGAAGCTGTTTTGGCCTGCGATAGGGCAGAATAGAGGTAGGTGGCAAAACTAAACTGAGTGCTGAGAGAAAGTAGGCAGAGTCAGTGAGACACCATAAAACAGTCAGAGACAGATGTGATGGAACCTTGCCAGTAAGCCACAGCCACATGGTGATACACAGATGAATGGAAAGGGGTTAATTTAATATAGAGTTAGCTAGAAAATGCTTAAGCTACTGGTCAAATAATGTTGATATTAATATAGATTTTTGTGTGATTATTTTGGGAGTCTGAGCAGCTGGGAAATGAACAGCAGCCTCCCACAACAAATTGGCACCCAACGTGGGGCTGTGAGCATAGGTTGCTCTGAATAGACCTCTGCTAAAGTCATTCTAAGAGGCTAGATCACCTGAGCAATTTATCTTCCTTGGTGTCTGGCCCCCTTTTCCCCTGAAAACACACAAACTTTTAAAGATAACATATATATGTTGGACTGGGTGGAGCCCAAAGGCAAATCAGCCTCAGGTCAAAGGGGGTTAGAGCTGGGTGCCAGTTCCATGTGTTGATCTTGCTACATGGTAAGGAGCCCAGAAGTTTTAAGGTTTCACTCACATGGTCAGAGGCATCTACAGGTATGCAAAAAGTCAGGTCCAGGCTGAGAAAGCTTCTGAACAGGTAGAGAATACTTTACAATGTACTTTGACGTTAAATTGGTTTAGACAGTTGTGAGAATAAGTCAAATGAGGATGGGAAATACAAGCATAGTCTGGACTTTGTTAACTTTGAATTTTTGGAATGTTGATGAGCAAAGGGCAAATGCCTCTGAGAGACACTAGATTATAAAAAAAATGCTAAGTTAAACAACCCTACATATTTTAAGGATGTGTTAACTTTAAAATGGAAGTCAGAAAATGTGTTGCATTGAGGGAGAAGTTATGCTTTTGCTTCTAGAAGAAACAAAAAGCTATAGATTTTTTCTAAATTAATAAAGATCAAATTTGACCTGAAAATCATGGCTACCAACATAAAGAAAAAAAACAAGACAGGTAATATCTAAGCTGATCCCTCAAAATGGGAGTAGCTCTGAGACTGGATGAGACATGAAAAATCTTATTGGCTACTGAGTTCTCATTACTTATTACATGCCATCAATTCATATGGCATGGATAGAGATTATATTACAGCTTGATTATGCAGTCCAATAGACTTATAAAGTTGGCAGTTGCCTTTTACCTGCTCAAACATCGACACAAAATCATCTTTAGCTGATTTGTGCATAATGTATATTCCATACTTATGTAAATGCACATATATATGTTATCTTTAAAAGTTTGTGTGTTTTCAGGGGAAAAGGGGGCCAGACACCAAGGAAGATAAATTGCTCAGGTGATCCAGCCTCTTAGAATGACTTTTGCAGTTTTGTTAAAATTCTACAACCAGAACAACTTCAAAGTTGCTATCCAAGATAGTCTGTCCTCACAGGTCACTCCAACCAAGAGTTCAAATAAGCCCTACCGTTTCCCATTGCATAAAGACTGGACAACAAATGATGCAGCTAGTTATGCTAGAGCTCAACCATTATCCCAATTTTTTTAGGGACTTCCAAAGATGCCATCATTCCCAGATATTGGGAAATAATTTTAAGAACATGATTCCCACATTCAAAAGAGGTGGAGTGGGTGATTCTTTTTTTATGGTCATTCAGTGGATATTTGTCATTGATTAGAGCAGTTAGTTGCAAGTTGTTATTGGTCATGGTCAGGGAGGGAACTAAACAAAAGAGGTTAGATTTAGGGATCTTATTCTGAAAAGAAAAAAGGGAGGATACTGGAATGATAGAATAAAATGGTAGATTATTAAATTTACTTTTAAACTAAAAGCAACTACTAGTCTTAAACATTCTACAATGGTATGAATTTTTGTATATTGGTACAAATTTAAGGTCACTTTTGTTACACTTTTGTTGATGGTATTGTGCCTATGCAGCTTACTTAAAAATATAATGTATAATTTAAAAATGCAGGATAGTAATTAGTCATTTAAAACAATCAAATTTGTAGTCATGTTAAGTATATTTTCAAGGTTAAACAGAGATATATTTTAAATATATAAATGGTCTTCAAACAATTCAGAGATAAAGCTTCTCATGACAATAAGACATGTCTGCTCCTAGCAGCACTAATTTATTTCAAGAAAGGATGATGGACATTGAAGAACCTCCATATGGAGTTTGTTTTCATGGTACCAAAGTTAAACACTGGGAAAGAAACTGCCCCTACCTAAACTGTGGACAGTATGCTGGACAAACTGGATAAGCAGGGCACAAAAATGTTGACTGCCAACTTTATCAAGACAAGGTAGGACAGTCCTTCAAAATTGCTGCTTCATAGAAAAGTCTGTCAGATATTCACAGCCTGTAGGCCAAAGGGGATGCTCCACCATTGTAAAGGAACCTTGTGTGACTGTCTAGACAGCCAGAAGTCTCTGTTGTTTCTATAGTAGCCTGTAGACCTAAGGAGATGCTCCACCAATGTAAAGGAACCTTGATTGAGTGTCTAAAGAGCCAGATGTCTCTGTTGTTTCTATAGTTTAAGAAGATGTTTAATCTGTAATTCCTGTTTACTCAGGTAATATTACATCCTTCTCAGGTCTTTGATGGTGTTGAAACCTATATAGTTATAGTTACAGTTATCCTTCTTACAAAATTCAGAAAAGAAAATAACAAAAGAGGTGGAAAATGTAAAAGGTTGAGATACATGAAAGCTTAAGTTGTTCATCTAAGTAAATTTTTTAAGATCTAAAAAGATTTTTTCCAGTTGTTAATACAATTTATGATAGAAATTAAATTAGGTACAAAACATTGAACTTAGCCAAGATAAGATAGATAAGGGAGTACTTTCTCCAAAATTGCCAAACACAAATGGCCTGGACATTACAAATGTAATTCTTACCTGATAATTTTTCTTATTATATATAGTTTTACTGTGTTAGAGTTGAACCTTTTTCCTTTTTAGAAAATAAACAAGAAATGTTGCAGAGTATTGTTTACACTGTGTGAACATGTGTCACTGTGGTTGGTTTAATAAGAATAGGTGGGACTTCCAGGCAGAGAGAGGAACTCAGGATGAATCTGGCACACAAGGGGTACCAGTGAGACATTGGCAATGTCAAACATAGAGTTCAGTGGAGAGGTAACTGAGCCATGTGGCAGAATGTAGATTAATAAAAACAGGTTAATTTAAGTTCTAAGACCTAGTCGGGAGAAAGCATAAGCTAAGGGCAAAGTTCTCTCTGTCATCATTTGTGAGCTGGTGGCCCAAATGAAAGTCCAACTACACATAAAGAAAATGTGTACATAATAAAATATTGATGATATATTTAAAAATAATACAGGAAAAATATAGAAAGAAACAACAATCATTTGATTATATAAATTAGCCAGGCATAAACAAATACTACATGGTGTCACTTGTGTGTGTGGCAGTCATCAGATATTGGGAAGAATCAAAGGAAAGATTGGCTAATTAATTAGAGTTAATAGATCTAGCGTGCTACTCTGCTGGTTAGTCTTCATTCTTGAAATCACTTGAAATGAGGGGACTTTAATTGACAAATTGCCCAGATCCTATTTGACTGTGGCCATATGTCTTGATTGCTCATTACTGTGGGAGTGCCCAGCCACATAACAAGCCAGTAAGCAGTATTCCTCTATGGTTATGTTTCAGGCTTCTGTCTTGAGTTCCTGCCCTGACTTCTGTCAATTATGTATTATGACCTCAAAGTGAAAGCTGAAATAAACATTTTCCTCTTCCAAGTTACTTTTGGTCAGATTGTTTTGTCAAAGCAATGGGAAGGAAACTGGGGTAACTACTTAAGTATTGTAGATAATGATAAAGTATTGTATATTTCTAAAATCCTAGAAGAACTTTAAATGTTTTATTATGAAGAAATAATGTTGAGGAGACATATATACCCAGGTTTAAACATTACAAAATGAATACATGATATGATGATATGATACCTAAAAATGTGCTCAAATTTTGCTTATATATCAGTTAATATTATTTAAAGTTAAATCAAAATAGCCTGATAAATATCTTATTTAAAACTTTAAATGACTGAGTCAGGTGCAATGGCACACCCTTATAATCCCTGGAAAGATTTTTTTTCTACTTCTACCTATTTACCTGTGAAGTTCATTTTTTAACAGCTTAATAATACTCCATTGTATAAATAAACCACATTTTCTTTCTTCTTTTTGATTTTTCTGAGACAGGGTTTCTCTATATAGCTTTGTAGCCTGTCCTGGCACTCAGTCTGTAGATCAGGCTGGCCTTGAACTCTCAGAGATCTGCCTGCCTCTGGGATTAAAGGCATGTGCCTCCATGGCTGAGTAAACCACATTTTTCTTTCTACTTTTCATTCATCTACTGAGGGACATGTAGCTTTTTAAAAATTGAATAGAGCAGCAATGAACATGGTTGAGCAAGTTTCTCTGTGCTAGGATAAAGTGTCTTTTGAGTATGTGCCCAAGAGTGGTATAGCTGTATCTTGATATAGATCAATTCCCATTTTCCTGAGGAACCACTACACTGATTTCTATAGTGAGACATGGTAGGCACTCCTGCTCCTCTCCCAGGGTAGAGATCTGGAATCAGATTCTACAACAACCACATGTTCTATCTGCCTGAATGCGACATCTATACACACCACCAGCTTCAATTGGTGAGTTTCCCCATGCTGGTCAGCTTAACTGTTTCTCTGAACCTGAGGAATTGACTATTGGGCTACCAGAAATCTTCTGGTGTTCCTAGAAATGTGGGGAAAGCCCCCAAGCATGGCGTTCTGTTGAGCCCTTTGCTGACAATCATCTCTACTTGCTTTCCATAGCTAAAATTGTGATTGGACAACCCAGGGTAGTCCACCCATGCTAGCACTGAACACTTTGGGCAGTGTGTTCATTTGGGGGCCCAAGGTCCCTCATATTTTTATTTTTCTTTTTCTCTTCATTTTTTCCCCTTTGAACCACTCGTAAGTGGGCCCTGCCATGAGAGACCACTTGGAGCAGACTCTAGCCTCTCTGGCTTCTGATTTGCCTGGACTGGAGCCAGTCAGGCTTCAAAAAGCCACCTGTAGAGATGTCTTCCTACAGGCTAGGTGGTGTCACTATTTCACAGCTCGCCTATAGAGAGGAGATGTCCTCCTATAAGCCTTGTGGTGTTGCTGTTCTCATGGGTTTTCATGGTTTCAGCTATGGGTAACAATCCATCAAAGATGGTCAATCCAACCTCCCCTCTGGAATGCCTTTTAGAGGCCCTGAAACCCCAAGCCTTAATGCCCTACTTACAGATTCCCACACTTGTCCATCTTTGCTTGAAAAAATGGCCTCATTACTGGCACCCTCTCCTCAGCTGCCCAAGGAACTAGCTGGGGGCATCTTCCTGGATACCTGGGAACCCCTCTAGAGTCAAGTCTCTGCCAACCCTAGAATGGCTCCCTTAATTAAGATATATAATTCCTTGTTCCCATATCCACCAAACTGGAAACTCTGAATGTGGCTGACGGTGGAGGAGGACTGAGAAACCAAGGACAACGGCGATGAGCATGAACTCTACAGCAAGGACGGGCTCACTGTGAGCCTTGTCAGTTTGGTTGCTCACCTTCCTGGACTTAGGGGGAGCTGGAAGGACCTTGGACTTAACATAGTGAAGGTAACCCTGATGGCTCTTTGGCTTGGAGAGGGGTGGAGTGGGGGTATGGGTGGAAGGGAGGGGAGGGAAGAGGGAGGAGGACAGGACGAGATGGAAATTTTTAATTAAAAAAATGAGAAAAAAATGGCCTCATTACTATTTTAGATAACAATTTAAAGTGGCCGCCTAATGGCACCTTTGATCCTGATATTCAACAGGAACTTTCTGACTACTGTCAGTGCACAGGTAGATGGAAGGAGTTTCCTTATATCCAAGCCTTTTACTATCTAAACTCTAAGCCCTCTGTCCTTGCCAGTTTTTCAACTGCTCACGTTACTGGCTATGCCATCTGAGCCAGAACACTCCACTTCCACTCTGGACCCAGCTAATGAATCCTCACATTTCTGACCTCAATGAGCAGCTACCAATGCTTCTTCAGCTCCCACTCTGGACCCCGCTAAGGAACCCAACCTTTCCAAGCTCAGCAGACAGATACTTTAACTTCTTCACTTCTCACCAGCTTACCACCTGCTTCAACACCACTCTGTCCTCATACCCACACCATGCAGGCTCTGCTGCCCTCTTCAGCTCCCCACCCCACTAACTATTCCATCAGCCCCATTGGATCATTCCTTCTTTCCAGTGCCAGGTCGCATAGCCACCTGGCTCTGGCATCTACTTTTATCCCTCCTCTCACATGCTCACATGTTGCTATGGAACCCAACCCTGACCAAGCCAAGCTGGCTGCACTTCTCCCATTGCAGGGCATGGATGGCATAGATGAATTGGTTAGGGTACATGTCCCCCCCTCAGAACTCTCCAATATAGAACAAAAACTCGGGTCCTATATGTCTAATTCTACCTCTTTCATAAAGCAATTCCAATACATTACCCAGTCTTATAATTTAATTTTTCATGGTATCTATATGATCCTATCTAATAATCTACTTCCTGAAGAGTGCAGGTAGTTTGGGAGCAGGCCAGACTATATGCAGATGTGGTTCACCAAATTCATGTAACACACCCCTTGGAGGCAGAGGCAGTACCTGAGCAGGAACCACACTGGGATTATAACACCCCAGGTGGAATTTTAGCTAGGGATCAGTTTTTTACTTGCCTTCTGGCAGGTATCTGTAAGGCTGCCCTCAAGCCAGTAAACTATAATAAACTCTCAGAGGTTACTCAGAATATGAAGGAAAATCCTTCTGCATTTTGGAATGCCTCACTAAAGCTCTTTTACAATATACTAACTTAGATCCAGAAACCACGGAAGGCAGCAAGTTACTCATGACTTATTTTTTCCTCAATGCTACCCTGACATTAAGACTAAACTTAGGCATTTGAAGAAAGGCCCTTTGACTTGAAGGGACATGATTGATCAGCAGTTATGATTAACCAGACTAGCTTTAATATATAATATTCTGCTTTAATAAAGGAAAGAAAGGGGAACTTACAAAAGCCAAGGTTCCAGCAAGGAGCACAGGAAAACAAAGAGAGGGCAGGCCACACACCCACAAGATTTTATAAGTAAATATTAGCCTAAGGAGCTAATATTTGTTTGTGTTTGCCTCACAAACAAGGTGATTGGCTGGGCTTCCTCTTCATTGATCCCACAGGCAGAAGTCTTAGAATTGGCTTTTAAGGTGTACTATGCAAGAAATGACAAAGCCTGTAATCATCACCGTCACATGCTAGCCATGGCCCCCCATCAGGCTTAGGAGACAAACTGCCCAATCCAAACATGCCCAGCTGCCCATGCTGCTTCCTTAACCCCTGTAGCTTGAGAACCACCAGACCCGTGTTTCAAATATGGTAAAACTGTGGGCCCGACCATGCTCTAATCCTCATCTTAGGCACATAAGACCTTATCCAAGATGCCATATGGAAGGACATTGGGTAGTCAATTGTCCTCATGCACATTGTGTTAGGAAGACATCAAACTCAGAAAATTCCTAAGTTGACCTTCTAGGCCTGGCCATTGATGAGTGAGGCTGCCCAGCTGGGCAATTGACCCAACCACAACCGTAATCCGTAACAGGGACCCATGGGTAAATATTACGGTATCAGGACAGTCCATCTCCTTTCTCTTGGACACCAAAGCCACATAATCGGTACTGAGGGAATTCTGGGGCCTACCTTTCCTAGTTTCCCTATTGTCAGGGTATGTGGACAGCCTTATCTATCTCAGCAGACCCCACCACTTAACTGTGTTTTTAGGGGTATTTATCTCACTCATTCATTTTTAGTTATGCCAACCTGCCTGGTATCTCTTATGGAAGATATTTTTTTTAGCAAAAGTAGGAACTTCCGTTTCATTTGCTCCTTCCATTCACCTTACTCCAGATTCATCAGAAGCTCCCATCCTCCCCCTTCTAACCTCCCAACCTCCCAGTTCTAATGTGTCTTTTCCTACACCAGCCTCTCATGTGGACCCCCTCATTTGGGACACCCCAAATCCCACTGTTGCTAAAAACCATACCCACATCCAATTACAAGATCCTACTAAATACATTACCCAAGCTCAGTATTTCCTCTCTCTCCAGAGCCTTGGGGGACTTAAGACTATTATCTCTGACCTTCTAAGAAAAAGCAACTTCACCCCACCTCTTCTCCCTTTAACACCCCTACACTTGCTGTTAAAAAACCTAATGGAACCTATTACCTGGTTCAAGACCTCTGGTTCATTAACTCCATAGTGGTCCCTGTTCATCCTGTAGTACCTAACCCTTACAACATTTCTTTCCACTATCCCTCCAGGAACCTCCCATTTCTCAGTTCTATAGCTAAAGGATGCTTTTTTCTCTATTCCTCTCAGCTCTTAATCTTAAAATATCTTTGCCTTCACCTGAACTGACCCTTCTCCTTCTATGTAACAGAGGAGGAATATGCCCTTGGGGTCCTATGACATCAGCTGGGACTTTCCTTTGCACCTGTAGCATGCCTGTCAAAGAAGTTGGACCACCTGGGCACCCTGCATATACACTTAAGTGGCTGCTTAGCTACTTATTCAGGAGTCAAAGAAACTAAATTTTGGGTCACCCACCACTGTCTTCTTCCACAACAATCTGTCCCATCTCTTAAAAACCCTACCCTCTTCCTGAGTTCTTTCCCTCCAGGTGGCACTAGCAGAAGATGCCACACACACTTTCCAGTCCAGCCCACCCCTTAATATATCAAATCTCCTACCTCAACCTAACATTAATTATTCCCCAACTCATTCCTGCATAGAAACTTTAGAGGATCTACTGCCCAACCCCTCACATATACAGGAGGGCAAACTGTCCCAGGCCACTTATACCTGGTACACAAATGACAGTTCCTTTTTATGTCAGGGGACCTGTAGAGCAGGCTATGCCATAGGGTCAGATACTGGGGTGGCAGAGGCAAGGCACTTCCTGCCCATACCACTAATCAGCAGGCTGAGCTAATAGCCCTTACCCATGCCTTTCAGTTAGCAAAGGGATAATCTTTAAATGTTTACACAGACTCCAAATATGCCTTTCATATCTTCTTGTCCCACACAGCTATCTGGAAGGAGAATGGGCTTATAATGATGAAAGGAGGATCTATAAGTACCTCATTTTATATTATGTACTTGTTAAAAAGCCTCCCATTTCCCCAAAGCTATAGGAATTATTCACTGTCAGTCTCATGAGACTGACAGTTCCATCATTCCCAAGGGAAATAACCAGGCTGACCAAGCAGCTAGAACAGCAGCATTCTAGAGCCCAAACCTACCTCAATCACCTCAGGCAGTTCATATAGTACAACCCACATAATCATAGACACTCCTTGACACCTGCCAAATTCTGTCCTATGTACATCAGCTCTTTCATTCTAATAGCAAAGCTCTGTTTCATTTTGTTAAGGCTCACCCCCAATCCACCCCTGAGGACTGAGAGTTCTTAAAAGCCATCACTGCCCTTTGTAAAATCTGTCAAAAGTCAGACCCCAAGACCAAATATCATAGCTTCCCTTTTCCCACTCACCAGGCCAAGGGTTTCCTTCTACAAACTGACTGGCAGTTTGATTTTACTCATATGTCCATGTCAGACAAGTTAAATATCTCCTGTCCCAACACTAACAAGAGGGCCCAGACAGTTTCCAATGTTCTTCTCTGAGAATTATCCCCCCCCCCCAGTTTGGAATTCCAACCTCTCTTCAGTCAGATAATGAGCCAGAGTTTACCTCCCAGATCTCTCAAACTTTATCTAAGGCTATTAACATTCCCTGGCATTCTCATATCCCATACCACACTCAGTCTTCAGGGAAGGAAGAATGAAGTAACCATTCCTTAAAAAATGTTCTTGTTAATATGTCACAGGAGCTTCATCTTGATTGGGTAAAACTTTTGCCTCTGGCCCTTCTTAGGCTCAGGGCTCTCCCCAAAAGCCCCTTTTTCATCTCATCCTTTGAACTCATGTATAGGCAGCCAGTTTTAACCCCCAGCCACTCACCTGAAACCTTTCCCCTTTCTGATCACCTGCTTATTCCGCTGCTATCCCATCTCTGCCCCCCTATTATGGGATTTTACTGACTACTCATTACTCAACCATGTGCCAATTCATGTCAACCACCAATTAAAATAGATCAGGTACTACTCTCCCCCAGATCAATGCCCCTCACCTCTTTCTCCTAAATGGCAGGGCCCCTTTAAAGCAATTCTTGTAACTCCCATGGCTGCCAAGCTTGGGGGACTGCCTCATTGGATTCACCTGTCTCATCTTAAACCTTTTACTCTTCCAGCTCAAGATACCCCTTCATATATTGTAACTCAAACAGGGCCCTGCTCCCTTAAGTTCCAGAGGGCACCAAGATCAGCCACTTTCTCTTCAGCTCCAGAAGAATAAAAGTCTCATCACCATACTCAACTCTCCTGTGCCAAAAACTTCATATACTCTCCCTCTTCCTCTCTCTATCTGATTTACCAACTTCTCTATATCTCCAATGTCATACTTAAATTTCCAGTTAAGCACTCAGCTGTTATTAGAAGGACCATCATTAAACATAGAGCCAGAGGTACAAGGATTGTCAGAAGCCCAAGTGGTGAGAAACAATAGTAAATTTGGGGACATTCACAACCCCAGACTCCAAAAAACTCACAAAACAGACTTTAACATTCAGGTTTATCACTGACTGCAGTGGTGTCTCCTGGATGTTAAGGTAATACCATGATACTAAAGAAACAAGCGCCTTAAGTTTTGTTTCATGTAAAACATTGAGGGGTCTAATAATTCCCCTTTCTAATAATTCCCTTTTCTTTTCTTCCCTCCTCCCCACCATCTTCTATCCCAATACTATACTACCATAATCATAAACTTTTAATATGTTTAAAATTTATTTCTTTTCAAACGTTTCCCCATAAGCTCCAGGGAGCCAATTGAACCTATCTAAACAAACCAGAATCACCAAGAATAAGTATTTAATTCTTCCCTTATCATTCCTGGTCTTAGGAACCCCTGGGAAATTCCATCCTCCACCTTCACCCCCTCCAAAAAAATCCCTCCATCTTCCATCTTGGGACTCTCCTCCCTCAATCACCAGGACCAAATTTTTTCCAGATATAATTTTCTGCTATTCCAGCATCTTGTGAGGTCCAAGCTGCCAGCCAGCCAGTTCTACAGACTCTGAGAAAACATTAATTAGTAACCCCAGGACGTGGTCAAGTACCTCAACTCTTGGATGCCCACAAAATCAGTCAAAAGCTGTCTCAAGAGACCCGACAACGCCCATAAAATCAGCAGGAAGTAGTCACAAAAGACCTGATGATACCCCATTCCCACACATTAAAGACACCAAACTCCCCAAATTTTTATAATAAACAAAAGGGTGGAATGTTATGATTTTAGCCAACCAGCATGGCTGGCACTTCTGGGTTTCAGGGCCATGCATGTGCGTATAAACCCTTAAGCAAAATACCTAGCCACCCCAGTGACCTTAAAAAGCCCCATGTGACCCACATGCAGCATGGTTGCATCACCTATTTATGACACAGTCCTTGTGTGCATGCATGGGGTTCATCATCTGCATATGAAGTAGCTACTTCATCCCCCTGTGTGCATGAGCTAGACAACCTTTAATAGCTGGACATGCCATCATCCCTCTTTTTCTGCACAGACTTCACCAGGCCTGCATACGTCTCCTCTAATAAACTCCTAAGTAAGTTTGTTGTGTGTTTCATGCTTCCTTCTCTCTCATGCCAGGTAATTTCAGAAATTATAAGGGTGCTGGAGACTTGTGATCTGCAAAGTTGAAATGATAGCACTTTGATAAGCAGCACTGCTGGGCCCTAATGGCAGTGACTTGGAAAAGGGGAACTCACCCAGATGAAGATGATCTTAGCCTGGTAGAGAGCAGGTGCAGGTGAGAAGGGTATTTTCCAACATGTAGCCCTGGGCCAGTGGGGGAAAAGCCGCCTCAGTGGGACCTCCAGATGTAAACTTTTTATGGCCTGATAAACCTCTTTGCCAATGCGATAATCCAAATCAGACCAAATCAAACTGTATTAGAAAAGGCCCAAGTTTAATGGATGCCAGCGCTCTCAGGTGGCCTTCTAGTCAGATAGGGGGAAGGAGAACTGGAAAGACCACATGTTTGTTCTCTGATAGGCAGTTTAAATAGCCTGTGGATGTGATCTTGACCCTCTCTGGTAAGGGGTCACTGATTGGTCGACTTTCTAAGAGGTGGAGTCTAGACTGCATCAACTCCCAGAGGATGGGGCTGGGATGGAATGTTACACCAAACATTCCAGACTCTGTGAATATAGGGGCACCCAGGGGCTGGGGTGAAGCCTAGACTCAAACATTCCAGACTCCTTGGATATAGGGGTGCCAGGGCACTGGAGTGAAGACTCCAACCATACATCCCAGACTCTTTGGATAAGGATGTTAGGGGCTGAGTTGATGCTTCCAACCAAATATCCTAGACTCTTTGGATCAGGATGATAGGGGCTGAGGTGACATCTCCAAACAAACTCCCAGACTCTTTGGGTATAGAAAGTGTCAACTCAAGTCTGGCTACTTCCTACAGGCAGCGAGGTGTCTCTGTGATTTCCAGCAAAGGGAAAAACCGAGACCCTGAAGGCCCGCGGTTGGGTGTCCCCCCATCCCTAGAAACTGCAAAGGGTTGCCAGGAGCTCAACAGTCAATCCCTCAGGTTAAAAGAGATGGTTAAGCTGGCCGAAATGGGGACACTCACGATTAGAAGCCAGTGTTGTTCGGAGGGGCCACGCCCAGGCAGATGGAACATGTGGGTCGTTGTTGAGAAGATCCTCCGTTACCATTCATCCCCAGAAGTCAGAGTTCGGAGTTCCGGACGAACCCTGGCCCTGAGTGGAAATCCAAGGCAGACGAATCTGTTGAGTCCACGGCACCAATGTTGTTTTTTAAAAATACTATAAAGTCCCAGGCAGCAGCTGTAGGCAGGCAGCAGACTCTGGGAGCAGCCAGTCCCAAGGCAGAGACGACTGTGGGTTCCTGCAAGATCCCCGAGGGCCATGTGAACAGTCAGTGACAGACACAACATTTTAACTATTTATTCAGAGGGTTATGGAGGGGAAAGGGAGAAGGGGGCAGAGAGAGAAAGAGAGAGGGGGGAGGGAGGGAGGGAGGAGAGGGACAAAGAGACAGAGAAACATGCGTGCACACACCAAGAAAGGACTGGAAGAGAGATTCAAGATGGTGGCGAGAGGTCAGGGGTCACCGGGAGTAGGCATGGCTTGCCCTTTAAAGGGCCAAAAGAATAACAATTTGTATGTAGTTATTTGGGCGGAAGCTTCACTCTAGCCCCTGGCAGCCCTATACCAAAAGGCCTCCAATGTTTGGGTGGTAAGTTTGATCCCAAGACCCCTCCTCTTGGAGTTGTCTCAGTCCAGACCTCACCTCAGAGAAAGCCACCCAAATGATGACCCCTCCCCAGAGATGCTCAAGACCGCGCCCACAGGCTATTTAAACTGCCCCCAGAGAACAAACATGTGATCATTTGGTCTTCCTTTTTCACTCACTGTAGTTTTCTGGTCTTCCTTCGCTGTCTTCGTCTCTGGGTGGTGGGGAAGAATGCCAACTGGGAGCCCTGGCATCCATTAAACCTGGGTCTTTTCTAATTCGGTTTGATTTAGTCTGATTTGGATTATTGCATTGGTGGAGAGGTTTATTGGGCCATAAAAACTTTTCAGTGCTCTTTTGAGAATTCTGTTTAGGAAATTTTAAGTTGGATTATTTTAATTTGGATTGTTTTCTTGATATCTGGTTTTGTGAGTTTTTTATATGTTTTGGATATTAGTCCTCTATTAATAGAGTTGGTAAAAAAATTTTACTATTCTGTAGGCTGTTACTTTGTACAAATTATGGTGTCCTTTCCTGTGCCAAAGCTTCTCAAAAAGTGGCTGCCATTTGCTCTTGTCTGAAGAAGAGTCTGTCTGAGGCTAAAGTGAAGTGTTTTAGATTAATTTCATTGGCAGAAGAAATCTCAAAACAGCCTAGTATAGACTCTGTCATGTGGTTATTAGTGGTAATTCTAATGAAGACTTAAAATGAAAAGGAGCAAGCTGAGCAAGGTAAATTTCAAAATGTACAATGCAAGGAGAAAAAGAGCACCAGGAAGTGAAATGGAGCTAAGTCCTGCATTCAAGAGGATTAAAGAGATTGAGAAATGGAATTGTGGGGTCCAGAACAGCTTGGCCAAATGAGCCCAGAACAGCTTGGCCACACTGTTGTAATGACACTTAATAAAAACCAGCTAAAAAGCAGGCCTGATTTTCAGTTTACTGGCATGCTGCACTGGGATCCAGGAAAAGCCATAAACTGACACCACCCAGGGAGGGCCAGCATCTAAAGGGAAGTACTGGGCTTACCAACCATTAGGTAAGATTAGTTAAGCTCACCAGATGTCCTTGAGTTCAGCACATACTTATTCCCCTTTTGTTAAAATATGATATCCTTAGACAAATGTTCAGGATATTGAACCCTAGAAATCCCCTCACTCCCAACCTTTACTATGATAAAAGTCCTGCTGTGTCTGAGCTTGAGGCGCTCTGCTTTCATCTGCTGCATTGGACAGACTGAGAGTCCAAGCTTGAGCCAGTGATCTGGGCATAACAGGAATAAAAGGGAGTGGTGACCTGAGGGCAACATCTGACCCAGCTAAATTTCCAACTTGTGAAAGGGAATTAAAGAAAATCTTAGAGCCAGGTGTAATGGTCTAAACCTTTAATCCCAGGACTACAGAGGCAGAGGTTTGTGGGACTCTTGAGTTTGACATCAGCGTGGTCTACAGGACAAGTTCCAGAACATCCAACCTTAGGCGGTGAAGGTAACCATTAAAAACAGAAAGCTGGTGAAGACCTAATTGAATGAGGGGGCAAGAAGCAGATTTTGGCAGCTTCGGTCACATGGTTCTGGCTTTAGAGTCAAGGACAGAAGAAAGCTGTTAGGGAATATTCCTTCATGACTAAGGAAAGCTGCTGTATTAGGGGTTTCCCTGAATGGAGGCCCAGAGTAGCTATTGTGTGAATCTGGGAAGGTGAAACCTGGATTGTCTTAGAGACCCAAGATGTTGGAGATGTCAGAGTTGTAGGACACCCGAAGAAAGCTGCTAACAAGGAGTGGAATAAGTCCAAAAGAAACGTGTGCTGTCAACAAAGCTGAAAGGAGTTAGAGATCTGAAGAGCATTTTGCCATCAGACATGGAGAGGCAGAGCTTGGAATTTACCCAGCTGGTTTTGGGTGTTGCAGTATTTCCTCACTATGCTCCCTTCCCTACATTCCCCTACCATTTTGGAATGGTAATGTATATGCTGTGCCATTATATGTTGGGAGTATGTGATCTGATTTTTCATTTGGTTTTACAGAGGATTACAGTTAAGAGATTGCATGAATCTCAGAAGACTTATAACTTTAAACTTTGGAACAAGTTTGAGACTGTGATAGACTATGAGGACTTTTGAAGTTGGACTGGATGAATTTTTATATTACAATATGACTACAGGCCTTTGGAGGCCAGCAAATAGAATGTCGTGGTTGAAAGAAAATGGTCCACAAAGAGAGTGGCACTATTAGAAATTGTGGCCTTGTTGGAGTAGGCGTGGTCTTACTGGAGAAAGTATGTTACTGTGGAGGCAGGCTTCAAAGATTAATATATGCTCAAGCCATACCCACTGTCTTTTCCCTGCATCTCAAGATCCAAAACTCTCAGCTCCTTCTCCAGCAACCTTTCTGTCTGCATGCTACTATGTCCCACCATGATGATAATAAACTAAACCTCTTAAACTATAAGCCGCCCCATTAAATGTTTTCCTTTATAGAGTTGTAGTGTATCTTTAGAGCAGTAGAAAGCCTGAGACAGCTTATTTAAATTTTTTCCATAGCAATGTTGGTATATGATTACTGCTGTGACTAAATTTTAGTGTGTAAGTAATAAATCCCTGTAAGTTGAAACTAAACTAGATAAATATAACTATACTTATATTCATTTAAAGAAATATAAAATATACCTAAATAAATCTCTATAAGTAAAATCTATGTGTAACATTTTGATCATGTATTACTTCATATTTAAATCATGGGGTACTTTTCTTTAAATACAAAATGAGCCTTAATAATGTTTATTTAACACAAGGAGCTTGGACTCATTATTCTCTATGAGTTATTTCTACTGATATTATATTGCTTATTACCTAGGCTGGTGGGTATATTAAAATCTTGCTTAATTGAACATGAACATTATTGTTTTTTCCTAGGGCTTAATCATGAGCAGTCTTATTTGAAAATGGAGAAAAGAATAAGGCTAGATATACCAATACATTAGATCTTTTTGTGTTGATATTAAAATGAAGTACATATCTTAAAATGTCAGTCTAAAAAGTAAAACAGAGTAAACTCATATTGACTAGTAACACATTGCCAAATGCTCTGCTGCTACTGGAAAATTAGTTTTTAATAGCACAACAAAACTGATCCAATCTTCTCTATTAACTTTGAAAATGTCGCTTTATCAGAGTCATATTAGAAGGCCTTTATTATGTATTCTAGTATTATTCATCTTCTGAAATAGCAAGACCCTATAAATACTGGGTCATTGGGAAATTAAATAACTAAAATATTCAGTTACATTGCCCATATTAAAAACGTAATTATTTTGAATATAAGATCATTGAAAGCTGAAAATATGATTATTAATCTATAATTGAAGGAAACACATTTAATATTTACTGGTAATCACTGAAAGAGCACAAAAAAGTGATATACAAGTAAATTGAACTTCATGATTTAATAATACTTAAATTAGAGAGTATGGAAAGAAAATAATAAAAATATGATTTTGGAAAACAAAATACCTTCAACATTTAAAAAATTTTCTTTTTATTTAAAATATTTTTCTCATATACTATTTCCTGATTATATTTACCCTGCCAACCTCCCCTCTCATCTAGATCTTCTCCATATCTATCTCTCATTAGAATACAATCAAGCTTCAAAAATATAAAATGAGATAGAACAAAATCTAACATATCAAAATAGGACAAAGAGAAGGAAAAGAACTCAAGAAAAGGAACAATTAAATTGACACAGATGCAGAAAGACCCACTGGTTTGCATATTCAAGTATCTCATGCAACATTTAAGTTGATGCTACATATAGGCAAAGGCATGTAAAAAGAAAAAGGTAAAATATAAAGGTAAAACTTGAAAAAATAAGTCCTGATATGGCATTATGAGAAAAGGAACCTCTAAAGATGGTAGTGAGTTTGTTTTCTGTTAGCCATCTACTGCTGGGCCTGCAGTCTACCTGTAAGAACAGTTTGTTTCCCCAAGGAGACTTTCCTGGGGGGAAAAAAAACACTAAATTTTCATTTCCAAGTTGTTATTAATTGAAAATTACTTCTGGGTTAGGGATGGAGGTATGTACCCATTTCTCCTTTTAGCTCTAGGACTCCACCTGATACAGACCAATGAAGGCCTTGTGTATGGTATCTTAGACTCTGAGTTTTTATGTTAACCCATTCTGTTATTTAGAGGGCCTTGTTTTGTTGATATCCTCCATCCCCTCTGGCTCTTACACTCTTTCTGCCTCCACTACCACAAGGCTCTGCGAGATATGAGAGGGGTTTGATGGAGACACTAAATGTTCTGAAGAAGGCTCTCACATTCTGTACATTGTTTGACTGGGTTTCTGTATATTCCCATCTGCTGCAGGAGGTAGAAGGTTCTCCCATGATAGCTGTGCAATACTGATCTGAGTATAGCAGAATAGCATTGAGTCATTTTATTGGTATATTCTTTTAGTGGAAGAGTAGTCTTTGGTTTTACCTTAGGTCTCTATGTTCTTGGTCACCCAAGCACTGCCAGATGAATTCCATCTCATAACGTGGAATCAAATCAGATATTGGTTGGTTGCACCCAAAAGTCTGTCACCATTGCTATAACATATACTTCAGGCAGGCCACCACTGCATATCAAAGGGATTGTAGCTAGGTTGGTCTTTACAATTGCTTTGGTTGTGTGCAGGGTATATTTCATACAGAGGTGAAGGCTTTATGTAGGTACCAGCTTGATTTATCCATGTTCAATGAGTTTGTATAGGTATCTTATCATCACTGTTAGTTTCCAGAGAGCAACATATAGTCTTGGACACAGCCTGGGATGCCATTGAGATGTAATCCATTACTAGCAATGAAGCTTCATTTCATAACAAAAGATGTTCAGTTGGGGCTCTGTTACCTCCATTATTTGGTAATTTCATTTAGATCACCATCATATATGTGTATATTTTTAGGAAGCATCTATTGCTTTTAGGTTTCCAAACTACCTTTCAAATGGTCAATAACTTCAGCTTTCTATGACTATATTATTTAGCTTGTGCCATCTTCCCCACTTGATCTTCCAGTTCCAGTACCCACACTCAATTCATCCTCTCTACTCTACTTCTCTTCCATATGGAGAACTACCTGTATTGATTACTGATATCTTTATAGGATACATGGTTGGCAAAAATCTCCCATTCTGTAGACTGTTCCTTTGAATGATGGTGTGCTTTTCAATTTCATGACATTATTTATTAATTATTGATCTTAAGGATTGTGCTAACAGTGTTCTCTTCAGAAAAATCTTTCCCCACTGGGCGGCAGTGACACGTCTTTAATTCCAGCACTCGGGAGGCAGAGGCAGGTGGGTATCTGTGAGTTTGAGGCTAACCTGGTCTATAAGAGCTAGTTCCAAAACAGGCTCCAAAGCTACAGAGAAACCCTGTCGTGAAAAACCAAAAACAAACAAACAAACAAACAAACAAAAAAACAAACAAACAAAAAAACTTTTCCTGTGTGAATGAGATCAAAGTTGTCACTTTTTTTTTGTTTGTTTTTTAAGACAGGGTTTCTCTGTAGCTTTCATTTTTTTTTTAAAGTTTGATATCTTTATTCAGAAAAGTGATTCAACTGCAGGAGGATGATCTTTTGAGAGGAAACCCCAAATCTTTTACTGAGCAATTCTGTATAGTCCAAGGTTTATAATCCCAATGAGATTCTTCCATCTGAAGCTTTTCATGCATTCAGGTATTTAAAAATATGGACCACTTCACGAATTTGCATATCATCCTGTGCATGGGCCATGCTAATCTTCTCTGTACTATTCCAATTTAGTATATGTGCTGCCAAAGCAAGCAATTATCTGTAACTTTTGAAGCCTGTCCTGGAACTAGCTTTTGTATACTAGGCTGGCCTCAAACTCAGAGATCTGCTTGCCTCTGCTTCCCAAGTGCTGGGATTAAAGGTGTGCGCCACCACCATATGGCCTCACTTTTCTGTCAGGTTCAGTACATCTAGTTTTATGTTGGGGTCTTGGATCCATTTGGAGTTAAGGTTTGTACAGGGTGATCAAGTATGGATCTATTTGACTTCTATATACAGCCATTCAGTTTACTGAACAGCATTTGTCAATGACACTTTTTCCAAGATGTTTCTGGCTTCTTCATAAAAAAAAAAAAAAAAAAAAAAAAAAAAAAAAAAAAAAGTGTCTACAGGTGTGTGAATTCATCTGGGTCTTTAGTACATCCCATTGTGGATCTGTTTTGTGCCAATACCATGTTGCTTCCTATAGCTCTGAAATTGGGGACAGTGATACCTAGGCAGTTCTTTTATTATTCAAAATTGTTTTAGCTACACTGGGTTTATTGTGTTTCCATATGAAATGGAAACCTTTCATTTTGAAATCCGTTTTCTTAAATTTTGATGGGAATTACATTTAACCTATAGATTGCTTTTTGAGAGGATGGCCATTTTTACTATATTAGTCCTATCAGTCCATGAGCATGGAAAATTTTCCATCTTCTGATAGCTTCAATTTCTTTCTTCCATGTCTTAAAGTTTTTATTGTACAAGTCTTTCTCTTGCTTATTTACCCCATGACATTTTATGTTATATGCGGCTATTATAAAATATGTTGTTTCCCCAGTTTCCCTAGGAAAACTATTGATTTTTCTGAGTTAATTTTGTGTCCAGGTAATTTCCCCAAAGTGTTTACCTGTTAGCCTGGTGGATGTTCTCGGGTCACTTATGTCACTATCATATCACTGACAAGTAAAATACTTTAACTTGTTCCTTTTCAATGTGCATCCTCTGAATCTCAAGTTGTCTTATTGCTCTAGCCAAGACTACAATTAATATATTGGATAGTTATGGAGAGAGTGAACAACCTCGCCTTCTTCCTGATTTAGTGGAATTGCTTTGAGTTTCTATTTATGTTGATTTGGGCTATAAGCTTGCTGTAAACTGACTTAATTGAGATCTATCCCTTTTATGCCTAATCTCTCCAGGACTTTTATCATAAGGCTGTCTTCTATTTTGTCAAAGGCATTTTTTAACATTTACTGAAATGATCAAGTGGTTTTGCCTTTCAGCTTATGTGGAGTATTGCATTCATCTATTTACACATGTTGAACCATCCCTATCACTGGCATAAATCATACTTGTTTGTGGTGAATGATCACTTTGGCATATTTTTTGATTTAGTTGGCATTTTATTCAGACTTTTTACATCTATGTCCATAAGAAACTTGGTGTGTAATTTTGTTTGATCTTTATGTGGCTTGGTATCAAAGGTAATTGTGTCTTCAAAGAACAAACTGGACAATGTTCTTTGTTTCTATTTTGTGGAATAATTTATTGGCATTGATTTGAGTTTTCCTTCTAGCACCTTCTCTGTGATTGGATCTGTAAACAGACAGTGCTTAAACTTCATTTTATAATGAAATGTCAGATTAAAACAGAGTGAACCTTTTGCTGGGTACAATAGGCTGGGCTGGCATCTGTGGTCTCTTCGCCTACAGTGTATCTGTCCAGGCCCTTTTTGCTTTTAGTCTTCTTTGAGAAGTCAGATGTTACTCTAATACATCATTCTCTGGTCTTTCCCCCTTGCAGCTTTTAATATTTTTGTCTTGTCTATTTAGTGTTTTGATTATGTCCTAAAGGGACCTTTTCTTGTCTGGTCTACTTCGTGTTCTGTATCCTTTTTCTACTCAGATAAGTATCTCCCACTAAAAGAAAATTTCTTCTATGATTGTATATTTTGCCAAAAATACTTTCACTGCCTTTGATCTGGGTTTCTGCCCTCTCCTCAGTCTT
Organism: Arvicola amphibius; assembly: GCF_903992535.2. Taxonomy (NCBI): domain Eukaryota; kingdom Metazoa; phylum Chordata; class Mammalia; order Rodentia; family Cricetidae; genus Arvicola; species Arvicola amphibius. Next base: position 49,894,927 of record NC_052056.1, on the reverse strand, counting down.
CCAAATTTCCAGATTGTGCCAAAAGTTTGTAAAACTTAACATTCTCTTTGACCTAGATATCCATTTCTTCTAGCATGTCTTCATTCTTTGACATTCTCCTCCATCTTGCCTTTGTTGAAGTTCCTAAATTTTTCATTTCCATATTTCACTTAATCTGTCTTCTTTATTGTTCCTATTCCTGGTGTGGAGGTCCTTTTGCTTGTGTTGCTTTTATTTGTTAATGAATAAAGAAATTGCCTTTGCCTTGTTGATAGGGCAGAACTTAGGTAGGCGGGGAAAACTGAACTGAATGCTGGGAGAAGGCAGAAAGAGCTGCCATGAAGATGCTTCCAATCAGACATGACAGAACTTTGCTGGTAAGCCACTTATACATGGTGATACACAGATTAATGGAGACAGGTTAAACTAAGATGAAAGAGTTAGTCAATAAGAAGTTAGAGCAAATGGGCCAAGTAGTGATTTAATGAATACAGTTTCTGTGTGATTATTTCAGGGATAAGCTAGTTAAGCAGCCAGGACTAACAAGCAGCCCCCTCCTCCTACAATTTCCAGCTTCCAGTTGTGAACTGTTATTCATTTACTTCCACTGCTTATTTGTACATTCATAGTTTTTAAGAGATTTATTCGTTTCTTAATTAAGGATGTTTATCATCTTCATAAAGGCTATTTTTAAGGTCTTTTTCTTGTACTTCAGCTAAGTTGCAATTCTCAGTACCTACTGCAGTAGAGTTATTGTGCTCTTGTGAAGACATTGCCCTGGCTATTGTTTTTATGACGGAATTAGGCATCTGAGTTTGGGACTATTGTAATTCTATCTGTTCTTGCCTTTCTTTGTTGGGTGAGTGTTTTTGCTTATTTTCTGTTGCCTTCTTAGCTTGTTAGGAGAATGTGCTGACTTTTTTTCTGGGAAGGAATTCTACTGGGATACTGCTAGATGTAGCTATGGGAATTCCAGATAAAATGTGTCTATAGGTATTAGAATCTGACACTTTGAAATTGAGTTCAATTTGGGAGAGCACTTAGGAAGTCCACAGGAGGGAGGAAAGCAGGGTGTTCCACCAAGATCTACTAAGTTCCCTGGAGTCTTAGTTGAGGTTCTTATTGCTGTGAAGAGACATCATGACCACCACAACCTTTATAAAGGAAAGCATTTAGTTTGGGCCTGGTTTAAGTTCAGATGTTTAGTCCACTGTTGCTACAGTAGGACCCATGGCAGGATGCAGGCAGACATGGTGCTGAAGGGATAGCTGAGAGTTCTATATCTGGAGGACAGTAGGAAGGGTGAACCAGTGAACCAGTAAGCCTGGCTGGAGCTTCTGAAACCTTAAAGCCCACCACCTGTGACACACTATACAACAAGGTCACATATCCTAGTACTGCAACTCCCTATGGGCCCACGAGGGCCACTTTTATTGAAACCACCGCATTCCAATTGATGGCCCACAAAGGCTTGTAGTCATATCATAATTCAAGATGCATTTAGTCCAACTTCAAAAAGTTCCCAGTTCATAACACTCTCAAATTTATTTCAGAGTTCAACATCTCTTCTCAGATTCATGCAATCCCTTAACTATAATCCCCTGAAAACTCAAAATGAAAATGCAGATCACATAATTCCAACATATAATGGACAGCATATACATTATCACACCAAAATGTAGGGAAGGGAGCACAGTGAGAAAATACTGAATGAACCAAAGCAACACCAATATCCAGCTGGACAAACTCCAATCTCTGAATCTCCATGTCTGATGTCAAAGTGCTCTTCAGGTCTCCAACTCCTTTCAGTTTTATTGACTGCAACACACATGCTTTCCTTTAATCTCTTTTCACAACTTTGAAACTTAGCTCAGTGGAATCTTGACACGAGGTCACCATCTCCTTTATTCCATTTAGAATCAGGCTTTTCTTTAATCTGTTTATCTTTTTGAACACTGGACTTAGCTCCATTCTACTCCCTGGTACCACTGTCTCCTTTAACTATACATTTTGCATTTCTCCGTTAGACATCTGCATAAGATTACCTACTAATAACCACAAGATACAGTGAACACCGGTCTGTGTTGAAATTTCTTCTGCAAATGGAATCAATACAACACTCTTCAATTTAGCTTCAGGTAGATTTTTTTTTTTGGACAAGGACAAAAAGCAGCCACATTCTTCACCAAAATATCATAAGAATTTTCTCTAGTCAATTCTTCTCTGAAACTTCTTGAGCTGAGTCCCTAGAGTTCAAAACACCCTTAGCACCACCATCTTCCATGCTTCTATTACTATAGTCCAACAAACCCAATTAAAGAGGCCAATTACCAAAGTACCACATTCCTCTGAACAAAAGCATGGTCAGGCCTATCACAGCAACACCCATTCCCTGGTACCAACTTCTTAGTTATGATTTTTATTGCTGTGAAGAGACACCATGACCACTGCAAATTTCATAAAGGAAAGCATTTAATTGGGCTAGCTTAAAGTTCAGAGGTTTAGTCCACTGTCGTCATGGCAACAATGGCAGGACACAGGCAGACAAGGTGCTAGAGAGGTAGCTTACAATTTTACATCTGGATTATCAAACAGCAGGAAAAGCCAATAAACCAACAGGCTAGCATGAGTTTCTGAAACCCCAAAGTCTGTACCCAGTGATATACTTCATCTAACAAACCATACCTGTAGGAGGAGGAACGTGCTGCGTCTCGCCACCCAGCTAGCTTAGCCCCCAAAATAACCACATAGAAATTGTATTAATTAAATTACTGCCTGGCCCATAGTATCTAGCCTCTTCTTGGCCAACTCTCACATCTTGATCTAACCCATTTCTACTAATCTGTGTTCACCACGTCGTTGTGGCTTATGGGGGAAAGATTCTAACCAGCGTCAGTCTCAGGCAGGAGCTTCATGGCGTTTGCCACTCTGCCCTCCTTCCCAGAATTTTGTTCTGTCTTCCCCACCTACCTGAGATCTGCCCTATCAACTAGGCCAAAACAGTTTCTTTAATAACCAATGAAAGCAACACAAACACAGAAGGACCTCCTACATCATTTCCCCTTTTCTGTTTAAACACAAAGGAAGGCTTTAACATAGTAAAATTACATATAACAGGTATAAAGCAAGAATTACAATTACAAACTTAGATCTATTTTCTTTTATCATAACAAAAGAAAACTATAACTATCTATCAATTCTTAACTCTATCAGAGATCAGAAGGATATAATATTACCTAAGTAAACAGGAAGTACATTGTAAGCAACTTCCAAAACTCTAGAAATGACAAAGACATCTCGCTGCCTAGACACTCACCCAAAGTTCTTCTATACCGCTGGGGCATCCATCTTCAGCCTACATGCCCATAGTATCCAGCAGACATTTCCATGAAGCAGGAAATTTTAAAGACATTTCAGTCACTATTTTTCTGTATCCTGCAGAATGTCTCGCAGACTTTTATCCATCAGGAACCCTGAAGGATCATCTCACCTTTTGGCAAGACATCTCTCTGCGGGTTCTTTATGTCCAGTTCATGCAGCAGTCCAGGAAAGATGCTGTCTGAAATGATCAAGCCTCACAGAATACTCCAGTCAGGACTTGATGACAATTCTAAATTTTCTTTAGGTCCCCATAAGATTATCTGCGCCCCCAACCAGCTGGAAGTAACCTGGAATACTATGCCCACATTCCCCCAAAATGGACTATGGATATTTTCCTTTGTTTAAAAAAAGAGGGGGAAGTGGTCCAGGAGAACTGTCTGTATTCTGTCAATCATGTTTTAAATAAATGATGATTGGCCAGACAGGAAGTATAGACAGGTCAACCAGACAGGAAGTAGAGGTGAGGCAATGAGAACAGGAGAATTCTAGAAAGAAGGAAGCCCATTCCTCCCCAGTACTGCCCAGACCACTGAAGCAGGATGTGACCTGCCCGGCTGAAAAAGGTACCGAGCCATGTGGCTAACATAGAAAGGAATAATGGGTTAATATAAGTTAATATAAGTTACAAGAGTTAACAAGAAGTTTGAGCTAATGGGCCAATCAGTTTATAACTTATGGAGACCCCTGTGTGATTTTCTTTGGGACTAAACGGCTGGGGGACCGGGCAGGACAGAAACCTCAACAAGAAGGCCCTCATGTTACAGAATGGCATCCAGGCCTTCATGTTACACATACCTAGTCCAACATGGTCACAACTCATAATAGTGCCACTCCTTACAGGCCTATGAGGCCATTTTTATCTAAACCACCACACTTGGGAATGGGGCAGAGAGAAAAAGCCACAACAGGCAGCCTGCTACAGAGTAGGGAGGGATAAGCCTGGGGGATGGATTTGAAAGAGAAGAGGAAGAGTCAAGGTCTGAAGCTCACCTACCTGCTTTACATGCTTTCCTCTAGCAAGTTTGGATGTCAGGCACTCAGAGAATGTCTACTGGAGTTGTGGGGTGCTTTCCTGGCTGGTCATCTTGAATATTCTTCCTTCCTTCCTTCCTTCCTTCCTTCCTTCCTTCCTTCCTTCCTTCAAGAGAGGGTTTCTCTGCGAAACAGTCCTGGCTGTCCTGGAACTCATTCTGTAGACCAGGATGGCCTCAACTCACAGAAATCCACCTATTTCTGTCTCCCAAGTGCTGGGATTTAAGACACGTGCCATCACTGCCTGGTTGTCTTCAGCATTCTTAACATCCATTATTTTTTTTTCAAATCTAGTACATAAAGCTCAAACCCTTGGTTTGTAACAATGTACCTACCTATACACTTACTATCTCTCAACTTATGAACATGCTATGCTAATTGCAAAACTGTTAGGTACTTCAATTTTCCAAATATAAATGATGTAATTAACTGACATTTATGGTATATACATTTATGATAATACAAAATGTTCAATTTCTGCCATTTAAAATAAAGGAAAAATTGGTAACTGTCAGTTTCATAATCGATTTAGCTAAGAAGTAGAAACAAAAGGTTTAATCTAAATATATTAAAATTGTAAGAGAAGAAAAGTATTGGCTGACTGCCTACAACTTAGTTCTTATTCCCTGTGGTGGTTTGAATTCCCTCAGGAATTGCAACTATTAGGAGGTATGGCTCTGTTGAAGTAGGTATGGTCTTAGAAATGTGTGGGGTGGGCTTTGAGGTCTCCTATGCTCAAGTTTCACCCAGCAAAACAATTCACTTCCTGTTTCCTGTGGATCAAGATGGAGATCAGCTCCTTTTCCAGCACCACGTCTACCTGCATGCCACCATATCCCACCATGTTGATAAAGGACTAAACCTCTGAAACTATATTCCAACCTCAATTAAATGTGTTCCTTTATAAGAGTTACTGTGGCCATGGTATGCCTTTCCTTCAAAGAGGAAAGACTGAAATGACTGCACTTTGAGAAATGCTACTAGCAATATATTAGAGTACAGTAGTTCTCACCCACCTAAAGAAATATTCTAAAACTCTCACAGATGACCTGAATTGGAGGTAGTACTGAGTTCTAATGTATTATGATTCTTCATATAACACATATTATAAAATTTAAATAACTTCTGTTCTACCAAACCTTATGGTTTCATCCTTATGTAAACTAAGACCTCACTGTGCAGCTCAAATGAACCTGAACTTGGGATCCACCTGTCTGTACTTTCAAAGTAAGAGAGTTGCAGGCACACACTGTTATACCAAGCTACAAAACTTAATTTATAATTTAGGTATTGCAAGGGAATAACAATTGATAATAATTAAAAATGGTAATTATAAAAAGATGTTATAATGGGTTATTTAATTATATTCGTAATATCAAAATATTATTGTACTTATTCTACTTCCTTTAATTATACTAGATAACAGTTACATCCAAAATGACTGGTTTTGCATATTTGGAGCCATATTATTAAGTACTATATAATAAGGGTTAGTTGAATACAGCATTATAATATTCAAGAACATGATTTGATAACTGAGTTACCTAGTAAGTAGCCAACTGCAGGTGGACTATGCAGTAGAAACATGATGGAAAGAAATGATTCTTGACCCATAATAGAGCAGAAAATAATAAGATTTCACCAACTCAGAATTATGTGCAATTTAAAACTTAAGCATTATGATTTCTACTTTTTCAGATAAAAGTTTAGCAAAATAACTGAAACTACAGTACTGACCTAAAATGGTTTCTTAAGCACATTATACTTATTACCATTTGAAAAGTGCTAAAAAATTTTCTTTGTATGATTGAAATATCTAAACAGGGATACTTAACTTTTGCTTTAAAAGTCAAGGGCTCATTAAAAATATTTATATATTAAATGTATATACTATAGGAAATAACATGTATGACTGTAGCTAGAACAAAAATTTAGTTACCCTTGAAAGCAAAAATGAATTTGTCAACATACACATCTTAAGGAGAAAACACATCTGGATATAGCAGGTCACACTTATCATTCCAGTTCTTGGGAGGCCGAGGCAGGAGATCACCATGGGCTCAAGTCAAGACCAGCATGAACTTCATAGTTCAAGATCAGTCTGCATTAGAGAAAAAAACTCATCTCAAAAGGCAAACAACAACAAAATAAAAAATAACAGCAAAAAATAAAACAGAAAATAAGTGGATTAAATATACCTTAGGTATATGAGATGTCAAGGGGAAAAAAAGCAACAAAGAAAAAGATATATAAAAGAACTGAAAAAAGTTGCAAATAATCCTACAAATTATTTTTAAGATACTAAGTAATCATTTAACACAATTGAATACTACCCAATTTTCAAACATTATTTCTGATAACTACTGCATCTGTTTTCAGATTTGGAGTTTAGGCCTTACATTATTTTATTTTAAATGCAGTAATACAAACTCCTTTCAATCTATTATTTTCTGTTAACTTTAGAGAGAATTAACTTAGTATCAGACCATTTCTCTTTTTAACTAATTGATCTTAACTGATCATCTTCAAGACTGTTCTATCAAGAAAGCTTAATTTAACAAATACATCACTTTGTGATGATGACATTTTAGTCAGTGACAAAGCATATTTATTATGACAGTACTAAAAGAAGACACTGTAGCCCTCGTTGTCTGTGTGCCTACTCAACCATGTTTATACAATAAAGAGAGTGCTTAAAAGCACATTTATGAAAGTGTATTCATGGTTTATATGAAATAACTCATGAATATGATCAGAAATAAGAATACCTAAGACATGTAAGAGCAAACATTAGAGAAACCAAAATAAAAAAAATCTAAAAAAAATTAATATTCCAAAGATCAAATAAAACAAGGGTCAAATTAGGACTTTTACTAAGTTAGTAGGTAGTAAGCAAATGATAACTATCTTGGAGTCACAATTTTCTCCACTGACTGCCACGTCCAATATATAAACACATCAAAAGTATTCATTTGCCAATTCCTCAAAGCCACAATATTTATATACTGAGATTCACAGTTTCTGGGCTTATTTTTCCTCCACTTAAACTGTGGATCATTGCTATCATGTGAGAGTGCTTGTTCAACTCGTCTTGCTGAAGTTTCACCAAAGATTCTTTCTCTTCCAAACGACCTTCTAATTGAGCCTTCTGAACTTCTAGGGAGGAAGCCTAAGGAGTGAGGAAGAAATGACATGAAATAGAGAGTAAATAGGCCAGAACGTTTCTCATCTGAGATATACAAGGAGTAGTACAATATATATTATTTCAATTATATGTAACTCCAATTCCTCCTTGGTAAGTTAGAAGTGTTAATATTTGATATTCATATTTGTTAGAGAAGATAATCAACAGAACAATTTTAGGAGTTCTTTGCAAATTATAAGGCTCTACAGAAATATAAATTCCTTACTAATATGTAAGATAGAGCTACCAACCTATATAAACCTATATAAAGGTGGCATACCACCTGCATGCCACATGAAGACATATGAACCCCTTTTTATGTTCTCTACACACTTAAAAGCTGTAGTATGCACTTAAGAAATCTATAATGACTTTAAATTACTAAAGAACAACATTAATCTATTGTGGTAGTTTGAATGTAAATGGCCGCTATAGACACACTTGGAGCAGCATCATTAGGAGCTGTGGCCTTGTTGGAGTAGGTCTGGCTGTGTTTGCAGAAGTGTGCCACTGGGTTGGGCTTTGACATCTGAGATGCTCAAACCAGGCCCAGCGTCTCATTTTCTATTTCTCCAGCACCATGTCTACCTGTTTCCTGCCATACTTCATACCATGATGAAAATAAAGTAAACCTCTGAACTGTAGGCCAGCCCCAATTAAATGCTTTTCTTTATAAGAGTTGCCTTGGTCATGAAGTCTATTCACAGCAACAGAAATCCTAAGACATCTACACATGCTCAGTCTATTCAAAACCTATTTTTATTTTTTTATTTTCCTGCAAGGAAAACGGAAGGGTCTTACCTTAATACTCAATTCTTTTCTTATCTGTTCTGTTCTACTTAATTCTTTCCTAAGGATATCAATGGTTTCCTGTTTATCTTCTTTTTCCTTTAGTAAAACATTAATCATTTCTTCTTGGGACTTTGCTTTTTTATGCAAATCTAAAAACAAACAGTCATGCACTTAAGTATCTACTACTAAAAGGAAAAGAAAAAGATGAGAAAGGTAATCAAATAGTTTGTTGGAAATATGTTTATATAAAATTTGCTGACTTAAAAAAATACCTCAAGGGAGGGCAACATGGCTCAGAAGGTAAACTTGCTTACTATCACCTGAATTAATCCCTGGAACCTACCACACGGGCAATGCCTATCCTCTATAAAATAGATGTAAAGAGTAAAACAAAATACCCCAAACTCTTCATTTTTACCAGTATTCTACATAAAATGGCAAGTCTTTATGTCTTTTCCCACTTCCTCTGTTTTAAACAAGCATTGTGAGAAGAGGATGGAAGGGCACACAAAATGAGGACAGGATGGAGGCATGACAAAACATGAAGAGCTTAAGGGTTACCAAAAATGGGGATCAAAAAATATGGCAAATCAAGCAGGCTTGGTCTTTATGTACTAAAAAAAGTGAGTTAAAACAGCAATGGTCCTTTCACAGATTACAGCATTTAGAGACTATTAACTCTAAAGTTACCCAACACTGCCACCTGCTGTTATGATAAAAAATTGTTTTAAAAAGGCCTATTATTTCCTATAATCCCTAAAATGGAAAGAAACGACCATATTTTCTACTTGATCAAATGAATGAAATGCTCCAATGAAAGTTCAAAGAAAGGAGAAGTTGTTTAGGAAATAAATTGAAAAATAATGAAATTGGGGCTCAGCAGTTTGGAGTAGGTACTGTTTTTGCTGAAAATCAGCTTAACCAAGACATCTTCCATGGCCACTTGCACTCATGTGCATATATTCCAGTTAGGCACACACACACACAAAGTTAAGAATAATAAAACAATATCTTTAAAACTAACAAGGCAAGTAAATAGTAGTTAAAACAACCAATGTTTTGATTATCTTTCAAAACAAAATAGGCTGAAAACAGTGTCTCAAACCAAGCCACTTACTTGATAATTTACATTCTCTGTCTACTAATTGGCTCTGGACTTCTTTTCTCTGTTCTTCTGTTTCCATTAACTGAGCAATAGTTCTAAAGTCACAAAAGAAAAGTTACTGAATAAAATTATTTGTACTATTTTATCCTCTAAAATATTACATAAAACTTTTTATTACTTAAAGTATGACAAATTATACTATAATCTGATAGAAAAGGTCTACTAGCTATCAATAAAAACCAATATTCTGTGTAGAAAGAGAATCCTTGCATTTCCAAAATAACAAATAATTAGAATATAGAATTAGAGGTTTTACCTTTCATTTTGCTGCTTGAGTGACTCATTCAGCTTTTTCAATGTCTCAATCTGTTTATTCAGGGACTCACAAGTAGTCTGTAAGTCGGTATTCTTCTTTTCAGTAGTCTCATTTCTAAGAATACAAGGAAATGTGTCAGGGTCTTCATGGAGGAGAGCAGCATGAGTACCTGGAAATGCTTATCAAGATTATCAATCCTAATGCTCCTTAACTACACAATTTACCTAAAGAGCTCATTGCATGGCACAGTAAACGATATTCAATGATAATAAAAGTCAAGTTAAGAGTAATGCAAATTTCTGTGGTATTAGGTTGCTTAACTAATTTTTGACTTTCTGAAATGACCAACAGTCAGTTCTAATATTAATTGTGACAACTAAGTTCATTCACTAATTCCTTTACAATTACATATGGGTTATGCGTGTGTGCAGGAGGGGTACATATGTGCTATGATGTGAGTCTATGAATGTCTGAGTACATTGGCTCTCTCCTTCCAACATGTATATTCTAGAGATCAAACTTAAGTTGCCAGGCTTGGTAGCAAGAACCTTTATGCACTGGGCCACCTTGCTGGCCCCTCATCCAATAACTGTTAATAAAGCAGTGTGGTTCACTATCAAGCACTACTTCCAGGTCACAGTGACCAAAATGAAGAAACCTGTCTCTGATAAGCTTACATCCCAGATAACTTGTGACTATTAATGAATATAACCTGTTGGTCTGTGTAACGTTACGTATATATTTGCATGGCTAATCATTTGGTATTGGAAAATCAACGGGTTTGTCTGCTCTTCCCTGGACTGGGTTACTTCTCTTGCTACCAGCACTCCTTAGATGCCTGCAGTTCTTTGTGTAGGGCTGTGGCTCATGTTCTTTTCCCTATTTACTTGGGCATATCTACTATTGTTCTCATTTAGTTCATTTTAGGCAGTCTCAAATCTCTTACGAACTACATATTTTATGGTGCAACCACGAGTTAAGAAATATTTAAAGAATTATTTAGGGTTGAGGAAATGTGGCATATTCACTGAGTTCTAACTTCACACAGAAACTTTTACTTAATTTACCTTTGAACAAGTTCCATGTAGGACTTTGTCAGTATTTCATGTTCTTTAGCCACAGACTCTAATTTCCTATTGTGTTGAAAGAGATGCTCAATATCATTCTGGGCTCTTTCCGATTCCAGCTGTTGTGATTTCAGCAACATACTAAGATCTTCGTTTTTTCTTTCAGCTTCTCTTAACATACCCGCAAGTGTCCGTGCCTCAAAAGAAAATGAAACGTGCTTTTCCACTACCATTTATACATACATCATGTTGGAATGCTTGGATAAAAATGTATCACCTAGCTGGTGATGGTTCGACTGGATTATTGTGCTTAGTTATCTTAGCTTAAGTACACAATGTGATGTTGGTACTACAACAAACTGTCTAACATACTTCTCAAAATGGACTAAATAATGCACACATGCAATATGAATAAACATTATAGTTGATAAATTGTACAATTTAAAAGAGTTACCAAATACTAATTTAGTATGTACTGGGCTATAGCAAACTATATTAGAGCCGGGCAGTGGTGTCACATGCCTTTAATCCCAGCACTAGGAAGGCAGAGGCAGAGACAGATCTCTGTGAGTTTGAGGCCAGCCTGTTCTACAATAGCTAGCTACAGAGAAACCCTGTCTTGAAAACACAAAAAAAGACACCCCCCCCCCCCCAAAAAAAAACCTATATTAGTTGTATATTCTCAACTAGTTCCAAATCTGATTCAGGCTGAAGATCAGGATTATTTCATATTCTGCAGGGTTTTGGATATTCCACATACATAACATACATACGAGGCCCACATCTAGGCACAGAATTTATATTTCATATCCCTCAAATACGTAACATGAAGGTGACTTTATGTACTTCTGTTTTAAAAATTTTGTCATTAAAATTTCATAGAGGAGAATTTTCCACCCATATCATGATAGGGTTCAAAAGCTACTTTTAAAAACTGCATCATTTATTTATTTGTGTGTGTCTCTGGGTTCATGCATTTCACTGTGCAATGTGGAGGTCAGAGACTAACAACCTGTGGAAATAAGTTTTCTCTTTCCACCATCTGTGTTCTTGGGATTGAACTGAACTTATCAGGGCTGGTGAAAAAGGCCTTTACCCACTACATAACAGATTTTTGAAGTATTTTGGCTTTCAAAAATTTGGACACTAAAACTATACTATTATAAGTTATAATAGACTGTTTTGACAAAAGCAATTTCAGCATGACCAGAATAATAGAAATCAATACAGCTGAAAGATAAAAAATTAACTCTCCATATAACATTCAGGTGAAAGTATACATTACTTAGGGGTAGTCATCAACACAAAACTGCTAATTTTAAATACATCAGTTTTTTCATTTCAGGTAAGAATCAAAAACAAGATACTGACCTACCATTTAAAATTAAACTAACATTAACTAATTAACTAGGAAGCACAGCCTAAATGATTAGTAATTAGAATAAGGAATGTATACTATCTACCATTCTGTATTAAAAGAAATTTTCAAATGTTTGATAGAAACGACTATAAAAAGGGATAACAATTAGTGTTATTTTTATGAGATAAAACATTAAATTGTGTAATAAAATGAACAAGATGCCCAAAAGACATACAATGTAAGAGAGTGGTATGAAAAATGAGAATAACTTTTTTTTGAGAATAACTCTTTGAATATTACTAATTTCCTTTCTTGGCATTTAGAAGTTCAATGTATCAGTCAAGACAAATGAAAGCATGCTAAAATATGGGGGGGATGGGAAGAAGGATATTAAGCATTTCTACTTTTTAAATCTTTTTCATACATTTTTAAATATAAACTCTTGAATACTAAAAAAGGAGGGTTTATTTTTACAGAAAATTATGCTTTTATATTAATACATGTGATGGTTAGTCTTGTCACCTTACCAGAGTCTGAAATGACCTGGGAAATGGGTCTCTTTTGATTATCTGGTTAGGTTAATTGATGTGGAAAGACCCGTCTCAATTTTGGATAGGACCATTTCCTCTGCAAGGGATCCAGGAATGCATGAAATGGAGAAAGTGAGCAGAGCATTAGTGTGCTGGTTACTCTACTCCCTGACAGTGTGTGCAATGTAAGCTGTCACTTCAAACTGCTAACACATTGATTTCCTTGCCAATATACCTCTGAATTACAGGTTAAAATAAATCCTTTCTTAAGTCGCGTTAGTCAAGGTATTTTACTTCAGCAATAGGAAAAGTAACCTAGACAATACATAAATCAGATATAGAATATACGTTTATTTTTTTCCCTTCTTTTCAGTGATATTTCTTTATAATTTTTAGGATACCTTCATTCTGCAAATATTTTAAAGTTATTTTATTTATCAGCCATTTTAATCCCTCTTTCAAACTCCTACAATTTTATAATTTGTTTAAAGAAATAATGAATAAATTCTGCTGAGAATTTCATATTAAGCAAAGTTTTTACCCATAAAGTGTATATTATAAATACTTTAATTACAAAGCTTATAAAGTAATAACCATATGTCAAGGATGTATTCAGAAATAGTCTTTATTATCACAAGTAGGGGTGGGAAGTAGTATGATTTTCATATGGTATGGGAAGTATTGTGAAGAGGCAATCACAAAGCAGAGGAAGGAAAGTCAAACATACGAGTGAGAAAATGGCCATGGAAGGCCATTATGGGGATGTGGGCATTTAAGTGAAAACCAAAGATGATGAGGTAGTAAGCAAGGAAAGAGGAAAAGGCACTCTAAATATGGTTAAGGAAACTCAAAGTTAAGAAAATTTAAGACTATGGTAAATTCTACCAAAATGCAAAACAATATAAGCAATTACCTGCAGTTTACTAGCAAAATACAGAAGATGTAGGGTGATGTGAGACTTTTTTTTTTGTCAAATTAAAAAATTTCTGTGACATCAGAGAGCAATGACAACTACCATGGAGGACTGGAGAGATAGGATTAGGTATTCCTTTAGATGCCCTTTGGAAGTGGAATAAAGGGAAGGGGACAAAGCATAAAATACCACTTTAGTGTGAGTGTCTGAGTAACAGACAAGTAGGAAGACTACAGAAAGTTAAGTTAATCAGCCAAACCTGGTGAATAATACAGGAGGGCAACAGTGATTTCCAGGGTTCTAAGTCAGAAAACTCAAGCTGTACACAGACCACTATACTACAAGTATATTTTAAAGCCAGGGGTAAGTGCTTTACCACAGATTAAACAGAGTTTCAAGCATTTCTCAAATGATTAAACTCAGTAACATAATGCATTTAATGTTGAGGAAAAAAGATCTCTGCTTGCCATAAATTTGGGAACATTGACTTTTAGTAGTAGCTGAAACTATACAACAGAAAAATAAGGAAGAAAGGATTCAATATAATTCTGAGGATCTCTGACATTCAATGGTAAAACATTAATGATATATAAACAAACACACATCAGTCAGGTAGAAAAGAAAATTGAGATGATAATGTAGTAAAAAGTAAAGGGAAGAGCTTCAAAAGCTTGTGCATAAAATGCTCAAGGTAATTCACCTTAGTTCCAACAAGTGATAGGAACATACTTTAACTAGTGCTGTGCATACTTTTATCTCATTGATGAAGTCTCAGACATGCTTTATTTATATAGTGTACAGACCTCTGTCTCTGCTTGAGTTCTCTGACAGCGATACTGAGCGATGAGTCTGTCAGCCTGTGCAAGAGCCAGGGCTTTTGCTTCCAGGAGATCTTGTAACCTGCTCTCTTTAGACTAGAAGAAAATACACTGTTAATGTCCATTGTTTAGGAAAACATCTGTCAAATGCATAAAATATTATGTATTTAAAATAAGCTTGTACTCACAGCTAATGTGGAAAGTTTCATCTCATAAACATCCATTATGTCAGATATTCTTATATCATTAATCTGATCCTTTACCTGGTTTTATAGAGTTAAAATCAGAAAAATGTAAATTTGACAAAAGAAAAATAAAAGCCTACTTTGCAACTAAATCATTAATGTTGAAGAGTAAAACACATTGTGTCAGGTGGGTTACAAATACTTCATTAGTTTGGCTATCTGAGCAAGGTCCAGCACTCATGTGAGTGATTTGAAAGTATTTATGTAGTCATCTGGTAGGCAGGCAGGAAGGGGACTAGAATAAAAATGATAACTGTTTTTTTTTAAAAAAATGTTAAAATTTTATACCATTTCTTTTCTTTGAAAAATGTCCAGATTTTACTTTTTATGTTAAAGGATAAAGTTTCAGTGATAATATCTGCATGTAAAGTTGTTTAAGTAAATGCTGTAATCAAAGCTGACACTTAGCTGGCCCTACCAAGCACAAGCCCATTTACAGTGCTACTCATCACTCACCATTACTCCAGCCTGAAGTTTTTCTATTAGCTCCTCAATGTTCAACGGAGGAGCATTATCCTTTGAAAGAGGAGGCGATAAGCACTTCCTTGACGCTGGAAAACAGGGATTTAAGGGCTGCAAAGGCATTTTCCTGGGCAGATGTTCAGTTTCTTGCTGTCTGTATATATTGTTTGCTGCTATACTTTCTCCAAGACTGAGTAAGAGCCAGGAAGAAAAAGTGATCACAAAAATTGAGTAAAAGGCAGAGTTGTTACAGAACTATGGCAATATTTGAAATGAGTCTTCTTTGGGAACTATATGTCTAGAAATGCACTGGAAATCATATTTTTGGTAATCACAATAAAACACAGCTTGGGAAAACATTCTCAATTTTCCAGAGGACTCTTTTCTACTTATTACATGTGACAATTCCATGTTTGATTTGGAGGCATTCGAGCACTAGTTAACGAGTGTAGAGTATTTGTTTTTTTAAAATATTTATTCATTTATTTATTATGTATACAATATTCTGTCTGTGTGTGTGCCTGCAGGTCAGAAGAGGGCATCAGACCCATTACAGATGGTTTTTGAGCCACCATGTGGTTGCTGGGAATTGAACTCAGGACCTTTGGAAGAGCAGGCAATGCTCTTAACCTCTGAGCCATGTCTCCAGCCCCGAGTATTTGTAACAAGTACAAAGTTACTGTAGTACTCAGGACAACCTTACCATATATGGTATCACCTGGCTTCATCTATACTCTCCTGTGACCCCTCTTTTTCTCACAGTATATCCTCATCCACCTGACTTCTATTGTGTTCCACTAAAAGCCAATACTGTTTATATGTCTTAAGGCCTTTGAATAAGCTGTTCCTTTATTTGAAACTATCAGAAGAGGGCCAATTCCTTACCATAGGATCTTGGTTCAAATTCACCTCTCCAGAGAGATTTTCATTAATATCCTACGTAATATGAATAATTAGCTACTCCTGTCCATAGTGATGGACATTTTATGAACCTTTAATTTTTTAATAATAAAATAACAAAATATAATAAGATAAAAGAACCAAAATATTAGAATTGGACAAAACAAATAAACAAGAAAAAGAGACCAAGAGAAGGCACAAGAATCAGACTAAGTTGCAGTCGTTCACACTCTCAGGAATCCTATGAAAACACTACACTGGAAGCTATACTATATTAACTGAGGACCTGGTGCAGACCTGTGCAGTCTGCCTCAGTCTCATTGAGTTCATATGAGCTTTGATCATGCTGATTTAGAGGATCATGCTTGTTTTCATTGCATCCTCCATCCCCTCTGCTCTTCAACTATTTTTGTCTCCTATTTTACAAGTTCCCTGAGGGAAGGGATTTGACGGAGACATCCTGGTTAGGGCTGAGTGCTCCAAGGTCTCTCACTCTGCATACTGTCTGGCTGTGGGTCTCTATATCTGAATTTGTTCCCATCTGTTGTAGGAGGAAGCTTCTTTGATGATGACTGTGAAAGACACTGATCTGTGACTACAGCAGAATGGCATCAGAAGTTATTTTATTGCTACCTTAAAAAAAACAAAACAAAAGAAAAAAACCAGAACAGTTTTCTCCCTAGGTTCCTGAGTTGTCTACTCTCCTCACTATCTAGATTCTCTCCCACTCCCATATTTCCTCGGTTGCCTATAGTTCTCTGTATAGGGTTAAGATCTTGTGAGCTTTTCCCAGTACACTTTAGCATGTCCATATAGAAAGAAATACATATATGCATGCATATACAGACACAACACATATATACATGCAAAAACAATTAATGAAAGAAAAAACCATAAATTAAAAGGAAAGTGTTCTGGCAGAGGAAAGGAAAAAATGCAATTATGTTATAATCCTAGAAATAAAAATAAAAAAACAATTTGCTAACGTCTTGGGTTTTTTGGGTTTCTTTGGTGAAGATCTGAGTTTGTTTTTTCCCTCCAAACCAACACTACCACATGAAGTGAGGAATGGAATTTTTATTGTATGGATATTTGGCTTAAGATATTGGTTCAATAGTTTTTTAACTTTTCTGATTATTTATGAGCAATTCTGCAAAATGCATCTAAAGTCAGTTAACAACAGACAGCATGGATTAACAAACTCATCTCTTACATTTAAAGTAAAAACAGCACAGACAACAGAGGCTTTAAGATGAACGATGGATATGGCTTTGGTGTGATGAAAGTATTTACAAAGCAAAAGCTTGTTTACTGGCCTGCTTATTAACCTCTAGTTTCAAATTATTTAAGTGACTTTTACAAATTTTATTATATGAACTACTTGAAGTTCTAAATATTAAGCCCCAATTACAGTACCATTCAGAATCCCCCACATTGATCCTTCCCAGCTTAGTATGAGTTCATGTAGTTCTTAGGACTCCTTGGCAAATAAACCAGAAAGGAAAAGTTCTTTCTCCAAAAGAAAGTAAAGCAATTGGTTCAAGCTTCAGTGCCTAGAGTTTATGTTCAGAACAGCATAATGAATACTGCTAATCACATGCATCTATGTTTTCTTTGAAAAAGTATTTGTTCTTTTCTATTACAGAAATCAGAATTTTAATTATTTGAAAGATTACTGATATTACAATAAAATCTTCAGTTTCAACAATTTAGTAGTAAATATGTGTGGAAGATTATGAAGAAACATAGCATAACATCTAATTGTATTAAGAGATATTGCAAATGATTATAACTCACACTAAGGCAGGGAAATCTGGCAGTGGAGAAGCTTCCAGCAATATTCCTAATCCAGTCTGTACTTGTTCTCTATTATCTGATGTTAAAGCAAAAGCCAAAGGAGTAATCAAACGTGGATCCTAAACAAATCAAAAACGAGCAGGTAAACGTCAGCAAGTAAGACTCACATACTGCTGAGTCTTTAGTCAAAGGTAAGAGTATTCTAAAGTAATCCTACATGATGCATGCATGTCCTTACACTTCGCCACCTTATAGCTATATGTATTGTATTGCAATCCATAGAGAAACTAAGAATTATCCAGCAAAAGGCTTCATGTTTTAAATTATGCTTATCAGAATTATAACTTAAATATTTTGATAAATTTAAATTGTTCAAAATAAAATAATATTTAGATACTGTTTTATTTCTAATAAATGAAAACTTTGAATGACCAATAATTGTTAAAGTCATCAAATAAATGTTTGAACTAATGAATGCAAATTAGAAAACTAATGACTAAAGCAGTACACTTCAAATTTCCTTTGTCAGTATTTCACACAAGTAGCCATAAGCTCTAAAATCACCTATCATGAAAAACATCTAAAAACTGAAGGGAAAAACATGACTAGCTGCTCTGCATGTTTTATATATGTATATAGGTATAGAGGCCAGAGATCTATGTTAGATGTCTTTCTCTATTGCTTTCCACCTTATTTTTTAATAAGGATTCTTTCTTGGAACCTGGAGCTCACTAACTGGCTAAACCAGTCAGTGAGAAAGCCCTGTGTCCTGCTGTCTCTGCCTCTCAGCGCTGGAATACAGAATCTTTTACGTGGGTTCTAGGAATCTAAACTTTAAGCACTTTGCTCACTTAGTTATTTCCCCTGCCCTCACTCGATTCTTTAAAGAAAAACTACTAATGAAGAAAATATTAATATCAAGCTTTTATAATTAAGATGGAAAATGCTTTGTAGGTACTTAAGTATAATTCAGCCTTCACTACTCTCAACAGAATCCCTTCACAATTTCTCCCAGAGTGGAGAATCACTAATTGCTGTTTGTGGTAAAGGTATCTGAAGTACAAAGATGGAAAATTAATTGCTCATGCCTACACTGACTAGCAACTAATTCAGCCAACTATGAACCACGCCTCCTCAGCATAATGCTGTTATAGAGACCACTGTCACTGCCTGTGAGTTCAGTTCAGCTTCTATTCTATTTGAACATTCACCCTCACCCTTTCTAAGCTACTTCATTAGCTTAATTAAAAAAAAATAATTTTGCAATTTTGTTAAATAACTCTTATGAACTAGGTAATAGAGATAATTAACATGGGTAATGTTGAACCCTGGCCTAAACACAGAAAGCCAGATAAAACAAACAAACAAAAAAAAAAACCCCAAAAAACAAAAAACTGAAGTCCTATAAGCTAAGTATTACATAATCAAAAAACACTCTAGCTTAATTTTTCCAAAAACAAGCAAGATAGATTACAGTAACATAGAAAGACTTTTCTCCTATGAGGAAAGTAACAGACAGGGACACTCTTCTTTTGATGAACCTTTTTCTAGCTATAAAACCCACCTCCTCCAGCTGAACTAAGAACATTCATGGATTTACAAAATTAGATGTTCCCTAATTAATGAAAAAGCAAATGAGGACTGGTAGTGTAGCCCTGTAATGGAGTACTTACATGGCATGTCTTAAGCTTTGGGTTTGTGGCAGAGTAGGAAGTAAAATAGAAATAAATCTTTAAATTAAGTCTGTTCTAACTTTGCTTTCTGATAACATCTAGAACTTTTCAGCTACTATATTGTAAGCTAGTGCTATTTTCAGCAAACCCTCACCAATCTTATTAGTCCCTTTCTTTTAGATGTTTTCTAACCTCTTACTATTTCATGTCACCAACTCTGATCAAAATAAAAAGCTCACCTAGGGATGATGGCCCAGTTAGTAAATTTGAGTTTAATACAAAGGAGCCATAATGAGTGCTTGTAACCACCCTGCTGGGGAGGCAGAGGAACAGATTCCTCCAGCTCATTAGCCACCAGCCTACTTTCCTTGGTGGTGAGGTCCAGAACAGTGAAGAGACCCCACAGGGGGAAAAAGAGTGAACAGGAAAGGCTTAAGGAATTATACTCAAAGTCATCCTTAGGTTGTCACATGTTTGTCACCCATAGGTGTGTAATTACACACACACACACACACACACACACACACACAGAGAGAGAGAGAGAGAGAGAGAGAGAGAGAGAGAGAGAGAGAGAGAGAGAGAGAGAGAGAGAGAGAGAGAGAGAGAGAGGGAGAGAGGGAGGGAGGGAGGGAGGGAGGGAGAGAGAGAGGGAGAGAGAGAGGAGAGAGAGAGAGAGTCTTTCCCAATGGCAACATAGATCAAAAAAGCTGTAATTACAAAAATAATGAAAGGAAATGCTGGGAAATTACTACCTTAGAACTTGGAGAAAGTTAGGTTTAGTTTCTAAGATATATGAGACTATTCTAATTACAATAGATGGAACTGTCAACTTTTTTCTCATGGCCAATTCTAAGAAAAATATCTTCTAAGGATGTAGAATATTAAAGCAGAAATACTTAAGATAGGCACGATTAATGGGACTATAACCCTAGCACTTATGAGGTCAAGGCAAAAGAAAGCTGAGTTCAGAGACAATCTGACCTACATGATGATATGTCGTCTCAACAAACAAACAAGAAATCAAAGGGAAAATTATTAGAAACCATGATAGAGGAACTAGAGATGCTGCTCAGACACAAGGACCTGAGTTCAATCCTCAGTCCCCACAGAGAATGCAGGACTTAGTGTCACATCTGCAGTCTTATCCCTAGGAGTAGGAAGTAGAGAGAAAGGGACAGAGACAGCGGGAACTCTAGAGCCCATCTATTAGCCAGTCTAGCTGGACTGGTGAGCTCTAGGACAGTGAGACTCTGATGCAAAGGAAAAAAAGGAATTGAAGAAGACGGACAACACCGGCTTTCCGCATGCATGCACATACATGTATCTAAACATATACGTACCATAAGACTATGTAAATATAAAACAAATGTACACACATGCACACAAACAAACACATGACAATAAAATATGTGAAAAGTCTGAAGTTACCTGAAGGATTTTATAGAAGCTTACTTCCATACCAGGAACCAGTTGTTTTAGTTTGTTCATCAAATTAAGAGTCTTCAAAATTACATCAGCAGCAAGTTTGCTTTAAAAATAAGTCATCACATTTAAATTAGAAAACAAGAAAATTAGCATATTTTTGTCTATAATTCTAAAGTAAATGAAAAATCTAACAAATTTGTTTATAAAACTCAAAAAGATAAAGTATTACTTGTAAGAATTAAAATATTTTTAAAAATTAGTATTTTTAATATTCGAGTTCCAGAAAGAACAAGCTAATACTGAATATAAATTTCAGACCATTATCTACTCTTAAATACAAACATAGTACAAATGCCTGCTGAATTAAATACAAGTATTAGAACATGACTCATTTCAGTTTTAGTAACTGTTTCTAAAGTTAAAAACAAAACCTAATATGTAGAGAATGAATTATTCAAGACCATGTACTCACTTTAGTTTGCATCTGAAAGGGAGTAAAAAGTTTAAAAGAGGACTGGCGAGATAGGTAAGGGTCTTTTCCACTTCAGATTGTACTGACATCCATACAAGCTATGGTCAAATGACCTCATACTTATCACGCGCGCGCGCGCGCGCGCGCGCGCGCACACACACACACACACACACACACACACACACACACACACACACACACACACAAACTAAGAGCTAGTTCCAGGACAGGCTTTAAAAAAAAAAAAGCTACAGAGAAACCCTGTCTCGAAAAACCAAAAAAAAAAAAAAAAAAAGTGAAAAGGTAATTCTTGTTCTTCAAGAATACAATTGCTGCCAGGCAGTAGTGTTGGTACATGCCATTAATCCCAGCACTTGGGAGGCAGAGGTAAGTGGATTTGGATTTCTTTGAGGCCAGCCTGGTCTCAGGACAGCTAAGGGCTGTTACACAGAGAAAGAAAAAAAAAGAAGACAACAGTTGCTGACAGTTATTTATGGAAATGGGAACAAATTTTAGTGTTTGGCACTTATTAGGTTTCAATAAATATTCATTAGGAAAACTTGCTCATGAGAGGGAGGGGGCATAAATAATTGCTCATTGCTCTGTGAGCATCCACCTTTAACCAAGCTCTGATGTGTGAAGGAGAGGAGAGGAGTTGTCTTTGTTATTAAGCTTTCAGCAGGGACTGGCTTTCCGGTAATAAAACTATCCATTTTGTCACGCTTTTCTCTTCAAAAATGTAAGATTAAATGAAGCAAAAATTAAATAACCAAGGCAATGTCAAAAGGAGTTTCAGAAAAGAAATGTTCAGAATCTGTAATCTCTCTTTCACACGCACGCAAAGGAAAGAAAAAGTCCTGCTGAAATATAAACTGCAGATGTCAAAACCTTTCGGAAGTATGCACTCCATAAATTGAATTTTTAATTCAAAATTTAAGCAATTCTAGCTATCCTTTGAGTTAATAGAACATAATTAAGGAAGATCCTTAAATATGATAACTATATTTTATAATTTTTACTGCCTTTAGCCAGTATGCCTTTTGGATTTGAAATACTCACCATAATTCAGAATCTGCTACCTTTGTTCCAAATCCCAGGTCAATCTTGCCATATGTAAACTGTTGTTCGATCAGCGTGGTGCACTTTATAGTAGTCAATATTTTTACAATATGCATTTTTAGAGTGTCATCTCCACACAGAGGTTAAGTTTGGTTAAGACACACAGAAATCAAAATACTTGGTATATAGTGTGTAGCTATATATAACTTGTGGCATTCAGAATAATTTCAAACAAGTTATTACATCATATTTTAAGAACATTTATTGGGTGGGAATGTAGTTCAGTAGTAAATAATAGGTGATTAGTCTGATCCTCTCTCAGCAGTGGCCACATGCACACATATAACCACACAAGGATGTATCTTAAAAAAAAAGTTCTAAAAGTACTTTTAAGCATAAATTAAACAGAAAAACTGGAGAATGCTTTCAGGTATCCCTGAAACTTTGTTTTTCAATTCAACATCCTTTCTCTTACTATGTAATGCGTATTCATACATGTTTTCGTTTGCACAAACAAATGGAGGCCAGGGGACAACTTAGGGTGTCATCCTCAGATCACAGTCCGTTTACTTTGCACAGGGTTACTCATGGACTGGAGTTCCTCCACGAGGTAAACAGCTGGTCAGCAAACCCCAGGTTTGTCTCTGCTTCCCTAGCCCCAGGACTACAAGCCCACACCATCATGCTTGCCTGACATTTTCATGTGGGTTGCTGGAAACTGAACTCAAGCCCTCATGCTCTCAAGGGAAGCATTTTAATGACTAAGCTATCTCCCCAGTTCCTTGGTACATTATTTCTGATATTACGTAAGAACTTATAAGTACAAATAGAGCCAAAATTGGAGTTTTATACTTTTCATTTATATTATGGTAAAGGATATTTAATAAAATTTCAATGGCTTTGACCATCCTTTCACATTTTTTTCTTATTAAGGCCTCATCCAGATTTTGTTCCGTGAACTGAAGCTGATCTAGGATTGTAGGCAGCAGAAGGGTCACAAAACGGTCAGTTGAGGAGCAGTTACCAGTATCAATGACATCCTAGAAAATTTATTATCAAGAATAATTGAAAATAAATATGGAACATATAACACAAAATAGTCATTATTGAGCTGTAACATAGTCTTTAAATTTTTACCATTTAGTTCAATAGTCCATTCATTCAAGTCTTCTATTTTAAAGCTATGTTTTACAGTTTACCATTGTTAGCCATCTTTCAGGTTTACCCTGGCTTCTTTCTCAAATGAAGCCTATGATTTTGTAAAAAAGACATTTTAAAGGATTTTATGATTTGTTATTCTAAATGTTTAGTATTTAATAACAATAACCTGAATTTGCAAAATGAAATTAAATAATAAGAGACTGACTTTAACAGTGTAAAATCACAAATAATTTCAAAGGTTTTGTAAATGCTATAATCAGTCAGGACCTAGAAAAACACAAAAGAGCAGTTTATGAATAGACTTGATCAGTCACATACATATTTGTACATAATATCCAATTATGAGATTGAAATATAAGACCGGAAGACCAGAGAGGCTGAATGAGTATAAAAGCAGGTGAACAGTAGATAATGTTAAATTGCCTAGTAGCATAATCTATAGATCAAGATTATTTGTCTTTATTCTACTAAGTGCATTGCACCTGTCTGCATGCTGTCTCATTTCACTAATTAAGATCAATATTTTACAGAATTAATAAAAGGCAGCAGACAAAATGTGAGAAAACAACCAAAGCACAATAGGAAATCACATAGATTCTGTGTAATAAATTAGATAGTTTAAGAAATTGCATGTATGTATGTACATATGTAAGAAAATACATACAAAGCATTCAGTAGAAACATGGAAAATGCTAATGCATGTGAGTTTGCAGGAAACAAGACCCTCAGTAGTTGAATTTTAGATAGTCGGGAGTATAATTAATTTTATCTCATGTGTGAACAATTGGCTTACACAAAAGTGGCATAAAACAAATTGTTAAGTGACATCATGAAAGCAGAAAAGTCCATTTGTCAATCATTTCATTACCTCAAAGATTTCCTTGAACAACTCCAGTGCTAAAACAGAACAATTTTCAGATCCATCCAAAGGTTGGCTTAACCAACGAAGCAGAGCCACAGTAGGTTCTAAGCTTTTAGGACGGCTTCCCAGAATGCTGTTGCCAGATGGAGACTGTTCAAACATCATCTGACTGAGCACATGGCGCAGCTGAGCCACTGCACAGAATGCAAGAAGCAATTCTAAAACCTGTGTAATATAAAGTCTTCATTAAATACCAACTTCATTGGCCTTTAACAGACAAAGCATACGATGACATTAAAAATGCTATGCATTTTTAAAGAAAACATTCTGATTCCATCCATCGCCAGATGAAGGTTTTATGGTGATATTCAAGATAGTCATCAGTATGACTACAGGACAGGGCCAGTTCAGACACCTTCTTTTCCACTGCCCCATGGATTCCTGGGAAGCCCTCGAGAGTCAAGCCTCTTGCCAACACGAAAATGGCTCCCTCAATTAAGATATCTCCTTCCATGAGTATGGCAATAGGATCTGGACATTTCTGGCACCCTCTCCTCAGCTGCCCAAGGAACTAGCTGGGGGCGTCTTCCTGGACACCTGGGAACCCCTCTAGAGTCAAGTCTCTGCCAACCCTAGAATGGCTCCCTTAATTAAGATATATAATTCCTTGTTCCCATATCTACCCTTCCTATATCCCAACCATCCTATTCCCCCAAGGTCTTCCCATCTTGGATGGAGAAAATGACAGAGCCCCACATAGGAGCACTGGACTGAGTTCCCAAGGTCCTGATGAGGAGCAAAAGGAGAGAGAACATGAGAAAGAAAGTCTAGACCTTGAGGGGTGTGTTCACCCACTGAGACAGTGGTACAGAACTAATGGGAGATCATCAAGACCAGTTGGAATGGGACTGATGGAACATGCGACCAAACCGAACTCTCTGAATGTGGCTGACGGTGAAGGAGGACTGAGAAACCAAGGACAACGGCGATGAGCTTGAACTCTACAGCATGGACGGGCTCACTGTGAGCCTTGTTAGTTTGGTTACTCACCTTCCTGGACTTAGGGGGAGTTGGGAGGACCTTGGACTTAACATAGTGAAGGGAACCCTGATGGCTCTTTGGCTTGGAGAGGGAGGGGGTGGGGGTATGGGTGGAAGGGAGGGGAGGGAAGGGGAAGGAGGAGGGGAGGAAATGGAAATCTTTAATAAAAAAATGAGAAAAAAAATAAAAAAAAGATATGAATACAAAAAAAAGATATCTCCTTCCCTACTCCCATATCCGTCCTTCCTCAAGCTCAACCACCCCACTCCCCCAAACTCTCCCCAACCCTCCCCTGTTGCCTGAGGTTTCTGTCCTCCCCAGTTCCCGGAGTCATTAAGTACCAAAGAAATCACACAGAGGTCTACATTAATCATAAACTGATTGGCCCATTAGCTCAGGCTTCTTATTAGCTCTTATAACTTACATTAGCCATCATTCTCTCTGTGTTAGCCACATGGCTCTGTACCTTTTTCAGTGGAGTAGTCACATCTTGCTTCTTCTGTGTCTGGACAGGATTGCATAGGGAGCCTCCCTCTTCCCAGAATTCTCCTGTTCTCATTGACCTCCCTGTCTGGTTGCCCCGCCTATACTTCCTACCTGGCTACTGGCCAATCCGTGGTTATTTAAAACATAATTGACAGAATATAGACAACTGTCTTGTACCACTTCTTCCTCCTTTTTTTTTTTTTTTTAAAAAAAAAAAAAGACTATCCATAGTCCATTTTTGGGAACTGACAGAATGTAGAGAATTGCCCAGAACCACTTCCCTTCTCCCCCTCCCTCTTCTCTCCTGCCCCCATGCTTCCAACTTTTGCCTGGCGATCTTGTCTGCTTCCAATTTCCAGGAGGATCTATATGTTTATCTTTGGGTTCACCTTAATACTTAGCTTCTCGAGGATCATGAACTATAGGCTCAATGTCATTTTGTTTATGGCTAGAATCCACTAATGAGTGAGTACATACCATATTCATATTTTTCGGTCTGAGTTATCTCACTCAGGATAGTGTTTTCTACTTCCATCCATTTGCATGCAAAATTCAAGCCTGAACTGGCCTTGTCCTGAAGTCAGACTGATGACTATCTTGAATATCACTATAGAACCTTCGTCCGGCAACGGATGGAGACAGAGACAGAGACAGAGACCCACAATGGAGCACTGGATTGAGCACCCAAGGACCAGTTGAGGAGCAGAAGGAGGGAGAATGAGCAAAGAAGTCAGGATCACAAGGGATTGGCTCACCCACTGAGACAGTGTGCCTGATCTAATTAGGAGGTAACCAAATTCAGCTGGACTGGGAATGAATGAGCATGGGATCAAACTGGACCCTCTAAAAGTGGTTGACAATTGGGGCAGACTGAGGGGCCAATGGTAATGACACTGGGATTTGTCTCACTGAAAGAAAAACTTAAAGTAGTTTTCATTTTGTAATGTTCTTATTCTGATTTCAACATTGGTTACATGAGTGTAAAGTTCCTAAATCTGCAGAGCAGCTAACTTAGGCTTTGCTGTACATTTTAATCTTTAAAAGTATAAAACAAAATGTCATGCTTTTACATACCTTTGAAGAAGAATCGGGGTCTTTCGCATTTAGAAGTCCTAGAACTTGATTAAGACACGAAGAAAAGTGTTCATACCTAGGTTTGAAAATATACATTAAATGACAAAAGAGGAAGAATTGTAGGCAAAGCAAAGGGGGTAGATCTCATCAAAACATTACAAGCATGCAAGAAATTCTCAAAAAATATACCAAATTTGTTTAAAATGTTTACATAGATATTCCATGATTTATGACAGTTTTGTACCCATAAATCCATCTAAACTTAAAACTATTCCATGTGAAAAATGTATTTTCTACAACCCAGTCTACTGACTAACAGAACATAGCAACATAGTACATTGTAGTTGACTGGTTGTTTACCACTGTGATTTGAGAGGCTGATTTTCACCTGCACCTTACAGTCACTGTCTAGCACTGCAAAGGTCAAGAAATAAAGCTGCTATGTGGCCAGAACTTAGATTTGGGTCTTTACCTTGAAAACGATCAAAGGGATATAATTGTTGAAACAAAAACTAATGCTTGAGTACACATATAAGTAAAGAGAAGTGACAGCTGAATAGGAAACAGTCCATGATATGAAAATAATCTGCTGAAGATGACAGAGTGAGGCTTACAGCACACTGTAATAAAGTGTCTATGAACAGAATAGGCTAGAGCTAAGAAAGAATGTGCAAAAACAAGTTTGTCTAGGCGTGCAAATAAGGGGGGGGGGGACTCTAAGCAGATGGGAGTCTTCATTTTGTTTTTTCTGTATTTGTAATAAAGACAAAGTGAGGCCAGGTTGTGGTGGGGCATGACTTTAATTCCAGCACTCGGAGGCAGAGGCAGGTGGATCTCTCTGAGTTCAAGGCCAGCCTGGTCTACCAAGTAAGTTCCAAAACAGCACCTACACACACACACACACACATGTGCGCGCTCGCGAAGATAAAAGATAAAGTAAGCTTGAGCATGAAAGGCAGCAAAAGAAAGCAATGCATATTTCAATGAGACATTGTAGGTATCAAGGAAGGAAGCTGACAGAATAAATAAAAGTGGTCTGTTCAAGGGAAAGCTATGTGACTTTCTCCTATTTAGTAAGAAACAGATTCAAGATTGAGGTCTTAACAAATGGCTTCAAAAGAAGACAACATGGTTCTTGGAGATCTATTCTGTACAAAAAGAAGGAAAGAATGCAACTGAGAGAATGAAAGGAGTATTATAATAGGTTAGCAATCTCCCACTGCTGCTACATAGTCATCTTTCTGCTTCCTGAGACACATCCAAAAGATGATTTCTATTAACTACAAAGCTTAAGTAGGCATTCATCATGTGACAGCCAGAACAGAAACACATGGATATTCTGATGCTCACAACAGATGAAAAGAGGACAGGTAAAGGGAAGGTACTCTGCAGGAAAGATGCCCTTATCTATGACACTGACTTGATAGCCATTTGTATCACAGATGTTTAGGAAAAACATGAAACACTAAAGTGAATGTGTCTTGTTTTGCAGAACTTCAGTTACCCAAGGTTAATTTTGCCCTAGTCTTTAGGTCTATTTTGTTCACGGAAAATCAGGAATTATTAAACATTCTGCTGCGCTGAGACTCATTTGTCTTTCACTGCTTAGACAATGTAGGTGCTCAATAAATGTTTTCTTATTTGGCTATGAGTCATTATTTGAACCAATTTCTAGATTCTAACACAACAAGTATTGAGAAAATGAAATTAAGATGCTAAAATCAAGGTCTGGAGAGAGAGTTCAGTGATCAAGGATGAATGTTACTTTTCCAAAAGAGCAGGGTCAATTCCTAGCAACCATATTGGGTAGATCACAACCATTCATGACTCCAGTTTCAGGGGTCCTTATGTTCTCTTCTAGCCTCCACAAGGACCAGGCACACACATGGTGCACATGTATGCAGGCAAAACCCCATATATATAAAATAAAAATAAACTGCATGAAAATAAAGACAAAGACTCTAACACAATGAACTTTTTGAAAGTAAATGTTACTGCCTTTCAAATGTAAGTGACAAGAAACACTAGGAGACAAATATAAAGATGTTTTGGTGCTGGAGATATCCCTTAACCATTAAGAGTGTTCTCTGTCACAGGATTAGGTTCAATTCCCGGTATCCACAAGGCAACTCACACATGTCTTCAACTCTAGATCCAGGGATCCTAGGCCTTCTGGTTTTAACAGGCATGAGGCACAAATGTGGTACATATACACATATGCTGGCACAACACTCATACACACAGAATCGAAAATAATAAATAAAAAAATGTTACATCGATAAATAACATACCTGGTAAGATAATCAGCAATTTTAGGATTCTTAAGGAGATCCATAAGTAGGTCGACTGAGTACTTTCTTGTTAGGGTACCATCACCATTTATTAGAATATTAAATATTAGTTGGAAAGTCTGATGAATGTTTCGAGCATGAAACAGCTTTGAAAAATTGGGAAAACTGTATTATACACAAGAACTTATAAGCTGACATATTAATGATTTTAAAATATTAAGCACTATGATCTCAAAATTAATTTCAAAAATAGAAAAAATTACCTTTTCTCCCACTTCTTCATTTAGCGTCAAACTGGATAATATTGAAAGTGCAAACACAACTACAGTCAAACTGCTGTGTGCTAAGAAGCTTATGAGAGTCCGGTAAAAGGATTTCACATTACTCTGAAGGAGAAAAGAAACTGAATTAAAAATGTACATTTTGGTTAAAAAATACAATTGTACAGAGTGGACAAGCTTATTAAACATTATCATGAACTTTTCAACGGTGATTATTTTTAAAGGGAAAATTATTATTAATATTTAAAGGAAAATTTTACAACATAGATAAGTAGAAATTAAAAGACTCTTTGTTATACACAGAATCTGGAGAAAATTTTCTTTTTTGGTAAAGGTACCCAAATGGCATGGGCAAGGCCATATGTTCCATATTTAGCATTGGAAATAAAAAAAGAAAAGAGAAAAACTTGGAAGAATTTAGGAATAGAACCTACT
Organism: Arvicola amphibius; assembly: GCF_903992535.2. Lineage (NCBI taxonomy): Eukaryota > Metazoa > Chordata > Mammalia > Rodentia > Cricetidae > Arvicola > Arvicola amphibius. Next base: position 49,864,786 of record NC_052056.1, on the reverse strand, counting down.
ATAAAATATATATACATACATACATCAAACCCTCAACTCACCAAAGTTTTTATTTGTGTTTGAACAGAAAGATTGTGCCGACAAAGATTTGCCAATAATCCTAGGCAAGGCATCGTTAACTCATCTTCAGAAGACTGACTGTTGTAAAGATAGAAAGCATGGTATCCACTCTAATTAGTCAAAATCATAGAGTAGTTAATATACCTAAGTTCCTACATGTAAAAACAAGATTATCATAGTCAGAGTATTCTGTTTCTTTTATGTTTTAAAGCTAAATTATCCTATTCAACTGTACTACAGAAATAAAGAAATAGCAATCAGAATGACAATATTTTATTATGCTCACCTACAGAGCATACAATGTTCACCTTGATTAATTTTTCTTCCTAAATCAATTTGTTAAATCTTACTTATGAAAATTACACCTGCTTTATAATACTCAACCCTTAAAAATCAGCCAAGTGGAGGAAACAGATAATAATTAGTTTAAAAACCTAGAAAGCTGGTAAGATGATTGCTCTTTTAGAGAACTGGGTCTCAGTTCCAGCACTCACACTGGACAGCACACAACTCTCTGTAACTGCAGCTCCAGAGAATATGAAGCCCTCTTTTGTCCTCCACAGACACCTGCACAAACATGGTGTACCTCATGTACTCAGGCAAAATACATATACAAAAATAAATGATTTTTTCTTTTTTCTTTTAAAGTTAGAAAACATTAACTAAAAAGAAATGATCTACCACCTAGTTTTAGTTTTAAAATAAACCAATAAATTACATGCTTGGTTGTATACTTACATATGACCAATCAGGAATGTAATTAAGTCATCTATGTGGGCACCAGAATGGAAAAACTTGACATTATATGTTAACCTCTGCAGGAGTTGAATGCACTGAGAATAAAAAAATAATTGTGAGTATACACATGAAAAACATATTGCCCACTCATAAAAATAAACTATTGCAAGTATTTCATTTCAGTATATCATTTTAGGAACCAAACACTAGAGCAAGAGCCATGCCATTTTTTAACCTTAATTTTATTTCAAAACATATATTCTAAGCAATGAGACTACTAAGAACCATGGGAGTCGTGTCTTAATTTATCCATTTCTAGGTATTTTATTTAATGGCTTGTCATTCCTATGGTTTGAATGGCACCTAGTTATGTCCATTCAGGGTGGGTCCTGGGATTTAAGCCTTAGTTTCTTAGATGGTGGTACCAGGAGGTGGCAGAACTTGTACAAGTTAGAGCTTAAATAGAGTTCCTTAGGTCACTGAAGGTATCATGTATTTCCCATGTGACCCTGATGGTAGTTCTTAAGAGCAGAAAAAGGAACAAGTCTGGTCCCAGTATCTCTCCTATCTTACCTGAGATATGATCATGTTCCCACCCTTTCTATTTGTCATGATTATAGCCAGAAGACCCTTTGCCAGATCTACATAATAGTTGATATAAATAGCATGTCCTTGAACCACCAAACCTATGAGATAAATACATATTTTTCCTTATCAAATGAACTACTCCCAAGTATTCAGCTGTAGTAACTAAATCTGAGCAGTCATCTACCTTGTTCCCCTACTTATACTAAACTTGAGTGTAGGTTGAATTAATTTGAAGGTATCTTTTTCCCTTTACATTTTATGTCTAAAAGTGAATGTCAGTTCAATTGGTCATGTTTATCTTTCTTGCAGATGATGACATTTTAGATTCAATAAACTGATGAGTGAAAGAGTTTTCAAATTATGCTAAGCAAGTATAAACCACAGCTTTAAGTTTTGTAAGATTTTTTTCTTTGTAAATTTTTTCTTCAACAGCCGAAGGCTATATAACCTAAATTATAATTTTAACATAAATAGATCACATTTCAAAAGGCACACATCTGTGTCCTTAAGTTACAGTGTTATAAGTGAAAGTGGTGATAATGCAGATCTGGTTATCTCTGACTCCTTCTTGAGAAATATTTACATATCTGGCATGTGACCAACTAGCTCCTAATAAGTACTATGGCTGATGATGTTATGTCATCATATAAAATAAAACATCTTACTGTTTTGGAATAGAATATTTGTTTAACTATATAAAGAAGTATCACATTTATTTGTGTTGCAGAATAATTGTTTAACTATGCAACAGTGCACTCCCTTTGTTAATGTTGCATTTATTTAACTATGTAAAGATGTGTTGATGTTTTACCTTGCCTGCCTAAGGCACCTGATTAGTAAAAAACTGAATGGCCAATGGCTAGGGGGAGGAGTTATAGGTGGGACTAGTGGGGGCAGAGAGAAAAGGGAAGCTAGCCAGCCAGCCAGGGGGTCAGCCAGCCAGACACAGAAGAAGCAGGAAAGCTGGACAGACAGTATGTAGATGAGGTAATAAGCCTTAGGGAAACACATAGATTAATAGAAAGGGGTAAATATAAGTTAAAGAAAAAAGCTAGCTAGAAACAAACCTAGAGCTAATGCCAAGCATTTATAATTAGCAATAAGTCTTCACATCCTGATTTGAAGCTGGCTGTCCGGGAAAGATGACTACAACTTACCAATTCTTGTCTGAGAATAAAGACAGGAGAACAGGAGTCAATATACTATGAGGATCTGTATACCTGTAAAAACACTGAATCACTGTGGCAAGTGCTGCTCCGACAAACCACTCCTGCCAACACACTATTCAGGTTGTATATACTCTGAAGACAGTCTCTGGTTTCAGTATCTACAGCTAAAAGTTAAAATAGCATAAAATGTATCACTTTCACATGCAGAAATCTTTCCACAATAGCAAAATAATTTTATGTCATATAATCTTATCTTTAAAGAAGACAAAACATGAGAAAGTATTTAATTTTGAGTTTTTGAATCAGGATCTCACTCTGTAGCCCAGACTGGCCTGGAATTCATGGCAGTTCCTCCTGTCTCAGCCTTAGGAATGCTGAGGTTACAAGATTAAGCCACCATGGCTGGCCAAAACAGATTTTTTTCTTTTTTTAATTAATGCACACCAATTTCAAAGTATAAATAATTTTTATACATAGATTACTATCAAAGAAAAAAAGCCCTGTTTTACGTATTCTTGAAACTTGGATGTTAAAACAATATAACAGCTGGGGTTGGTGGTAAATGCCTGTAATGCCCACTTAAGAGAATGAGGCAAGAGAATTTTGAGTTCCAACTTAGCCTGAATTATATAATATGCAGTCAGATTATCATTTCAACTTCTTTTATAAATCCAAAGACTTAAAATATAAAATCTATTACTTAAAGATAAATAATTTAAATTAGAAGGATACACATCAAATCATTAACTAAGATTGTATCCCTAAAGGTAGAAATGATAAAAAAGGCTGGGATAATGAATAACAACGCATGCCATTTTACTCTTATCTGTATTATCTAATGTAACAGCTGCTAGTACATATTACTCCGCAACTATTTAAATTAAGTTTAATCAAAATTAGATTCAGCTCCCCAGACTTCAAATGCTTGATGAGCCTATATGGCAAGAGGTTACTCTAAGGAATAATACAAACTCAGAATATTTCTATCATTAACAATACTTAGATTGTTCTGCAAAAGAGTGCAATGCTGCTCTCTGCTAATACTTCTCTATTACTAAGATACCTGATTATAACCATAGACATAAATATCTAACACCTCTGTGCATACACAAATCAAGGGGAAAATGATTAATAGATGAACATTTAAAAACGAAACATAATGGGAAGGAATAGAAAAAATAATTATAGTTTATCTTTGGTTCTAAGTTCAATGTAGACTATTACTGAAGGATTATTTTTAGAGACTGTTACATCTTTCTGATTGTTGTCTTTAATACTAGCATTATGTTCACGTGGCTTTTTGTTGTTTTAAAATTCAATAGAATGTCATTTCCCCACATGCATTCTTTTCTATAGAATATGGAAGTCTTTAAGACAAGATATATGTGTATGTATGTATGTATATATATATGAGTTCATATGTACATGTATGTGTATATATATGTATATACTCAGGTACTCTTTTTCTTTCTTTCTTTCTTTCTTTCTTTCTTTCTTTCTTTCTTTCTTTCTTTCTTTTTTTTTTTTTTTGAGAAAGGGTTTCTCTGTTTAGCCCTGACTGTCCTGGAACTCACTCTGTAGACCCAGCTGGCATTGAACTCAGAGATTCTCCTAGAGCTGCCCCAAGTGCTGGGATTAAAGGCATGTGCCACCACCGCCCAGCTTCAGAGACTCTTTTGAGAGAACCATAAGACAAACTTTAAATGGTTCTACAATGAAGAAATATTTTGAAACTAAATCATTCTTGGAGAAATTCTATTAATTTTATATGCCCTTTAAAAAATATTAAGTTCAGGGCTAGAGAGATGGCTCAGTGGTTAAAAGTACTAGCTGTTCTTCCAGAAGTCCTGAATTCCAATACCAGCAACAACATGGTGGCTCACAGCCATTTATAGTAGGATTCTTTTGGCGTGCAAGAGTACATGCAGATAGAGCACTCATATACATAAAATAAATAAATCTTTAAAAACTAATTTCATAGTATTCCAAACTCCAAAAAAAAAAGAAAGTATGAACACATTACCCAGTTGAGACAGCAAACTGATAATACTTAAGATCAGTGAAGCACTTATGTTTGGGTCTTCAAGAAGTTCTACGAGGCAACTCAAACATTCACTTGGCAGTATCTGCTGTGATGTAAACAGTCGTGTCAGCTTTTGTCCACAAACTACCTATGAAATAGGTAGGAAACAAATGTGTTAAGTGCTGGCAATTTCTATTTCTTCTGCATTTCAAGTAAACCATTTCTATGACATGCTACTTAGCCCTTTTTTTCCCAGTTTAGAAAACTCACACCTTTCTGCCCATATACAGACTCTCTCCTCTAGTCGAATTACCTAGATTTCAGTTTGTTTACTTTCTCCAGAAACATTTCAATAAGCCACTTAGATCATCTAAATTTTACTTATTATACAGCCTGACAGTATACTATTATTTCCTTAATGTTTAGTGAACTTCTGACTACCATTTTACCATTTATATATTTTCTATATTATACTATACTGAACACAGACTAAAAATGAATACTAGAACTTTGGTAGTTTGAATGTAATCTGCTCCCATAAACTCACAGCAAGTGGTACTATTAGAAGGTGTGGCTTTGTTGGAGGAAGTGTGTCACTGTGGGGACTGGCTTTGAGTTCTCTTGTATGCTCAAAATGGGCCTAGTATCTGAGACAATTTCCTGTTGACTATGCATCAAGATGTAAGAACTCTCAGCTCCTCTAATACCATGTCTGCCTGTATGCTACATTGCTTCCTGCCATGACAATAAAGGACTAAACCTCTGAACTGTAAGAAAGTCATCCCAATTAAATGTTTTCTTTGGAAGAGTTGCTATAATTATGGTGCCTCTTCATAGCAGTAGAAACCCTAACTAAGAAAAGACCCAAGCAGATTTATTATTCTGAAGTCTAGCATACTCATACCATCTATTCTGAGAATGGTATATGAAGCTTAATGGATAACAACTCCTTTCAGGTTGAGTCTAGAAGTTAGGAAATTATGTAGAAACAATAAAGTTAATAAAGAACATTTTCAAATCTAGCAAAGATAAGACTTTCAATTTTCAACCCAGTTATTTTAGTAAGGGAGAGTCAACATAAACCTGGTATTAAACAATTTGATATTTTAGAATTAGACTAATACATCTTATATACATACTCTAAAAGGTCACATTCTAAACAAACTGCTTTAATAACCCTCTAATTATTAGAGTCTAATACCTCCTTTCTGTATCTCCTTTCCATTTTCTCACATTCTTACCAAGCTTCACTCTTAGAATTTCACATTACCTATTCACTAACAGAATGTGCTTTAACAATAATGTCTATAAGACTGGAAACAAACTGGGCTGTGGTGGCCACACCTTTAATCCCAGCGAGGCAGAGGCACAATCTGGGATTCCCCTCTGTATGCTGTGAATACCATTGGTTAATAAAGAAACTGTCTCGGCCTGTTGATAGGGCAGAACTTAGGTTGGTGGGGTGGGGGAACTAAACTGAATGCTGAGATGAAGAAGGCAGAGTCAAGGAGATGCCATGTAGCCACCAGAAACAGATGTCAGAACTTTGGAACTTTACCAGGTTAGCCACAGTCTCATGGCAATACACAGATTAGTAAATGGGTTAAATTAAGATATAAGAGTTAGCCGGGCAGTGGTGGCGCACACCTTTAATCCCAGCACTCGGGAGGCAGAGGCAGGCGGATCTCTGTGAGTTCGAGACCAGCCTGGTCTACAAGAGCTAGTTCCAGGACAGGCTCCAAAGCCACAGAGAAACCCTGTCTCAAAAAACCAAAAAAAAAAAAAAAAAAAAAAAAAAAAAAAGATATAAGAGTTAGCCAATAAGAAGCTAGACCTAATGGGCCAAGCAGTGACATAAATAATATAGTTTCTGTGTGATTATTTTGGGGCTGAGCAATCAGAAACAAAACAAGCGGCCTCCTCCAACAGAGGCAGGTAGATCTCTGTGAGTTTGAGGCCAGCCTGGTCTACAGAGTGAGTTCCAGGACAGCCAGAAATGCTTCACAGAGAAACTCTGTCTCAAAAACCCAAAACAACAACAACAACAACAAAAAAAAAAACCCAAAAAAACTGGAAACAAATTTGTAACTGGTAACTTAACTTGGGGTCAAGAATTTTCTGAACATGGTCATTTTTATCTATTAATAATTTTAGCCATTAGTCAAGCATGGTGGTGAATGCCTTTAATCCCAGCATTCAGGCAGGGGGATGTCTCTGAGTTTGAGGCTAGCCTGGTCTACAAAGTGAAATCTAGGACAGTCAGTGCTACACAGAGAAACCCTATCTTGAAAAAACAAAAAATAAATGAATAAGTAAAATTTTAGCTATTTAGAAGATGAAGACATTTTTTGTTTTGAACATGATTGGAACTGGACTCTTATTTCAATAATATTCTAACATATAATAATTAGTTAATACAAGGTAAAAAAGTAAACTTTCTCCTAATGAAAACTAGTTTATTTTACTGACAAAACTTATCTGGCCGTGGCATTGGCCTGCTTGCTTTACATCTGTTATTCTTTTTCATATTCATAACTCTTTAAGTTAAATGCTACTGATTTGATTTATATTTAAGTAAACTGAGACATTCACTGATAATAAAGACGCACAACCAAGACTTCTCCAAAGAGGTGAACCCATGCTTTTAATAACTAGTTACACAGTCAGTGATGTGAATGCTATCATTAAATACTACAATAGCTCAACTTTGCCCTGACCATCCTGAAATGACTCAAGGTGCAGGTTTGTGTGGGGTTCTAGAGTCAAACTATGGCAGCAGAGGTTCCAAATCATTTCAAAAAAAAATCCCTTTCTTGTGATATATACTTGTGTATTCCTCAGAAAGTTTTCAGTGCTCGGCATGACGACACCAACCACTAACAAAAAAAGGTAAATACTAAGGATGGCATGGCTGAGTGATGGCAGTTTCGATATATTGCTAAGAAGTAAAATGCTGCAAATCCTTTGGAGAACTGTTTCTAGCAATACGAAAGAAAAGTGAATGTGGACTGGATGGCTCAGCAGATAGGAGAATGTACTAATTTTTGCAGAGGTCCTGAGTTTGAGTTCCAGCACCCACATCAAGGAGCTCACAGCTGCCTGTAAGTCTAGCTCCAGAGGATATAATGCCCTCTTCTGCCTTCTGAAGGGCCTACACTCAGGCGCACATGCATCACACATACGCAGACATAATTAAATTAAAAGAATTTAAAACAACAAAATGGGGAACATAGGCCTTTCTCATAACCTGAAAGCTCTACTGGTAGGTTTATATGAAACAAATGCATTCAAAATTGAAAAAGAAGTAGGAGTACAATGCGCTGATTCATAATTCCATCCAGACCTGAAAAAAAATCAAATGTCTATCAACACGTACATGTACACAACCTGCGGTATACTTATATAAATGGAATTACACATAACATAAAAAGTAAGTCCTGCTAGTGCAGGCAACCTGAATGAATCGCAGTGATTATATTGAATGATGAAGCCACTCAATATCCAAAAAAAGAAAACAAGATGAATTTAGAAGCTAGGCACCTGAAAGAAAGACCGGGAACACGCACACACACTTCCCTCTTCCTCTTCCCCTCTCTCTCCAGTCAAGAAACACTCCTAAACCTGGTCCGGAGCAGGCCACCGTTCAGTCCCTCTGGGCACCCACCCAGTCGCCTTCACCGCCACTCGCTGGGTGACTGAAGGGGACACCCCCTCGCGCGCCGAAACCCCTTACCTCCAGGTGCCTCAGGAGCTGGGTGGCGTTCGCCTCCGACTTAACGGCTTTGTACTGACTGATGCTCAGGAGCAAGGACTTCAAGCAGGCGGTGGAGTCCATGCCGAGGCGCCGTCCTGTCAGCGGCCACAGCCACCCGCTCGCCACAGCCTCCAGCTGAAGCCGCGCTTTTTTTGATTTTCTTAGGTCCCGCCGCTTCTGCTCCGGCTCCTTCCGGTTCCGGTAGGCTTCCGGAAGTCTCCGGGCAGCCTCCGGGAATTCTGCCTGTGATTGGCGGGGGTGGGCCGAGGGTCGAGGTTCTGGGGGAGTGGGGAGGTGGCGGCTGGGAGCCCCGCAGCAGCCCCCTTTCAGCCGAGCGGCGGCGAGAAGGTCCGCGAAGACTCGGGATCTCGCGAGACACGCGAGTGCGGCTCAAGTCGTGGAGGGGCTGCGGGGCGCACGGGGTCCGTGCGCGTAGGGGGCTCTGGTTCCGTGGGCGTCCTCGGCGGCGGCGCTGCGGGGCCTGGTGTTCGTGCGCGTCAGCCTCTGCTTGGACACGGCCGCTCCCCTAGTCTAGCACGGTGAGGAATTCCGAGCGGCATCTCAGTGACTTAGGTTTGGATGTGGCGGGGGAGGGGCCGCAGTTCCTCCAGCCGCGCTCTCTTGGGTCCAGGACTAAACCGGTGGCCTTCGGGATCCTGGGGCAAGTTAGGCATGGCCTTACAATGGAATTTGACACACTCCCCCTAGAGAGCACCCGGGCCGGAGGTGCTCCCGAGCTGTATTCTCATCAGTGTTGATATCTGTTGATGTCACTTTTGATATGTTTTTTTTTTTTTAAATTAGAGGTACTGTTTTGCATGGCTATATAACGAAGTGAGACAACGACGATTGTGCTGCTGTTATTCACACGAGACTTTGTAGCTAATATATTCATTTGTGCATGCATCCATTCATTCCATTTTAAACAAGTATGTATAACGGACAAGGGATTGGCACTCAGAACAAAGATGGGGAAGTGTTGCCTGCTGAGAAGCAACTTCTAATAAGGGACATGGTCTAAGCAGAAAAGTACTCTTGGAATTCACTACATACATCAGAAATGCACCATCCAAGAAGAGTGGAGCCAGTTGGCTTATAAACTCCTTTGCCCCCTTTTTCTCTGTCATTTCTTCTCATGAGGATAGAAGAGGTCAGGATAGGCCTCACTAAAACAAAACATAAAGACATTGGAGGAAATAGTTTCAATAGTTGAGAAATCAGACTTTCTAGGAGAAAATGCTGCCAATTAGTTGAAGTAACATGGACAGAGGTCAAGTGGGGGAATATGACAGTGTGCCATGAAGAGCCTGCACTCGTAATCATCAGAGAGCAAGGCTGAGTAGTGACGTGGAAAATAAGGTCATACAACGGTCTTGCAGACTATTTTCAAACCAGTTAATCATTGTGAAGGGTTAATTGTTGTCTTCTGTGTTAAGGGCAGTCATTGGTAAATGGAGTTGTAAGAATACATAGTCTTAAGACTTTTCACATATAATGACAAGTGTCCAGCATCATCCCTGTTTGGACAAGTAGGAAAGACCCCAAGCTGCCTACATCAAGTGCCATCTCCACAATCTAGAAGAGATACCAAGTTTCCAGATGGGATTAAGAAGGTAGAGATAATGTAAGGTAATTAATTGAATCTTTTAAATTCAGTGAAATTTTATATAGTTTGTCAGTTCTGTATTTTTCTAATTGTGTTCCTAGGTATTTGAGAATTTTCTTATCAGATTTTGCTATTCTAAAATATAGTTACTGGGTTTTGATGTATCTTTAAATCAGCTACTTACCAAATTTTGTTAAGTCTAAGAGTTTAGTGTACCTCTTAAGTTTTCTACATATATATTGTCTATAAACATTATTTCTTCCTATAAAGTGTCTCAGTTTATTGCATTAATGTAATCTCAACATGGGACATCATGGTGATAGAGAAGATCTTCAACATTATAACCAGGACAGTTTATAATTGTTCATGTTTGGGACATTTCTCTTTATCTCTATTGTTTTTTAAAACCCCTTTAAAAATGTCCAGAAGTTTACATTTATACATTCGGTTTCCTTTTAAAAGTAATACAGCGAATTAGGTTGCTTTTTTTGTTGGATACTAATAATAACAAACACTTTTGAGTACTTGCCGTCCATCAAAGGATGTTCTAACGACTACTTAATTCTCATTAAAAAGTGAGAGCTATCTAGTTGATTACTATTTTATAGCTTGCAGAGTATGGCATAAGGCATTTGTGAAGCTCACAAAGGCAGTAGCAAAAGGATTTCTGCTGATTTTACTCAATATTTCATGCCTTGTGTCTTCAAGTTAGAATTTTTAGTACTTATTTTCTCATTTTGGGTTTGTGGTAAATGTTATTTTTGTGTCAGGTTAACATAAAAACTAGTCGGGAAAAGGGTAAAGTCTGGGAAACTATAAGTGCTACTGGGAAAAGTAGAGTGTTATTAGGAGTACATTATTTTAGATGAAATCCAGTTCACTCAATCTTTAAGGATTAGCATAAAATCTTTCCTCCGTGTAAGCTTTTTTTTTTTTTTTTTTGGACTGGTTTACATTTTATCTAGATAGTCCTCCAGTTCATAATGTAAGAAAGAGGCTTAAAAGAAATAATGCTTGCTTACGATTTTAAAACAAAAGTTCCGGATTGTTAGCTGATTTAGTTTCAGAAGAAATTAAAGTATTGACTTCAATACTGTATAGTAACATCAATTTTTAACATAACCAACATTTAATATTAAATAAATCAATCTGAATGAAGGCAGGGCTTGAAGTTTTTATAGAACTGTAAAATATTGTGATGTAGGGATCATAGCACAAACCAATGACCCACTATTCATGCATCTATCATGTACTTCATGAAGTTAGGTGGTTAATACATACCTCGATTCTGAGGATACAGTGGTAAATTTCTACCCAAATAGAGTTCATTTTAATGAAGAAATAATATATAAAACGTAAATAAATTATGGACGTTACCATGTGTTTTGGTGAAAAACTCAGGAAAGAGAGAGAGGATGGTACTGAGGATTAAAATTTTCAAATTTTTATTGCAGTTTTAGGCAGCCGACTTGTATAGAAAACAAACTAGTTAAAAATCAGGATTTATTTCTTGTTCATGAGTGTGGAGGTTGACTGCAATCAGACCGACCTAGGTTAAAATAGGCTGAGTGTGTCTATTCAGCTATTTGTGAAAAGTGGTAACTATCTAGAAATCAGTTTACATTATGTCAAGATGTCTGTAGGAGATGTGTATTCTATTAAACTTATTAGTAATAAAGACATTGGGATGCAAAGAAATCAATGCTTCAAGGCAAAATGTTGTAGAAGTCGGTATGGATAGAAAAGAAGTTTCTGTCGAAGTCTAGAACTTAAAGTAACTAAGTATTTAGAGATTGGAGAGACATGGAGAAAACCCCAGATCTGACTAAGAAGGGACTGCAAGCTAATACAAGTGCTCTGTTAACCCTGTGATCATCTTATAGCTAAAGAACCTATTTACTACCTCTTAACAGAAGTCTAGATTAGCAGAACAGTCTTACTACTTAGCAGCATCTTGTTCTGCCTTCAAGGTTTTGCTGCTGAAGAGAGATAGGTGGCATTATTGGTTGAATGAATATTGAGTGTGTAAACCATGTGAGGTGACAAATAATGTACTGACTTGTGGAACTTGCATTCTAGTGGGGACATAAGGCCAAATCTAAAATAAGGAATTACATAGTGAGCATTAATAGCAGAAACCACAAATGTCTCTCTGGCCCAAGTTCCAAAAAAGGGATTATTAGTAGGTATCAACAGAAATAGGACAAATATTTCATTGGCTCAGGTTTCAAAACAAGGGGTTTATTCATAGACATTCAGATACAACAAATGATTCAGTTACCTAGGTTCTAAACTTTGATGGTGAAGATATCCAGGAGTAAGATATAACAGATTAAGCATGTGGTTATTTAGAACTGTCCCTGTTAAAACTAAAACTTTTCAAATATTGATACTGAACTTTTCATCCTTTATACAGAGACCCCCCCACACAGTGAAATTGTATCAGATTATTCCTATTTTTCAGGAATATTAGCCCTTATTACAAAGCCAAAGTACTAAAAAGAAAAAGTTAAAAAAAAGAGAAAGAAAGAAAGAATATTATCTCTTTTGTTGAAATAACAGGCATATCCCTGTAGTGAGAGGCAAGCAGGCCTGTTTTTCATCCAGCCTGGATCCCACATGGCTAGCTTTACACCCGAAATAACAACACACAAATTGTATTCATTTAAACACTGCCTGGCCCATTAGTTTCAGACTCTTATTAGCTAATTCTCTCACATCTTGATTAACCCATATTTAGTAATCTGTGTAGCACCACGAGGGGTGGCTTACCGGGAAGATTCTAGCCTGCATCCATCTCAGAGAGGAGAGTCATGGCGACTGCTTGAGGCGGTTGCCTCACTTCCCTTCTTCCCAGCATTAGGTTCTGTCTACTCCACCCACCTAAGGGCTGGCCTATCAAATGGGCCAAGGCAGTTTCTTTATTAACCAGTGAAATCAACACAAACAGAAGACTCTCCCACATCACATCCCCATAATGATGCTTTGGTCATGATGTGTGTATGATATTGGTCCAGAAAGATCATGTTAAATTAGAAACTTACTATGACTAGGTGACATCTTAGTTGCCATGGTGTCATAATACAACACATTAAATGACAGCATCATATAAAAATGTAGCATATACAGATGTGTATGGTACAAATAAACTACTAATATTTTATATAATTACTGTATCATACTTATTATCTTTAAATTCACTGGAATTTTAATTAAAAACCTTAATGTAAAATGGCATATGCCATGTCAAACCAGAAAGGAATAGCTTCATGTGTCTGTTCTTTACCATATCTTTATATTATATATCTTATATATTATATCTTTATATTGAGGCCTGTCTAGTGATTTACCATTGCCCTATCGGTATGTATTAAAGGGCTCTTATCATGTTTGTACAATAGTAAAATAACTCAAAGACAAATGTGTCTGATGTTCCTATCACTAAGAGGAATGATAATTTTATTTTCTTTACTGTAAGGTATTAAATTTCAATTATTCTGATTGATCAAGCCATAAATTTACTTTTAACTTTTGAAAAAAACTTACAGCTTTTCTTTCTGTATATTTTACAGAATTCATGTCTATGCTAAGAGTAGAAGTCTTGATAATTGGAATAAATATTTCCCCCTATTTTCACTTCTAATTTTATATCATATTGTTCAAAATTTGCCTGGACTTTTTTGTTTGCTTCACACAATTACTATACATGGTTTCTGAATTCTGTTTCTTAGGTAAGTAAAGATGCAAGAGACATTCATGTCAGAGTTTTAATAATAATTTTCTTTTTTAATGATTTTTTAAATTTTTTTTTATTAAAAATTTCTGCCTCCTCCCCACCTCCCATTTACCTCTCCCTCCACTCCCCTTCCCTCTCCTGTCGGAAGAGCAGTAACGGTTCCCTGCCCTGTGGGAAGTCAAAGTTCCTCCCCCCTCCATCCAGGTCTAGGAAGGTGAGCATCCAAACAGGCTAGGCCTCCCCCAAAGCCAGTATGTGTAGTAGGATCCAAATCCAGTGCCATTGTCCCTGGCTTCTCAGCAGCCCTCATTGTCCCCCATGTTCAGGGAGTCCGGTTTTATCTCCTGCTTTTTCAGTCCCAGACCAGCTGGCCTTGGTGAGCTCCGATTAGATCAGTCCCACCATCACGGTGGGTGGGAGCACCCCTCGCAGTTGTGACTTCCTTGCTCATGTTCTCCCTCCTTCTGCTCCTCATTTGGACCTTGGGTGCTCAGTCCAGTGCACCAATGTGTGGCTCTGTCTCTATTTCCATCCATCGCCAGATGAAGGTTCTGTGGTGATATGCAAGATATTCATCAGTATGACTATAGGGTCTGGCCTTTTCCAGCTCCCTCTCAGCTGCCCAAGGAACTACCTGGGGGCATCTCCCTGGATACCTGGGATACCCTCTAGAGTCTCTTGCCATCCCTAAAATGGCTCCCTTAATTAAGAGATATACTTCCCTGCTCCCATATCCATCCTTCCTATTTCCCAGCCATCCTATTCATCCAAGCTCTCCCCATCCTCCCCTTCACACTTTTCTCTCCCCATATCCCCTTACCCCCATCCCACCCCGCCCCCAAGTTCCCAATTTTTGCCCGGCAATCTTGACTACTTCCAATATCCAGGAGGATAACTATCTGTTTTGCTTTGGGTTCACCTTCTTATTTATCTTCTCTAGGATCACGAATTATAGGCTCGATGTCCTTTATTTATGGCTAGAAACCAATTATGAGTGAGTACATCCCATATTCATCTTTTGGGGTCTGGGTTACCTCACTCAGAATAGTGTTTTCTATTTCCATCCATTTGCATGCAAAATTCAAGATGTCATTGTTTTTTATCACTGAGTAGTACTCTAATATGTATATATTCCACAGTTTCTTCATCCATTCTTCCACTGAAGGGCATCTAGGTTGTTTCCAGGTTCTGGCTATTACAAATAATGCTGCTATGAACATAGTTGAACAAATGCTTTTGTAATATGATAGGGCATCTCTTGGGTATATTCCCAAGAGTGGAATTGCTGGGTCCTGGAGTAGGTTGATCCCGAATTTCCTGAGAAACTGCCACACTGCTTTCCAAAGTGACTGCACAAGTTTGCAATCCCACCAGCAATGGATGAGTGTACCCCTTATTCCACAACCTCTCCAGCAAAGGCTATCATTGGTGTTTTTGATTTTAGCCATTCTGACAGGTGTAAGATGGTATCTCAAAGTTGTTTTGATTTGCATTTCCCTGATAGCTAAGGAGGTTGAGCATGACCTTAAGTGTCTTTTGGGCATTTGAACTTCTTCTGTTGAGAATTCTCTGTTCAGTTCAGTGCCCCATTTTTTAATTGGGTTAATTAGCATTTTAAAGTCTAGTCTCTTGAGTTCTTTATATATTTTGGAGATCAGACGTTCGTCTGTTGCGGGGTTTATGAAGATCTTTTCCCAGTCAGTAGGCTGCCTTTGTGTCTTCGTGACAGTGTCCTTTGCTTTACAGAAGCTGCTCAGCTTCGGGAGATCCCATTTATTCAATGTTGCCCTTAATGTCTGTGCTGCTGGGGTTATACGTAGGAAGCCGTCTCCTGTGCCCATATGTTGTAGAGTACTTCCCACTTTCTCCTCTATCAGGTTCAGTGTGTTCAGATTAATATTGAGGTCTTTAATCCATTTGGACTTGAGTTTTGTACATGGTGATAGATATGGATCTACTTTCATTCTTGTTGACATCCAGTTATGCCAGCACCATTTGTTGAAGATGCCCTCTTTCTTCCATTGTGTACTTTTGGCTCCTTTATCAAAAAACAGGTGTTCATGGGTTTGTGGGTTAAGATCCGGGTCTTCTATTCGATTCCATTGGTCAACTTCTCTGTTTTTATGCCAATACCAAGCTGTTTTCAATACTGTAGCTCTGTAATAGAGTTTGAAGTCAGGGATGGTAATGCCTCCACAAGTTCCTTTATTGCATAAGATTGTTTTGGCTATCCTGGGTTTCTTGTTTTTCCATATAAAGTTGATTATTGTCCTCTCAAGATCTGTGAAGAATTTTGATGGGGTTTTAATGGGGATTGCATTGAATCTATAGATCGCTTTTAGTAGAATTGCCATTTTTACTATGTTGATCCTCCCAATCCAAGAGCAAGGGAGATCCTTCCATTTTATGGTATCCTCTTCAATTTCTTTCTTCAAAGATTTAAAGTTCTTGTCAAATATATTTCACTTCCTTGGTTAGAGTTACCCCAAGATACTTTATACTAGCTGAACTCATTTGCATCCTTAGCTTGTACAATGTCTAGTATGGCCCTAGAAGTCAGGAAGAAGAGTGGAAAGAATTGCATTTTTACATGATTTTCTATGCTCAGTGACTTATTAGTAATGAGAGTTCTAAGTCTTTAGTTTTACAGTTTTTATAATGGATTTAATAATGTTTATACTTCAGTGTTGTGTGGACATGTTTATTCAGTGTACATAGTTATATAGTTCATAGTTTTGTACACAGGAGCTGAGGAAATCTTACTCTCAATGAAACCACACAATGTCACCATTATGAGACATGTATATACAGAAGCAACTGACTAGATTTAACTAGAATTAAAGATGTGTTAGCTCAGGCCTAGTGGTAGTTGCCTATAATTCCAACAGTTGGAAATAAATCAGAGGTAGCATGACAAGATTGAAGTCATCTTGGGCGACATAACAAGATATGGTGTTGAAAAAAATTGTTCCTGAAACGATGCTAATTTTGCTCTAGGGAGTCATACTTATATGGCTAATTTGTAATAAAGAAGTCGTGAGTATACATTTCAAGTCTTCTGTTTCCTAGTTTGAGTTCCCAAGTAGTTTTAGCAGTCATCTTTCTAAATGAGCCAAGAGTTGAAATGGACATTTCTTAGTGGGGTGCACAAAATGCATGATCAAAATCTTGAAAACAATTGGAAATATTTTCCAACTATCATCCTGGAATTTTTTGAAGGGAGTTGTAATGGTGTGTCTGTGTTTGTCTAAGTAAGTTCATTTTGTGACCTTGTACAGGAATTTAATACTAAAGATGAAAAAAAATTAGAGACACTTACTTACTGGGCCAAGGACACCTGTTTTGGCTGTGAGAATGAAAGCAGGCCACTTGGAAGGTCCAGAGCAAAACTTAAGGTATGGCAATTTTATTCAGAGCAATCAGACTTTTTATACCTTTATCAGAAACAGAATATAATGCCAGTTGCCAGGATCAATACGTTGTAGTTGCCAGAATACAGTGATGTTTGTAAGCTATACAGGGTACACAAGATGTCCAAGACCAATTGTCCTGTCAAGCTTCTATGCTTCCTTGGCTTGAAGAATATGCAGAGAAACATAAAGTGTCCTGAATACTTCATTGCCTTAGGTAGTGTGTTGGTCTCTCAGGTGTTGGAAGGCACATTGTGCCCCAGGAGCCACAGACTGTATCCTGAAAAACAGATGAAGCATACATTTGAAGGCAGCTAGGCTATGCTAACTTCCATGATTCCACACACAAGTCATCAGTATATTTTATTCATTCTTAGTACTACTAATATAAAAGCTTTGTGCAGCTTGACACTGAGTGAAGTCTGGTGAATCACCCTATTTTTGTCATGCTAGATGCCACTAACATGAAAAACAAAGACTTTGATACTGAAGACACAAATCACCTATGCAGTAGGTTGAATTTATTCCTTTCCTTCTAAATTTGTTAAAGTGTAGCTTCTTAGTATGATGGCATTAGAAAATAGGGACTTTAAGAGAGAAATTATTCATGGGATAGAGCTTCTGAACCTCAGAGAACTCTTACCCTATTCCTCCTACATGAAGATATGACGAGAACTTGCCAGGCTACAACCCAGTACTAGGGTTGACTGTGGTGGTATCTTGATTCTGGATTTCACCCTATGGAACAGAGAAATTTCAGTTATCTATAAGGCAGCCAGTCTGTTGTTCTTCATTATAGTAGCCTCAGGGACAAAGACGTACCATATTAAAAACCACTAAGAATCACTATTGGTGTTTTTCCAACAGACACAATCAGAATTACAATAGTTAAATAATTTTGGTAAAGAGCTCTTTCTTAGGGTTTTATTGCTGTGAAGAGACACCATGACCACAGTAGCTCTTATAAAGGATAGCATTGAGGCTGCCCTATAGTTCAAAAGTTTAGTCCACTATTATGCCTGAAACATTGGCAGCATGCAAACAGACATGGTGCTTGAGCGGTAGCTAAGAGTTCTATTATCTTGATCCATAGGGAGCAGAAGGAGCTGATGTGTAGCTTAAGCATATGACATCTGAAAGCCTGCCCCCACAGTGACACACTTGCTCCAACAAGGCCATGCCTCCTAATAGTACCACTCCCTGTGGGCCAAGCATTCAAACACATGAACCTATGGGACCCATACCTATTTAAACCACCACAAGCTCTAATCACAAAATGTCTTAATTGCCCTTAGAAAATCTTCAGTTATCACGTTCCTTTTTTTAATTTTATAGGAAAAAATGCTACTGAGTTGTTCAGGCTGATCTTGAACATGAAAGCATCAAGGTTCAACCTCCTGAGTAGTGAGATTATAGGCTGTGCCACTGGGTCTGACTTTGAATTTTGAAGTAGCTATGATTTCTCATATCTTAGGAGTTTTATTTTTTTTTTTAAGTTAAGCAGACATAATAGCAGTGTCAGATTCAGCTTGTCAAGAGACTCATAAACTTCTGGAGTATGTTTAATTAATGTTGGCACAAGAATACATCTTCTTAGCTGGACAGTGGTGGTGTTTGCCTTTAATCCCACCACTTATTTGGGAGGTGGATCTCTATGAGTTCGAGTTCAGCCTGGTCTATACAACGAGTTCCAGGAGAGCCAGGACTGTTATTCAGAGAAACCCTGTCTCAAAAAAAACAAAAAAAAAAAAAAGAAAAAAAAAAAGAAAAAAAAGAAAAAACCACAAAAGATAGAAAGAAAAGGAATAGAGATTCTTTGAATTCAAAAACTCAAAATGTTAGGAAGTTTTCTAGTTGTCTATTAAAGGTTTTTTTTTCAGATTTATTTATTTATTATGTATATAATGTTCCTTCTGCATATATACTTCCGTGCCAGAAGAGGGCACCAGATCTCAAAACAGATGGTTCTGAGCCACTCTGGTTACTGGGACTTGAACTCAAGACCTCTGAAAGAGCTGCCAGTGCTCTTAGGCTGAGCCGTCTCTCCAGTCCCTATTAAAGGTTTTTTAATGCAGCATTTCTGTAATAGCAAAATTCTTTAATGTGTTAAACCCAGTACAAGTGACATTTTCATCAATAGTACTGTGGTTAAAACGATAACACTGGCAAAGGGTAAAGTAGATGTTTGTGTACTAATATGAAAATTGGAGAAGCTAAACAATGACTCTTTTTTTAATATTTATTTATTATGTATACAATATTCTGTCTGTGTGTATGTCTGCAGGCCAGAAGAGGGCGCCAGACCTCATTACAGATGGTTGTGAGCCACCATGTGGTTGCTAGGGATTGAACTCAGGACCTTTGGAAGAGCAGGCAATGCTCTTAACCGCTGAGCCATCTCTCCAGCCCCCAAACAATGACTCTTAAATTGCAACTTAGATCATGTAATATATTAAAAAATAATTTTGTCCTATTTCTTGTCTTAGTTTTACTATTGCTTTCTATCCCATAGCATTTTCCTTTCACAGTAGAAGAACAGAGGAAAGTGAATTAATTTTGCTGTGTGCCTAAACAATGAAGTGATGGTGGTGATTATGATAATGAAAATAGTTATGGAAGAAACATGCGTTATAGGTCTTAGTATGTGACAAGGACTGTTTACAACTCCATAAAGTACAGATACCATTTTCATCTCCATTTTCAGATGAGCACACAGAGATTACTTTTTAAAGTTTCATATGAAGTTGAAAAACTAGTATGTATCTGAGCAGAACTGTATATTGCAGAATGAGTGCAATGAGATAATTTGCAATTTCACTTTCTTATAGGCATGTTTTATTATCTGTATTTATATAAACATCATAATTAGAATGGTCTTATTTTCTTAATGAGAGCAAAATCTTTCCTATGTTTACTGCTTAAGCTTCTTAACACAGTGCATTCTTTTAACTTATTGGTTCTCCATCCAGTATAGTCTGTGTTCCAGGGAATGAATAATCTTGAAATAGATTGGTTGCCACAGTGGGACTGAGAGGACTTAGTTTAACAGATAAAAAACTCTTAATAAAATCCTCTCCTGGAGATTCCAAATATAATGCTTTATTTTCAAACACTAGCATTGACACAGGTGTGAGATCTACTTTTATTGTTCTCTACACTGATAAGTTTTCCACCTGCATTCAGTAAGTGCTGGAGTCGGGAAGGGTAGAGAATTACGGGCCTCTGTACACCCTCTGAAATGGGAACTTCTTAACAAATCAGAGTCTACAGCTTGGGCAGATAACTTAGTCAAGATGAACATTGGAATGGAATTTTGCAAAAATCCATGTACAGTCTGAGGAAAGTGGCAGTTGCTACAATATAAATATTTAAATTATAAGTAACTGTCATGTCTGCTTTGATGTGACTAATCGCAGCCTAAAAATGGGAACCAAAACCACTTCTACAAATGAATAAAGGAGTTTTCTGCAATACCAGTAAATAAAAATGAGAGCTGGGAACTCCAGGGCAGTAATAAAAAAGGCATTTTGCTGGTATAGATAACAACATTTGTTCTTCTGCCAATGAAAAACAGCCTGTGGATAAAAGGGTTGATGGATGAGCTGTGCAGTAAATTGACAGTGAGCCGTAGCTTACCCTCCAGTCAAGCAGGAGCCTGATAAGTCCTGTGAAACAGCAGCAGTCTTGGTTTCAGGAAGACAGTGAATTGTCTCCTATGACAGGAAAGTCTACTGAAATGAATGCATTGGGGGAAACTAGATTCACCTTTTCTCCTATGTTAATCCTGACTTTAAAGGTTTTTTTCTGACCACTTCTGAAAAGTTAAGCACCTCTGGCTTATTGTAGTTGGACACTCGTAACCCTTCAGTCTGGCTACTTCCTTTTGGTTGCTAGGCACTTAGGCCTTCCCAGCTGAGGCTGTAAAATGTGGTTTCTGCTACTAGCCACACTACTTGCTCTGCTACTAGGGAATGATAATTTTGATATCTGCATTCTTGGAAATTTCCTCAGACAGATTTGTCTCATGTTGTATTTTAAACAGGCAGAAAAGCTACTGACCTGTCTTAAATATTAATTCAGTATATAAATATCTTTTGATTTATTAACTTTTTACCCCTTTTCATCTTAATACAGAACAGCTTAGAGAGGACTTCTCCCTTTTACCTTGTATCCAGATTTTCATCCTTATGTAAATCTTTCCTATGATCTTCACAGGAAATTTTAATTTAGTTAAAGGAGACCTTCCTGAGAACGAGGTCTCCATGTCTGAACTTTAGTAAATCTGGCATATCCAGAAAAGGCAAACATGTATCTGTGTTATAGTTGTGAAATAATGTTTTATTGATGGTTCCTTTTTTATTTATAGGACCAAAAAGAAAAATAACTCACAGAATCACAAAATTCCCAAAGCTGTATTTTTATTTAAGGTATGATGTAGATCTGGTCAATATGGAAAATTACTCATCTGTTTCTTAATAGATGAATCTTGTGGCATATGTTTTCTTGATGTGAAACTTGCATATGCTCAAAGGCCTTTAAAAGCTATATTCACCAATCTTAGCTGGGTGGTGGTGGCCCATGCCCTTAATTCCAGCACTCTAGAGGCAGAGGCAGGATTATCTCTGAGTTCAGGGCCAATTATAGGATACACAGTGAGACCCTATGTTTTAAAAGGGGGTGTGTATCTATAAAATTTTTTGGATATTTGAGTTAGCAAATAGGCAAGAGCTTATTATATCTCATGTCATGTTTCATGGAACTGTTCAATTTTATGGTTTGGGGAGGAAAGTAGCATTTTTGTACTGAAAAGAAAGAATGTTCACTACTGTTAGTGTTAAAATTGAGCAGGAACTGACATGCTTCTATAGGAAGCATTGGACAGTATGCATAAATAATGTATCTTGATGTAGCAATTCTACTTTGAACTTATTGTAAGAAAATACTACTAATATAATAAAAGGGTTAGAAATCAGTATTTTGTGGAATAATTTATTATGGAAAAAGGGAAAATCTAGTTCTATATTGTAAGAAAATGCTTAAGAAAACCCTAATCAAATGGAAAGAAAACTCTAATCAAAAAGGAACATTATAATTCAAGTACTGCCTATATACTGTGTGGGGAGTTGAAGCTTACCTGGGCAGTATAGTGTAATCTTGTACCACATCCATTATTATTTAAACAATACAAACTGGTCTTAATGAGATTTTTAAAAACTACTCAAAGTTGAATGCGTAGAAAAAATAAGAGTGATCTGGGAATATTTGGGACATGAATATGATCAAAGCGTGCTATAAAAAATTCTCAAAGAACTAACAGAAGTAAAACAAATATCAAATAGGGTCAGGGATCTAGCTGGAATGGTAGGCTTAGTGCTTGACCAGTGCACACTAGGTTCTAAGCACAGTTTGCAGAACATCAAACAAAAACAATGAGCCACCTGTTGTATAATATCAGAGACTAAAATCCTGTGAAAGGTGATTTTGACACAGAATTTAGTGCTACAAGAAAGAAACTATTACAATATGATTGTAGGCTGATAAAATATTACTGTGACCAGAAAAGTGTAAATTCTAGGTGGCAACTATCTTTGAATGTTGAAACTATTATTCTTTTATGGCAACATCAAGAAATTTAAAAAATAACCATGTACTGGTCTGTACGGGGAGAAAGAAACATTTTGTATCCTCCTTTTAAAAATATTATTTTTCTTACAGAGTTAAATGGCCGTAGTAAAAGTCTGCTTGCAATCATTGGAATAAGTTTTGTAAAGGAACATTTTGTAACATGGATTCTCTAACAGAAGAATTTTTTGTGAGGTAAGAAATGGGTTAACACAACCAACTGCAGCTGTTGTATTCCAAAGGTATTACAGCATTAGACTTTTCTCCATAAAATTTGGAAATTATTCTGAATTAAATGTCACTAAGCTTCAAGGCAATTTAACACTTTTGATTGGCATGAATTGTAGACTTGAGTGAAATCCACTTTTAAAGAACAAAATGTCAAACAGTGTTCCATACTTGGGGGCATTTCTTTTCAAGGTACATAGTCATCACTTAAAATTTTTTTAAGTGTTTGGTTGTTTTGCTTGCATGTATTTGTATGGCTCTGTGTATGTGTGCACACGCGCAGTATAAGAAGAAGCCAGAAGAGGACATCCGATCCCATGGGACTGGAGTTCACAGATAATGAGCCACAATGTGGGCGTTGGAGATCAAAATTTGGTCCTTTGGATGAGCAATCACTTCATGTTAACCACCAGTCCATCTCTCCAGTCCCCGTCCAAAACACCATGAGCAAAAAGCAAGTTTGGGAGGAAAGCATTTATTCAGCTTATACTTCACAGCACCGTCTCTCACTGAACAAGTCAGCACAGTAACTCAAACAGGGAAGGATTCTGGAGATAGGACCTGATACAGAAGCTATGGAGGAGTGCTGCTTGCTGGCTTCCTTCCTCTGACTTGCTCATCCTGCTTTCTTATAGAAACTAGTACCTCCATCCCAGGGATGGAACCACCCACAGTAGTCTGGGCCCTCCTCCATCAATAACTAATTAATAAGATGTTTTACAGCAAGATCTTATGGAGGCATTTTCTCAATCAAATTAAAGTTCCCTCTTTTTAGATAATTCTAGTGTGTCTGTGAAGTTGATTTAAGACTAGCCCAAGACAGAGTTGGGCATCTGGATGTTTCCAAACTGTCACGACTGATTTTAATGTGTATCTGGGAGTAGTAACTATTAAAGAGTGAGTGATCATGAAATGGAGTTATCAAGTATTTACTGGAGAACATATTGCATTTCCTTAAACCTTGAAAGATTTTGGAATACTGCTGCATTCATTCCTAGATAAGAGGTTGGTAGAATAGTATGAGATTAGAGAAGAGAGTTAGTAGACTTGTCTTAGACATTATGAATGTCCTGAGAGCCATATTTTAGAATTGTTTCATAGTTAATCTCAGTTTCCCCTGATGAAATCAGCCTATACATAATAAATGATAAATGATTGTCAGATGCACACATAAATATAAAGTCATATTTTATAAAGTATAATCTATATAAATCATTGTCACTTCAGTATTTTATGTGCCACTCTGTAGAATTATTAAGAGCACAGAATTTATATATAATCCTATATTATAGTTCCTATATGATACTTCAAAACAATTTTATACATCTTTTAGATGATTATATAACATTGTATATGTTAATATTGGTGTCAATATTAAAAGTAAAAGCTGTTAGATTGTTTCTTGCTATCAAAACAACTCATAATTTCTAAATATGATATGCTCCCTCAATGTATTTTGAAAAACTGGACAATTTGAAATTCAGCAGTTTTTAACCAACAATAAAATTATGTATATGAGATTTTTAAAAATTTTGTCATTATGGCATATAATTTATTATATTATTGTTATTTCAGTGTTTTAAGGTTAGGCAGGAGGTTTAAAGGTCCTAAGCCAGCCTAGGCTTGGTTTCAAAATGTATTTGTATTTTCCAAGGCAGGTCCCATGCCCAGGAGAAATTTGTTAATATCAAACCTATTCCCTTTTTTTGTTTTTGTGCAGTTTTTATTTTTTTTTTGTCTTACTGCTTTTTTGGTTTGTTTTTATTTTTGTTTGTTTTGCTTTTGAGAGAGAGAAAGGATGTAATTGTGGATGGGTAGGGAGGTGAGGAGGAGCTAGGAGAAATAAATGTATTTTTTAAATCTTAAAATATATACTAACACCCTAACAAAATAGGTATTTTTCTTTGTGTTTTGTATGTGTATGTATAGACACATGTATATACACATGCATGTGTTTCTTTCTATTATGTATATACTTAGACATATGTGCATATATATGTATATATACGTATATATACAAACAATCTTCCTAACCTTTCTTATTTGTGTACATACCCTCCCACAAAAACAAAGTCATTCTTTTTAAAGACTTTTTTCATCTTGATATAATGCTAGAAGTTTGTGGGTGGTGTATGAGTGTGCGTGTGGTGTATATATACATTCTGCCTTGCTGAAGTATGTGAAGGCAGAGATCAGTGTTAAATGTCTTCCTCTATCACTGTCCTCCCTATTTGGAGGCAGCATCTCTCACTGAATCTGTAGTTTCTCTTTCTACCTTCTGACTGACCAGGGGGCAGTACCCCATCACACCACAGCTGCATTGGTTATTGAAGTGTACTGTGATGCCTGACGCGTAACTTGATTACTAGGAATCTAAACTTAGGTCCTTAATCTTGCAGCGCAAGCATATTACCCATTGAGCCATCTCCCAGCTCTGTTAATAAGGTTTTCTCCCATATTTTGACTGTTGTCCATCTGCTAAATGTAAGGCGTTGATTATAGAACTTTACTGGCTTCTCTACCATAGCATTTCTTTAACTTGAGCCTCCCAAGAGATGTGGTACCTATTCCCACTTCAGTCTTTGATAGACATTTGTACTTTAAACTTTGAGATGATTCTACGCTTTGATTCTTTACTGCTATAATTTATTATCTTTGAGAGGAGATGTTCTTAACTCACTTTTTTTTTTTTAAATTTAAAGTGGAAATCCTGATGTGGAGGAGCAAACCAAGGAAGAAACTGAAAATAATGTAGAGAAACCAGTCAGTCAACTGGTAAGAGAAAATTATTTTTCATTAACATTTAGTAAATTATTAATGAGTTGATTGATTTTTACATGAAGATACAATGAAAAGTCTAGTTATAAAATTTTTAGGAAGTTATTTTCTGAAAAAGTCAATTTTTCATAATTAAGTCTTAGATGATTGCTGCTGTATGTGAAAGGATATTCTAATCCTCACAAAGAGTTTAAATCCATTGAAAATTGAACTTATCCAGAAACATTTGAACACTCATGTTTCATTTGTTAATGTTTTTTTCTGTGTAATACTATGGATGGAACTATAACAGGCAAGGACTGTATAACCTCCTAACCTCATTTATCTATGAGAAGGAGAATTCAAACAAAATCAAGCTCTCTCTCTCTCTCTCTCTCTCTCTCTCTCTCTCTCTGTGTGTGTGTGTGTGTGTGTGTGTGTGAAGGAAAAGACACATCCAGAATTTTATCAAAAAGTTTTATTTATTTATTTCTGAAACTAATTCTCTTCATTTTATTATCTTTAATGTTAGAACTTGTAAGTGGAAGATAATGAGCCTGAGTTATATATTAATTTAAAACTTTTATTGAGATGAAAGACTGGAGAGATAGCTTAATCATTATGAACACTTGATGTTCTTGCAAGAGTATAGATCCATTTTCAGGACCCACATGGAAATTCACAACTGTCTGTAACTTCAGTTCTAGAAGGTCTCATGCATTATTCTTTCCTCTGTCTCTGTGTACATCAGACACACACAGTGCCCATACATGCACAAAGGGAAAGCATGCTTCTTGCTTTAAAATGTTGTTTGTTTGTTTGTTTGTTTGTTTGTTTAATCTTTTTCGTTTTACTCCTAGCATTTCTTTGGAAGGTTTTATAATAACACATTAGGAAACTACCCATTATAGCATGAGTTTATCACTAGAAAATATTTCAGAATAGTTCCAGTATACACAGGTTATACAGTTAAGTAAAGGCAGGAACCAGGGTTATTAGATCCATAAAAAGCATTTCTAAATAAAAATTAGGACTATAAAACTGAGAAAAGTTAGACACTTTGTCTTTCTTATTTTTGTGATAAGACATTGTAACCCAGGCAACTTAAAGAAGAAAGCATTTTATGAGGGCCAGAGTTTCCTAGAGGTGAGTCCATGACCATTATAGCAGGAAGAATGGTGTTAAATAAACTTTCTCAAAATAATCAGGCATAAAATATTTTGACAACAAAATTTAAAATGTTAAAATTAAGATATAACATAAATATATAACATATATGACATTTCCTTAAGAAGTATCTATTCATGTCATAATCATGTCTATGTATAAATGTTTTAACTGTGTGATTCCTTAGTAACTTATACTGATGGAATTGATCTTTAATTTGACATAGTTGTACCATAAGTGGTAATTATTCTTATAAGATTTTTAAAGCTCTTTTGTGGGCTTTTAAAAAAAAACTTTTTGAAAATTTCAAGTAAAAGATTTTGTAACAGATATTTGGCAGTTTCTAACCTTATTTTTAAAAGACATTGGATGTACTGTCATTCATGAAGTACTGTAAAATATAAAATGTATCGGTTCTTCAAAATGGCTAAGGATGGAAGAATAATTGTGAGACTCAGCCCTGCAAGTGAGAGTATAGACAGTATCACAGTGGCTTTATTAATTCTTAATTGCTTTTCTGTCTTAATTATTGTTTTGTTAAGAATCCAAGAATTAAGTATCTCACACTTGGGCATTTTTAGTTACTAAGATCTTTCTAGGTCTGTAATAAGCTTTTTGTTCTGATTTTTAGAAACTAACCATGACACCATATTCTCGAAGTTTCTCTTGTGAGGAAGAACTGCCATCTGTTAGCTCTGTCTCTTTGTCTCTGTTCTTCACTGGTTCTTCACAACTATTGTTAGTAAATACCTGTCAGGGTTTGGCTGTTTACTTATTAGTTAACTATTAATGATGACTATATTAAGCCTGTAAATAAAATTATTAATAATTGATCAGTTCTGACTGATTTGAAAAAAGTCATTCTCTTTTTGTTTTTAATATAGTTCTGAAACTTAAGTCATTTAATCCATGGTCTAGAAAGAAGATGAAAGATCATCGTATCATTTAAAAAACAATAGTTTTCCTGCTTAGAATAATCTGTATAATATAAGTTTTGGGGAAGCAGAAATGGTCTTACTCTTACATTTTATTGTTCTGTCACTTCACCTCTATATGTGAAAGAACTTTGCCCCCTTTTTTAATGGTTTTGGTGATTTTTATTACTAGAATAAATGAAACTGTATTATGTATATTTTAATAAATTAAATGTCTTGTAGGACAAAGAGAAAAAGGATGTACCTACTGATCTTGACCCTGTTAACCCATTATTAGAAGTAAAGAAGCTATTAAATGCAATCAGTGATCTACCAAAAGGTGTGGTCCCTAATGTTGAAAAGTTCATACAGGAAGACTTCTCCTTCCAGACTCTACAGGTAACATCTTTATTTTTCCATAGTGCAGATGCACATCGATGTATGACTTTTAAAGCTAGATGGTGTAATCAGAGTCTTAAAATATCCGTCTGATGCATATCAAAGGTTTGCTGTCAACCTTGACTATGGACTTATTACCAAAAGATTTAAAAGTCATCATACGGAACATAGGTTTGTAGTAGTAAACAATGAAGTTTAGTGTTGATTATGATTCAGCAATAATATAAATGTGGCACTCCTGGCCAGGGACTACTTTGTTTTTTTGTTTTTCTAATTTGAAAAATACTGACTTTTTTTTTCCTTTAAAAAAAATACAAGGTAAAAGTTTATCTAAATATTTGTATTTGTTGATAAAATTGATTCCATACAGAATGTTTAGTAGATTGGGGCATTAAAAAATTTTATCTTCTTTTGATCATTTTTCATCTGAGAATTTTTTACATCACCCCAGTATATAATATACACATCAAACAGTTACTACCAATAAAACATAGGAAATTTATTCTTTGTACACGTAATTTGACATTTATTAAAGACAATAGCAAATTTGTATACTAATAAGGTTGATGTAAATTTTCACACAAAGAATTAAATATTGGTAGAATGTTTGTTTTTGTAGGATTAGTGAAATTTGCCATAGTTTAAAAAAATACATATGTTATTCTTTTTTGGTATTTGTGTTTTTTTACACAAGATCTCACAATTTAACCCCAACTGTTGAGGTACTCTGTATGTAGACCAGACACATCTCCAACTCACAGAGATTTACCTGACTCGGTTTTCTGAGTATTGTGATTATAGGCATTGAGGGCCATGCATGGCAATATTTTGATTTTGTAATTATCAGTTGAGCAGGTAGAAAATAGACACAGAGCGCAGAGGCTGTCAGTATTCTGTCCACATCAGAAGCTCAACCTTGAGAGTAGGATGCTAACCTTAGCCCTCCTTTCTTGCTTAGCCATGCCCTCACTCTGTTTTCTCTAGAGGAACGGCTGCTGAAAGCTCTGCCTAGTATCTCAGACAAAGAAATGTTCACCTGTGCTATACGATGGAAGGATTAGAAGAAAGTGGGATTGAACTTTTCTCTAAAGTAGTAGAACATGTTGCTGACTTCTTCCTTAATAAGACAAAGAAAAAAATTATTTATTTATTCATTTGGAATTTTTAAGGAAATACCTACTGAGGAGATTAATCAGACTGGTTAACGTTAGCATAATACATATTTCAATAGTATATACTGCTAAGATAATTTAAAAAATACTTGTCTCTAACAAGGAAGGATTATACATGTTTCTTTTTGTATATTTAGAAATCCTAACTTAGAAATCCTAACTTAAAGACATTTTCACCTCACTTGTTCTCCACAGAAGGAAGTTTCAGTTAATAGCCAGACTGGGGAAGAAATTGTTCCTGCTTTAACATTACAGTTTTTGATAACACAACTGGAAACAGCACTTAGAAACATTCAAGCTACTAATTGTACTGTGAGTATTTTGTATCGATTGTTTCAAATGAGAGAACAGCAGCATGTGCCTATTTGTATTTTCTTAGATTAAAAGACACTTGAATAGTGGAACTGAACATTCCAGTTTATAAAAGTCATGAACTTCAGAAAATGATTCAGACAATGTAGCTACATAAAGAGTCCAAAAATGTTGAACGAAGAATACGGTAATGGTCATCAAGGTAGGGTACAAGAGAGGAATTGAAGAGATGTTGGTCAAACTATACAAAATTGATTTAGTTCTGAGGGAGAATGCTTTAAGAGAGCTATTATACCTTGTTATGATTATAGTTAATAGCAACATATTGAATTTTTAAGAATACTGAGATTAAGCCATTCATGTGTAGATGGTCTTGATGTAGTCTTATACATTGTATATGTAATTCAACTATTGTTGTATAAATAAATATGTGGACATTTGTCAATATGGAGAAAGAAAAAAACCCAATCTCTCCTTTTCCCTACTTATTAACCTCTTCTAATGTTATGATGCCCTATTGTCTTTGCTGAGCACTACGTCCTTTTATTCATCTACTACCTCTGTCTCTAGAGTCTTTCTGCTCTACTCACAATGATCCTGGAATCTTAGGAGAGGGAATTTAATATAGATGCCCCATTTAGTGCTGAGCATTCCACAGTCTCTTCTTCGCACTTTGGCCAACTGTAGATCTTTGTGCTAATCACCGTCTACTGCAGATAGAAGTTTTCTTTGATGAAGGTTGAGAGATGCATTAAATTATGGTTATAATGGTAGTTCATTAGGAGTTATTTTAATACTGTCCATTTAGGAGTGTAACAGTAGTAGGGCCTGAGACCTACTTGGCCTGTGGTGCCAGAAATGGATTTTATCTTATGGAGCAGAACTTAAATCCAGTAGGAAAGTTGTTGGTTACTTACATGATGATGCCCATGCCACCATTGCACTAGTAGGTGTGTCTTGCCATGCCAGACATTAGAGTAGTTCATAGAATTCACACCTAGGAAACATTGATAATTACTTTTCTCCTCTAGTAGTGTGTTTAACACCTCCCACAACTATGAAAGAAGGTTCTAGGTCAGTACCAGCTTGATATCTCTATCCTCGCTACATAACATCTGTTACATATTGTGTCTTCAATAATATAGTAACATTCTGGAGAATAACCAATAGCAGTGGCAATGCCTATAATGCATAGAGGTCTATAGGAACTCATTGGCCAACAACATGGAAAAAGATAACTCATTCCTGGCACTGTGTTTTTTATTTGTTTGCCTATAGTGTCTTGTAGGGGTTTTTGATAACTAGAATATAACTTTATTAAAAAAAAAAAAGAAAACATTTTTTGAAAGGCTAAATGTAATAAATTTTAATTGGATTTGCTTTTATCTTTAATCAATTTTTTTGTGGATAATTTTACCAAATGAAAATAACTTGCATTTCTATAGTTATTAGCAAATAATGGGTAATAAAATGAAAATTTGCACTATTTTTAGTAATTATTAAATGTCAAGGACTTCTAAGTATCTCTGTCAAAATGAAAAGTAACAAGGTGTAAATAACCAATTAACATTTTTGTAGGTACACCAGATTAATATTGAATATTACTTGACACTACTGTTTTTGTATGGAGTAGCACTCACTGAAAGAGGAAAGAAAGAGGTATGTAGCATGTATTACTTACCTTATAAATCTTTTATACTCTTTAGCTTAATTGTAGCAGTTGAAAGTGCTGATCCAAAAAAAAAAAAAACATTTGAAATTGAAGGCATTCTGTAAGTTTTCTGTCTTCTATTTATATTAAATAATAATAATAATGTTGAAGAGTTATGTTGTGATTTGAAATAAAGGGGAACTTAATATTAGCATATATTTCAAATATCTATTTTGAGGCTATTTTTGTCTGTTAAATGATTCTTATTTTTATACTTAGTAATATATATTAATCTCTTTCAAATGCAGCTTAGTCTCTTTTTTCTTAATCTTACTCTGATGAATTAAGAGTTTTACCTCAATTTTTTATTTTGTCAAATTAAAGTGAAACCAAATGAATAGAAATCTGGACATTTAACTAGAAATCTTCCTTTTTTTTTTTTTAACTGTTTGTCTTACTTTTTTGCAGCCTTGATAGCCTTTGACTTTACTTTTTACCAGTCCTTGCTCTTTACTAAATTTTATCACACACACATGCAACTGAGGCATCTATTGTTAGAACTAATTCTAATTTTTAACTACAGGTCTATATTGTGTTTTTCTCCTTAGAAGAAATTATACCTATGGTCAGGAATCACCCACTTCCATTTTGAAAAGCTCAGCATATTATTCTATGATGAGAATTTTTTTAAAAAAACATTTATTACATTCTGATAATTATACCTGCCTTTATTTGGCTGACAATTTTGTACCATTTTATATCCAAAAATTATCGCAATTTCCCTTTGAAATGGTTAAAAATGTACTTATGTTTTTCTGTTTGTTATCTATGTTAAATGTCTAGTACCTCATCATTTATAATCAATTTCAGATATGTTAAAATTATAGATATTTACACATACATAATCAGATGATTGTATCATTATTCTTTTTCTTAACCTCTTAGCCATCTTTCCAGTCCGAATTCTTAAATGTGTTCTAAATTTTCTAGTTGTGGAATGAATATCTAATGTAAAGGAAAAAGGCATTTTTTTTACACAGCCAACCAAATCTGTTGTGTCAACACAGGACTTCATAGAAGCTGAAAATAAATTTCTAGTGATGAAGATGGTGATCCAAGAAAATGAAATTTGTGAAAACTTTATGACTTTAGCTTATTTTGGACGTGGTTTACTTCGATGTGCTCAAAAGAGGTAAGCCTTTTCTTTATAGCCTTTCATTATTGTAAAGTAGGAATCACATTTGCACTGGATACCATTGATCATAAAATCTATGGTCTGAGTGTTCTTTTCTTCTTTCTAATTCCTGGTAGTTAATAATTCCATTTGCTTCGTAATACTTATGTGGAACCTAATAGGCCTTGGCAGTGTGAAGCAGCCCATCATCAATGTTAGTAATATGGGCTTAGAATATGACAACCTAGATTCAAATACATTTTTTTCTACCATTTACCCTAAGAAACTTAATTTTGCTAAGCCTGATTTTTCTGATATCTAAAATGTAGCAAAGATTAATATCTATATCATAAAGATTTTATGTGGTGAATAACAGTGCCTAGTTCATGATAATTGATAATTGTAGTTACTAACATTCTCACCACTGAGTTTTTTTAAGTATAAGTGACCTGATACAGAATTGGAAGGGAGTTGGACATGGTTTCACATATGTCTAATCCCTGCAATAAGAAGACAGAAGCAGTAGGATAATGAGTTCAAGGTCAGCCTAGGCCATAGAGTGATACTCTCTCCTAAGAACTTAGAGCAAACAAATGAAAACAAGCAAGTTGAAAGGTCCAAGTTCTGAGTGTTGAGAATGCTAGGTATTACATATTTTAGGAAGGTGAAATTATAGAGAAACTGATGCAAATTCTTTGTTCACTTCCTCTATGGATATTCGTAGCTTTTGTAGCATCAATCATTTATTTGATTTATCTTAAGCATCTATCATAGTCCAAGGATTGTGCTTGGTCCTAGGGATACAGTACTTTATAAAACATGACATAGAACTAAAAGTATTGTGAAACATGTAGGTTAATCAAGTAAGCATTCAAAATACCCAGTAATGAATAATGAAACATGTTTAAGAGCTGTGGAGGAAAACAGAGTGAGTAATTCAAGTACTAATTGGTACTCCAAAATGGTCTAGAAAATCAGCAAAAGCCTAAAGATATAATTGTTGGCTGATATATAAGGGATGACTAGGAAAGGAAATGCTGCTGGCAAGAATCATTGTAGACCTAAAACTACCATATAGATGGTAGTTTATTCTATTTCGGATTTAGTTTCTATCCTCTGGCATGGCTCTTGTGCTAGGAAATCAGAGTCTTCCCACTTCCTAGTCACTGAGTCTGGCTAGGATGACATCATCAATGTCCCAGTGTTAGTATGATGCTTTGCAGAATGTAAAGATCCAAATGGAAAGATGATTCACTGATAGTCAGATACTTAACATAAATCAATACAAAGATGTGTACCTTTCCTGAGAAAGGTAAACTACTTTTTCTTCTCTCTTGATTGGTCTTCTATATCATTAACACAAAAAACTCTTTAAATGGCAGAATCATCACTTTCTAAGTTATTTTTCTATATTTCAACTGTTTATCCAACAAGTGCATTTTGTCTTTGAAAATGGTAGGTTATAGAAACTTTGGTTGTAGTATTGACTCAGGTGATTAAACAAACCAATTTATCAAAAATTACAATATTCAGTACAACTAATGTTGGAATAAAATAAAAGTAAACATACATGTTGGTTGAGTAGCAGAAATAGATCTTGAAAGCTAACAAGTAGAAGGAACGTGACTATGCATTCTTCTTCCCTGGACTATAGAAGAGCTTATCAGTTAATGATGCCCTTTATATTTCTTAGTGCATTAGTCAGTGTTTCTTCCAGGAACATTGCTTGTGATTGCTATATCCAGCACAACTCCAGGAACAGACCTGACAGGGGCATTGAAGGATTAAAAACAAACAAACAAACATAGGCAGACACATGGACCAAAACTGGGATCAGGTGGTCTAGACTCCTGGCTGGAGAAACCACAAAGCCCTGGAAACTTAGCATGTTTATTATATAGATCTGAACAAAGAGGCAGAATTATTGTATACAGCTGAACAAGGAGGCAGAGTTACTACATAATAGTAATAGTTCAGATAATCAATGACATAGCTTTTTTTATATAGCTGGATCAATGAGACAGCTTTAGCTAATGTCAGTAGGAGTAGTCTCTATAGTGGAGCATTCTTTAGACTGTAAGTGTCCAACGGGAGAAAACTACATTGCACATTTTCTACACACAATTGTCGGCACTCAACACTTGTCCTCCAAGGAAGGTTTTTTCCATTCTTTTGAGCCTGTACCTACAGGATCTTTGACAGGACCATGACTAAATTCACTCAGGGCTTTTTGCACTCCCAAAAAATGATAGGTTCTGCATTCTTACAGAGCAATCCTGTTATAACCCTTTGAAACTCCTGATTCTATTAATACTATACCAAGAAATTTCCAGCCTTTCTACCTCATTTACTATTGACCATAATTGTATCAAGTTTCTGGAAGCATGTTAGGATTGGCTTCAGGTGTCCCTGCAAGAATAGTGAATCATTAGATGGGCAGTGGTGGCACACACCTTTAATCCCAGCACTCAGGAGGCAGAGGCAGGACAACCTCGTTTATAAGAGCTAACTAATTCCAGGACAACTAGGGCTGTTACATAGAGGAACCTTGTCTCACCCCCCACCCCAAAAGAATAGCGAATCATGACTTGTATGTGAGTTTTCCTATATCCATATCCACTTCCTCATTAGGGCTTGTGTTTTCCCTTGGTTTCACATTCTTAGGATCGACTTCCATGTTTCTTTCATATCAGTCATGTTGGACAATTTCTAGATGAATATATATGTGTTTTATTCTTCCTGGACTTAGTCTTTGATTTCCATCTTGGGCCATTATGATTATGATCCTAGCTGTCATTGTCCAAGGGCAGTGAGTGGAGAGAGAGAAAAATATGAAGAAGATAGTTTTCTCTTGGGATGTGCATCTCTGATGGTATTTTTTAATGATCTCTAAATAATGGGGGGGGGGGGGACAGCTGTATTCTAGCAAGGAAGAAGAAATCCTTCCTAGTCAAATTGGTAAACAAGAATTTATACACTTGCAATTTCTGAGCACATTCACTTACACATCCTCATTTCAGATATCTATGTCTATTTATTCATTATCAAACCCCTGATTTTAGAATAGTAGTCCCTTTGAGGCTTGGCCTGAAGTCTTATTGCAGGTGCTTTACCTTTAATTATAAAATTCAGGCCTCAGGTTTGATATAATATAATGTTAGAATTTTTTAAATTTATCATAGCATAGTATTCTTCTAGCTTTTACAGAGTGTCCTGATTTGATAATAGCCTGTCAAGGCTGTGCATTTGTTTACTTTTATAGTTTGCCCTATCTTCTAATTAAATTTGGCCCTTAATTTCAGCACAGATTGAGTATAGGAAATGAGAATCAATTTAAATGCTGCCTTAGAGGCCTTCTGGCTTTCAAAGTGCATGCTAAACTTATAGTTGGCTGATCTATACCTGTCATTCTCTTTCTTCAAGGCCTCCAAGACAGTTAACAAAAGCCAACCAACTCTACAACCCCTTTAATTACCATGGTCCCCATACTATTCAAGCTTGAGCTACTACATAACCTAGTGCCTCCCCTCCTACCTGTATTTCATCCCAGTCTACCACAGGTGAGAGTCCTAGTATTTGTATTTCTACAGCATGCCAGAGGTTATCACCACCTTCCATGGGTTTCTGGTTCCCTCGTTGATAAACTATATAGCACCTGAGTCCAGTTCAAACTGACAATTTCTTTAAACTGCCTTGCAGGTATAATGGAGGACTACTAGAATTTCACAAAAGCTTGCGAGAAATAGGAGATACAGATGATGATTGGTTTGACATAGAACCTACAGATGATGAAGATTTCCCTACAACTTTCAACGTAAGAAATTATTAAAAATAGTTTATAACTTGTGACAACTCAGAGTCATCTTTAACAAGTAACCTTAAAATCAAGTGTCTAATATTCTATAATACATTATTTTATTGGCAATTTTTTTTGTAAGAAAGAAACTTAGTTAATTCTATTACCTGGTGCAGAATGTGAGCAGATTTAGATAAAAGAGGAATCACTGTCACCATTTTCAAGATACGAAGACGAGTAGCTTAACTAGCCTAATATTTGTCTTTTAAAAACACATGTTTAATAATTAAGTTTTTTATATAATTGCATTTGCTATTTTATTTTTGGTTTAATTTTCAAATTACTAAATCATTTGGTTAGAAAAATACCTCTTTTATCTCTAAAGAAAAATTAATTTTACTCCTTTTTATTCAAATGGATAAATTATTCTTCTCTCCCTTTTAATTGCTTCTCTATATACATGTGAATATACACATTAATAATTTTCTACGTGTTTATTAAAATTGGTAAAATACATCAAGTTTTACTCTGTGTCTACTGGTACATAGTCCAACCTAGAACTTTTCAGTTTTTCATTCTTACATAAAATGATCTTTGTATGTTCTGATAACATTTTATTAGAATAACATTTATATGGTAGACTCATGAAGCCACTGCTGTTGCATTATAAAGGTGTTGATGGTTTTTTCTTTACTTCCTCTTAGTACAGAAGACGAGTGTATATTCATTATAAAGAATGAGAGCTTCTATCTCCCCAGACCTTCTGAATAATGCTTACATTTCAGACAGTTTTAATGCAAAGCCATTGAATTGCTTTGTTTAAAGTGAAAATAGCCCCATGTTTCTCTTGGTAGATATTTCAAGAACAAATCTTTCACTAAACTTTGACTTTAAATCTTTTTGAATAATTACATTTTATTTTGCCTTTAAGGCTAATAGCATCCCTGAAAATCAAGAGGCATATTTGGTAGAGGTTCAAAAT
Organism: Arvicola amphibius; assembly: GCF_903992535.2. NCBI lineage: Eukaryota > Metazoa > Chordata > Mammalia > Rodentia > Cricetidae > Arvicola > Arvicola amphibius. The sequence continues at coordinate 49,827,528 of NC_052056.1, read as the reverse complement.
CAGATTTCAGTTGTCAGAACTGAAAAGATAAATTTTGTAAACTTCCACTCACAATGATGTATTTTAATATGCATTTATGAGTAATCAGTAGACTCTACTGATTGTTTTGTGCCACTGTCAAGATAAAAAGGACTTTTAATTGACTTAACTAAATAATAATTTTGTATATTTTTAAAGTTTACATATTTGTTCCTATCTAACAGTCTCTAATTTGTTTGATGTTTTACTGTTTTCCTCCTTTCAACTATTTTCCTTACCATTCAAACTTTTAGTTTCGCTTCATTTCATACAGAGAAGTTTATAGAGGCAGTTTTACTGAAGACTATCAAAGACTAAAAGACTTAAAAACCCAGTCTTTGCTTCATTGTCTGCATCTCTAATTTATGATCTTTAGATAGCCTTTTTTCCCCTCCTTACATGAAAGCTTTCCTAGTATTTAAATTTTTTTAGGTATTGTCTTGCCCTTCCTGTATAACAGTTGTGGAACTAGAGAGCTCTCTTATATAGATATCTCCTTTAAGTATACACATGCTGTCCCATCTCCCATGCACACACTTCTCCCATCTTACTGAATTTTGTTAAATTGGCCTCACCCTGGGGATGATTTTTTTTGTTTGTTTGTTTGTTTTTTCTCATTTTTTTTATTAAAGATTTCCATCTCCTCCCCTTCCCTCCCCTCCCTTCCACCCATACCCCCACTCCACCCCTCTCCAAGACAAAGAGCCATCAGGGTTCCCTTCACTATGTTAAGTCCAAGGTCCTCCCAGCTCCCCCTAAGTCCAGGAAGGTGAGCAACCAAACTGACAAGGCTCACACAGAGCCCGTCCATGCTGTAGAGTTTTATCTTTCTTTTTTTCTGTGCAAAATTCTATGTCTCAGAACTGAAGTTTTACACTTGAGGCCTTCTTTCTTGTTTAGACTGGTGTATCTTCAAGCTTAAGTGCTTGATAGGGAGATGAATTTTTTGAGATCTTTTAATTCTCAAGATAATCCATTTTTGTGAACTTTATATATGCCTTGCCTAGAAATCGAATTGTAGGTTCAAATAATTTTTCCATCATTAAAAATTTTTCCTGGTGCCTGGAGAGATTGTTCAGTGGTTAAGAACACTGGCATTTCTTCCAGAAGACCCAGATTTAATTCCGAGACCCAACAGCAGTTCATAACCATCTGTAACTCTAGTCTCAGGAGATCGAGTGCCTCATCTCTGCCCACCATGGAGAATCAACACAAATGGTATACAAACATAATACAGAACAAACAAAACTTAACACATTACATTTTTTCTCCATTATTTTCTATCCTTTAACGTTATTTTTAAAAAATCTGATGTTAGTCTGATTTTTAGCTCTTTACATGTAACCTATTTTACTTTTTCCATTTTCTTTCTAAGAGTTGTTAAGGATAAATTCTCAATTTTTTATTGTTTTGATGCTTATTAGTAATAGTCTGACTTATGAATAGACTAATTCGTTAAAATTACTACTTTTATGAGTGTTTTTTTGTTATTGGTTTTGTTCTTGTTATTTTTGGTATATCTTCTATCAGATTTTTGTAAAATTTATATATGTTGTTATGGTTCATTAAATAACCTGTAAAGGGTTACTTTTCATATTGTATATATTCATAGTATATTGTTACTACTTGATATAACATATTCTCTCTAAAAGGTATTAAGGCCCTTGTCTAACTCAGATAATATAGTGTAATTTGCTGAAAGTTAACTAGTTTAAAATGAGAAAATTTAATCCATGCTATGACTTGGCATTGGAGAAACATTTCTGTATCATTCTTCTGTCCACTGTGTCATTGTCATATTGCACATTGTAGTGGTTCCACTGTCTTTGTGTCTTGATTGGCTCTAAAAACTGAAATAAATATGTATACAGTTCTCGATAAGAACATACCATGGCTTAGAATATGGAAGACAAGTAGAGTTTCAAACATACACTTGTCTACTTTCTATCTGTAAGATATCCATTTTTTTTTCTAATTTAGGGCTTTTCTATTTATTTACTTTGGACTGGGTAAATAAGTTGTGTTAGTATTATACATACATGCATACACACACGGAGTAATTTAAAATGGGATCTTTGGATATGTTACTTAAGGTAAATCTTGGATATGTTTCTGGCTTAATTTATTATAGATAATTCACAAGAGTATGTGTTTTTAAATTCTAGGATGTTCTCAATAATTTTATCCAAACAACTGAAAGTAATATAATGAAACAGACCATTTGCAGTTATCTTGATTGTGAGCGCTCTTGTGAAGCTGACATTTTAAAGAACACCAACTATAAGGTAACGTAATTATCAGTTAAAACCATTTTAAATCTTATAGAATATAAAACAGTTAACATTATTTTAGCAATGTACATGAAAATACTACGTAAGGTGTAGGATGTGGCTTTGTGTCAGAGCTCTACTGAGGTAAGTGCAGGTTCTTGGATTTTGTCACAGCTCTGTGAAAAAAAATTAAAGAACGGTGTTTACTTTATAATGTGATATAATTGAGAAGTAGTTTGTCTCTGAGAACATGTATTCACAGTCAATATTAATTATATTCTATGAATCAGTATAAGAATAGGTTGGTTTTGCTGAAGTTTTGTAATATTCACCTGCCTCTGAAGTTATGGCTATTTGCCCTTCATTCATACAGTAAAATAATTTGTTCTCTATATTTTGACCAGTTGTGGATTTCTGAAATAATCTCTGTTGCAAAAAGAAGCTTCTTTGATGAGTGGTAAGAGCTACACTTATCTGTGGGAATAAGGATAAATATTTAGACTATAGTTAGATATTGTATTGGTTTTATGTTGGCTATACAGTTAGAAAATGACAATGATTAGTTCTCCTTTGGGGCATGTTATCTCTCCAGCCAAGAATATTTGGCTTGGTTCTAGTAGGAAGCACAGTTCCCTCCCACTGAGTAGGCCTTACATCCAATAGACAGCTTTTGGTTACTCCCAACATAATATTGCCAGCATTGCATCATTGTGGATATCTTTTTTCCCCCCATGGTTTATTTTTTTTTTTTTATTAAAAATTTCCATCTCCTCCCCTCCTCCTCCCCGCTTCCCTCCCCTCCCCTCCACCCATACCCCCACTCCCTCCCTCTCCAGGCCAAGGAGCCATCAGGGTTCCCTACTCTATGTTAAGTCCAAGGTCCTCCCAACTCCCCCCAGGTCCAGCAAGGTGATCAACCAAGCTGACAAGGCCCACACAGATCCCGTCCACGCTGTAGAATCCAAGCCCATTGCCATTGTCCTTGGCTTCTTATAGCCATACTGATGAATTTCTTGCATTGTGGATATCTTGATGCTGTAATCATTGTTGCGGTTTGTAGCTGAGTAGCACTAGAGTTTACTCTTCTTTTTCAGCAGCTTTCATAGTACATTCTGGTAACTGTGAATAGCGGAATTTAGGAAGGAGGTTTCCAAGTCAATTCTAGCTCCGTTGCTCCAAGTTCTGGGTCTGAAATTAGAGGTGTCTGCAGAAATGGGGCTTTATCTTAAAGCTCTGGAAGTCAACTAAAGGAATTCTCAATTTTTTGCATTGTTTCTGGGAACTCTTCTATTCCTTTGACTAACAACTGGGAGGGAGTTTTCTTTCTTCTGCCTGTCTCTTTGGTTTTTGTTAGATAGGCGTGGCTTTTGTGGAGAGCAATATCACCCGATGTTACACAGCAGCATTTACACACACACACATGACTATTGGAGTACCCAGCCCCAACTGATATGTCTGCCACATACCCCTAGTACTTAAGACTCAGGTAAAATCATTAAATAAAAAAAAAAAAAGGTGGAAAGATTATAAGAGCCAGAAGCCCAGAAGCTACATAGTGTTCCCTAACCTTGACAGGGAAAGTACACCCTTGAAATATTAACATGTGGTTGCCTAAAAATGACAGAAATTAACCTGCCAGTGCAAACAGGGAACATTCCACATGGTCCCTTCCCGAGATGAAGAGCTGCTGCTGGTCAGTGTCTGCTGAGAAAGGGATGTCAGTCTCTTCCAAGGAGAAGCTGCAGCATAGATTTTTCAGTCAGTCTGGGGCACATGTACAGACTAACAACACTAAATTGAGCCAATAGTTTGTTTATACAGATGTGCATAAATATGCACACTATGTACATTCAAACGTGTGTATATGTACAATAATAAGAAAAAGATGAATTTGAGAGGGAAAAGGGGGCCAAAAGTGATGTTAAATGCAGTGCTTACCTATGACGTTCTCAAAAATAAGATAATAAAAAAGGTAAATTTTCTTCCACTATATTAATGAAAAATAGTAGAAATTGGGAAAAGTGGCATATATACTTAGAAGTGATCAATTCTCAGGGCTCATGTTACTAAATAAGTGATCACCTCTGTGTAAATCCTTGGGTGAAGAAAGAGAGTAAAAGTAGGAATGCGAACCACGTTGATCTTGTGGTCTCTAAATTAGAGTGTGGCTGTGAAATCACAGGACAGGGTGAGAACTGTCACTCTCAGTACAGGTCAGATTCTGTTTCTGAAATAAAGTGGCTAGCATTTCAGCTGTGGGCTTCTCTCACAAGTAAGACAGGCAGAGAGATGTAGTATTCAAGTCTTTGGGGCTGTGGTAAGTCAGTCTATGGTTTAGAGTAGCTTCAGGATTCCAACCAAATGAATGTCGTGTAGCAACAAAAGTTCTGGTTATAGTTGAGACTGTTGATATCTAAGGAGAATTCCTATTTAAAGGAAGTAGTTCCTGGAGAGAGTACAACAGTTTATTCTTAGAAAATATAGTAGACTTGGAATTCTTTCACCAGGTCTCTTGGGAGGTTAACAGGGGAATTCAAAGAATAATGGCGCAGAAATGAGTTGAGCTGGAGGAAGAGAGGAATGTAAAAGTGGGGATGTTTAGGTAGCGTGTTCCACAAAAACATTTGAGGGTGTTTGTTATTTTCTTGTGCCATAGAATATGGAAAATTTTACATTGCCTAGTTCAAATTATTGTCCTTCTCTCCTTTTTTGCTGTCCTCATTTTTCTGACTTTAATTCTACAGTATCAGAAGTTCATTTGGTATTATATATAGGCTTTGCTAATAAATTCTGAATGTTGTATAAAAAAGTATTATAATAAAGTATAATCTGTAAATTATAGAATTTTAAAATGACTTCAGATGGTATTTCTATGTTAACATGAATTATATTTCTGTATTTATATTTTTCCAAGGGATTTTTTCAGCTAATGTGCAGTAAAAGTTGCTGTGTTTACTTCCATAAAATTTGTTGGAAAAAGTTCAAGAACTTAAAGTACCCAGGAGAAAGTGATGAGGTATTGCACTGTTTCCCACAGCACAGCATGTCACTCCCTTCCCTGTGTTCTGTTTGTGCTCACGCTCACTTTTTTTTCCTTTCCACCCTCAGTTCCATCTGGTTTTTGTCTTCTTGACACTCATACTTTATGTGTAAATTCAATTTGAAAGTTGGAATAGGAGAAAAAGAGTTAGTGTTCAAATATGGAGTTATTTCCATTTAGCCATGTCAGCCATGATAGAGTTAAAGTGAAATTCAGAGCTTTTTTCTGTATTAATTATTCGTTCTGTTGCCATGGTTGTTTTGTGACTTTAAGTTTTACAAATTTTACATCATGTAAACAAGGAAAATACCCTTAAGCAATAGTGGTACAGTAGAAAAGAACATTGGACTTGGAGGTGGCAGATTTAGGATCAAATCTAGCTTGAACCACATTCCAGTTTTATTATATTAGACTGGTAACTGCACCATTGTGACTAATATTTCAGTGTACATATGTCATAGGGTTTATGGGGAGGTGAGCAGATAAAAGCAATTAAACTGGTATGTCATGCTATAAAAATAAAACATATAAGGCATTAAAGTGATACATACTTTTAAGTTTATGTAGTTGATGGGACAATTGATTTTTCTCAGTATTAGACAGAAAAGTATAGAAAATAGAAATTAACCAGAAGAAATGGGAAGATCAGAGCCAGAAACCTCACTGTTTTTATTACTCCCTTTTCTCTAGAATCCTTAAGTAGCTTATGGAAATTTGATACATTTTGTGCTGAGTACATGTTACTTAAAGTTTCTTTTCAGGATTATCGTATATTCTTTAGGCTGTATTATAGCTCCTTAAGGGAGAAAGTAGAAAAAAGAGAGAAGGAAGGGAGAGGAGTGGAGAAAATGAATACCTCAATAAAAACATTTTTTAAAAAAAATTTAAAAAAATTAAAAAAAAGAGTTTGAAGTCTAAAAATTAAAGTAAAATTTACAACATACATACACATTGATAATAAAATGCATTGAATAGCTCAATATTTTTTGTAGGAACTTTGATTTTTATTTAAATAAAGATTGATAACTCATTTCACTTGCTCTGTTTATATAATGACTACTTAAACATTTGAAATCTCTTATCTGTCATTTCTACTGAGTAGTATATACTTAGGTCTCACAGTCAAGTCAAGATCAAAGTAGTAATGAACTATTAATTCTTATGCAGAAATAGTACTTATATTTTTGTACAAATCATAATAGGTTTTGTCATGCATGAATTACTAAATAATAACTATCCACACATGCACTTGCTTTCAGCTGATACACCCTGGAGGCACACTTACCCACTATTTTATGGACATTATTTCATGCCTGTGACCATGTCACTAACAAAGATTAATTAATATGTGGACCTAATGCTTCCTGGGAAAAAGATTAAGTCCATACATTCTGACAGTGTTGTGTTGTAGGGAGGTATAAGTGTATGTTTGTGGCGGGGCGAGGGTGTTGGATGAAAGCTGGTTTTGAACCTGTAACTGAACAGCTAATTCTTAATTTATTCATATCGTTCAGTTTGTCACACAACATTATCTGCTTCTAACGTTCATTGCATAAGTGCCTTAGATTTTTACAATGCTGATTTTATAATTTTATGTTTTTCTATTAACGATTTTAGAGTTTTAGTGGGAAAAAATGTTTGAAAGATGGATGTGCAGGTGACATGGTAAGGATGCTACAATGCGATATCCCTGGAATTGTCAAAATTTTGGTGAGTGACTTTTCCTGATTTTTTTTCTTGCCAGCCTTCTTTGTAGTACTATTTTTGGCATATTCTTAACAATAATAACAGGATCCTAGCTACATTCTAGTTTTGGTGACTAAGCTCTCTGCCCTTTTTATTCTTGTTTTATCTGGTATATTAAATGAATTTTAAATATAAGAAAATCTAAAAAGTAGAAATAGATAAATATAGCATCAATGAACTAGTGAATATATTGTAGATCAAGAATGATAAAGTATGATAATTTAACTACTTCTTTCCAATTTAAATTCAAAATAAATTTAGACTTTCTGACTCTTTCTCTCTTTTGGTGGAACTTCAAGTTGAATAAAGGGCCTCAACATGTTGAAAGTGTACCCTACTGCTGAGCTCTATCTCCAGGCCCTGAACCATTTAGTTTGTAAATAACTACCTAATTTCTGTTTAATGTACATCTGTTAACTAAATATGTTAAATAAAACATAGTACATATAGTTTTTAATTCATAGGATATCTTAAACTTTTAGTTTAAGGTAAGCAGAATAAGACTAGAACTATAAATGAAGCTTATTTTTATTATTTATCTTGCTATTTATAGTTCTTTTATATCTTAAGTTTCTTTCTATATTTCAGTGTCAGCATTCAAAATCACGTAATGTGAAATTGACTGCTTTTAAGAGCAACTGTCATTTGTCATTTGAGTCGTGTTTTATGTTGATTAGCTTGTGTCATCTGTTTTATAGTCAATGTGCTTTTATTCTAAGTATCTCTGTAAATGTGGAAGTTAAGAACTTAAAGAATTTTGAAAATTGAACTATTTTAGGGCTTTTTTTCTCCATCACTTGCAGTTTGAAGTGGTGAGAAAGGATGAATATATAACCATCGAAAATTTAGGAGCAAGGTAAGCTTGAAATAAAATATTGTTAATTTTTTTCTGAGCATTTCTGTGTTTTATTTGCTCTTTCTGTTTTCTATCAGTTTTAAGGCATCTAATAGTATTTGGTATGAAAAAAAATCACACTGAGTTCTCATTTGTTCCTCCTTCTTCTACTGTTATAGGTGTTTACATTTTAACAAGGAAGGAAAATTTTCATGATTACCACTAAGTGTAAAACTAACCATTTTCTGAAAACAAAACATATTTCTTAAAATAACATTACGTTTTTTGTTATAATGTAAAAACTTTTTATTTTTCAAAGCTTATGTAGACCTCAACGCTTGTCTTAAATTTAAAATCTTCCTATTTTGTAGGTGAACAAAACACATTGCTCAATAATGTTGATGTATATGTACATTTACAGAGACATAGGATATTGTTGTGGAAATTTGAAACTACAGTTATTAAAACATTATTCTAACCTTTCCCTTTTATTTCTTAAATATATAAGTTGGGCGGTGAGTTGCATGTTTATATTCATATGGCAGTGTGCATGTGCATTCATAGGCCAGACGTCAACACTGAATATCTTCTTCAGTGTCTCTTGATATTTTCTTCTGAGACAGAATGCTGGCCAGTAAACTCGAGAGATTCGCTGGTCTCCCCTCTGCTTTTGCTATTCTCTGCAGCTCCTCTTACTCCATCTAATTTCATCTACATCCCATATGTGAGGTATAAGATGGTAATTGTCTTTTTCAAGAGGCTGTGTTTCCTTGTTTTTTTTTAATACAATATTCTTTGGTTTCATCCATTTTCTTGTGAATGATGTGATTTAGTTCTTCTTGTGGCTGAATCATACTCCGTTTTTATTACCCATTCATTGTCAACTGGCATCCTAGGCTAACTCTATGACTTGACTTCTCTGAAAAATGCCATTATATTCATAACTTTAGAAGTATTCTGTGGTATGCTAACTGACTTTCTTTCTCTCTTTCCTTCTTTCTTTATTTTATTGAGCTATACATTTTTCTCTGCTCCCCTCCTTCCCTCCCCCCCTCCCTCTCTCCTCCCCCCTTGAGCCCTCTCCCATGGTCCCCATGGTCCCAATTTACTCAGGAGATCTTGTCTTTTACTACTTCCCATGTAGATTAGATCCATGTATGTCTCTCTTACAGTCCTCATTGTTGTCTAGGTTCACTGGAATTGTGATTTGTAGGCTGGTTTTCTTTGCTTTATTTTAAAAAACTACTTAAGAGTGGTTAAGAGATAATTATCTTTCTGTGTCTGGGTTACCTCACTCAAGATGATGTTTTCTAGCTTCATCCATTTGCCTGCAAAATTCAAGATGTTATTTTTTTTCTGCTATGTAGTACTCCATTGTGTAAATGTACCACATTTTCCTTATCCATTCTTCAACTGATGGATATTTAGGTTGTTTCCAGGTTCTGGCTATGACAAACAATGCTGCTATGAACATAGTTGAGCACATGTCCTTGTGGTATAATTCAGCATCTTTTAGGTATATACAACCTTGTCTTGTTCCTGATTTCAGCGGGATCTCTATGAGTTTCTCTCCATTTAGTTTGATGTTGGCTTTTGGCTGTTGGCTTGATGTATATTTCCTTTATTATGTTTAGGTATGTTCCTTGTATCCCTGCTCTCTCCAAGACCTTTATCATGAAGGGATGTTGTATTTTGTTGAAAGTTTTTTCAGCATCTAATGAGATGATCATGTGGTTTTTATTTTTTAGTTTGTTTATATGGTGGATTACTTTGTCAGATTTTCGTATATTGAACCATTACTACATCTCTGGGATGAAGCCAACGTGATCATGGTGGATGATGGTTCTGATTGTATTTCCAGGATCCAATTTGCCAATATTTTATTTAGTATTTTTGCATCAATGTTCGTGAGTGAGAATGGTCTGTAATTCTCTTTCTTAGTAATGTCTTTATATGGTTTGACTACCAGGGTAATTGTGACCTCATAAAAAGTTTGGCAATGTTTCTTCTGTTTCTGTTATGTGGAACAATTTGAGGAGTATTGGTATTAGTTCTTTGAGTATCTTGTAGAATTCTGAGCTGAAACCATCTGGTCCTGGGCTTTTTTTTTTTTTTTGGTTGGGAGACTTTTGGTGACTTTCTATTTTCTTTTTAGCAGTTATAGATCTCTTTAATTTGCTTATCTGGTCTTGATTTAATTTTGGCAAATGATATTTATTCAAATAGTTTTCCATTTCCTTTAAGTTTTCCAATTTTGTGGAATATGAGTTTTTGAAATATGACCTGATGATTATCTAGCTTTCCTCCATATCTATTGTTATATCTCCCTTTTCATTTCTGATTTTATTAATTTGAATATTCTCTCTCTGCTTTTTGGTTAGTTTGGATAAAGGTTTGTCTATTTTGTTGATTTTCTCAAAGAACCAACTCTTTGTCTTATTAATTCTATATATATTCTATATATTGTTTTCTTTGTTTCTGTTTTTTAAATTTGAGCTCTCATTTGATTATTTCCTGCCCCTTAGGTGAGTTTGCTTCTTTTTGTTCTAAAGTTTTCAAATGTTCTGTTAATTCACTAGTCTGGGATTTTTCCAGCCTCTTTATGTAGGCATTTAGTGCTAGGAATTTTCCTCTTAACACTGCTTTCATTGTGTCCCATAAATTTGGGTATACTGTGTGGTCATTTTCATTGAATTTTAGGAAATCTTTAATTTCTCCCTTTATTTCTTCCTTGACCCATTGATGATTCAGGTGAGCACTGTTTAATTTCCATGTGTTTGTGGGCTTTCTGGAATTAGTGCTGCTGTTGAATTCTAATTTTAAGCCATGTTGATCCGATAAAATACATGGGATTATTCAAACTTTTTGAGAAGGTTCCATAAGGTGCTGAGAAGAAGGTATATTATTTTATGCTTGGATGGACTATTCTATAGATGTCTGTTAAGTCCATTTGAGTCATAACATCTGTTAGTTCCCTTTTTTTCTCTGTTAATTTTTTTGTCTGACTGACCTGTCCAGTGGTGAGAGTGGAGTGTTGAAGTCTCCCACTATTAGTGTGTGGGATTTAATAATAAGCATTTGATAGTCATTGAGGATAAGAATTTGTATTGCTTGCTGGTTTGCTCCCAGCCCACAAAATATTACCTGAAACATAAGATTCTGAATTCTATTATTCTCCAGTGTATAATTTACTTTTGTTTTGATAGGTGGTTAATGTGACTGATTTTAAACTGTATAGTTTTTTTCTTGGGTGGTAGTTTCAGTAGAGATCATTGGCCTTTGGATGGATTGCTTTAAATTTGCAAACACTAGGTGATTGGCAGGGCAGACAAGAGAATTTGGGGAATGCTTTTCTGACTCCTCCTAAGGTAACTCTATCTATTCATTTCACTGACTTAATTTTATGGTTTCTTTAACCAGGATTTTTATGTTTATAATGATGTAATAATGTCACTTCATTTCCTGTTTTTGCAGTTTGTATCTTTTCTCTCTTTTTCTTGACTATTCTAAATTAAGCGAGGGACATCAGGATTAACATGCAACACACTTAAGGTTCTTCAAACAAGCCATTTATTCCACATTCTCATAAGTATATATAGCCCTCAGCAGGGGAGGCCAAACCAGCAATAGCAGGAAGCTCATCACCTTAACTCAGTGGCTTAGGGGTAAACATAGAAACATTGCTGAAAACAACAGATTATTCCTGTTTTTGTTCCTGTTTTCAACCAATCTCAAGAGTGCAAAACAGATCAAGTGGGGGTGCGAAGGCCTCTAGGGATCCAACAATTCCCCCCTTTTTATTTTAAAAGCATGAGAGCCCCTGTCTTAGGACTCCCCCAGATAGAGGACTCTTACCCGTCTACGGGAGGCCTTAATCCCTGTCTTAGGCAAGCTCTCTATACCAGGACAGTTGCCCGTCGTAGGGACCCCTCATGACTTCTGCAGCAGCTGCAGGCAGACTTGGGGCACTTCCTGATTACCAGAAGACAGCCCAAGCAACACTTGTCAAGTGACAGTGTGCTGTATGTGGGATTGCTGCACAGAGTGGCTGAGAATCCAAAAACAGGTAACCACAATAGCAGTATCAGTACAAATGAAAGCATTCCAGACAATCACTGGACCCAACCCCCAAGCTGGGCCATGGCATTCTACTGACTGGATCCAGACACAGCAGGGACCCACATTCTATTAATACTAACAATATGATAAGCTGTCTGCAGGGTGAAATTCAAAAAGGAGAAATTCCAAGGGCCATCCAAACATGCATTCAACTGTTTAACCATATCAGAAACATTTATAACATTAGCAGGTGTAACGTACAAGACACTTGTTGCAGGAGTCAAAGGAAATCTACCTGTTCTTGCAAAAGTATAGTTTGTTGATTTAAATTTAAAAGTCCAAGTCCAATATGAGAGTCCAGAGTACTCCGTGTCTGTAGGGACTTGCTAACCCTTCCAGACAGCTGATCCACAGTCTCTGTAGTCACAGCTGTCTCGAAATGGCAACTCCAGCAACCATAGCCACAGTGGCAGCAACAGCAATAGCAGCAGCAATGCAGCTGTTCACCCACTGTCGATAAGGGATAATCTCCTGATGTTCTTGGGACACCAGCACCGGCAGAGGAATCACAGCAGGCACTCGAATGATCAAAGCTCCATCAGAACCATCCTAGCAATTATTCAGCTTGCAGATCCTGGAAAAACAAGAATATCGCCCCCCAAAGTGCCATTCCACAATACAAAGAAAAATGGGGCAAGAACGCAAGCAGAGGATCAAATAGTCATTGCGTCCAGCAGTATAACAAATCAGGCTCTTGAGTGATACATTCTCCCCACATAACTCTCTATCAGCATCCCAACACCAAAGAGCAAGTTTGGGACCATTGGTATTATGCAATACTAACTGGCATTAAAAGTGGGGATTTCACACCAGACTCCCAGTCACTCATAATTCTGTTGTTGTTACCAGAGTCATCACCTGAAGCAGAAGGAGCACCACGGTCTTCTTTCTGGGTCACTGGCCTTACACACCGCTCTGGCACACAAATTGGTTTATCAACTCCTGGAGGAAAAACACATACAGTCCCCCTCACTTTGCCAACAAGGGGGTTGGTTCCATCTGTCTTCCTGTTTGCAGATCTTTCCAACGAACCCATCCTAGGCTCTGAGCCCTAATTTGTGTATGGTGCTCCATAGGTGAGCGCCCTTCAGCATCCACAGTCAAAAAATTTAAAATAAAGAGAATGGTGGATAATTGAGTTGCTGGGGAGAATATGAACTCCCCCCTTTTTATTTTTTGAAAATATTGCTTGAGGGTCTGATTGACTCTTTCCACGATTACTTGACCCATTGGGTTATATGGAATGCCTGTTTTATGGGAAATTTCATAGAATGAACAAAAGGATGAAATTTTTTTGCTGATATATGCTGTACCATTATCTGTCTTAATAACCTCAGGTTTGCCCATATAGGCAAAAGCAGAAAGGCAGTGTGCAATGGCATCTTTTGCTCGTTCTCCTAAATGTAAGGATGCGAAAATTACTCCTGAAAAGGTGTCTACTGATACATGGACAAACTTAAGTTTCCCTGCAGCAGGCATGTGTGTAACATCCATCTGCCATAACTGATTTGGTCGTAATCCTCGTGGGTTAACTCCTAAATTGGGGCTGCTTAGGAAAGGTGCACACTGAGGACAAGACGATGTAATGGCTTGGGCTACTTCTCACGTGCATCGAGTATGATGGTGAAGGGAGTGTGCATTAAGGTGAAATTTATCATGAATTTCTTGGGCGCAGTCAGAAGTAAAGCAAACACATGTATTTTTATCAGCTAAATCATTACTTGCTGACAATGGCCCAGGCAGCCAGGTATGACTGCGGATATGTCCGACAAACAAAGGCTCAGTCCGCTGCCAAATCACGTGCTGAACACAGCTGAGCAAATGATGGACCTTAGAGGTAGGTGATATATATAGGCAGATGTCTCCAATGGCTTAAAATGTGGGCCATATACACACTATCAGTATACAAATTTACAGGTTCCCCAGGGAAGAGCTGGAGTGCAATGAGGCAGGCTGTTACCTCTGCAGCTTGGGCTCATACATCCCCCACATGACGCTTCCATACTTTTCCTCAAGAAACCACTACTGCATTACCTTTAGGGGAAGCATCTGTAAAGACAACATGAGCTGAGGGTATGGGAGATCCCCTAATCATTCTGGGAAATATAACAGGATGATTTTGAATAGGACCATTAATGGATGCTGAGGATAATAAAAATCAAAACTTCCAGAAAAGGAGGTGAGAAAAAGGGTCCACTCATCATGGTACTGCTGTAAATGTACTAGCTGGTCTTTAGTATAAGGTGTTATAATCTTGTCAGGATACTTCCCAAATGTCTAGACAGCAACCTTCTAAGCTTTCCAAAGTAATTGTAATATAGCTTCATAGTATGATGTGACTACCCTTGCTGGAGAGGCAGGCATGTGTACCCATAAAATAGGTCCATCCTGCCAAAAGACTTCTGTAGGGGCAAAATTGGAAGCAAGAACTACAAAATTTAATGATTCATCATAATTAATCTGCTGGAGATGGACCCTTTCAATGTTGTCCAGAAGAAGCCTTAAGGCCTGCCTGGCCGCAGGCATCAATATTCGGGAAGAAGTTGGGTCAGAGTCTCCCAAGAGCATATCATAAAATGGTCTTAAGTCACCTGTTTTGATTGCTAGGGAGGGGCATATCCACTGTACGTCTGCCACTAACTGCTGCCAGTCATGTAAGGTTTTAAGATGAGAGGTGTCAATAGTTAATTTTTTTGGTTTAATTCCATCCATGGCCAATTGGTATCCAAGACAGGAATATGGGGCTTGCATTTGGACCTTCTCAGGAGCTATGATCAGCCCCGCCTTCTCTAAATCCTGTTGTATTTGAGTATAAGCCCTGAGCAGTTGATCTTAATCAGGCCCTGCTGTTAATAAATCATCCATATAATGAACAATACATAACTGTGGAAACTGACAGTGGACAGGCTCCAAGGCAGCAGCAACATTAGTTTGACATGTGGTAGGACTATTTTTCATGCCCTGTGGGAGTACAATCCAATGGAATTGCAAAACTGGTTCCTTAAAATTAACTGAAGAGAGGCTAAAAGCAAAAAGAGGGCAATCCTGTTTGGCTAGAGGAATAGTAAAAAAGCAATCCTTTAAATCCACTATAATTATATGCCAGCCCCGGGGTATGGCCGAAGGGCAGGGCAATCCCTGCTGAAGAGGACCCATAGACTGCATCACCTCATTGACAGCCCTGAGGTCCTGTAATAGTCTCCCTTTTCCAGATTTCTTTTTAATGATAAATATGGGTGTATTCCAAGGGGAAGTAGAGGGGACAGTGTGCCCATCCTGCAGCTGATCTTGGACCAAGGCATGAGCAGCTTGCAATTTCTCTTGAGTTAAGGGCCACTGCTCCACCCAAACTGGATCTTCAGATTTCCAAGTTACAGGAATTGGGGCAGGCATGGGAACAGTGACCCTAACTAAAAATGGCCTAGACTACTTCGGTCTCCCAGCAGTCTGGTAATTTGTTTATCTGGTGTCACTGGCTGCAACTGACCCTGCAGATTTTTTCCCAGCCCTTGTCCTGGTCTCCATCCCAGTTGCTGCATAATTTGGGACGCTGGTGGTGGTGGTGTGGGTGAGTGGTCAAGACAGCTCCCATCTCAATCAGGATATCTCTTCCCCAGAGATTAACTGGTAGTCCTGGGGGGACATATGGCTGAAAGTAACCCTCATGGCTTTCATTATCCTGCCATTTTAATATTTTTGCACTCTTCTTGGGATTTGCTTGACCTATTTCTTGTAGGGTGGCAGTACTACTTTCTAATGGCCACTTCTTGGGCCAGAATTCTAAGGACAGGACGGAGACATCAGCTCCAGAGTCTAAAATCCCATTAAATGACTTCCCGTCAATAGTCAATTCCAAACGTGGCCTTTCTTTCATATGAGCTACCCAAAAGGCTGCAGTGCCAGATGACCCAAAACTCTTAGCACCCCGACTGGACCTGGCCGTGGGGTTGGAGGTGTTAACTAAGGGTACCAAGAATACGATCCCCCTGAGGAATTATTGTAACTCCTTGAGAAACTGATGTCATAATTTTTATTTCTCCTTGATAATCTGCATCAACAACCCCAGGATGAATTTGAATTCCCCTCAAGATAGTACTGCTTCTTCCTAAAATAAGCCCCAAGGTCCCTCTAGGGAGCAGCCCAAAAAACGTTAGTGGGTAAAGCTTGAACCCCCATTTGGGCAGTCAAGACTGCTTGGGCAGAGGTACTGAGGTCCCGTCCTGCACTTGCTGGGGTGGCACAGGCAAGGTCTGCAATGCTTGGATTGCCCTGTGGAAAAACTGGATACGGCCACTGCCAGGGTGGGATCCCCTGACTCCTGGTGTCATAGCTCCATACACTGAGGTTCTGGGGCCCTGGAGCGGGGCTCTCCACCAGTTTCCCTGCTGTTGGCCTTGGACGGGCAGAAGCCTTCCATCTAATCTGTCTCAGATCTGCAATCATTTTTACAATTTGTAAAAGTGCCTTTTACAGCGTGGGCACCTTTCTGGTCTGGCAGTAGTTCCCCTAGTGAGTTGTGGACATTCCTTTTTAAAATGTCCAAGGGCACCATAGTTAAAGCAGGTTTTATCCCCAGTTGTCCGGGATCCTCGCCCAGGCCTGATGGCAGCGGCAATCACCTGGCCCTGAATAAAGTGCCTGTCAGTATCCCGGCAGATCCGGATGTATTCATTTAAGCTTTTTGCCTTATGTGGCCGCAAGGCTTCCTTACAGTATTCATTTGAATTCTCAAACGCCAGCTGCCTAACTATGGGCATAGCTGTGGTCACATCACCAAATAATCTCCCTGCCAACTGCAGTATCCTATCCACATAGTCCTGAAATGGTTCTGAAGGCCCTTGTAAAACTTTAGACAGCTGATCCCCCACGGCCTTGTTTGGCAGGGCTTTCCAAGCTTTGGTAGCCTTAGTCGGCATCTGGAGATATACGGCAGGATCGAGTACAATTTGATTGGCCAAGTCAGCATAAGCTCCTGCTACAGTTAGCATGTCTAGATTGTGCTGTGCCTGTCCCGCTTGCGCATTTAACCTAGCCGTTTGTAAGCAATTTTCTTGATATTCTCCCCTCCACAGTAAGTAATCTCCTCCTTATAATACCGCAAGGCATATCTGCTGCCATCGCTAGGTGTAAGATTCAATACCACAAAAAACTGTAACATGGCAAGAGTAAACGGGGCATGAGAGCCGTATACCGACACGGCCTCTTTCAATTGCTTCATCTCCTTAAAGCTCAAGGCCACATGTTGTCTCAGCACCTGTCCTGGATTGTTAGGATCAGGTACCTCTATAACCGGAGCAACTGTGTGCCGGGGCCAAAAACAGACACCTCCTCTTCTTCCTGAGGTCTCTTTGGCCTCCCTGTTATCTGTCAGTCCCCAACGGGAATCCCTCCTTCCCCAGTCCTCATTAAAAGCAGGTGGGGCTGATGGCACACATAAGGAATCCTTTGCCTTACAGTACTTCAACCTTTTCTGAAGTACCTTAATTTCCTGCATTAGCTGTGCTTCCTCGTCAGAAAAACTATTCTCTGCACTAGAGCTGATGCTGTCTTCCACATTTTCTGACTCGGAGGTTATTGCTATCTGGTTTTGCGCCCGAATGCAGGCAGACTTTCGCGCTAGCCTTAGTCCTGCACCAGATTCCAAAGTTCCCACTGGTACCTCTGACATTTCTTTTTGGTCCCTATGTGACTCTGCCGGTCCTCTGGACCGGCGACTCTCCTCCTCCTGCATTTCTTCAAGTATCTCTTTAACCGCAATGACCTCTGGTCTCACTTTCACTTTGTCAGTAAGCAGGGCATCGCGAACCAGGCGCCATAGCGGAAAAGGTAGATATAGGGACTCTATCGGCACCCTCCTTTTGCAGCCGTTTCTGCAAATCCCTTTTTACCTGTTTCCAATCGGAGATGTTCAAACCTCCACCTGTCAATAACCATGGGCTTGCTGCGGCTATATTCTTAAAAAAGTCTTCTATAGTTCTCTTTGACCACGGTTCTTTGTTTCTCTAACAATTTAGCTATCTGACATATCAGGTCTCTCTTACTGCTTGTGGATCCCATTTTACACCAATCCGTCCTTACCGGCCTAGGACAACCCCGTCCACTATCCCTTCTTTCTCAGATCTCGGTGGGAACCTCCACTTTGCCAGCACGGTAACTGTTGTTCTTCTGAGCGAGGGACATCAGGATTAACATGCAACACACTTCAGGTTCTTCAAACAAGCCGTTTATTCCACATTCTCACAAGTATATATAGCCCTCAGCAGGGGAGGCCAAACCAGCAATAGCAGGAAGTTCATCACCTTAACTCAATGGCTTAGGGGTAAACATCCTTAGAAACATTGCTGAAAACAACAGGTTGTTCCTGTTTTTGTTCCTGTTTCAACCAACCTCAAGAGTGCAAAACAGATCAAGGCCTGTCCTGTAGGGATCCAACAACTAACTGCAAACCTACATTTCTTAATTATCCTGAACAGTTTATAATAATAGTTTTCAAGGACTAGAACTTTACATTTTTAAATGAACTGCTTAGGTACAATACTTTAAACAAGAGTAGAAACATAGTGTAACAAAAATAACCTTAAATTTGTATTGATATACAAAAATCCATACCAATGTAAAATATTTAAGATGAATAGTTTTCTTTTTATCCTGTATTTTTATATCCCCACAAAATGATGACATCAATCACCCCACCTCTAGGAATATGGGTGTGTGTTCTCTAGACTTCTTCCTGTTGTCTGTGTGCCATGTATCCCCAGGGGATCTGGAAAAAACTGAGATACTGGTCAAGTCCTAAGAAAACTAGTTATAACACTTGTCTAGTTTCTGTTATAGGAAAGTGCATGACTTATCTGAAGTCCTGGTGCGAATAATCTATGTGACTGTAATTTCTCAACTAGCAGCCTTAAAATGTTCTGAACTCAGAACTCTAAACAAACTGCAACAGAGGCACTGTGAAAGGCTTGATCATCTGGGTGTAGACAGAGACTGCTCATTCATTTCCCTACCATCCAGATCTGAATATTCACACAGAAACTATATTAATTACAACATTGTTTGGCCAATGGCTCAAGCTTATTCATGGGTAACTCTATATTAAATTAACCTATTTTTGTTAATCTATTTGTCACCATGAGGTTGTGGCCTACCAATGAGGTTTCAGCTGTGTCTTTCTTCTTCAGCAGCTACATGGCATGTCTTTGAGTCTGCCTGCTTTCTCTTCATATATATATTTGGATTTCTTGCCTGGATTTACTCTGCTAAACCATTGGTCCAAACAGCTTTATTCATCAGCCAGTAAAAGCAACATATATGCAGGACATCCCCCATCACCTGGACCACCCATTTTCATTGGTGTCTAGTCCATTTGTTTTCTGAAAACAATCTTTCAAAGGTTAACATACACATCTGCATTCACACAAATATGAACTGTGTTAGCCAAAGGTGATATTTTTTATTTATCTTTGATCAGGTAAAAGATGTCTATCCAAAACAAAAAAAAAAACAAAAACAAAACAAAAAAAAACAAAAAACAAAAACGAACCAGCCAGGCAATGTTGGCACACACCTTTAATCCTAGCACTTGGAAAGCAGAGGCAGGCAGATCTCTGTGGGTTCAAGAACAGCCTCGTCTACAGTAGCTAGGATAGCCGTGGCTTTTGCACAGAGAAATCCTGTCTCCAAAAACCAAAAGAAAAAACAATCTGTCTGTCAACTTTGTAAGTTTATTTGGACTGTATAACCAAACCTTTTTCCGTACTGTGAAAGGGCGGCGTGTAATAATAAGTCGTGGGGAAACCTCTGTGTGACCAGCAGGACTTACCTTGTCTCGTCCGTCTCAATGCTGCGCCCATGCCAAGGAATCAGCTTATATGTCACCTGCCTTATAATTTTTCTTGGTTTATTTCTTTATGTCTGTAGCCAAGATTTCCAGGGGCTATCCCCCAATCAAATCTAATCTCTATTAATTTTGAAAGAATCCACAGCCTTTCATTTCCTGTGGAAACAAAAGCATAACGTCCCCAGCACAAGATATTTTATGAATTTTATTTTAAAGTTAAGATATTCCTAAAGTATGTTCCTTTTACAATCCTGTGTCTCAAAAGCTGTTGTTCACTCATTAAAATTAAGACAATTCAAAGTCAGCAAAGCACCATACAGGATCCAGACTGTATTTCCCATCTTTATATAGCTTATTCACTTACTCTTATCTTTAAAGAGTTTGCTTAATTAGTTTTAAACTATTTGTTGTTTCCTGTCTATATTCATTTTCTTTTCTCTTTTAAGCACCTATGTACACTGTAACCTGTTTTAAAGTTTTTGTTTATTTGTGTGTTTTTAAGTCTGGACCTGTTTTACTATGCACCTGTAGTGTTCTCTGAATACGTGAGCCCAACCTTTACTGGTAAGTGGCAGCTAGGCCCTCCACAGTGTGACTCTGGAAGTTGGCTGTGCCCCATACTTGAGTCCATGAGAGCTGAACTTGCATTTAACTGTCCCCATTTTAGGAATCTGGTGCCTGCGCCGTGACTCTCATTTTTACTTAGATTGCTGTTTTTACTTAGTGTGCCAGCTTCTCAAGTGCTCCACTGCTCAGCAGTGCCTCTTAAAGGAACCATATCTGTTTTTGTTTGTTTCAGCTTTCATGCACTATGTGAAAATTTGGGCCCCACATTGGGTACCAATTTACACTTAGTTTCAGTGTTTTATATCTGTATCTTGACTTTTTGAAAAAGTTATCAAAAGTCTTTGGTTTATCTTTATTTATTTATTAGCTGTTTTATCAAGTGTTTAAATGCACATCATTTATGTAGCCCCACACTTAAAATCTTTATTATCCCTTACAGTTCTACTTCAGGTCTCTTTGTCTGGTATTAACATTTGCGTTTTTTTTTATCGATTGTTTTCAACCTATGTATGTCATTGGAACTTGATTTATTTTTGTAGATGGCATAGATTATCTCTTTTATTTTCAATTTTTAAATCTTTGCCTTTATTAATCTTTACTCATACATATTTTAAATATAATATGTATATTCTGCAGTTATTGAGATTATTTATTTAAATCTACTATTTTATATTTTTTCCATCTCTTTTTATTTGTGTGTCTTAATAGATTTTGTGTGTGTGTGTGTGCATGCTTGTGTGAGTAGGAGCTTGTGAAAGTCAGAACATGTGTTAAATCCTATAGAACTGGAGTTATAGACAGTTGTGGGCCACCATGTTGGTGCTGGGCACTGAACTGGTGTCCTCTTCTAATGCAGTGAGTGCTCTTAACTGCTGAGCCATCCTTCCAACACTGCTGTCCTATTACTTTCGTACTGGGTTTTTTTTTGTTTTTAAGTGATTACTCCAGAATGTCTAGTATACATTTCTAACCTACTATAACCTGTTTTCAAAGTTACATAATGTATTTTTTGCTTATAATAAGTTTTCTGTGTAGAACCTGTCTATAAACACATTTCTATTTTGTGCATTCTTAAACTATATATTGTGTGAATCATTTGTGTTATTTCCTTGCTGTAACTTTGTTTTATACCAACACTTACACTACTATTGATAGATAATTGTGTTACTTATCTTAAACTATATAAATAGTGCTAAAATAAACAAATATGTGTGGAAATTTTTCATAACATTTACTTAGAACTTCTAGATGTTTTATGCATATCTTTATCTTATTAGATACTGTTAAACTTTTTTTCCACAATAGTTTTACCAATTTATATTTCCTACAAGCAGTCTTATATAATTCTTTTTATCTAGTTTTTTTAACAGTAATTCATTTGAGCTTCAGATTTTTCCATATAAAGATACCAGGGATATGATCCATTATCAACAAACAGTAACAACCATAACGTGCACTTCCTATTATTACTATCTGGTATTTGTTATGTGGGTTAAAGTTCATTTCAAAGCTAAAATACAGTTTTCACTTATTAACAGCATTTACCTGTTTAGCAAATTTTCTCGCTTTTCCTTCCATTCCTTCTAATTACATTAATATTATTATAAGAGTTTTTATTTTTTAAATATCTCTTGAAATTGAATAAGTTGTGTTACCTTTAGTTATTATTTATTTAACTTTTCTGATCATGATAGTACATAAAAGAGTTCCGGTTTGTTGCTTTTTGTATTTAAAGTGGGCATAGGGGAGCTGGAACTATTGATCCTTTTATTTTCTTCTCTCAGCTACCACATAGTTTTTGCATCATAGTATTCTTTTTGAATGAACATTTTAAATTCTGTGTACTTCTTGTTACAATGAAAATTACAGTGTAGACTTGTCATTGCTGGTGGCTTTTATTTTTTATTCAAATTATCTTTCCATTTTCCTTTCAAGTTATTTGTAGATAGAAAACACTTACATAATGTTGGTTATATCAAAAATGTGATTTCACTTTGGTACTTTTCACTATAACACTTTTTTTTCTACTTACAGTTACAAGAAGTTGATGTCTCTGGAATTAACTGACACTGATATAAGATCAGAATTTGATTTAAAATTCAATACGAAAGGTATTACTTTTTTATATGAATCCTACTGAAAAGTATTGTGGAATTATTTACTGTCACTGTAAAATATCATTCATAATTGCAGTTATGCTGTTATTAATGGTTGCTCTTCACAGACATCAGGTTTATTCCACCCAATAGTTCTTGCTGTATTCTAGAACCCAAAGACAATAAAACCTCAAGTGCATGACTCTCATATTACTTTGGCATTCTATGGCGAGACATGTTAAATCTGGAACATACTTGTGAGTATATGGTAGGATTTACCTCAGGAGAGTTTTCATCCAGCTCTTCCCTTCTTATTACTTAAAAGAGCAAGCATATAAACAATCCAAAAGGGAAGGACTGAACATTTTGGAGCTTGAGGTCAAGTATTCTAAATTCACATGCCAGCTCTTTAGGAGTGTACCAGGCACAATCTGTTCATCATTGGAGACCATATTGGTCCCTGTTTCCATGGAAGAATTGGGGTCAACACCTCTTACTAGGGAGACTAGATGCCCCTAATGCTAGTGTGCTCTGTGCTTGACAGTGTAGAGAAGGCTTTCTGAAAAATTTCTCTTACATTGTGTTCTCACAGGGCATATCAAGTATACTAAGCAAAGTTACTCATTAAAAATCTCTTAAAATACAAAATCATGAAGGGAAATAGTAAAGCTATATTTTTATGATAAACACACAGTTTACTGTTCACACAAAAACTAAATACTATCATAGACTGAATTTCCACTACTTTCAAACTTACTTTAGCCTGCTTTGCTTTTGAAGTCTAGTTAAACTGGAAAGTATCAAGTAATTTAATCTGGTTCCTCATTCCATTTCATAGTTAAAATAGCAGTACAATTATTAAATTTATTAGATAAGTCCTTCTTAAATCCTATCATCTGATGATTAAAAAAATCAAACAAAGAAAAGAAACCCCCCAAAAAGAACCAAACAAATTCTCAGGTGTCTATTCAATAGGTAGGTTTGTGGTGGTACCCAAGACTGCATGCCTCATAAGTCTCAGGTAGGTGCTGAAACTTCTGGTCTATGAACTGTACTTTTAGAGGCAACTCATTAGATAACTATGTTGACTAGTATGTATTTGAACTACCTAATATGATAGACAGTAGCCATGTGTAGTTAAATTTGCAGTGACATCAAATAACCTTTAAGTCTCAGTAGTTGATCACTCATTGTGTGGCAGACTGTGCATGTATCACTTTTGGCATGGCAAGTTCTACTGGACAGTACTGACTTCATGTAAAATATAAGTAAAAATATTTATGTAAATTATATTTAAACTTAGAAAATTGCTATTCCTTACATAGTCCCGGGTTTTCAGATCTACTTTGCCATTTTGGTCCAAAAGTTAAATTTACTTAAATAAAGTCATAGATGGCTGATTGAAAGCCTTCTGAGTTAGAGGAATCTTCAGTTTCTTAGAAGCACATTCCTTTTGACTAGGGTTTTTGATAGGTAGTCAGAGAGCAGCATGCATATTGAACACTGATATGGTAAAATTGTTTTTACTTCATTTCTTGAAATAGTTCCTGACCTACAGGAACTTAGGATGCAATGTGAGAGACCACATAGAAAAAGAACAGTAATATGGATTGTTTTGACTTCTCCAAATTCATTTTCAGATGAAATGCCTATCTTCAAACTTGATTATAATTATTTCTATCATCTGCTTCATATAATTATTATTTCTGGTACTGACATTGTCCGACAAATATTTGATGAGGCTATGCCACCCACTCTTTTGAAAAAAGAACTGCTTATTCACAAGAATGTGCTGGAACCCTACTACAATCATCTTTGGACCAATCACCCTTTGGGTGGATCATGGCATCTGCTTTATCCCCCAAACAAGGAACTACCACAGTCCAAACAGTTTGACTTATGCCTCTTATTAGCACTCATTAAACATCTGAATGTATTCCCTGCACCCAGAAAAGGCTGGGATATGGAACCACCGGCTTCTGATCTCTCTAAGTCTGCAGACATTCTGAGGCTCTGCAAGTACAGAGATATCCTCCTCAGTGAGATTCTGATGAATGGTCTCACTGAGTTACAGTTCAATTCAATTTGGAAAAAAGTTTCTGATATTCTTCTGCGCCTTGGAATGAAACAAGAGGATATTGACAAAGTCAAGGAGAATCCTATTGAGAATATCTCCCTTGATTATCATCAGCTGTCCATTTATCTAGGCATACCAGTACCAGAAATCATCCAGAGGATGTTATCCTGCTATCAACAAGGTACTAAATCATTACTTCATAAGCCAGCAAACCATTTTTGAGTGTCTGTTCTGTGTTTAGGTATACTTACTTTGTTTTCCTATTTAGTGTTTTAGAGCCTTTTATTCAGTATGGAAGACAACTAGACAAGAACCATTGATGTATAATTTAGAGGTCTTAAAAATTACAACTACCCAAATTGTGTGTGTATGTATATAAACATATATATTTGTATATGCATATACATATTTGAGTAAAGTGCTCTGAGTAGTAATTAAGTACAGAGCATTTCAAGCAATTTTCACTTTCACTTAAAGAGTTTATGGTCAAATACCTTTAATAGAGGCTTTCATGGTAACTTTTATCTCTTAATTATTAAAATTTCAGTTTTCATTTACAGGTCCAACATTCACTGTCTACATGAAGATTTTTTTCATTTTAACCTTTAATATTTAATCTCTAGGGTCTAATTCAGCCTGTTACATATCATAGATGGTCAGTAGATTAATAGACTAGGACAGGGAATGGAGTCATGTTTGTAGTAAATTGTATGGCTTAGAAGACTCAAACTTTCAGTAGGAACATGCTGTACATTTCATGAATTCCTTCATAGTCTTTAGACTAATAATAAGAATTGCTGCTCATTTTAAAGTGTTTGTTTAAGTGATGATGGGTGTACCCCTTAACTAATGCAGTTACAACACAACCCCTGCACCTAGGGCTGAGGGAACACTCCAGAAGAGGGTGCAGAAAGATTGGAAGAGCCAGAGGATCAGGAAAACTGCTGTGAAATTGTGCTTCCTAGAAATGACAGGGAAGCATCACCCATGACACCTTAACAATATAACCACTTAATCCAGAAATGAGAAGTACAACTCCAGTAGATATACTAATATGGAAGGAGAAACTCTCTAGAGGGCCCCACCTCGAGACAAAGAACTATGTGCAACTAAGGTACTGCTGAGAGTAGGAGAAATAGTGTTCCTCAGAAATGAGTTCCCTAATTGGTTATCCAGTACCTAAAATCATATGCCATTAACATTAAGTGGATTGAATAGATCGTATTTATATGTAAGCATATGTCACAATAACTACTAAAGTCCATGATTTCAAAAGGGAGGAAGTGGGGGAAAAATTGGGATAGGAGAGGAGACATGGAATGAGAAAACAATGTAATTGTATTTCAACTAAAAACAAAAATAAGTTGTTTGTTGATGCTCCAGGTTTTAACTATTATGAACTGTCTTTTTTGTTTATTTGTTTTACTTCTGTTTTTAAATCCTGGATTTATAGCTATTATATGATAATCAGATTGTACCTTATCTAAACTGCATTAGTGAGTGCAAAAGTGCTGCTTCTTTTCTAGGTGGTTATGGAATAGATGAATGCTCTATAAAGGATTTCTGGCATTTCTTAATCCTGGTCAGATATTGGTTGGTTGTGCTTGTAATAACATTCCTAATTATTTTTTCTCTGTTTGTCATAGGAATTGCTCTACAATCAATAACAGGCACTCAACGTAAGTACATTTAAACCCAAAATCCATAAATTACCTTTTTTACTCATAATCGTAAAACATAAATATGTTTTTGGCATATATTTAGATAAACTATATACTATACTGTACATTACCCAAAAGCTTATATTAAAATTATATGATTATACTGTTGGTCAGCTGATCCTAGTCTCTGCCTTACTCAGATTTGACTTTAGTGCTTTCCACAGGTCTTACTCAAAGATGAGGCTCAAGATTTTTATACTTAGGACTTAAGCAGGCAGAAATGCCTGTCTGTTTGTTCTACTTGCTTAACTGTGCTGCTTTATGTAGCTTTATTGTCTTAATAAGCCATTGTCTGTAGTTGTGTATTGCAGGGGCAGGTGGTGAATTGCTAGTTTTCACTTCCTTTTTTTTAAGCTGGTTTTTGTTTTTGTTTTGCTTTTGTTGTTGTTCTTATAAGCAGTTTTGTCCAAGATATGTTCAAACCTTCTTCCTGTATTCATGAGTATCTAGATATGTGCAACATGTGACTCCCTGCCTGGTTTAGTAATTTCCATTCAGGGGCTTTAAATAATAAAATTTAGGAGACTAAAGAGATTGCTCAGTGGTTAAGAGAACTTGCTGCTCTTGCAGAGGACCCTCCTTGAGTTTCCATCACCCATAGACTGTTCATAATCACCTATATACCTATATACCTCCAACTCCAAGAGAATCCATACTCTCTTCTTGTCTCTGTGGAAACACACACACACACACACACACACACACACACTGGTACAAGCACATTCATGCACATGAACACATACAAATAAATCTTAAATAAAAAAGTACACATTAAAAATGTAATTTACATTCTCAAATAAAAGTTTTTCTTTAGAAAACAATGCCATGTGTTTGAGATTAAAGTTGGGCCATCTCTGAGGAAGTTTTAAGGCTGAATCTTTGGGACAATGAGAGAGAGAGCAAGGATTCAAACAAGTAGTCACATAATATGGTGCAGTTATATTTTATGAAAAAGTTTAGAGAAAATGATAGAGTTTTTCTTTTCTTTATGTGTAATTTATTTTATCAAATAATATTAGTCACGTTTTAATAAGGTCAGTGGCAGAATTTAAAATACCTAAAACTTGGAATTTACTTAAATATCAATGGGGAATCATGTTGTTTGATTCATACTGGTTTGTTCCATTCTTATAGGCATGCCTATATTTAATGAGTAAGTATTGTAATTTTCATATAATAATTAAATGTTTATATGCTCGCCATGGTGCAAATGTTGAAGTCAAAGGACAACTTCTTGGATTGGTTCTCTCCCTTTACCATGTGGGTTCTGGGAATCGGGCTCAGGTTATCAGGCTTGATGGCAAGAGCCTTTACCCACTGCATTGTCTTGCTGGTCTAGCAAGTATTTTTATAATTATAACAAAAGACTGAACTTTTCAAAACTTTGCCACTAGATTTTATTCCTTTCTTTTTATTATTTAGGTATTGATATCGAAGAGTTTCAGAATGATGAAGAAGAGTTGAGTCCACCTCTAATGGAATACAGTATAAATGTGCAATCAAACACTGAAATGCAGTTAGCAGAACTAAATAAAGATGTAGCCTCAATACTTAGTGAATCTTCAACAGAATCTGTTAAAGATCTTCAGGAGGTACAAGGTTTAATATTTGAATTTGAAGAACTTATTCTGCACGTTCAGATGGTGCATGTACTACATTCAGAATATTAAAGGCAACAGTGTTCACACAGAGTCTGACTGGAATGACTCTCTGCCCATTACTTACTACCATTCGGTAATGGTGGTAATTACTGTATCCTTTAGTAATTGTTTTACCAAAATTCAAGCCCTGTGTTAGCTATGGGAGTATGTTTTTTTTTTTATTACCTATCATTGGAAGTAATTTGGGAGAGAAAAGATGGAGAAGATATAATAAGAGTAGAAGAGATAAAGAAATAAGAATATTGAGATATTTCAGTATCTCTAACACAGAAGTGGAGATTAAATCATCTAGATAAAATCTAGATGGCTTAACAGTTACTGTATACATACTGATTTATTCTTTGGCTGAAACTTTTATGTACATGAATATATTGTTAATCTTTAAAAAAAGTTCCTTCCTTTTTTGTTGTTATTGTTTGGTATGTGTTCTTTGTTCTTTTTCAAGGGTAGAAGATTGAGATTAAATTAAATATAATACTTGTTTCCATAAAATTGTAGAAAAACATGATCTATAAAAATCTAGAAAAATAAGTATTAGACAGACTTCAGTAGTTAGAAGAAACATTAGATAATATCCATTGTACAGCTTGACTTACATACTAAATAAATGGTTTATTTCTTATCAGGTTAAAAGTAAAACAAAGAAAAAGAAAAAAACTAAGAATAAAAAGGTAAGATATTGTATTGGCATTGTATCAGTGGGACGTCTGATTGTGAATAACCGAATCTTAATACATGAAGTCACAGTTAGAACTTAAATTCTTCCAGATGGACATACAATACTATTTATTCAAAACCTTTTTGAACATAAATTTATATACATCTGTATTTATAAAGTTAACTGTCAAATGAGTCACTTTTTATTTCATTAATTTCTGCAGTGTGCTCTCATTTTTAATGATGGCTCTAGTCAGATTTTTCTTTGGGCCAACAGTTCACAAGTAATAGCATGGAGACTTACTGTTTAAAAAGTAAAGCTCAACCTTAGCTTAGGCTTGTTTCCCCTAGCTCTTATAATTTCAGTTAACCCATATTTTTTATTATTCTACATTCTGCCATGTGGCTTTTCCCTCTCTCCCATTTGGGGTATCTAACTCATTCTATGTCTCAATGGCATCTTTTGCATCCCTCAATTCACCCTTCTCTTCCTTTGTCCCATCTGTACCTCCAGCCTAGATAGTACATGAATCGCAGTAATACATTTTCATACTGTGTACAAATATCCCTCAACAAATAGTTTCTTATTTTAATAGCAGCTTCTTTTTGTTATATTCCCACTGTATTCCAAAGTTGTTTTTTTCTCAAAGCTTTAAGAAATCTTACATTATCCAGTCCTCAGACTTTTATCAGCTGCCAAAAAGAAAAGTCACTGTGTAGATCATAGATGTCATTAAAACATCTCTGATTTGCTTAGATAAGTATAAGAAAAATGGGAATTTTTTAATGAGACATATGACTAATATTTATGCCATGTAAACTTTGAACTTTGTAGTTAAAAGAAAAATCCTTGTTTTTCTAATCTGGAACATACTGAAAATCTTAATACTTATGTGTATCATAAACTGACTATAATTTTTCTAACTATAATCTGCTTTTTATGTTACTTGCCACTGTGATGTATATATACATTTTAATGACGAATGAAGCTTAATGAAGGTTAATTTGTAAAATATTAAGAATAAAATACATTTTAGGCCGGGCCGTGGTGGAAAACGCCTTTAATCCCAGCACTTGGAAGGCAGAGGCAGGCGGATCTCTGTGAGTTCGAGACCAGCCTGGTCTACAAGAGCTAGCTCCAGGACAGGCTCTAAAGTTGCAGAGAAACCCTCTCTTGAAAAACCAAAAAAAAAAAAAAAGAATAAAATAACATTTTAATGTGCTGAGTAAAATATCAGTTGCATTGTCATATTATCATAACCAATATAAGATTTACTCAATAGCTATTATGAAAATTAAATTAAAAATATGAGTAATTTTAATAGTTTCTCTTTAATAAGGCACAGCAGCAATCATTAGTGATATATTTTCCAAGACAACATTAAGTCTCAAGGTCATACCCCATAAGTTAGCATGTATCTAATGACTGCTTCTTTAACATCCTGGGTTTTTGCCGTTTAGTTTTATTAAAGAAGTTGAGCTACTTTTGAAAATATAGTTTTATTAAGATGAAGTTTTGGCATTACAAGACAAATTTATATTATGTTTTAGTCTTGGCATTAAATAATTTACAAATGTTAAAAATAATTAAGCATGTAGTTATGTTATATTTGTGTTACACAATCATTGTTGCAATAAGTGCAATAGTGTATATACTTTTGTAGTATGTACACGAAGCCCTGAAAGCTGTCAGCCTATCTAATCAAGAATTCTCATGAAAATGTTTAGCCTATAAGAAAGTTTGTTTGCTATACAAAGTAATGACAAGGTCTCTGTGAGAAATTGCAACCTACTTTCTCTGTTGTTTTGGTTTATAACTTATGGACCTAACAGTATAACAGTAATAATAGTAGCCCTAAAAATGCCTATCAGGAGTTATCTGCAAGAAAAGCAATCAAATTTGGCATATCGACTACCAGATTTAAAGCAAGCAAAAAACTAGGGTTTTTTTGTTTTTGTTTTTTTTTTTTGTTTTTTTTTTTTTTTTTTTTTTGGTGTTTATGTGACAGCCATAAGAAGAAAGAAACTTGACAGGCAGTGAATCCAGCCCTTTAAATTTGGTGGTCACAACACAGAAGAGAAAACTGCAGAGATTCATAATAAGAGGCTAGAGTAGATTGAATGAAGTTTTCATGGGAAGAGCTAAAGTGGGCTTTGGGAAACGATCAACTATGTTAGATGCATTCAGTATGAACAATTAAAGGTCTTTTCAGGTCAGGTATTTATCTCAAGTATACAAATACTTAGAACCAAGGTAGAAGTCAATATTCCTAAATAGTAAGAAGAAATTAGTTTGAAAAGGTGAGAAAACAGCCTTGTACCTATAGAGACAACTCAGAATCGTAGATAGTAAAAGTCAATACTCCTTATTAATATTCCCAATTTTTTATGTAAATAAGATTCTTCAAATGTCAGTCTGATTTATTTTCTTTTCATGTAGTTTTTCAAAAATCCTTTTGTTAGTGTAGAAATAATGGATATTACAGACACTCTGTCTTATAGTTTCCTCATATATATAAACTCATGTTCAGTATTCACCTCTATCATCTTAATCAATGATATTATAAAATCAAGCTTATAAAATAAATTTAATGAGAAACGAACAAAAAAGAAAATAGGATAAGTAGGAATTAAAAATGCATCACATATACTGTGGTTATGTATTTCATAGAATTCACATTTCTCTTTCATAATTGACTGATGATACATAAGTATGTAGCATAATTCTACAAAATGTTAATTTTGTAAATGTTTGAAACGCACCTAAATGCAGTCTTATCACTGTGTTGAGCTAGAGTAGTTGATACAGATTACTAATTCTGGTGATGCCGTCTTTTCAGGATAAAGACTCAGAAGAAGAACAAGGGTAAGTATTTACATTTTAATCGTTTCTTAGTATTTTTAAGGTATGCTTTTTCAGTAATACACAGATATCTTCTTCAAAACTTCCAAAGAGAAAAATAGTTCTTTATCTTAATAAATTGGTATTTACTGAAGGTTAGATTATTATTATTAACTTTGTAAAAATAAAATAATCATTTCTTTCTGTAACATTACTCAAAGTCATCTAACACACTAACTCTTTCATTCAAACAGTGACTTAAATGCTTAATAAAATAGTTAATATATATAGACTAATACTTAACTTTAATGGATAGATCATTCTTATGTTTCTGACAGACATATATACATACTTTCTTTGGTTGGGGTAAATGTATGAATTTTGATGACAGTATAATATTGAAGATGTAGAAATGCTTGCTAACCTGTCTCAAAATACTATCTCATATATGTTAATGTCTATTGTTAGCGTTTAAGAGAAAAGAACAGTATGAGCACTGGCCAGACTTTGACCATGAACCTTCATACAGAGTATCTCACAAGGCAGTATAATGTTAATTTGAGAGGAAGTAGCCTATATAGAAGGCACTATAGCCAGGCGGTGGTGGCGCACGCCTTTAATCCCAGCACTCGGGAGGCAGAGGCAGGCGGATCTCTGTGAGTTCGAGGCCAGCCTGGTCTACAAGAGCTAGTTCCAGGACAGACTCCAAAGCTACAGAGAAACCCTGTCTCGAAAAAAAAAAAAAAAAAAAAAAACAAAAAAAAAAAAACCAAAAAAAAAAAAAAAAAACAAAAAAGAAGGCACTATACCATTATGAAAGGTCACATTGACTTTGTCCCCACTATAGATCATATATGGTAGAAAAGGATGACCAGCTGGAAACAGAACAAGGAGATATGCACACACTCAGCACATACATAAAAACTGATGCAAGCGATGCGCAAGAAGATTCTGCAACTGAGGACAAGTTCTGTAGCCTGGACGATCTGCATATTCTGGACATGATAGAGCAGGTGAGCAGTGGAGAGGGCTCAGCTCTGCTGTCCTCCTTGTAGAAAGAACTAATTTTGTTTTCTCTAGGCTCTTTAAGCAGTGTGTCTTTTGAAAAGCCCAGCAGAAAAGCAACAAAAACAGGAAAAGGGGGTATTGCAAGACAAAGGGGATTACAAAAACAATCCTTGACATTCCGAACTTCACATATGCTCACACATCATTTCCTAATTACTGGGCAAAGTTGATAAATGCATTTCTGCTTAAAAAGTGGTTTCTGAAGAGAATGAAGGAACAAATAAGAAAGACAACAACATTAACTAGCTTAAATCCCACTAGACTAAATGTCATAAAAATAGATTTTAATAAATCAAAACTACTTTAATTTTTTTTTTAAACTTGGTTACAACCATGAAATTTCTACTGAAAAGCACTTAGTGTATACCAATTTTTTTTTAGCTCTTTTTCTGGTAGTAGCCACTGCTTGAAATGATAAGAATATTAGTGCTCAAAAGTGTAATTAGCTATACAAAGTAGATGAAGGATTGAAGTGCACGCACACTCACATGCACATGTGCACACACACACACACACACACACACACACACACATACACACATATTCAAACACACCATGTTTGAAGTTAGTGGTGAGCTACTCTCTGGTTTAAAATATGGATGCATCACAGTTACCCACTCCCCAAGGGTCAAGTTGTTGTGAATAAATCCCTGGTTATAGTATTAGAATATATATATATATACTAGACTATATATATTAACTAAATTGATACAACTTTGGCTATTACACTGTAATTTAAATATGGGACCCTTAATGTTAGTTCAGTAATCCAGAAGAAATCTAAATGAGAATGAAAATGTCACATACTTGCAGAAAATGTTTACTCACTAACTTAAAAATCATTGAGCCACTTGCAAGGTGTGATAACTGTGCTATAATGAGGTCCTAATGTAAACTGTTTATAACATAGGAGAGAAGTTGAACATTAAAATAAGTTGGTGTATTGATGTAATTTAGAATAGCCAGTTGGTATTGCCTGAGTTAGAATTCAGGTTCCTCCATTTACTATCTGCAAACATAGGTACGTTACTTAATCCTTTAGTATCTTAAAACAAAAATAAAAAGTACCTCATCATACGATTTCTATAAAAATACGAGCATTACAAAAACTTCAAGTAGCAAGTATGAGTGTCACTCAGCAGTAGCCAGAACTTACAGCTGTTGTACAGTTGTATTGTTTAATGAGTGCCGTTCGGGAAGTAAACCATTTGGGGGAATTGTGAGATGGAAACTATGTACAGGAGAAACCCTGTAAATAGAAAATGTTAGTGTTTTTTTATAGGAAAATAAATATGATTGTTCCGTTTGCTTAAGGGCTCATCTGGAAAGGAAAGTACAGACTGCAAAGAAACTGAAAAGGAAAGACTTGCTCATCAGCACCAGCTTTATAAATTGCAGTATAAGTGTGAAGTGAGTACTTTTGTCATTAAATCTAAGGGAAGTAATAAATATTTCAAATGTTTAAATTCAATGACATTGTTTTAAAGAACTCAATGAAATGAACCTTAATTCATTATTGATAGGTGTGCAAATTAATACAACCATTGTGGAAATCAATGTGTCGATTTTCTCAAAGAACTAAAAGTAGAACTACGGTATGACCCATCCTTCTCGCTCCTGGCCATATTCTCAGAGCGGTCTAAACCCTACCATAGATATTGCACCCCCCCATGTTTCTTCATGGTTTTTGCAGGTTCATTCACTATAGCAAAGAACTGAAATCAGTCTTCTCCGTCAGGAGATGAATGAAAATTTGGGTGATGGTAGCTTCAGTAGCACATATACTGAAATTGGAATGTCATAGAAAATATCAGCGTGGCCTTTGTGCAAGGATGGCACACAAATTCGTGAAGCATTCCATATTTTGTCTAACTCTGATGTGGTTTTGTTTTATTATATTTTATTATTACCCCCGAGAAGCCTGTTTTCTAATATGTTACAGAAAGGGAGTGGATCAAGAAAAAGAGGGTATGTGGGGACGAACTGGGAAGAGTAGAGGGTGGGGAAGCCATAATCAAGATATGCTATATGAAAAAAAAATATTTATTTTCAATAAAAGGCGAAAAAAGAAAATTTGATGTGAATATGTGTGTGAGAGTATGTATACACACATATATGAATACAATTTAACGCTAAAGAAAAATTTAAGTTTAAAAAAATCCACAGGAAAATTGATGGACTTCTGTGTATGATATTAATTGAGATCACGCAATCTCAGAAAAAAAGTGTGTACTCATTCTCACATGTATAATCTAGTCAATAATATATACATATATAATTATTTATATATAAATATACATATTTATATATAAACAAGTGTGCGTGTAGGTACAGCATAATGTAAAGAGAATACGAAAAACTAAAGAAGGGGATGAGAAAGGTTAAATATGTATAAATAGATAAGTTATGAAAAATAATATAAAGTTGTTCTTTTTTTTTTTTTTTTTTTTGGTTTTTTGAGACAGGGTTTCTCTGCAGCTTTTTTAGATCCTGTCCTGGAACTAGCTCTTATAGACCAGGCTGGCCTCGAACTCACAGAGATCCGCCTGCCTCTGCCTCCCTTACCATAAGTTTTTTTGTTGTGGATAAATGCATGAAATAATTAATACTGAAAATGAAATATTTAATGTGAGCTTTATAGTTCCCATTTTAATGACAATGCTAATCATATATAATAAGTTCATTATATTGTATAGACTTTTAATCTGGTTAATTTGGGTATGCAATATTTTGAATTTTTTTAATATTTATTTATTTATTATGTATACAGTATTCTGTCTGTGTGTATGCCTGCAGGCCAGAAGAGGGCACCAGACCCCATTACAGATGGTTGTGAGCCACCATGTGGTTGCTGGGAATTGAACTCAGGACCTTTGGAAGAGCAGGCAATGCTCTTAACCACTTAGCCATCTCTCCAGCCCCAATGTTTTGATTTATTTGCAAATGTTTTTATAATAAAGTTCATTTAAAATATAACTCAATGTGGATTTTGTCCTTTCAACTTTTTGATGACTTGAATGCTGGAAACAGTATTTTTCATTGAACAGGATTACAAAAGACAACTGAAAACAGTTACATTCAGGTGGCAGGAAAATCAAATGCAGATCAAAAAGAAGGAAAAAATTATTGTATCTCTTAATCAACAAGTGGCTTTTGGAATCAATAAAGTGTCCAGGTAAGTCAAACTTTTAATAAATGTGAAAATTCTGAATTTGCCTCCTTTAGTCTTAATCTCTCTGCAGCCACTAGATGGCAGTGTGACTGCACAGTAAGAATTACAGAGTCCTTAAATGCTTTTCTGGAGAAGTCAGGATAAGAAGATAGATGAATTTCAAATAGACGTGGTATAGAAGTTAATTTGCTGTTTTCAAGGCTAAGATTTGGGATTTATATAAGACATGCTCAGTGCACTTCTCAGCTAGAGCTTTTCTGTGTTAATGCGTAACTTGAAATGTTTTATGATTTACTTCTTTATATGTTTAGATTACAGCGCCAAATCCATGCTAAAGATGAAGAAATTAAGAGCCTTAAAGATGAACTTTCCATGAAAAGGTACAGCATTTCCTTTTGTTGATACTCCCTTTCTGAAACTGCATTTTACTCAACATTTTAGCTGGAATAACCAATAATTTATTATTCAGACATCACTTTTGCACATTAGATTGAGTAATGTCAGCAACTGCATTGGGTTAATGGGTATAAATAGAGGTGTAGACAAATTGGAAGGTATATTTATCGTAACTCTGACTGGAGAAAACTGAGAACAGTTCAGTCAGCAGTGTTGCAGTCTCAAAGCAAATTACACCAGAAACTGGAATTTCTTCTGCTAATACTGGTAGGTGCAAGTTTTACCAAGATTCACTAATTCATATAGCATAAAATTCACCTGGCTATGGTTCACTAGATTTTTAATACATTCTTTGAAGTACATAACCATCACTACTGTCTATATTCAGAACATATTTGTAACCTCTAAAACAAACTATGTGCTCTTTTAATGTAGTGTTACCCCTCCTTATTCCTTTTGTTTCTGATAAACACTAATTTGCTTTGTGTCATTTGGATTTACATATTCTGAGCATCTCATATCAATGCGATTATATATGTGGCTTCTTGTAGTTAGCTTCTTTCGTTTAACATACCGACTGATTTTAAATCCCTCTAAGTTTTATCTTCTTAAGTAAACTTTTATTCAGACTTTTGGCCTATTTTAAAATTTGGAATTTTTTTTTTACTGCTGAATGCTATGAATTGGTTTTTTTTTTTTTAAATGTAAAAACAAGAGTGCTTTATTGATTATAACACTGGGGTGGCAAAAGAGCCACAACCAAAGTAGCCTACAAGCTCTTTTTTTGTTGTTGTTGTTTTGTTTTG
The DNA here is from genome assembly GCF_903992535.2 of Arvicola amphibius. Classification (NCBI taxonomy): domain Eukaryota; kingdom Metazoa; phylum Chordata; class Mammalia; order Rodentia; family Cricetidae; genus Arvicola; species Arvicola amphibius. The sequence goes on along the minus strand of NC_052056.1, from coordinate 49,790,597 downwards.
TTTTAACCAATAAATATTTATTTATTTATTAAAAATTTTCTCTCCCTCCCTTCCTCCCATTTTCCTTCCACTCCCCCCACTCCCCATCCTCCCTCCATCTCCAGTCTTAAGAGAAGTCAGGGTGCCCTGCCCTGTGGGAAATCCAAGGCTCTCTCCCCCCCCATCCATGTTTAGGAAGGTGTGCATGCAATCATTGTTTTTGTCTAAGGTTTTATATTTAATAGGTTATGGAGGTAAGATTCATTTTAAGATCATAGATTTAGAATTTAGTCATAGCCTCTGTACTAAGAACCTTAAAACTTCTGTACTTTTGGTTGTAAAGAATATGTTTTAAACAATGTCTTCTCTTGTTTTTCTATGCTTTGTATACTTTTCTAAGGAAACATTTCCTTCTTGTGATAGTTTTATAATCTTCCTTCTGAATATAATGGAAAGGATTGTCATTGTAATGTTGCTAATTTTTAATAATCATTCATTTCAGATCTCAGTGGGAAATGGAGAAACATAAACTGGAAAGCACAGTTAAAGCATATTTAAACAAACTGAATGCAGAAACTAATAGAGCCTTAACAGCTGAGGTAAAAGGAAAATGGGAATGGAAGAGGGAGGATAGATTTTCTTTAGCATAATTAAAGGTTGAAAAAATTGGATTGAATAAACAGAAATAAAATACTTATTTTCATTCAGAAAAATACAGCATTAAACTACTCATACCCTTTTGTCTCACTGGCATGTGAGTACTTGAATATTTCTAATTTTATGGTTTTTCCTTCATTGAGTCCAAGAAATCAAATATTTATAGTTAGAGACTAATTCTCATGAAGCTAGGTCAGTCAGTAAGTCATACGTGAAAGAATAACATTTCACCATTGCTATAATACCACTTTCTCTACTATGTCCCATACAAATCTTCCAAAAATACATAAGTATCATAATAAACACCAATGTCAAGCCAGTTTATTTTCCATAATCCTTGAAAGTCACCTAATACTGTTAAAGTTAGCTTCCTGCTATGGGACAGATATTGGACCAGAAGCTTTGTAAGGACCACTGGAACAGTGCCTTTTCTGTAGTCTGATTACTTCTGCACTTCTGTAGCCCTGCATCTTGAACATATAAACAGCAGGATTTCTTTTGAGTATTCTCTAACTTTGCTGCATATTAGAATTAACTTAGTGAGAATTTTTAAAATCCTAATGTCTTTGCTATCCCTATTATCAATTAAGTTAGTATCTCTGGGACCGAAGCACCACTTTTAAAGTTTTCAAGACTAGTTCAATATATGGAAAAAATTTGAAAAGTAATGTTCTTAGGTTCTTACTGACCCAGTAACTATTGAATAAAATAACTTCAATTGCAGAGTTGCCGTGATCAGAAAACATTTATGATGCTTCTTGTCAGGACACTGCAGTATTTCTGGGAGAGACTGAAAAATAATTTTGGTTTTCTTAAGATGACTAAGAAGAAGATGCTTACTTCAGTTTCTTTCTCTTTCAAAAATCTGTAGGTATACTTCTTACAGTGTCGTAGAGATTTTGGTTTACTGCACCTCGAGCAGACGGAAAAGGAGTGCCTCAATCAACTCTCCAGGGTGACTCACATGGCAGCAAGGTAACTTTCTCTTAATTCACTATGACCTCAGAGAGGGACAGATGTCTCCAGAGTTGATGGTCTTTACTTATGTGTCCAGCCATTGGAGTAATTCCAAGCTCTTGGGTTTGTTTGTTTCCATGTTCTTGATGCATTGTGTTTCATTTCCTGAATTACTGAGAAGTACTGAATTCAGTGGCAGCTTTTTCCCCAGTGTGTGGCATGCATGCAGACCAGATGTGTACAAGACAGATTCTAATTGGAAAACTGTTTTATAATTGTTTTCTACTAATGCTTGATTTTAAAGTGCTTTTGTAATATGTTTATGAAAAAAATTGGTAATAACACCTAATGTTACCTGACAATTACTGCTTTGCTATATTAATTTTCAGATATTAAAATGAACCTCATGAAATTTTACTTAAATTTATAATCCTACATGGTATACCTTTAAAATTTAATGAGTTAATTATCTCTGAGATCAAAACATTATTTTATAAAAATCATTTTTAAAATTATCATTATTTTTTAATACTGATGTATAGGAAAACTGAGAAGGTACGATTGTGAGTGATCAATCTTTGCTTGCCAGAAGGAGAAAGAACATTGTACAAATTAGAGTATTGTGAAGCTCTTTTTTTTTTTTGTCTGAGCTTGGTGTTGACTTGTTTTGCTGTTGTAGATTGTTGGGCTCATGATGTAGATGAGGTGATGCTGCTATAGATAGCCCTTTTGGATACCCACGGGAAATTTCTTCTAGAAACTATATGCACTAAAGCTTTCTGAGTTTTTCCTGCCTTAACTATTTATAGGACATATACCAATAAACAGTTGCTATACTGCTATACATATTTTGCACTTCATCAGGGCAGTGGTATCATTCTCCCTCACAGCAAAGTGCTTATTGGCTTTGTTTGTATCTCTGTGTGTGATTGTTTTTATAATTGTCATATCAGAAACACTTTAATTTTCTAGTTTATGTTAGAGCTAGATATATCATTTCTGGCCCTGTGATATCAGGGATAGCATGAAGATGATCCAAAACCTTCCTCCAAGATGGGACTCCTTCTCAAGATTACAACTGCCTTACCTACTAAGCTTCCCTGTTTGGAATTCCCTGCTTTCCTGCTGCATTGGAGATACATTGGGTATCATCAAGATAGGAAAGAAAAATGGTATTCTGGAAGCTTGTGCTATTATCTTCCCTTAGAACGGGTGTTTATATTGCCGGTTTCTCTGTTTAATAACAAGCCTTTCCATGTTTGTTTAACCTTTGAGGTAATTGTTCAAAGGGTATTGAATAATTTTCTTTTGTATTATTCACATAAATACTGGAGAACACTTTTGAAATTTTTGGAAACCTAAATGTTATACATAAAGAAAGCTTCACTGTGTCTCCTTTTCTATATCAGCAATCTAGAATCACTTCAGTTAAAGGCTGCCGTGGATAGCTGGAATGCCATTGTAGCAGATGTTAGAAACAAGATTGCGTACCTCAGGGTGAGTGCTGAAGTATACTTACATACAGGAAGAACATCTAACACTAAAAGCAAATAGTTAAGAAACTTTAAAACATTTTTAACCTCAGCAAACTTTATGTTCTCTGTTTGTAATTGTTTTCATATAGTTAGTATTAGATATAAATTATAGACTCAAATGTGTGACTTTAGATCCTTATCCCAGGAAAAGATAACTCAAAAGTTTTTCCTCACCTAGCTTTCTCAGAATTTCAAAGCCAAACAAAATTAAAGTCCAGATTCACTCCAAACAAAATTAAATGTCACAATCAGCTATAGAATTAAGTGAAATGTTGAATAGAACAGTATTCATTTTAGTATTTACATTTTATACAATTGTTCTATAATGTGGAATCTTAATTACTGATTTAATTGAATTGAAACTGTGAAAAAGCTATTCTAGTAACTATAGACATAATCTTAAGATCTTTATTTGTAATGTTGATTAAGATTTTTCTTTTACATTCACACTACGTACATCTATAAATGAAGCAGTGGTGGTCAGTTGCAAAGAGCTGCCTCCAAACACTATGGACTTGTCCACTTTTCAAATGATGGTTTTAATCACTTCTCCCTGGGATCATTGTTCCTCTGTCTTTAGTGGTACTTAGAAGTACTTTTAGGAGTATTCAAAATATTATCCTCAGAAGCCTATTTCTTGCATGGAAATCACTACATTTAAAAAAGGTCTTCTTATCCAGTTCTTATGGGTTGTTTCCTAAAATGAACAAAGAAAACTTTGTTGGGAATAATGCCAAAAAATATTGAAAACATTAAAATTTCCCAAAGTAAACTCGCTCCTCTCTTCTCTCTTCCTCTCCTTTCTTCTCTCCCTCTCTTTTTCCTGTCCTCCCCTTTCCTACTCCCAACTCTAAGAGAACAAAACATTTATAGAACTGGAACAAGCAAGAGCTGAAGTATTTTTAGATAGATAAAATTATGAATATATAATTAACCTTTTTCTAACATTTTCCTTTTACTTTAAAAAATGAACATTGACAGTATATTTGGTTCTTTGTTAAAATGTGTTTGTTTTCCTCTTAGCCCCTTATAGGTATTAAACTCTTTAGATCCTATAGTCACTTTGTATCAGTGGTTTCTATTTGGAAACTGGAAATATTGGAAAAACAGAGGAGTTACAATAAGTAACTGAATTATGTCACTGTATTTTATCAATAAACCCTTGAAACACATCTATTTAAACATGGGCATGAAAGCATATAGAATTATTTTCATATCAGAAATTGTTATATTTTTTCTGTCAGTGGGTGGAGAATTACTAGTTTATGTTGGATTATTCAAATCAAACACTACTATATGCTGTTTTTTTTTAAAGTCAGTGGTTGCCTAAAATGTGTTTCTCTCTCAGACACAGTACAATGAACAAATCAATAAGGTGAAACAAGGTTTTGCCTTGAGTACCTTGCCTCCAGTCCAACTTCCCCCACCACCACCAAGTCCTGAGATACTGGTAAGATTCCTGGCATTTTGGAAAGTTGCTGTCTTCATTTTGATAAGTGATAAGGTGTACAATACAGAACATACAGTATGTTTGGTGGGTACGCAAATGGAATTAAGTTCATGTTTTAAATACCAGTTGCTACTGGTGGCCAATCCTTGCTCATACAGTTTGACTGAGACCGGTTCAGTCTGGCATTTAATCAGGCATATGAAGTCTAAAAGTGCTTTTTTCATCCTCTAGAACTTACATACATTATGAGAGATAGTTCATGAATGCTCAGAATTCTCATTTCTCTTCTGTTAGTACTATATAACTAAAACATTACCTAGAAAGCTTACTAGAGAGTCAGTCCCCTCTCCTTGTACCTTATACTTTCTTTAACTTTTCTAATCTGTGTTTTTGACATTAGGGCAGTTTCCCCTTTCACCACTACTCCACTTATTAAGAGCCATTTGGTTTAACTGGATGTACTGATCTGTGTACTTTAGAGACTACAGTACGTTAATCTGAGAAATAGTTTCCATGAACTTTTAACTTATTATTTTTGGTGACACTTTTTTATTTTTAGTGTAAGTCTAGATATAGAAAGTAAAGAAAGATAAGATACTTAGAGGCAGGTGGCTTTTGATATTGGCATTCATGCTCTGTAAACTTTATTACTACTCACTATTGAGTATGGCAAGAACCACTTATTAGCTAGAATGTAACACAAGTGGTCTGTTGTCCAATTCTTAGTAGAGCCCTATTTCCATCTAAACTTCATTATTGTGCTCCATTGCTGTTCACATTACTATAAGCATTTTGGTCTTCTGAACGCTCACTAAAATGACCCATTAAGCTCTACTTACAGCATTCTAGAGTTTTTCTTGTCAAATATTTCCGAATTCTTGCCACAACCAGTTCCAAAATCCTATAAACCATATGATCAGATTTAGTTATTAGTGAGACCCCTGCTGAATTCTAGTGTTCTGTTTTTGGTTTATAGTCACTATTATGAAGTATCTAACAAAGCAACAAGGGAAGAAGAACATCTTTTGGGCCAGTGTCACAGGGGTCCATATGGCAAGAAGATTGTGGCGTGGAAGAGCAGTTAACTTCATGATGTGCTAGGAAGCAGAGGAAGGGAAAAGTCCATAATTATTCTCAGAGAATTATTGTTAAATTGGCAGTAGAGGTTCTCAAAAGGACCGCAATACAGACTTAGTACCCACCACTTACTCATCATTTTAAAATTTAACAAAAACTTGAAAGTTATAATTTCTTATATAGTTATATATGTTATATTCATGTATAACGATTTTACATAATAAATATATGTAAAAATTAAGGAAAATTGAAATCCAGCTTCAACATTATTAACAGTTGACAATCTTGTTTTATATCATTTCCTTCTCCCTGGACTACTATAAAGCAAACTCTGGGAATCATATAATTTCATCCATTTATACTTTGATATATATCCTAAAAGATAAGGAACTCTTACTAGGTATAATCAGAACATCATTATCTTAAATAATAAAACTATAAATTACTGATTATATTAATATTTAGTATCTAGTTAGAAGTTATATTTTAATTGTTTCAAAATACCCTTTTTTACCTACAAAGCATACAGTGTCTGTTCCCTAGTGATTAAGAATCAAGTGTCAATCTGTCTGCACACTATAAAGTTCACCATTAACTTTTCACTTTGTTTAAGATCATAACTTAGAGCTCTGTTAATGTTCTTTTTCTACTTTAGCAAATTATTATTGTTCCAATTTATGATCATGTTAGACCTAGCACACTGCAAAAGTTCACTAAACCTGTCCCCTTCTATACTCAAACAAACAAACAAACCAAAGTTTCTCTCCAACTAGCAATTGCCAAGACCCTTATGGAAGTACAATCACACCCTAAAGGGACTTCTGTGATGGAGTATCCCTTGTTATGACCCCTACTTCATTCTTCTGTTGTCTTTAAAACTAAAGTCCAGATTCCATCAAATGGCAGCTTCCTTACTGATATATTTTCTGTGGACAATTTTGAGGATTTTTAAATGAAATTATTGAGTATTGTCTCTCAACATGTACAGCATTCACTGAGACCTTTGAAATTTACAGATATTATACTTTTGTACATTCATATTATACCTTTGAGGGTCTTATATTATTATATATGAATGTGGATCTTTTTTCCCCACTTTATTTTATTTTTTTAAAAAAGGAAAGAAACTATCTTTTTTTCATTTTACATACCAGTCCCAGTTCCCACTTCTTCCTTTTCTCGTATTCCCTCCACCTTTCACTCTACCCTGCCCACCATGAACTCTAAGGGAGAGGGTGAGGCCCTCCCCATTATATCCAGGCTTAGCAAGGTGTCCATCCAGAGAGAATGGGTTCCAAAAAGCCAGTACAAACATCAGGGACAAATCCTGGTTCCATCCATTGCCAGTGGCCCTGCAGTCTGCCCCAGCCATACCTGTCACCCACATTCAGCAGGTCTAGCTTTGTCCTATGCTGGTTCCTTCCCTGTCTGGCTGGAGTGGTTGAGCTCCCATTAGCTCAGGTTTCAGTTGGTCTTCTTTACTCATATTTTCACTCCTCACACTCGTCAACTGGACTTTGGAAGCTCAGCCAAGTGCTCTGCTGTGGGTCTCTGCCCGTTTTCAGTTGCTGGATGAAGGTTCTGTGGTGACATTTAAGATAGTTATCAATATGTCTATAGGGCAAGGCCAGTTTGGGTACCCTCTCCTCTATTGCTTAGGGTCTTAGCTGGGGTCATCTTTGTGGATTGCTGGGAATTTCTCTAGTGCCAGGTTTCATGCTAGCCCCATAATGGCTCCCTCAATCAAAATATCTCTTTTCTTTCTGTCTCTGTCCTTCCCCCATCGTGTCTATTCTGTTCCCTCAAGTTTTCTCCCCCTCCCCTTCTCTGCTCCTCCTCCCCTTTCACCCACTCTTCTCTCCCCACCCCCATGCTCCCAGTTTTGTCAGGAGATCTTGTCTATTTCCCATTCCCATGGGGAATCTTTATATGTTTCTCTTAGGGTTCATCTTGTTACTTAGCTTCTGTGGGTGAATCTTAAAGATCGTTTCATCTAAGCCTCTTATTTTATAGTCTAAGAATTTGGCATCCAGAGTTATCCAACCAGGTATAGAGAAGGTCGTGATAAACTCTTAATTTTCTATTCTTTTTATTATTGTTCTTTCTACTCTATCTTTTTTCCTTTGCTTTTTCAAATTCTCATAGATTTAAATAGGATTCTTATATACACATTGCTTCCAGTATACTTTGTATCTGAATTTCAAATCAGTATTTTAACCCTACATTGTTCTGACTTTAAAACATTGTCCATACCAAAATATAAACAACTCTATGTATGTGCAGAGTTTTATTTTATTTAATTTTTTTATATGCTAGATACAGCAGTTCTTAGGAAGACCCCCTGTGAAGGAATCTTTCTTTAGACCCATACTTACTGTTCCTCAAATGCCTGCAGTTTGCCCTGGAGTTATATCTGCACCTGTACAGCCTAGACCGCCCCTGGTAAGTGGCTTTCCTGATGAAATAATATTAACTAGTTTTTTATAACTATATAATGGGATTCCTGAATAAAAATTTTGTCTTCATTTGTTAGGATAATTTGGCAATGCTGGTAATGATGATAATTAAAAGATGAATGAAAATACCTGTTTTACATAACATTAGCCTGGTTTTGAAATACAAAATTTGTATTTTTAATACTATAAAGTACTTGGAATTGCAGTTTTACTTCTGTAACAAATAAAACTGTGAGATGGATTGGCATTTTTATTTTTGACATAGCTATTGTGTAGAAAAGCAAAGGGGACAAATCACAGTGAACTTTGTAGCTACTAAGCTTACATGCACACCCAGAGTGGTTCCACTGTATCTGTAACCAATAAAATGAATAGCATCAGCTTGGAACAAAAACCCTAAAGTTTTCAATCTTCCTAATTGTAGCTAGTCAGATAAGTTTTATTCAAACCAGAAGAAAGAATAAAGACATTTAGAATGGCTACAATTATTTTTTGTAGTCTTGACTAAACTTTTAAGAAAAACGAAAAGAACAACAATAACAACAAAATTCTAGAACGAATAATGTCAGGTATAATTAGTGAAAAAATTTTCTATTTCTGACTTTCTCATAAAGGAACTCAGGCGTGTGTGTGTGTGTGTGTGTGTGTGTGTGTGTGTGTGTGTGTGTGTCTGTTTGTATTTCCACATATGAATATATATAGTAGTATATAGTTCTTGTATCTTCCTCTCAATCTTTTTGAACTTTGTAGTTAGATGAATTCATTTACTTCTATGCTAACTGTCTACAAAAATATGTGTATAAGTCTCAACATTTTAAATAAGTAACACATATTTTGTTAACTGTGGTGCTTATGCAATTTGCTTGGTGTTATTCTGTAATGACCGGAGTAGAATTTTATTAAAAACATTGAAATCTTTTAGCCTCCTAATAAGATTTTCAGGTTCCTGGTGGAAGCTAGAGACTGAGGCCGATCATGTTAGATGCCAACTACTGCTTCTTGTTGCTTACTTTTCATGGTAACTCAGAGGTTTCAATAAACGTTGTCATGGTTTAATTAATTGCTTTAGTAACCCAATTAGTGCTCTAAAAATTTTCTTGATGATATTAATTCACTTGATGTTTCTAAGAACTTCCATAAAATACACACAAAAAATGTTGTTGGTGTCATAGGTCCATTAGATATATTGTACTTTCCACACTGTCATTGTCTGTGATATTTTTGAGCCTTTTAGCAAAAACACTTATATTACTATCATCATCTTTATATAGAACTTAAAATTTTATCTTTGTTATTTTTCTAATAATAGAAGTACATTTAATAGTTGGAAAAATATAGATGATAGAAAAATATAGACTTGTTGAATCCCTAGAAAAAAATAACAATTTGTAGATTATTATATAATTTACAGATGCTTTTGTGTGCTCATATGCATGAAGTTATTAAACATTTTAATATTAAAGGAGTTATACCATAAATTTTATGTTATAAACTAATTTTTAAAAAGCCTAAATATATTTCATGGGTATCTCTTATGCCCAGACATATACATCAATTTGTAAATACTTGATTGATTTGCTATAATTTTTTTACTTAATCCCATGTTGATATTTTATGTAGTTTTCAATTTTTCACTACTATTTCTTAAAAATTCAACAATACACTCTGTTTCTATATTTGCTGGTAATTACAGGAAAAACAACCTGCTTTTAAAATAGTTAACAAGTTAGAAATACTGTATTTATTGAGAAAAAAGCTCTAAGAAGAGAATGTTGATATCAATATGACTCTTCATTCTGCTTTTCTTCTGAGGCATCAAAGTGTTATGTTGGCATGTGGTATTACCTACTTACTGAAGCTGATGGTTATATCTCTGCCCTTTACAGATGCCTGGTATAACCTGGGCTATGCCAACACCTATAGCTGATACTGTGTCACCCAGTGCAAGTCTGTGCAGTGAACCTCTCATGATAAACTGGGAGAGGATTACAGACAGACTGAGAATGGCTTTTCCACAGCAAACAAGGTACTTTGACTTTTCCTTAGTGGTTACACTGTTTTTTGTTTGGTTGTTTGTTTTTTACAGTTTTCATAGCCCTAATTGTAGAAATGAAACACTTAACATATACCCATAAGTACAACTATTTTTTTACCATGGTCTTAGTAAAATAAAATTGACTAAGAAAGCATAGTGCTCAACAGAAATGCTAGGTAAATTTAATTTTTTATTAGTCTTAAGGCATGAGAAGATAAGTGCTTAAATTTATGTTTGCTCATTTGCTGGAAGTAGTAGCTATAAACTTACCCAATTTGAATGCTGCCAGCTATAATAATTATCATAATAACAAGTTATCAAAGTAAATTTTCAATTAATTGTATGCTGAGCCCAATGTCATCAGGTTTCAATTTATTGTTTTTATTTTATTGAGATCCCTATGATTTATTTGTGAGTGGACACAGTTCAGTATAAGAAATCATGATTGTTCTGGCTTTCACTGTCTGAATTTAGCAGAAGGAAAGTTAATTCTAAAATCTCTGCTCTTGTATGTGTGGAAATAAGTATAATTTTACTTTGTATTTTCATTTGAAAGTATCATATCCTGTTATCTAATTAGGGTATGGTTTTAATAAGTTTCATAATTATAAATAGAAAAATAGAATTATATAGTTATAGATAATTATAAAATGAATAAATCATAAACCAAAAGAAAGAAAAATCTTCCTATTATAAGTATAGGTGGCAGTGGAGGATTAAAAAGGCAAATATTGATTAAAATAATTAGAAGTTAATTAATTTATCATGCAATGAATTTATCTTTTGCTTTCTTTACTTTTTTATTTAATCTTTATTTTTTCTCTGAGTTTTATAAAGGTAAAACATTTAAATACTACAAACTGAGAAAATAATAGCAAAAGTTATTATTCAAATAGTTAATTTTAAAATAGTTACTAAAAAGGAATACTTTAGTCCTGAATCAATTTTGAGATATAAAGTTCTCAATATGTAAATGAATCAACTCAGTTTTCACATAGTGAGTACTTTCATAAGCATAGTTAACTTTCACTGGTAAACACATTAAATATAGCTTTTGGACATAATTAGTAGTTTTTATTTTGGTTTCAAATACATTCAGGTAACATTTTTTTAGATTCAAACCTACTGAGTTGAGTCTGTCTGCTGACAGTTATATGAGCAGGATTTTCAATCTCACCTTTGAGGGCACATCCTCAGAGCATCAGGGAGCACCAACCTTCTCTTTATTCATCTCCTCCAGGAAAGAGCTTACAGATTTCTTACAACAGCTCAAGGAATCTCATGGGAAGTCCGTGTCTCGACTTACATATGATGAAATTGTTTACAAGATTGCTCAAATGATTGAGTCCAAGAAATCTGAGGTAAACCAAACAAGCCAATAAACAACAGCAACTAACTTCAGTTCTCTATTCTTGTTTCTGTAATAGTGCCATAACGTGTAGAAAGTCAAGAATCAATAACGTAATGATAGGACATCATTCATTAACAGTAAATAATCCTACATATTCAACTTACAAATGACGTGGGATTGTTTTAGATCAGAGTAGAATAAAACTGATACCCTTTTAATTTTCTAAAGACAGCTTTGAACAATTCTGAATGCAAGTTTGTTTTTTCTATTTTTTTTGCAAAGATTTATTTTATTTAAACTAATGCTTTATGTAGCTCTAACAAATGCTACCAACACTTTATTTCAAAATTTATCATGAGTATTATTTATCCTTTTGGTAATTTTTGCTACAATCTATTTTATTCAATCTGTCAGTTGATACTGTTTTAGGATAATTTTTAAAAATAAACATTATTTTTAGAGTGAAGGAAAATCTGCGCCAGATGGTAATAGTACATCACCCAGCCACACTTCATCGCAGCCTAGTGCTCCCCAGACCCCCAAGTCACCACAAGGTTCTACCACATGGGAAGGAGACAAGGACTTGGTGAGAAAGATCTTGTTCACTATAAACACATTTAGATTTTAGAGGGGAAAAGAGAGCCTAAATTTTATCATATCTATTTTGCTAGGATAATGAAGAGGAAGAAGAGGAGTCCTGTGAAATCTGTCATGAAAATTCGTCTCCAGAAAACGTTTCCGTTTGACCTTGTACTCACAAATTCCACTCTGAGGTAAATAGTTAAGCTTGTCCTGTTGATATTTTAGCATTAGTCAGCTAAGCAAGCTGGCTGCCTTGCATACAAGGTGCATCAGCACCCAGTGTCACTTCACAGCCCCACAGCCATCACTGCACGTCGTTCTCTGAGTGCCATGCAGACTGTGCATCCTTCACTGTATGCAGTCATGCGGTACTACTGTTTTCAGGACAGCCTGGAGATTTAAATGCTATACAGTATACAGTTCCCTTGAACAAACTAGGAGAAATATTAATTGATGAAGCAATTGAGTGACAGGACTAGTAACAAAGAAGTGACATTTTACCCTTCCTTGCTGTAAATTCTACAGTGTCTATTGTCCATATATAATAATGGCCCCTCGCATTTGAAAGCTGACTTGTCTTAGTAATCTAACTTCTTGTGTTTATGTCTGAAGGTTCTGAGACTTGGATTAATGTTAGAAAAATGTGAGGCCGACATACCTTTTGTGTTCTTACTATGTATATGGAGTAACTCCTGGTGCTGCTGCTGTGTAACTGTTACTGATTACAATGTGTGGCCCAAATCCTCGGGGGAAATGTGATTCAGCAAGAGAAAAGATAATCTTAGAAGTGTTTTTCTTGGGGAAGTAAACAATTGCCTGATTTTCCAACCATGTTTCAAAGATAAAATATGTGGTACCTGATACAAAATTATGTGTGTTGTCTCCTTTGATCTGAAGAGGTTTGAAAAATTGTTAATCCTATAAAGTCTCCAAAATGACACTTAGCCATCCAATTTTCCCATTTTGAAAGTTTAATGTGTGAATATTTTACAATAAGAATGTTTGTCAAAACTTACTTGCCATTTCCCAGTGAAAAGGAAATATATAATTCATTCAGTTTACTCTTCAAGGTTAGTTATTAGACCTCAAATATAGTCCCTACACTTTTAATCCTGTTATCTGATTTGCCTCTCCATTATTCAAACATAAAAAATACCTAGTTTTAGAGTCAATACTTACCAAAACATAACAAATACTTCACAGTTCAGAATTACTGTTTCACTGCAGAAAACAATCTGACGAGAATGTTCTTCCAGGGAGGTTCAGCTTCCCCATCAAGGAATTGGTAATTTTCATATACCTAGTTGTTATTGGTTTAATTAATTATAAGTGAAAAAAATATAAATAAAATCAACCAAAGAGTGAACATAGCAAGCTCCTCCAATATCCTTGTAAGGAAGAACTACTAGTCATTTTTTAAAATAGGGGGAGAGCAAATTTGAGCCAAATAGACTGCCTTAAAAATACTCTGTCGTTGCCATGTATAGCTTAGCAAACCATAGTTGTAGCAGATGGCTTGGCTTTCAGAACCACCAGAAGAGAAAGCATGTTGGTTAGTGACTGATGTGTAGAGTAGAAGCTGCCTTTGCTAGACTAAATTTGAAACTTACAATTAAATTACAACAGGGGACATACCCCACCTGCAGACTCCATATTTTGCTACCAGAAGAATTCCCTGGCCACCCAATGGGCAGTTAACCAAGATCTGATGCAAGGCAGGTAGCTATACCTAAGATCAGTTTTAGACATTGGAATTTAATTCAGCCTTTTAATTAGAAAATTGTTGGAATAGTATTATGCAACATGTCCTTTGGTTTCATGCTAATAGACCAACAAATCACACCAGAGCTGAGCCAGATATTAAGACAGATCTAAAGCACATGTAAATTAAATGGAAGGGACTTAAAGAAGGTGGGATTTGATAGTTGCATTTTATTGTTCTGCATAACATTTTCCATCTGTAAACACAAGACCTGTACGGATGACTAATACTATATTTCTTAAAATATCCTGTCTTTTTTTCCTTCTTACTCTATTTTTCTTTATTTTCTCTCAAATATGGTACATTTTAATTTCCTGAAATAAGTTTAGGAGAAAAAGCAAGAAACATTCTATAGATTTTAGTTTTCTTTTTAACTTTGAAAGCTCGAGGTTAAAAATATAACTATTATAAGTTATATTCTATCTCAATTGTTCTTTCTATCTTCTGAAATAGCTACCTTTGATGAGATTATGGACTCCTTGACACTGGTGACCATGCAGTGGTTCATAATAGCCTGTGATAGATGATTGTTTCAGACATGACAGGACCAGTTTGTCAACTTGTTTGTGCCACGAACTCTCACAATAATTACACTGTAAAAACGACAACTAAGATTTGTATTTCCCTCAAAAGCTAGTTCTTAAGATCACACCACAAGATGCCTATATTCCCAATATTTAATGCCATAACTACAGAATGAAGCTAGAATTAGAAACCAAGAGCTGGTAAAGGAGCCAGATAATGCAAATTAAGTCATTTACTTAGATAACTGAGATCTTACATTACTTTGTAAACATATTCCTTGGCTCTTAATCATTTGCACTTTGTAAAGCCCTTTTTCCCCTACTTTAAGGATGTCTACTTTTGTGGGACCCTCACCCCTTATTCTCAAAGGAACGAGAATTTCCTTGCAGAATGTTTTCCCAGGAAGATGGTGGCCTTCCCCTCTCACACTAGAGAGATTCCGAGCATAAGGTCACTTAGTCCAGCCAGTCAGCCACCTGGTACAGGCTGATAAAGATGGCCTGACTCAGGAACAGTGGCCTTGCTCTAAGAACAAGGAGAAAACTCACTTAGCAGGATGGGAAGGAGCAAAAGTCCTTGCACCCGTGCCAAAGCACCTTCAAAAAGGCTCTTTGTAGTTATGCCTTTAAAAGCCTACCCCACAGAGAAGATACAACTCCTCTCTACCTCGCTACAACGGGGATGGAGATAAGTTCCAAACATGTTTGTATTATGCTGATTAATCCTTGCTTATTACAGTCTGGGCTTCTCTGGTGGTCTCTCTGGGGGTCATAATCTGGGTACAACACTTTCATGTAATGTTGTGGGAAAGATAAGACATCGTTTATATGTACTTGCTGCTGCTTGCAACAAAGTTCATATCCAGTAGACCAATTGCCTATCTGAAGCTTGTCACTGAGAGTTTCCATTCTTAGACAACAAAGCCTATTTTAAAAGTAGTGTGAATGCTGTAAGTGGTGTACAATCCTGTAATTTCAAAATTAATCCATAGTTCCCTTGTGAGAAACATATCCTTGGCTCATATTCATAATCTCAATTTCATTAATTTTGAGAGGAAAAGGTTTTTTTGACTCAGCAACTATTTTTTGTGTATTTCAGTGTAAATATATTTTGAAGTTACTGTGAATCTCTATTTAAAAATTCTATTCCTGTAATTGTATGCTAAACTTCTTTTCCTATTTTGAAAATAAACTGAAAGATGTGAAGAAAAATATTTTTTAAATGTCACCATTTGCGTGGGTGAGGTGATTCACCAGATGAAGCTGCCTGTTGCCAAGCCTGGTGACCTGAGTTCTGTTCCTGGGATGCACATGGTGAAAGGAAGAGCTGCCAGTCCTGCCAGTTTTCGTCTGACATCCACATGTACAGTGTGGCTTGTGTGTGCACACGCATACTCTACACTCAGATGCATGGAGAAAATGGGAGTGAGGGAGGGAGGGAGGAAGGGAAAGAGGGAGGGAGGGAGGGAGGGAGGGAAGAATATTTTTTAAGTATGCCATTTGCCTGTATATAAAGTACTAACACTGTGTGGAGTTTCAGAATCTAGAACTTATGGGACATTCAATCATCAGTAATGTAGCAGATTGATTACCTTGTAAGACAGGTCATGCTTACAATTTGTTTATTAGTTCATGTTTATAATTGTAATTTCATTTTCAGTGGAAAATAAATATATTTCTGAATTGAACAACTGTTTTTATGTATTCATCTTAAATATATACAAAAATATTTTTATTTCAAATGTCTATTTCTGTTGAGGTGTACTAAAATCTTTCTTCTGTTTTGGGAAAATAACAGGAAAATATCTAAGTTGTTAGTCATCTCATCTTGTGAAATGCCAAGGATGTCTTGGGGTCTTAGAATACAGAAGTTGGGGATTCATTGCTTTTCTTATCTGTCTCTGGCAGGTGTTTTTTGCCCAAAGTCATGTGGCTTGTAGTAGGTAAGCGTCCTGGTACTGATGGGTCCTGGTGCTCTGCCATGTGTCTTCTTTACTGGCTCCTGTGCTAGAGTGACAGTAGTAATGAGTGTCTGTTGCAAAGCCTGATGGATTGAGTTCTATCCCTGGAACCCCCATGTGACAGGAAAGAACTACTAGTCCTGCAGTTTGTCCTCTGATCTCCGCCTGCAGTGTGGCTTGTGAGTGCACAAGTCATTCTTGGCTTCAAGTAAGGAGCCAGAAGACTTAACACAATCACTGGTATATAGTGACAATGTAGAAGATTAATACCCCACAAAGTCATGTCTAGTTCTACAGATGGGAAGGTAATGGAGCTATAAAATTGATGATGCACAGTTGTGTTCACTGCCATGCTTTCTTCTGAGCAATGATTTTACCATGCTCAGGAAACCAGCTAATAACCACCAAGCTACTAGCATGGCAGTATTTGTATCAAAAATATTTTGGGCTTACTACCCAAGCATGAGGACCTGAGTTCAAATCCAGACACCCTCAAAAAATAATCTGGCATGCCTTTACATACTCTAACAAGAAGGTAGAGAGAGAAGGATGCTAGGAACCTGCTGGCAAGCTAGCCTACCCAGTGGAGATCTTATCTCAAGGGAATAAGGTGGGGAGAGGAAGAACATGAGACCTAGAGCCTTCTTTTGACCTCTGGACATGTGCACACCTCTGTATGTATATACAAAAACATATCATTTCAAAAATAATAAAATATCTGAAAGTATCTAATTACTACAGCTTCTGCTGGATGATATGCCTTGTGATATTTGCCTTTCTGTTAATTTTTTATGTATATACTATTTTACAGCTTTTATAGGATACCTTCAAGTGTGTTTGGTACTTTGATTTATATGTAGTATATATTACTATGATTTCTTTACAGATGATGAATCTCAAAACTCAGATAAGGGGGAAATTATTTAAGGTGACAGTTACAAATGGTACAAATGGGACATAGTAGCATTTGCTGGGATTGTAATACAGGTGGTCCCCCAGTTGGTGTTTCTACTAATGTTGACATCTGTATCCATTTTCGGATTTACTTTGTACATAACAAAAGTAGCACGTAATACTTCTTAAGTAGTTCTCTTCCAATTAAACAGGATAAACCCAGTATGCTGACCGTTTTCTACTACAGCTACAGTATTGGTGTATAAAATATAAAGATATGGTAGTGATATAGTGATATGACATGATGGGGAGAGTTTGACTTCTCCCTGTAGTTTGTTTAAGATGATTCCAGTTATTAAAAATTATCTTGACTTAATTATTAATAGTACTTTTTTTTCTTAGTCTTTTCCAGTTTAAAAAAATGAAAGTCAAATTCTGTGGTTCAGGAAGGCAGATTTGTCTTTTAAATTTGTCAAAAATGCCATTACATTTTTAAGATATTCCTAAATAATGTATTTACCTTTCAGATATGAATTATATGATTGGAAAAGCTTAGTGTACTACTTTGGTTTATAGCCAGATAAAAACAATAAATAAGCATGGTTTTCTTGTGTAGGTACTAGGTGTATAGACTAGAAGGTGCAGGTCGTCAGAGCCAGTCCTAGACTGCCATCGTAGTAGCATATTTATATAAATGCATATTTCAAGCAGCGGTCTGGGAATCTGCCTCATTAGTGAATATTATAGATGGGTGGTTTAGTGTACATTTTGGAAGCTATTGGTATAGTAGAGTTTGGTTTTCTTGAGTAAGTCTAGGTTTGAATTTTTAAATATTTTTATATGTATGCACCATCTTAGTGCCTCTGTGTGTCACAGAAGGGTGTCAGAACCTGTGAAACTGGATTAATAAGTGGTTGTGACCCACTATGTGGGTGTAGTGAATGGAACGTGGGTTTTCTGCAAAAACAATAAGTACATCTAACTATTGAGCTTTTTCTCCAGCTCCATAAATTTAGATTTTTTTACAGTTTTGTTTATTTATTAATTATTTTTTAATTAAAAATTTCTGCCTCCTCCCCGCCTCCCATTTACCTCCCCCTACCTCCTCCACTCCCCTTCCTTCTCCTGTCCGAAGAGCAGTAAGGGTTCCCTGCCCTGTGGGAAGTCCAAGTTCCTCCCCCATCCGTCCAGGTCTAGGAAGGTGAGCATCCAAACAGGCTAGGCCCCAAAGACAGTACATGCAGTAGGATCAAATTCCAGTGCCATTGTTCTTGGCTTCTCAGCAGCCCTCCCTGTCCGCCATGTTCAGGGAGTCCAGCTTTATCCCATGCATTTTCAGTCCCAGTCCAGCTGGCCTTGGTGAGCTCCGATTAGATCAGCCCATCTCGGTGGGAGGGAGCAACCCTCGCAGTCCTGACTTCCTTGCTCATGTTCTCCCTCCTTTTGCTCCTCATTTGGACCTTGGGAGCTCAGTCCTGTGCACCAATGTGTGGCTCTGTCTCTATGTCCATCCATCGCCAGATGAAGGTTCTATGGTGATATGCAAGATATTCATCAGTATGGCTATAGGATCTGGCCTTTTCCGGCTCCCTCTCCTCAGCTGCCCAAGGAACAAGCTGGGGGCATCTCCATGGATACCTGGGAACCCCCTAGAATCAAGTCTCTTGCCAACCCTAAAATGGCTCCCTTAATTACTATATACTCCCCTGCTCCCATATCCACCCTTCCTATTTCCCAGCCATCCCATTCACCAAGTTCTTCCTATCCTCCCCTTCACACTTTTCTCTCCCCATCTCCCCTTACCCCCATCTCACCCTGCCCCCAAGTTCCTAATTTTTACTCAGCAATCTTGACTACTTCCAATATCCAGGAGGATAACTATCTGTTTTGCTTTGGGTTCACCTTCTTATTTATCTTCTCTAGGATCATGAATTACAGGCTCGATGTCCTTTATTTATGGCTAGAAACCAATTATGATGAACAGAACATGTTCATCTTTTTGGGTCTGGGTTACCTCACTCAGAATAGTGTTTTCTATTTCCACCCATTTGCATGCAAAATTCAAGATGTTATTGCTTTTTATCGCTGAGTATATATTCCACAGTTTCTTCATCCATTCTTCCACTGAAGGGCATCTAGGTTGTTTCCAGGTTCTGGCTATTACAAATAATGCTGCTATGAACATAGTTGAGCAGATGCTTTTGTAGTATGATTGGGCATCTCTTGGGTAAATTCCCAAGAGTTGAATTGCTGGGTCCTGGGGTAGGTTGATCCCGAATTTCCTGAGAAACTGCCACACTGCTTTCCAAAGTGGTTGCACAAGTTTGCATTCCCACCAGCAATGGATGAGTGTACCCCTTATCCCACAACCTCTCCAGCAAAGGCTGTCCTTGGTGTTTTTAATTTTAACCAATCTGACAGGTGTAAGATGGTATCTCAAAGTTGTTTTGATTTGCATTTCCCTGATCGCTAAGGAGGTTGAGCATGACCTTAAGTGTCTTTTGGCCATTTGAACTTCTTCTGTTGAGAATTCTCTGTTCAGTTCAGTGCCCCATTTTTTTAAATGGGTTAATTAGCATTTTAAGCTCTAGTCTTTTGAGTTCCTTATATATTTTAGAGATCAGACCTTTGTCAGTTGCAGGGTTGGTGAAGATCTTTTCCCAGTCAGTAGGCTGCCTTTGTGTCTTAGTGACAGTGTCCTTTGCTTTACAGAAGCTGCTCAGCTTCAGGAGGTCCAGTTTATTCAATGTTGCCCTTAATGTCTGTGCTGCTGGGGTTATACGTAGGAAACGGTCTCCTGTGCCCATTTGTTGTAGAGTACTTCCCACTTTCTCCTCAATCAAGCTCAGTGTGTACAGATTAATATTGAGGTCTTTAATCCATTTGGACTTGAGTTTTGTGCATAGTGATAGATATGGATCTACTTTCATTCTTCTACAGGCTGACATCCAGTTATGCCAGCACCATTTGTCGAAGGTGCCCTCTTTCTTCCATTGTGTACTTTTGGCACCTTTATCAAAAATCAGATGTTCATAGGTTTGTGGGTTAAGATCCGGTCTTCTATTCGATTCCATTGGTCGACTTCTCTGTTTTTATACCAATACCAAGCTGTTTCAATACTATAGCTCTGTAATAGATTTTGAAGTCAAGGATGGTAATGCCTCTAGAAGTTCCTTTATTGTATAAGATTGTTTTGGCTATCCTGGGTTTTTTGTTTTTCCATATATAAAGTTGATTATTGTCCTCTCAATATTTGTCAAGAATTTTGTTGGGAACTTGATGGGGATTGCATTGAATCTATAGATTGCTTTTGGTAGAATTGCCATTTTTACTAGGTTGATCCTCCCAATCCACGAGCAAGGGTGATCCTTCCATTTTCTGGTATCCTCTTCAATTTCTTTCTTCAAAGATTAAAGTTCTTGTCAAATAAATCCTTCACTTCCTTGGTTAGCGATACTCCCAGATAGTTTATGCTATTTGTGGCAATTGTGAAAGGTGACGCTTCTCTGATTTCCCTCTCTGCTTCCTTATCCTTTGTGTATAGGAGGGCAACTGATTTTTTGGAGTTGATCTTGTTTCCTGCCACATTACTAAAGGAGTTTATCAGCTGTAGGAGTTCTTTGGTAGAGTTTTTGGGGTCGCTTATGTACAGTATCATATCATCTGCAAATTACGAAAGTTTAACTTCTTCCTTTCCAATTCGAATCCCCTTGATCCCCTTATGTTGTCTTATTGCTATTGCTAGAACTTCAAGTACTATATTGAAGAGATAAGGAGAGAGGGGACAGCCTTGTCGTGTTCCTGAATTTAGTGGGATGGCCTTGGCCTTGAGTTTCTATCCGTTTAATTTGATGTTAGCTGTCTGCTTGCTGTAAATAGCCTTTATTATATTTAGGAATGACCCTTGTATCCCTAATACAAGGTATCTCCAAGACCCTTATCAAAAAGGGGTGCTGAATTTTGTCAAATGCTTTTTCAGCATCTAATGAGATGATCATATGGTTTCTTTCCCTCAGTTTATTTATATGATGGATTACATTGATAGATTTTCGTATGTTGAACCAGCCCTGCATCTCTTGGATGAAGCCTACTTGATCATAGTGGATAATTTTTCTAATATGTTCTTGGATTCGGTTTGCCAATATTTTTTTGAGAATTTTTGCGACAATGTTCATGAGTGAGATTGGCCTGTAATTCTCTTTCTTGGTTGAGTCTTTCTGTGGTTCAGGTATCAGAGTAACTATAGCTTCATAAAAGGAATTTGGCAATGAATCTTCTGTTTCTATATTATGAAATACAGTAAGGAGTATAGGTATTAGGTCTTCTTGGAAGTTCTGGTAGAATTCTGCATTGAAACCATCTGGTCCTGGGCTTTTTTTGGTAGGGAGGTTTTTGATAACAGTTTCTAATTCTTCGCGACTAACAGGACTATTTAGATTGTTCACCTGGTCCTGGTTTAACTTTGGTATATGGTACTTATCTAAAAAATGTCCATTTCTTTTACATTTTCCAATTTTGTGGCATACAGGCTTTTGTAGTAAGATCTAATGATTCTCTGAATTTCCTTTGTGTCTGTGGTTATGTCCCCCATTTCATTTCTGATCTTATTTGCTTGTTCTCTCTCTGCCATTTGATTAGTTTGGATAGGGGTTTGTCAATCTTCTTGATATTCTCCAAGAACCAGCTTTTTGTTTCATTGATTCTTTGGATTGTTTTCTGTGTTTCTATTTTGTTGATTTCTGCCCTCAGTTTGATTATTTCCAGTCTTCTACTCCTCCTGGATGAGTCTGCTTCTTTTTTCTCTAGAGCTTTCAGGTGTGCTGTTAAGTTTCCAATGAGTGCTTTCTCCATTTTCTTTAAGTGGGCACTTAGTGCTATGAACTTTCCTCTTAGCACTGCTTTCATAGTGTCCCATAGGTTTGAGTATGGTGTGTCTTTATTTTCATTAAATTCAAGGAAGATTTTAATTTCTTTCTTTATTTCTTCCTTGACCCAGGTGTGGTTCAGTAGTTGACTGTTCAGTTTCCATGAGTTTGTAGGCTTTTTGGGGGTAGCAATGTTGTTGAATTCTAATTTTAACCCATGGTGATCCGATAAGACACAGGGGTTACTAATATTTTTTTGTAACTGTGGAAGTTTGCTTTGTTACCAAGTATATGGTCAATTTTCGAAAAGGTTCCATGAGCTGCAGAGAAGAAGGTATATTCTTTCCTATTTGGGTGGAATCTTCTATAGATGTCTGTTAAGTCCATTTGGTTCATTACCTCCATTAAGTCTTTTAATTCTCTGTTAGGTATCTGTCTGATTGCCCTGTCCATTGGTGAAAGAGGAGTGTTGAAGTCTCCTACTTAGTGTATGTGGTTTGATGGCTGCCTTTAGTTCTAGTAATGTTTCTTTTACATAAGTGGGTGCTTTTATATTAGGGGCATAGATATTCAGGATTGAGACTTCATTCTGATGGATTTTTCCTGTTATGAATATAAAGTGTCCCTTTCCATCTCTTCTGATTGATTTTAGTTTGAAGTCAACTTTGTTAGAAATTAGTATGGGCACACCGGCTTGTTTCTTAGGTCAATTTGCTTGATAAACCTTTTCCCAACCCTTTACTCTGAGTAGATGTCTGTCTTTGTGGTTGAGGTGTGTTTCTTGTAAACAGCAGAATGTTGGATCCTGTTTTCGTATCCAATCCCTTAGCCTATGCCTTTTTATAGGTGAATTGAGTCCATTGATATTAAATGATATTAATGACCAGTGGTTGTTAACTCCAGTCGTCATTTTTTTTTGTTAGTAGAGATTGTGTGTTTCCCTTCTTTGAGAAGTGCTGGTGAAGGGTCACTAGATGCCTGAGTTATTGTGGGCATTGTTGGACTCCTTGGTTTGTGCTTTTCCTTCTATTACTTTCTGTAAGGCTGGATTTGTGGCTACATATTGTTTAAATTTGTTTTTATCCTGGAATATTTTGTTTTCTCCATTTATAGTGAACGAAAGCTTGGCTGGGTATAGTAGTCTGTGCTTGCATCCACCGCCTCTTGGTTTCTGCAGTACATCTATCCAGGACCTTCTAGCTTTCATAGTTTCCATAGAGAAGTCCAGTGTAAGTCTGATCGGTTTACCTTTATAAGTTACTTGACCTTTTTCCTTTGCAGCTCTTAATATTCTTTCTTTATTCTGTACGTTTTGTGTTTTGATTATTATATAGCGAGGGGATTTTTTTTTATCCAGTCTATTCGGTGTTTTGTATGCTTCTTGAACCTTCATAGGAATATCTTTCTTTAGATTGGGAAAGTTTTCTTCTATAATTTTATTAAATATATTTTCTGGACCATTGAGCTGTACTTCTTCTACCCCTATTATTCTTAGGTTTGGTCTTTTTATTGTTTCCCAGATTTCCTGAATGTTTTGTGATGAGAATTTGTTTGATTTGCTGTTTTCTTTGATCAGTGCATTTGTTTTCTCTATGGTATATTCAGAATCTGAGATTCTTTCTTCTATCTCTTATATTCTTTTGGTTATGCTTGTTACTCTATTCATTTATATAGATTTTCCATATCCAGCCAGCCCTCGGTTTGTGTTTTCTTCCTTGCCTCCATTTCAGTTTTCAAGTCTTGAACTGTTTCCATTATCTGTTTGATTGTTTTTCCTTGTTTTCCTAGGATATCATTTACGGATTTACTCAATTCTTCAAACTTTTTGTTATTCTTCTCATCCATTTCTTTGAGGGAGTTTTTCACCTCCTGTTTAAGGGAATCTATCACTTTCATAAAGTCAATTTTTTCTACTTCTTCTTGATTGTTGTTTTCAAATCCTCCTGTCGTAAGATTGCTGGGTTCTGGTGATTTCATGTTGTTTTTCAGATTGTTGGCGGAATTCTTGCATTGGCACCTGTCCATTTCTTCTTCCGAATGCCTCTCTATGGATCTTCTTTTACAGGATCAGGTGTCCTTGCTTGCCAAGGAGCTCACAGACAAAGGGCCTACCTTGCTGCAGGCAGGCTATTGAAACAAAGAAACTCCCGCCTGCCTGGTTGCACTCCCTACTCAGTCCCAGCGCCCCGTTCGGGCTGAGCTGGAGATGTTATGAACCCAAAGAGGGGAGGAAGAAAGGACGTTTTTTCTGGATGCAAGCTGGGTGGGGTAGGAAGAGAGAGACAGTAGCCAGGGAGAATAGCCCCAGCTGGAAGACCAGGAAGTGTAGGGGGTTGAGGAGTGGCTGTGCTCCGTCTCCGGGGCTGCTGCAGAGGGGTCAGAAACTCACTCACCTCCCAGATGTCTAAATTTAGTTTTTTTAATTCCCAGAGACATGGTGTGTTAAGTAAAAATTTTCTTAACTTCCCAGTTGCCTCTTTTTCTAGAATATATCAACAACAAAACAACTACCTGCCTGAGAGCTATCGTATTAAAGGAACATTTATTTGTTATCTCTCCCAAAGCAGCAAACTTTATGTGACTTATTTAACTTGTTTAAATTTTCTTCTTGATGGCAGAATGTATTTTTTATTGATCTACCCTTGATAAGTTGAAGAGGTCAGAGAGTATAGCCATTAGTACTACTTCTAAGTTTAGAAAACTCCAAATACTGTCTCACCCTCATAACCTTTGATGTATTTTAACTACTTGAACTATAGTGTACCTGGATACTACCTCAGAAGGCTGTGAACAGCCACCAGTGATAGATTACACAGTGATGTGTTTCATTATGACATTTTCATATATTTGTATCATTTTGCTTTGCTTATTTTTCTTGCCCCTGTAGAAGTTATTAATCTTCATTTAGATCAGTGTTTCTCAACCTTCCCAATGCCGTACCCTTAAATATACTCGCTTATGTTGTAGTGACCCCCAACCATAAAATTATTTCAATGCTACTTCATAACTGTAATTTTACTACTATTATGAATCATAATTAAATATTTTTGTTGATAGAGGTTTGTAAAAGGCATCACAACCCACAGGTTGAAAACTGTTGATTTAGATGTCAAGGACACTGATTTGTTGAGGTCACACAACTCATAAATAGAGTTATGACTTCAAGCTATAATTTTTTACCAAGGTCAGTGTTATTCTCTCCACATTATGCCTGCTTTTTGACAGAGCAAGTGGAGCAGGTATAGGAAGAAGGAGGGAGGGGAAAGGAAAAGAGGATGAAAGAAAGAAGGAATGAATGGTGGGAGAAAGAAATAAAAGAAAACTGAGGAAGCTGAATACTTGGAGTTATGAAGTTATTTTTTCAGTCAAGATAGAAACAAAACAAGATTAGGATAGTCTTAACAATGTGACAGTATCTCACTTGAGAATAAAGTCAGACATGCATATTTTAACATCAAGGTTGATGATTCCTGATCAGTGTTTTAAAGGGATAAGGACACATGTTTTACCTTTTAATTTCTAATGCCATGTTGGTATTTGTTTAAAACAGGTCCCAGAGGTTACATCCTTATTTTAGGGCGTGAAGTTTTAACAGCCACTGCTGTGGTTTTGTAGCATAGTTAAATGTGCTCTGTCCACTCAGAGAAAA
The DNA here is from genome assembly GCF_903992535.2 of Arvicola amphibius. Taxonomy (NCBI): domain Eukaryota; kingdom Metazoa; phylum Chordata; class Mammalia; order Rodentia; family Cricetidae; genus Arvicola; species Arvicola amphibius. The sequence continues at coordinate 49,764,863 of NC_052056.1, read as the reverse complement.
TAGCAGTGTTGAAGAAACTGGTGCTAGGGACCTGTAGTTTCTTCATTTTGTATTTTATAACAAAACTAAGAGCATTTTCTAAGCAATAAAGATATGTTTAAATTATTTTAATTCAAGGAAGCATTCCTTTCAATCCCAAGGGCATGAGACAAAGCCATACCTCAGCAACTGAAGGTGAAGTGTCTTCATTTTACTTAAGAAAAGTGAACTATTTAATAAATTGTAATCACATTAACAGTATTATCAGATCATTACAATAAAAAGCTAAATGGAAGTTTAAGGCCATCGTTTGTTAGAGATGTGTATACATAATTTATTTGTTAAATTTGTTTAAATTAAGATATAATTATATCATTTTCTCCATTCTCTTTATTACACCCAACCCATATATTCCCTCTCCCTCAAATTTAGGGTCTCTTTTTCTTTAATTCTTTTTAAATGTGTTTGTACTCATACACACTTTCGTGAATATATAAATACAGCAGGCTCAATTCACATGATGTTACTTTCACTTAATAGTTTTCAGGCCCACCTGGTATTAGGTAACCAGTTGGAAGGCTCTTCCCTGAAGACAACTATATTTCCTATTCAGCATTCCACAGTGCCTGTCTTTTTTTGTCTAGGGTTTGGATCCCTGTGGGTCTCTGTGTTAACAAGTCTCCTGATGTTGTCCTTCAGGTTCTTTGTTTTTGTTTGTTTGTTGTTTTGGGTTGTTTGAGACAGTTCCTTGTTGCATGGCTCAGGCTGCTCTTGAATTCATAGGCTTAGTGATTGATTCTCTTGCTTTTTTTTTTGTGGCTAAGATTACAGTTGTATACCACCAAGCATGGCAGTGTGTTCGATAAGGGAGAAGCCTCACATCTGCCCTCTGCCTACCTCTTCTCTTTACCCATCAAAGGCATACTAGTCACAGATCAGCAGTATACCTAAGTGATATTTTACACATGGTTCTTGAACTGATGAACCTGAGAACAAGGATCTCAGCTCTTAGGGATAATTCACAGCATGCATTCTGTGCCACATAAATCACAAGAGTGTGGTTAAACTGTTGCACATGCTTAGATAGGCCTTACAGTCTGTACCAATCAACTTCATGGAAAACAAAGAGATTTAAATGGAACTGACATAGAATAGTCATATTAGACTAGTACAATGGCTGGAAACAGTTGCTCACCAAAGTGATCTTTTTAGTGACTGTAGAGATCCACACAGAATTTTCCACATTTACCACTGACACCCAAGGCATAGTAATAATTTAAAACTTTGAAACATTTAATATACAGTTTTATAGAGTGAATGCTTATATTTCTGTTATTTAATGGAGAAACTGATATTTCAAAAATATTTTCACTTAGAAAAACCTATGAAAACTTAGCAAATATTTAAATATACCTGAGGGAGGCATTAAATATAAGTCAAATTACTATTACTTTAAAAGTCATGGAAGTACGCATCTGTACCAAGATGAACTCTTCTTAACGTTGCTTTGCACCTGAAGATATGGGTGTATTTGAGGTTCACACCAGGATGTTGAAAATGAAGCAACTACGTATTTTATGAAGAAGACTGGAGAGCCAAAAAAAAAAAAAAAAAAAAAAAAAAACCTTTAAGGTTAATAAGATATCCAGAACCTAAGTACCAATGACCCAGATACAATAGAACCACAAAGGGGGTGAAGATAAACCGGAAATCAGCAAGGCTTGATTGGGTAAACGTGATTGGTTCATACTCAACCTTCATTATAGAGATGAGCAAACACCTTTAAGAGAAGATAATTCTCTAAATTATTTTATACATGGTAATTGGAATTTTAAAAAAGACTATTACAAATGTAACAATGGGAAAGTTTTAAAATACTGTAGAAATTGCCAAGTGTAGCACAGTCAGGAAGTGAACATGTGCCATTGTGCTATGGAATAGGTGGTATGAATAGGCTTGCTCCACAAAGGGTTATTACTACAGCCCTTCAATTTTTATAATGTTCCCAAAGCACAATGAAGCAAAGAGAATAAGGTATGCATTTGCTGCTGTGGGCAATTTAACATGTCACTATATCTATCTATCTATCTGTCTGTCTGTCTGTCTGTCTGTCTGTCTGCCTGTCTTCTATATCTATCTATCTATCTATATATATATATATATATATATATATCTCAAACATTTTCTTTAAAAATAAATGTTTATCTCCCATTGCACTTTTAGAGAAATGAAAAACATAGCCATGAAAGGTTGTACATGGATGTTCAGAGTAAGAGTACCCATTTCCAGTTTGAATAACGTACACATTTCTCTCCAGTCAACTGTATAACCAATAAAATAATGAGCTTTTATACATGCAAAAATTTGAGTTACAATCATGTTGAAAACATGAGTATACTTCATGATACCATGGAATAAAATTAAGAAGTACAATGGAATAAAATTAAGAAGTACAACACATCAGTGGATTGAGAATAAGGAAGGACAGAAATTAGTTGTTGTAAAGAAACAAAAAACTAGAGAGGTGAAAATGTGCTCATGCTGTGGTAATAGTTTAAAATATATATTTATATATTAATATATAATTAATATTTAATATTAATATATAATTATATATTATATATATATGCACCAAAACTTAAGTGTTGGGTGTGGTGGTGCACACCTTTCATCATAACACTCAGAAAGCAGAGGTAGAAGGGTCTCTGTGGATTCAAAGTAAACATAGTGATTTGAAGTCCAATCAAGAAAACAAACTGTGTCTCAAAGAACTCTTACCAAATTGTAAACTTACCGTGCTGCTTACTGTATGTCATTTGAAAAAACATTCAATTTGCTTAGCAACAATGTGATTACAGTCCAAGGTTGTGCTACTCAATATGGAACAAAGATGCAAAGGCAAAACCCATTCTGAATCACTACCCATTGGCTGGATCTGGATTCCTACTTTTATATTCATCTAATCCTGTAAAATCTGTGCATTTAGGACTTTCCTCACATCTTATTTCTGATAATATTCATAAAATAACCTCGGCAATGTCCGTTCACTCATCTGTCATTCCTGAATCCACATTCCCTCTTTTTAAAGAATTCTGGTATCTCTTAGAGCAGTGACTCTCAACCTTTCTAATGTTGTGACCTCTTATACATCATGTGTGGTGACCCCCAACCATAAAATTATTTTTGTTGCTTCTTCATAACTAATTTTGATGTAAATTTTAATATAAATATTTTTTGGATATAGAGGTTTTCCAAAGGGTAGCGAGCAAATGTCTTAGATAGAAGATAACGGCAACCATTTGCATGTGTGAGGGTCACAGAAGACTACATTAGCTCTTTTGTTCAGAAACACTGATTGCCATCTATATAACCTGTAGTAGCCCCAGTTCTATCGTTTTAGCAATTCCAACCTGACATAATTGTCTTGAAGGGATGTTAAACATAATTTAATACTTAGTGTGGGTCAGCATTGCATTACTGCAATGCAATACCCAAGACAATTAACTTCTAAGTAGTATTTGTTCAGCTCACAATTTGGACATTGAAAGGCATGGCACCTGTATCGCTTTATTCCTATTAAGGATGCTAGATGGTGGCATGTCTTGGAGAGGGGAAGAGGTAAAAAAAAATGGAAGAAAAGAAGGATGAAAGAGAAAGGGGGAAAAAAGAGGAGTGGACCCTATAATCTGCTTTGGGAGCCTGTATTTTTCATTCAAAAAAAAAAAAAAACCCATCTGTTCATGAGCTACAACACTGATACGATAACCCTAGCACTGACATGAAAAAATACAATAGGACTCTTCTGTCTGCTGCTGTTTGAAGCCCCATACTTCACTGTACCGATTCCCATCATTATGCTGTGGAGACTCCAGCAAAGGCTTCACGTTTAATGGATAAATGAAATTCTAAGCTGTTGGGTCTCAAGCCTGACTACATATTTGTTGTGGTTTGGAGATGCCAGAGTCTCCAACAGGCTGCTTTGTTGAAAACTTGGTGTCCAATTGGTGGTTTTATTTAGTAAGGTAGTGGCAGTGTTTTCAGACTTGCTGGAGGAAGTCAGTCACTGCATGCATGTTCTTGGGACCAGTGTCTCTGTCTCTCTCTCTCTCTCTCTCTCTCTCTCTCTCTCTCTCTCTCTCTCTCTCTCTCTCTCTCTCTCTCTCTCTCTCTTTCTCTCTCTCTCACCACTTTCAGTCTTTTATCTACCAGGAAGTTAAGAACATGTGCCTACATCGTGAATTCATAGGACATGGAGGGAAGGATTATAGACTGAAACATCTAAAACTAAACATGAGGATCAAATTAAAGAATCCCTCCCTTTCATCAGGTATTTTGTTACAGTGACAAAGGTCCGACTAACACATTGGAATCACAAGAGATTAGAGCAAACATTCAAGCAACAAAAACCTGTGGTGCTTGAGTTCTATTTAATGTTACAACTGGGGAATTAGATTACTTCAGAGATCCCAAAAGATGCTAATATGGAGCCACGCCCATGAGATACTCCTAATATTGCTAAAACTGTATTGAATCACTGGGCATCTTGTTAAAATTTGGGTTCTGGCTCAGTATTTATGGTGAGAGTTAAGATTCTGAATTTCTAATGAGTTCTTGATGATAATGCTGTTGGTTCTGGAATGATACTTTCAGTAGAAACCTAAACCATGGGGAGCATCAGCATTGCCCAGGACTCTTTGTAAACCTAAAGTATCCTAAGTCCCACCTATGAGATGGAGTCCCTCAGCTCCTGTACTCCTTCTGTAGCCCAGCCAGGTTTGGTTTTCTTAAAACCAAATCTCTTGCCTGATGTTTTACTTTTTAGAACATGTATCCAATTAAGCACTGTGACTATCTTTTTATGGGCTTCCCTTAGGAAAGTTTATTAGCTGATGAAACGTTTTCAACTGGAACATTTTCTGGTATGTGTCTTTTTTGCAGATTGGGGAACGCAATCTGCATTTTGAGTCAACTGTGACAGTTTCATTAACACACAGCTCAGAACCTAGTGTGGAGCAGCCTATTTGATGAATGGGACCCCAGATCTTCTTGAAGCACTATCACATCATATATCAGTTTTATGTCAAATGAACTGATGGTTTTATGGCCTTTCCTTTCAATTTGATAGGCCCCTTGTCATGGGTTCTTTTTAATATGTCTAGAGGGCATTTTTTGGTGGTGATGACACAGTGATTTATAAGACCCACATTTGCATCAGTCACATATATGTAAATCAGAAACATTTCTTTCTGGGAGAAATTGTCTTTCCTATTGTGTGATAAATAGGTACATATTCAATATGAAGGCATTCATCACGACAGATTTGAATTCTCATTTCTGTATACCATATGACCAAGCAATTAGCATCATATAAGGAGAACAGCTGGATCATTCCAAATGTAAGACTTACAGCATTCAACTTTAGAGCCAACATGAATCTCCTGCTGAAGCATAGTTGCTGGAGATACCTGAGCACCAGCCTAAATGATGGAGAGCAAAGAGAGGCTTAAAGGGAGCATTACAGACAAAGAAGAAATGGGAGTACCTTTTCACCTCTGTGTTGCAGAATTGCTGTATAACTTACTATTACCTGCCTTATTTAGTCTTCCAAACGTTCTGAAAGTTGGAAAGTGCTGTCTAACAAAGAAATGAACCTAAAGGAAACTTATTCAAGAGCTGGACCTGGCTAAGTCAGCCTAACTCTAAAATCCATGATCTTTCTACTATACTGCTTCGTAAAACACCTTCTGGTCAGTATTTGAATTATGTCTCTGTGATAGCAGCTTTGGAGAGACAAGACTACAATGTTTAGCAATTGCACATGCCATCTGCATTCTGGGCCCAGCTTTGAATCTGTAGAGGTAGTATCAAAAGTATGAAGGCTGCTAGGTGGAGTGACCTAGCTCTTTAATGACGGCTACTTGAAAGACAGACAGGAGGACCACATACTGAAGGTCTGCCTGAACTACAAATTGAGTTTAAGAACAGCCAGGGCAACTTAGTGAGACTCTGTCTCAAGCTAAAACATAGAAGATTGGAGATTCAGCTCAGTTGTAAAATGTCTTCCTAGTGTGCAAAAGGTCCTAGATTCAATCCCTAATATCTTCAAGAAACAATGAAAATACTAAAATACCTAGAAAGGTTGAAAAAGAAACATTCAAGGAAAGCTCATTGGTTGACAGAAACTGTTCATTCTTAGCTTCTTGAATGAAGTAAAGTTGTGTGAATTTCAATAATCCTCAGCAGTCATTGGCAACATAAAACTGAGTCTGACAGTATTATTATAAATACTTGTTTGTTATAAGGATGGACAATTACTTTTAATGTTAGCTATTTGCAAATCACTGTAAAATACTCAGGTATTATTTGATCCATTCATAGAAAGAAAACTGAGACTCAGAAACTAGAAACCAACCCTGAGAAATGGTCACACATCAAGTAACGGTAAGACAAGCTTCATTGTAAATCCATTGTTCTCATTGCTCAGAAAATTATATTTTTTAAGAGTTCTACTTTTATTCTCCCAAAAGTCTCCTTATCAAAACAAGAAAATATTTACCCCCAATAATTTCAGTCGTAAACTTCATTTTCAAAGAGATAAGATTTTTGTTTTTACTCAAATATTTGATTGGAGCTTTCCTATATAATATATGGTCATGAATTGTATCCTGAATTCTGCATTTCTTTCCTCAGTTAATAGAAGACCAAATGTGAACATTTGGTATACAGGGAAAAAGTTCAGGGAATCTAACCTTCAATTTTAGTTAAACATACACACACAGGCAGGATGGCTCACAAAATAAAATAGAAATCGAGGGAAGAGATTATAGATGTGGATTCCCCTGGCAGATGAGGGAAGAAACAAAGACTTGAAGACTGTTTTCAAAATGGATTATTTGGTAGCTTCTTTCCTGAGACAGCCAGCTGGGCATGAACGAAAGTATCTCCAGCCAGGTCAGTTCGTGAAAGGAGAGAGTTCAGATACTAGAAAGAAGAGGCAGTAAAACAGGAAGCAGCAGTTATCCATAGCAAATAAGAAAGAGGAAAACCCTTTGAATGGGCGTGGGTTGGTTTGCAGCTTAACATGAGAGGTATCATGTAGTCTGTCTAGGTGGTGACAACTGTGCTTGGATAATCAGGAGAGACCACCTTGGTGACCACAAATGACTGAGTGTTTGGGGAATACGGAGAAGTTGTGTGAAACATTAAGTTTTTATGCCTCTTTTTCCCTACCATTCTCAACCAAATATATAAAGTATGTTAAATTTAAGCATCACACATATATTCTAATTTTGTCCATACAGCAGATTTATAAAGTGAAATAGTTATTGCCATTTTATAGAAGAAGAAATAAGTTTACAGAGGAAAAGAGACTTTTCTCAGTGTTAGTTGCTGGGGCCAGATAAGAAAAAGTTTTATTTGTACCATATAAATAATTTTCATTCAGTGTGGTAGGCTAGAAAACACCTGGTAGATAAGCAGCATCCTCTTGACTATTTGAAGCAAGCCTTTCTGCACACAGGTAAATACGAGGATCTGTCAAGTCTGATGTTAAAGTAGATATAGACATATGGTAGACAGGTAAAGAACTCTCAAATGTGAACAGATAATATTTTTGTCTATTTCTGAAAATTATCTTTAATTTTTTCTTTCTTTTATTGATTTTTATTGAGCTCTACATTTTTCTCTGCTCCCCTCCCTCCTTCACCCATCCCTTTCAACCCTCTCCCAAGGTCCCCATGCTCCCAATTTACTCAGGAGATCTTGTCTTTATCTACTTCCCATGTAGATTAGATCTATGTATGTCTCTCTTAGGGTCCTCACTGTTGTCTAGGTTCTCTGGGATTGTGATTTAGGGCTGGTTTTCTTTGCTTTATGTTTAAAAACCACTTATGAGTTAGTACACGTGATAATTATCTTTCTAGGTCTGGGTTACTTTACTCAAAATGATGTTTTCTAGCTCCATCCATTTTCCTGCAAAGTTCTAGATGTCATTATTTTTTTTAGCAGATAATATTTTTAAAGTACATAAGTATACGGAAATAGTCACAATTTCATTACTAACTAAAATCATCTTAGAAATCTTCTCCTACCCCTGATCAAAGCTTAATCTCCAGGCACTCTACCTGCTCCCTTCAACACTCATCTGACCTTGAGTTAATTACTTTTCTTGTTGCTATTACAAATACTAAATAAACAAAACTAGTGAGAAATGGAAGGGTTTATTTTGGTTGACAGGTTGACAGATACATTCTATCACAGCAAAGAAGACATGGAAGCAGAAATGTGGGGTGACTGGTAGCATTCCATCCAGAGACAGGAAACACAGAGAGATGAATGTGCTCAGCTCGCCATTTTATTCAGTCCACAATCCCAGCCAATAGAATGGTGCTGTCCTTGTTCAGGGTGGGTCTTCTTTCTCAATAAACCCTTTCTGGAAATACCCTTACCATAGACAACCTAGAAAGGTATTTTATACTGATCCTAATTCCAGTCCAGTTAACAATGAAGACTATTAGGAATTTTTCCTAACGCGAGCTCTCTGCCAATGCAAAATCCCAATCAAGCCAAATCACAACAAGCCAAATTAAAAAATATCCAGGTTTAATGGGATTCCTGTGCTCTTGGGTGGGCTTAATGGGGAACCAGAAAGCTGTAAACATGACCACCGAGGGGAGCGGGGACCTTCCAGGGGAAGCAGTTTAAGTAGACTGGGGGAGTGGTCAAGATTTTGGCGGGCTCGTCTTGACACTCCTCTGGGAAGGGGTCAAGGCTTGGCAGGCATAGGGACGCGACCTCCAAAGATGGAGGCCAGAGACCAGGACTTGGGACTTACAAAGACTAATTACATCTTAGAGTTATAATTACTGTAGTAAGGTTCAATTTTTATATGCATGTAAAAGAGCAATAGATACATTCTAAAATAGAAAGAGTTCCTGAATGCAATTTTACACATGCTTTTCATTTTGTTTTTATTAACTGACTCTTATTATTAGCATGTTTTAATATGTAGAAAGATCAGCATTATACTTCTGGTCTCTGTAAAGAAAGAACTGAGACTTTGATATGTAAAGGATAAGTGATTAACACATTGTAGTGGTTATCCAATCTCTGTAAGATCTTGAGAAGTGGGGCAGGGTAGAAGGCTAGAAAGGCTTTAGGAAAAAGAAAGGAAGTTAAGTGTTGGGAAGGAAGAAAGGAGAATCAGGGAGACACTATGTTCTTTCAAAGCTATCAAGTCAAGGCTGGAGGTATAACTTCGTAGTAGACTTGACTTGAATGTGTAGGGCCCTAGGTTTGATTATCAGTATCACAGAGAGACAGAAAAAGTGGAGTGGGAGTGTGGAGAGTGGTGATTTGAATGAGAAATGTCACTCTAAGGCTCAGGCATCTAAATAGATTTCCTGAGTTGGTGATGCTGTTTGGGGAGTGTAGAAAGTGTGGCCTTGATGGGAGACTATGTACTAGGGACTGGACTTGAGAGTGTACACATGTGTATCTCTGGTGTAGGAGTTCCTTCTGTTTGTGTGTTGCTTTCATTGGTTAATGAATAAAGAAACTGCCTTGGCCTAGTTGATAGGGCATAACTTAGGTAGGCAGAGAAGACAGAACTGAATTATGGGAGGAAGAAGGCAGAGTCAAAGAAGCCATGGATCCTCTGCCTGAGATGGACACCAGTTAGAATCTCTGGTAAGCCACTGTCATGTGGCTATACACAGATTAATGGAGATGGGTTAAACTAATATATAACAGTTAGCCAATATGAAGTTAGAGCCAATGGCCAAGAAGTGTTTTAATTAATACAGTTTCTGTGTGGTTATTTTGGGTGTAAGCTAGCCAGGCAGCCCTCTCCCTGTTTGCAACATATCTCTCAACCTTCCACTTTTCCCTCTTACTGCCATACCTCCCCACCATAATGAGCTCTTATCCTTCTGGAACTGTAAACCAAAATAAGCTTCCTAAGTCACTTTGGTCATAGTGTTTTATTGCAGCAAAAGAAAAATACAGAAATACAGGGAGGAAGAAAGAAACGCTAACTCTTTCTTATAATCTTTAGGAGATCCATGGTAATTTACCTTTTTTAAGTAATTGAATGGGGTCAGATAAAGGCCAAATGATGGTATCCTATAACTTACTGGCCTTGTAAACATCACTCATATAAGCCTGTCATCAAAAGATTATTTATGAGCTGGAGAGTAGTAGTACACACCTTTAATCTCAGCACTTAGGAGGCAGAGGCAGTTGGGTCTCAGAGAGTTCGAGGCCAGCCTTTTCTACAGAGCTAGTTCCAGGACAGCTAGGGCTGTTACACAGAAAAACTCTGTCTTGCAAAACAGAAAGAGAGAGAGAGAAAGAGAGAGAGAGAAAGAGAGAGAGAGAGAGAAAGAGAGAGAGAAAGAGATGAGAGAGAGAGAGATAACATTTCTGTTTGTAGGTCACATGTGGGGCAGCTTCTTTAGTGTTCCTTTTTTTTAAAATGTTGCTCATTGTTTTGGTGTTTGGTTTTTTGTTTCTTTTTTTTTTTTTTTTTTTTTTTTTGCTTTTTCTTGAGGCCGACTGGCCTGGAGTTCACTATGTAGCTTAGGCTGGCCTTGAACTTGAACTTGCAGCTTATATCTCAGTCTCCTGAGCCTCTGTGTCTGGTTTCGTAGCACTCCTGATTAAAATCCTAAGATTACTTTGAATAAGTATATGCCAATAACTTTCAAATATAATGCTATTTCAAACACTTGGCAAGTACTGTTTAATCTTCATATTGACTATGGAGGACATTTTGTTTTTTTTTTTTTTGTTTTGTTTTGTTTTTTGTTTTTTTGTTTTTATGAACAGTAATATTTCTTGAAATTCTTTTTTTTTCCTCATGGTTTATTTTTTTTATATTTAAAAATTTCCATCTCCTTCCCTCCTCCTCCCCCCTCCCTCCTCTCCTCCTCCCCCTTCCCTCCCCTCCTTCTCCCCCTTCCCTCCCCTCCCCTCCACCCATACCTCCCCTCCCTCCCTCTCAAGGCCAAGGAGCCATCAGGGTTCCCCACTCTATGCTAAGACCAAGGTCCTCCCAACTCCCCCCAGGTCCAGGAAGGTGATCGACCAAGCTGAGAAGGCTCCCACAGATCCCGTCCATGAAGAACAATCAGAGCCCAGAGCCATTGTCCTTTGCTTCTCAGTCAGCCCCCGCTGTTGGCCACACTCAGAGAGACGGGTTTGGTCGCATGATCCATCAGTCCCATTCCAACTGGAGTTGGTGATCTCCCATTAGTTCTGTCCCACCGTTTCCATGCGTGAACGCACCCCTCTCGTTCCTGACTTTCTCCCTCATGTTCTCGCTCCTTCTGCTCCTCATCGGGACCTTGGGAGCTCAGTCCAGTGCTCCAATGTGGGGCTCAGTCACCTTCCCCATCTGTCGCCAGCTGGAGGTTCCCTCCCGGTCCTGACTTTCTTTCTCATGTTCTCTCTCCTTCTGCTCCTCATCAGGACCTTGGGAGCTCAGTCCGGTGCTCCAATGTGGGGCTCTGTCATTTTCTTCATCTATCGTCAGGTGGAGGTTCTATGGTGATATGCAAGAAATTCATCAGTATGGCTATAGGAACTGGCCTTTTCAGGCTCCCTCTCCTCAGCTGCCCAAGGAACTAACTGGGGGCGTCTCCCTGGAAACCTGGGAACCCCTCTAGGGTCAAGTCTCTTGACAACCCTCAGGTAGCTCCTTAAATTAAGATATATGCTTCCCTGCTCTCATATCCACCCTTCCTATATCCCAAGCACCCCATTCCTCTGAGCTCCCCCCGCTCTCCCCTTCACACTTTTCTCTCCCCATCTTCCCTTGGCCCAGTCTTGCCCAACCCTCAAGTTCCCAATTTTGCCTGGCGATCGTGTCTACTTCCAATATCCAGGAGGATTACTATATCTTTTTTTGGGAGTTCACCTTCTTATTATCTTCTCAAGGATCCCAAATTTATAGGCTCGATGTCCTTTAATTATGGCTAGAAACCGAATATGAGTGAGTACATCCCATGTTCATCTTTATGGGTCTGGGTTACCTCACTCAGAATAGTGTTTTCTATTTCCATCCATTTGCCTGCAAAATTCAAGATGTCATTGTTTTTTACCGCTGAGTAGTATTCTAGCATGTATATATTCCACAGTTTCTTCATCCATTCTTCCACTGAAGGGCATCTAGGTTGTTTCCAGGATCTGGCTATTACAAATAATGCTGCTATGAACATAGATGAGCATATGCTTTTGTTGTATGATTGGGCATCTCTTGGGTAGATTCCCAATAGTGGAATTGCTGGGTCCTGGGGTAGGTTGATCCCGAATTTCCTGAGAAACCGCCACACTGCTTTCCAAAGTGGTTGCACAAGTTTGCATTCCCACCAGCAATGGATGAGTGTGCCCCTTACCCCACAACCTCTCCAGCAAAGGTTATTATTGGTGTTTTGGATTTTAGCCAATCTGACAGGTGTAAGATGATATCTCAAAGTTGTTTTGATTTGCATTTCCCTGATAGCTAGGGAGGTTGAGCATGACCTTAAGTGTCTTTTGGCCATTCGAACTTCTTCTGTTGAGAATTCTCTGTTGAGTTCAGCGCCCCATTTTTTAATTGGGTTAATTGGCATTTTACCGTCTAGTCTCTTGACTTCCTTATATATTTTAGAGATCAGACCTTTGTCGGTTGCAGGGTTGGTGAAGATCTTTTCCCAGTCAGTAGGCTGCCTTTGTGTCTTAGTGACAATGTCCTTTGCTTTACAGAAGCTGCTCAACTTCAGGAGGTCCCATTTATTCAATGTTGCCCTTAAAGTCTGTGGAGCTGGGGTTATGCGCAGGAAACGGTTCCCTGTGCCCATTTGTTGTAGAGTACTTCCCACTTTCTCCTCTATCAAGCTCAATGTGTTCAGATTAATATTGAGGTCTTTAATCCATTTGGACTTGAGTTTTGTGCATGGTGATAGATATGGATCTACTTTCATTCTTCTACAGGTTGACATCCAGTATGCCAGCACCATTTGTTGAAGATGCCCTCTTTCTTCCATTGTGTACTTTTGGCTCCTTTATCAAAAATCAGGTGGTCATAGGTTTGTGGTTTAAGATCCGGGTCTTCTATACGATTCCATTGGTCAACTTCTCTGTTTTTATGCCAATACCAAGCCGTTTTCAATACTGTAGCTTTGTAATAGAGTTTGAAGTCAGGGATGGTAATGCCTCCAGAAGAACCTTTATTGTATAAGATTTTTTTGGCTATCCTGGGTTTCTTGTTTTTCCATATAAAGTTGATTATTGTCCTCTCAATCTCTGTGAAGAATTTTAATGGGACCTTGATTGGGATTGCATTGAATCTATAGATTGCTTTTGGTAGAATTGCCATTTTTACTATGTTGATCCTCCCAATCCACGAGCAGGGGAGATCCTTCCATTTTCTGGTATCCTCTTCAATTTCTTTCTTCAAAGACTTAAAGTTCTTGTCAAATAAATCCTTCACTTCCTTGGTTAGCGATACTCCCAGATATCTTATGCTATTTGTGGCTATTGTGAAAGGTGATACTTCTCTGATTTCCCTCTCTGCTTCCTTATCCTCTGTGTATAGGAGGGCGACTGATTTTTTGGAGTTGATCTTGTATCCTGCCACGTTACTGAAGGAGTTTATCAGCTGTAGGAGTTCTTTGGTGGAGTTTTTGGGGTCGCTTATGTATACTATCATATCATCTGCAAATAACGAAAGTTTAACTTCTTCCTTTCCAAATTGAATCCCCTTGATTCCCTTATGTTGTCTTATTGCTATTGCTAGAACTTCAAGCACTATATTGAAGAGATAAGGAGAGAGTGGACAGCCTTGTCGTGTTCCTGAATTTAGTGGGATAGCCTTGAGTTTCTCTCCGTTTAATTTGATGTTAGCTGTCGGCTTGCTGTAAATAGCTTTTATTATATTTAGGAATGACCCTTGTATCTCTAATCTCTCCAAGACCTTTATCATAAAAGGGTGCTGAATTTTGTCAAATGCTTTTTCAGCATCTAATGAGATGACCATATGGTTTTTTTCCTTCAGTTTGTTTATATGATGGATTACATTGATAGATTTTCGTATGTTGAACCAGCCCTGCATCTCTGGGATGAAGCCTACTTGATCGTAATGGATAATTTTTCTAATGTGTTCTTGGATTCGGTTTGCCAGTATTTTATTGAGAATTTTTGCGTCAATGTTCATGAGTGAGATTGGCCTGTAATTCTCTTTCTTGGTTGAGTCTTTGTGTGGTTTAGGTATCAGGGTAACTGTAGCTTCATAGAAGGAATTTGGCAGTGACTCTTGTGTTTCTATATTATGAAATACCTTAAGGAGTATAGGTATTAGGTCTTCTTGGAAGTTCTGGTAGAATTCCGCATTGAAACCATCTGGTCCTGGGCTCTTTTTGGTAGGGAGGTTTCTGATAACAGTTTCTAATTCTTCGCGACTAACAGGACGATTTAGAGCATTTACCTGGTCCTGGTTTAACTTTGGTATATGGTATTTATCTAAAAAACTGTCCATTTCTTTTACATTTTCCAATTTTGTGGCATACAGGCTTTTGTAGTAAGATCTAATAATTTTCTGAATTTCCTCTGTGTCTGTGGTTATGTCCCCCTTTTCATTTCTGATCTTATTAATTTGTGTGTTCTCTCTCTGCCGTTTGATTAGTTTGGCTAAGGGTTTGTCAATCTTGTTGATTTTCTCCAAGAACCAGCTTCTTGTTTCATTGATTCTTTGGATTGTTTTCTGTGTTTCTATTTTGTTGATTTCTGCCCTCAATTTGATTATTTCCAGTCTTCTACTTCTCCTAGGTGAGTCTGCTTCTTTTTTTTCCAGATCTTTCAGGTGTGCTGTTAAGTCACCAATGAGCGCTTTCTCCGTTTTCTTTAAGTGGGCACCTAGTGCTATGAACTTTCCTCTTAGCACTGCTTTCATTGTGTCCCATAGGTTTGAGTATGTTGTGTCTTTGTTTTCATTAAATTCAAGAAAGACTTTAATTTCTTTCTTTATTTCTTCCTTGACCCAGGTGTGGGTCAGTAGTTGACTGTTCAGTTTCCATGAGTTTGTGGGTTTTCTGGGAGTAGCATTGTTGTTGAATTCTAATTTTAATCCATGGTGATCCGATAAGACACAGGTGGTTACTAATATTTTTTTGTAACTGTGGAAGTTTGCTTTGTTACCAAGTATATGGTCAATTTTCGAAAAGGTTCCATGAGCCGCAGAGAAGAAGGTATATTCTTTCCTATTTGGGTGGAATCTTCTATAGATGTCTGTTAAGTCCATTTGGTTCATTACCTCCATTAAGTCTTTCAATTCTCTGTTAGGTTTCTGTCTGATTGACCTGTCCATTGGTGAGAGAGGAGTGTTGAAGTCTCCAACTATTAGTGTGTGTGGTTTGATGGCTGCCTTGAGTTCTAGAAGTGTTTCTTTTACATAAGTGGGAGCTTTTATATTAGGGGCATAGATATTCAGGATTGAGACTTCATTCTGATGGATTTTTCCTGTTATGAGTATAAAGTGTCCCTTTCCATCTGTTCTGATTGATTTTAGTTTGAAGTCAACTTTGTTGGAAATTAGTATGGCCACACCCGCTTGTTTCTTAGGGCCATTTGCTTGATAAACCTTTTCCCATCCCTTTACTCTGAGTAGATGTCTGTCTTTGTGGTTGAGGTGTGTTTCTTGTAAACAGCAAAATGTTGGATTCTGTTTTCGTATCCAGTCTCTTAGCCTGTGCCTTTTTATAGGTGAATTGAGTCCATTGATATTAAGTGATATTAATGACCAGTGGTTGTTAACTTCAGTCATTTTTAGTAGTAGAGTTTGTGTGTTTCCCTTCTTCTAGTTGTGCTGGTGAAGGGTCGCTAGATGCCTGAGTTATTGTGGGCATTGTTGGACTCCTTGGTTTGTGATTTTCCTTCTATTACTTTCTGCAAGGCTGGATTTGTGGCTGCGTATTGTTTAAATCTGTTTTTGTCCTGGAATATCTTGTTTTCTCCATCAATGGTGAATGCAAGCTTTGCTGGGTATAATAGTCTAGGCTTGCATCCATGTTCCCTAAGTGTCTGTAGCACATCTATCCAAGTTCTTCTGGCTTTCATGGTTTCCATTGAGAAATCAGGTGTGATTCTGATAGGTTTCCCTTTATATGTTACTTGACCTTTTTCCTTTGCAGCTCTTAATATCTGTTCTTTATTCTGTATGTTTTGTGTTTTGATTATTATATGGCGTGGGGATGCTTTCTTTTGATCCAGTCTATTTGGTGTTCTGTAGGCTTCTTGTACCTTCATAGGAACATCCTTCTTTAGGTTGGGGAAGTTTTCTTCTATATTTTTGTTGAATATGTTTTCTGGGCCTTTGAGTTGTAATTCTTCTCCTTCTTCTACCCCAATTATTCTTAGGTTTGGTCTTTTCATGGTGTCCCAGATTTCCTGAATGTTTTGTGTTAAGAATTTGTTAGATTTGTTTAGTTCTTTAATCTGTGAGTTTATTTCCTCTATAGTATCTTCAGAGTCCGAGATTCTTTCTTCCATCTCTTGTATTCGGTAGGAAATACTTGTCTCTGAAGTTTCTGTTCGTTTACTCAGAGTTTCCATTTCCAGTCGTCCCTCAGATTGTGTTTTCTTCAATACCTCCATTTCATTTATCAGGTCTTGTACTGTTTCCCTTACCTGTTTGATTGCTTTTTCTTGTTTTTCTTGTTTTTCTTGGGTATCTTTGAGAGATTTATTTATTTCGTCTACCTTTTTGTTTGTCATCTCCATTTCTTTATGGCAGTTTTTTACCTCCTGTTTAAGGTCCTCTATTATTTTCATAAAGTACTGTTTAATGTCTGTTTCTTCTATATCTTCTGGGGTAGGGTGTTCAATTCTTGTTGTTTCGGGATGTCTGGCTTGTGGTAATGTCATGTTGCCTTTCATGTTGTTGGAGGAGCTCCTGCATTGGCGCCTGCCCATCTCTTCCTTCAAAAGGAGCGCGGAGGTGTTTGGTGTCCCCAAAGAATGATGGATCCTCCTGCAGACTGTCAGGTCCCCTTGCAGGCCGAGCAGCTCTCAGACAAAGGCCTACCTTGCTCCGGGCAGTCAAATGAAAGAGGGGACCTCCCACCGGCCTGGGTGCACTCAATTCCAGGTCCCCAGAGCCCAAACAGGCTGAGCTGTGGGATTTTGTGGCCCCAAAGACGGGAGGATGAGGAAGGGGGAGTGGGGGAGGATTCTGGGTGCAAGCTGGGAAGGGACAGGGAGAGAGAGGCGGTATCCGGGGAGAATAACCCCTGCAGGAAGAGCAGGAAGTGTCATGGAGGACATTTTGATAGTGATTCTGAACAAAATGAAAAACAAGGATAAAGGGGAGTAATTAGTTGTAATAACTTATTTTCATTTGCTTATCTTGTAACTCTATTTCCTAAAACTAAAATAAAACTAAATCTTAAGAGGCAAAGTTTCTCATTTCCTTTAACACAAGTTAAGAAGGCACATTTAAGTTTTAGTCAACTAATTGAAAAGCCTAAAGTATTTCAAATATAGTAGCGAGGAGCTGCAGGCTGTGTTCCTGCCGCCCAGCTCCCGACCGCCTGGCTAGCTTATGCCCCGAAATAATTACACAGAAACTGTATTCTTTTAAACACTGCCTGGCCCATTAATTCCAGCCTCTTATTGTCTAATTCTCACATCTTGATTTAACCCATATTTAATAATCTGTGTAACACCACGAGTGCTGTCTTACCAGGAAAGATTCAGCATGTCTGACCTGGCGGCTGGCTCCATCATGTCTGTCTCAGAGAGGAGAGTTATGGTGTCTGCCTGAAGCGTCTGCCTCACTTCCTTCTTCCCAGCATTCTGTTCTGTCTACTCCACCTATGTAAATCCTGCCGTATCAAAAAGCCAAGGCAGTTTCTTTATTAACCAATGAGAGTCCTCCATCAAAATATATTTAATTTGAAACTTAAAACTTTGAAAAATTAAGAGGACTAGAAGCTCTCATCATGAGCATAAGCCTAATATTCAGTCATCTTGGGAGACCTGGGCCATGGCTATATAAACTTTATGAATGTTTGTAATCCTATTTAACTAATTTATTAAAATGTCTAGGCTTATAATTATGCTTTATTAATTTTAGAGAAGAAATCTTGTGTAAATTTTGTGACACTTGTTTCTTTAGAGGAAATTAGTAGTGTAAGGGCTGTATCCCTTTTAAAGATTGTAAAATTATGTGGTCAAAAGTCTACAGTCTAGAAAAGTAGCATCAGTTCCACTCCCAGTGGCAGTTATGTGAAATTTCTCATCTCTTCACGTGTACATATTAACAGTAGACCATACTCTCCTTTTAAAATAACATTTTATACTTTATTTGATAATTTTATACATGTATATAATGATCATAATCACCCCATTCCCCTCACTTATCCCCTCCAACTCCCTCCACCTTTGATGGAGGACTCTCATTGGTTAATAAAGATACTGCCTTGGCCCATTTGATAGGCCAGCCCTTAGGTGGGTGGAGTAGACAGAACAGGATGCTGGGAGTGAGGAAGATGCCTCAGGCAGACTTCATGCCTCTCTTCTCTGAGACAAATGCCATGGAGCTAGCCACCAGGTCAGACATGCTGAATCTTTGCCAGTAAGACACCACCTCGTGGTACTACATGCATTAGTAAATATGGGTTAAAGCAAGATGTGAGAACTAGCTAATAAGAGGCTGAAACTAATGGGACAGGCAGTGTTTAAATGAATACAGTTTGTGTGCTGTTATTTTGAGGCATAAGCTAGCCAGGCGGCTGGGAGCTGGGCGGCAGGAACACAGCCCACAGCTCCTTCTACAAATCTTTTCTCTTCTTACCACAACCCCACTCCTAATTTCACATCTTTAAAAATATTATAACCTGCTGAGTTTAAAGGGATCTTACATATGCCCAAATGTGAAATTATTTACAGGATCATGAGTAACTAACTTACCAATGACTACATTCCCTGAGGAAAATGACTGTCATTTCCTAGCAGCCATTAACTGCCAGTGGCTCCTTAGCTAGGGTCAGAATTTGTGTGTCATTCATCCATGCTGAAATGTTAAGAGCTAAAACTTCATTATTTGATTATTTGCCAATCCAGTAAATAAAAAGTATATTACAATTTGCATTTAGTTACCAGTGAGGCCCAATGTCTGTTGTCAAGGCAGCTATTTCTCCATTTGACCCTCACTTCAAAGGCATCTTAGTACATAAATCCTAGTAATAACAAAACCATGATAAATGATAGAGTATGAATCACAGCATAGCCTGGTGTTTGACATTGTGCACTTGTGTACTCAAGTGTTAATATCTCTTCTCAAGCATAAAACATGTATATGAGGGTGTTAAATTATATATTACCTCTTTACCTCCTTTCTCATGGATCTTAAGGTATGTACAGGCACTTGTGACATATGTTGAAACATCCTGACATATGTTGAAAGAAAAGGCTGGCACGTGGTAGAATAGGATCATCTCTAGAGTTTGTTCATGGTTCTTCCCAGCCTTTGTTCCTTTCTCAAGGTTTCTAAGTAACTTGTTCAAAACCAAAATCAAGTTGATGTCAAGACTAAAACTCGATTTCTTTTCTTCTTACTCTACACTAACTCCTAGCTCAAACCTGAACTTGAATGATTAATTTTATACTTGAATTCACTTTTGACTAAATAGTTTCACATGATTAAGATTTTCCAGAAGTTTCAGAAAATAAAGTTTACTGTTTATCCTTCCATTACAGGACCTATCATAGTAAGAACAAAAAATGCAAGCCTTTAACCAATGCTTAGCAGAAGAGTCTATGCTTATATCTATTTCTCTACCGAGTTTATGTCATTTCCATGGTGACACATTTCACAAATATCCTTGATGATAATTTTTTTTTTTTTTTGGTTTTTCGAGACAGGGTTTCTCTGCAGCTTTTTTAGAGCCTGTCCTGGAACATAACTTTTAAGATAGCAAATATTTTTGAATTCCCTTCAAAATTTCTCTGCCGTCCTTGACTGTATACATCCCCTTTATTCAGAGCTCTGGGAAACTGTTATATGCTAACAGCTGTCTAGAACTTGTAAGGAAATGATTTTTTTTTCTATTCTCTACTGAGACATTTCTTTAGTAGTCACTTGATGGTCTATAGTGCTCTCAGTCTGATCTTCATTTGGTGGTATTTGCTTTATTTCTGTTTTACCTTAACACCATAAGAACTTCAGTTTCATCTTAGAGGTGTAAGTGATTAAATAACAACACCTTATCCCCCTTCAATTTGTGGCACATTTTAATCACAAATGAAAATAACTCAGTAAACCAGCATAACACATAATACTGAGGTCCTTCTAGCACTGTAAAACCCACATTTAAACTCCTCCTCCTAGGGTTGAGTTCAGAAAGGAGAGGGAAAAAAGACAAAAACCTACCAACAAGGGGTAATTTTGCTGATTACAACCTTTTCTTCTGGGGGAGCAAATAACCTGCAGGCAAAGCCAGCCAAACTGCCCAGACGATTTCCTGCCTGCACTCTCACCTCCTGTCTGAATTATTCTGCACAGATTGCCACCAGATAGAATATCCAGAAGTGATTTACAATGGTCAGTGCTTCTTTGGCAGTCTTGCTTATTGGTGCTAAGTCTGGATCACTGCAGTCCACGTGACTTTAGCAGATAAATAACACCATTATTCCTTAGCTTTCATGCTTGTGTGTAAGTCTCACTCATGGGAAGCTGAGATTTATAGACGATGTAATTTAGAATTCTGGGCCTATAAGTTAATGCTCTACAGATGTCTTCTTTATCTCTTTGGGGATGATACATGGGCAGACGCCTGGAACAACTCAAATCTTTTCATGTGGTCTCCCTGCTTTTGATAAAGGCCTTATTCTGCCAGATTCACTGCTGTTTGCACTAGGGGGAAAAAGTGATTTGCTGTAGACAAAATGAGATTAATGTCAGTGATGAAGCAATGTTTTTGAAATGTCAACTCTAGTGAGATAAATGACCATTTAGAGAACTTGCTAGATACTAGACCCTAAATTGATGCTTTAAAAAATCAATTAAATATATGTGCATATGCATACATACATACATACACCAATTAACTATGGACCTTATCTGATGCTTTGTATAAATTCATTTATAAATCTATTGAATTCTTTTGATAACCCCATGGACATATACTTTACTCTTCTACTTTGTATATGAAAAGACAGAGGCTTGGGAAGATTATGCCATTGTTCTAAGAATTGTCTGTGTTTTAAGCATCATTGTTTATAAATCAAAGTGATACACAGAAGGAAAATCCTACTTGATTACAGTCTAGATGCAGTCCCTTCCTATCTATTTCTGTGCATGTAGGGACATATAAATACATTTTGTACTACTTCATTACTGTTGATTTCTCTCCTATAAATATTCTCATATTATTGGATGCTTTGAGTGAAATCCTTTGAGTTGTGTGTCTAGCTGGTGTCTTTTTTGGAAATGTAGAAATTCTTTTCAGTTGAACATGTCGTTCATGTGAGTGGCTCCCCAAACAATTCTCTAAAGGCTGAATGTGAGTGTAAATGACAGCTATTGCATAGCCCTAGACATAAGCAGGCAACCAGATGTTAGTTAGGTACTTGTATTCTGTTACACTCTCTCAAGTGTCACAGTAAACTATTTAGCCAAATTCTTGACAAGTCAGGATACATAATATATTGGTTTATATGAATAAGTAGACATTTACAAGCTAATGAGCTGAGCCCAGGAGGCTGCTCAGACCCTCTTTTTCAAGGGTGCTTCCCTATGCTGTGTCTGAAAGATATCATCCAGCTCTAAATGAATACATCTTTGAAATGGAAGGAACTGAACATGGTTGACAACAGGGCAGATAGTAAAGAAGCACTTCATTGGTTATGCCAGGTACAACATACTGTTTCATGTTAAACTCTATAGTCTTTCAGGTTGCTTAGAGGTTCATGTGTATTCTAATTGGTTACAATTCACACTATATCTTAACAGTCCACATCTATTTCAGTCAAAATTACTTGGTGCTAGCTCTAACTCAGATTAGAAATTCACATAGAAGAAACATGTGACCTCTGTTGTGGTTTTCTGGATGGTAAAGAGTCAGAGTCTGCCAAGTTCCCTGTTGTGATGACCAGGACTTTTCTCTCCTCACACAGTCAGCCTCTAGTCATATCATGTGTCCAAACAGATGATGTATTAAATTATCTCATTATCTGCTGCAGGCCCAGCCTACTTTCTGGAGGCCTGGACACAGCTACTTCACCAAATACCTGTGAAATAATGGAGCAGATATTTTCAGGGGGAACCCCACACCATTGGTTCTCAACCTGCCTAATGCTGTGACCCCCCCCAACCATAAAATTATTTTTGTCGCTACTTCATGATTGTAATTTTGTTACTGTTAGGAATCATAATGTAAATATTTTTGGAGACAGAGATTTGCTAGAGGGTTGAGAACTGCTGCCATACACCTTTAATGTGATTAAGTCCCCTTGGTGTTTGGGCTTGAAAAAGAGAAAGCTTATTTCGTCAAATCTGCACAGATGAATAGATAAATATTTTATGAACCAATGGCAAGAATTTCATATTCAAATCAAGAAACAATTTGTTTCCTCTTTCATCCTGGGAGATTATATCGATATTCTTTTGATGCTACCATACAGCTCTCAACCTTTTGGACTCATTAATGAGAAACCACTATGTTGAAGATATTTAGCAGAAAAAAAAATGTGGTCATAGACTAAATCATAGTTAATCACGTTATTACCAACAGGGAAGGCTAGAATAAATGTTTTAAAGCTATGCAGTTGACAAACACTCTCTATATACTTTTTATATGACATTAACTACAAGCAGCTAAGTATAGAAAAGACAAACATTAGTGCTTAATGCCATGTAGAGTTTTCTTCTCTGGGCACCCAAGGCAAAGCTATTCATCTAAAATGGAACATACTTAGCCTATGCTTTGGGTCCATAGTGGTACCCAGTGTGGTTAGTACTTAGTAGAGTCGCAACATACTGTGGTCTCAAACTCACTCTATTTCTGTCAGTCTGAAGAGTGAAGGAGTCATTTTACTGGCATGTATGTCTTCCAGAATTCCTACCATCAAGTTGCATCCCTATAAACATGGAATTGAAGTCAAGGAAAAGGTAGTCCTTGGTGTCTAGAAGATGGATAATTAGGTATAATCTCACAAAACAAGTTGATAATCAACAATAGAAAAGGCACTAAAAATACTAATGGGCAGGTTAGGTCTCAGCATATAAAGCAGGATCACATGGCTATCATGGAGGTCCATGTTAGAGATGCAGCTGGACCTAGGACAAAGGTCACTTAATTTGACTCTACCCATCTGTGCCACTTCAGGCAAGTTTCTAAATTTTCAAGAAGTTTGGGAACAGTCCACCAGCCTAGACATTCTTAGATTCACTCTTTACTGGATTTTCTTTAAACTGCTACCATCTCTCTGACTCTGAAAAGCATATGAGTATATATCTGGGTCTCCTATTGGTGGCACACCAATTATATAAGTAGTTCTACAGCCTCTGAGCCCCTCCAATCGTATAGGGTAGAGAGTCTTCCTTTGCTAAGGTTAAGGCTCTGGAGAATGTGCCTTACATTTTAGCTGCCCTGTGGTTTAGACTAAATCTGTATGCATTTTGCCCTTGTTATGTAAAGCAATGTTTTAGAGTGCAGAAAATCCCAGTCTTTTCCAAATAAACCTTTACTGTCAAGAATATTTCCCAATTGTGGATTTAAAGATGTTGATTTGAAATTCAAAAAGAAAAGTGCACCACTTGTCACCACTCTCATCTTGATGGGAAGATAATCAGGGAGCAAGAGGATTTGTATGACAACTTTGAAATAAGTTTAACACTGAATTTTTTCATGCTTTCTTTATATTACTTTAAAACTCTTTCTGTGTTTTTGAGGTGAGCATAGACTCAGCTTTCCTGAGTCTTTTTCTTGTCAGTCAATCCTGGTCACCCTGTGCTCTACCTTCATTTCTGTTACCCTAATAAACTATCCCCACAAGAAGCAATTGGGGAAGAAAAGGTTGACTTTTACTCACAATCCCTGCCAGGAGCTCGAGATAGCTAGTCTTGTCATATCCATAGTCAAGAACAGAAATGTATGGATTCATGCTTACTTGTTGGCTAGCTGGTCCAAGATGTAGCCTAACCCTCTTGGACCACAGTTGTATCTGCTTCTGTGTGCTGATTATGAGGAAACACTTCCCTACTGTCCCAATGGAGCTCATGAGAATTCACTTCAGTGGTACTGATCTCTTAAGGACTATAGCTTTAATCCAGGTGAGCCTGATCAGCATTCACAGATTCTTAGTCAAAACATAGCATGAATGGCTCCTATTCCTATCCCTGATAGAATCTTTATTCCTCTCTAAAGCCAATGCTAGGCCTCAACTCTCAATATTTCTCTCAATATTCTTTTTTTTCAATTATTATTAGAATTTTGGGAATCTCATACAATGAGTTTTGACCATATCCTCTCAGCATTCTTTCAAAATTTTATAAAAAATGGCCCATGGCCCATTAATCTCTGCTTCCAGTATTCAACTTCTTTTCCAAATGCATACACACTCAAAAAGCCATGGTCAGATTTATCACATTGGTGTGCCAACTACCACACTACCTATATCTGTTCTAGTTCTACATATTTTGCTATTATAAAATACCCAAATAAAGGCATATTAGAGGAGAAAATAGTTTGTTTTTGCTTACATTTACAGGTTTCAGTCCATCATTATGGGGAAGTTTATGCAAGAACTTAGAACAGATAGTTACTTCATATATGTAGTAAAGAGCAGCAAGAAATGAATGTACACACACACACACACTTTCTTGTTTGCTTGTACTCAGCCATTTATGCTACTTTTCCATAGTTCAAGACACCCTCCCTTGAGAATAGTGCCACCCACAATGGGCTAGTTCTCCACATATAATCCCATATAGACATGTCCACAGGCTAGCTCAATGTAGATAGCCCGTCACTGAGATTCTCTTCCATGTAACTCTATGTTGTAACAAGTTGACAGTTAAAGTTAACTATCACCTTGTCTCTACAGACCAATCTTTCTTGTCAAGAGATGGTTACCTAAAAGAAAAGTAAAAACAACTGTAGTTTGGTTTTTCCTCTTTACTCTTTGGGATATTTTGCTCTTTGGGGGTTCCACGACCTGGGTCCCAAATAAAACACACACAGACTGAATCAAAAAAGAGCCCCCTTGCCACATAATAATCAAAACACTAAACATATAGACTATAGAAAGAATATTAAGAGCTGCAAAGGAAAAATGCCAAGTCACATATAAATACAGATCTATCATAATTACACCTGACTTCTCAACTGAAACAATAAAGCCATAAGGTTCTAGTGTACCATTATGCAGAAATTAAGAGACCATGGATGCCAGCCCAGACTGCTGTACCCAGCAAAACTTTCAATCACCATAGGTGCACAAAAGATATTCCACAACAGAACGAGATTCAACCAGTACCTAGCAACAATCCCAGCACTACACAAAGTACTAGAAGGAAAACTCCAACCCATGGAAGTTGGCTACATTAACAAAAACACAGAAAATAGAAGCTCTTATGGCAGCAAACCCCAAAGAAGGGGGAAACACATGCAATAACATCATCAACAATGAAAACTAAATTAACAGGAGATGGCAATCACTGGTCACTAATATCCCTTAATATAAATGGACTCAATGCACCGATAAAAAGACTCAGGCTAACAGATTGGATATGAAAACAGAATCCATTCTTCTGCTGCATACAAGAAATACACCTCAACATCAAAGACATCATCTCATAGAAAGGGTTGGAAAAAATTTTCTAATCAAATGGACCTAAGAAACAAACTGGTATAGCTATCCTAATATCTAACAAAATAGGTTTCAAACTAGAATCAATTGAAAGAGATTAAGAAGGACATTTCATATTAGTCACAGGAGAAATCTATCAAGAGGAAATTTCAATACTGGATATCTATGCCCCAAATGCAAGGGCAGCCCCATATGTAAAATAAACACATCTAAAGCTTCAGTCACACTTTATACCCCAATTAATCTTTATACCCCAATTAATTCAATTAAGTTGAATTAGTGAATAGTGGGATTAAATACCCCACTATCACCACTGGACAGGTCTGTCAGACAGAAAATTAACAGAGAAATAAGGGAACTAGCTGACGTTATGACTCAAATGGACTTATTAGACATCTATAGAACATTCCATTCAAACATAAAAGAATATATCTTCTCAGCACCTCATAGAACTTCCTCAAAAATTGACCACATACTAGGTAACAAAGCAAACCTCAACAGGTACAAAAAAATGGAATAACCCCATGTATCTTATTGAATCACCATGGCTTAAAACTAGAACTCAAAACAACACTAATTCCAGAAAGCCCACGAATGCATAGAAATTAAACAATGCTCACCTGAACCATCAATGGGTCAAGGAAGAAATAAAGGAAGAAATTAAAGAGCTTCTAAAATTCAATGAAAATGACCACACAACATACCCAAATTTATGAGACATAATGAACACAGTGTTGAGTGGAAAGTTCATTGCCCTAATTGCACCAAATGCCTACATACAGAAGCTGGAAAAATCCTACACCAGTCAGTTAACAGAACGTTTGAAAACTTTAGAACAAAAAGAAGCAAACTTACCCAGGAGAACTAGACAGCAGGATATAATCCAATTGAATGCTGAAATCAACAAAAATAGAAACAAACAAACAAAATACAAAAAAATCAATGAGACTAAGAGTTGGTTCTTCGAGAAAATCAACAAAATAGACAAACCTTTATTCAAAGTAACAAAAAGGCAGAGAGAGAATATCTAAATTAACAAAATCAGAAATGAAAAGGGGACATGACAGACATGAAGGAACTCCAGAGAATCATCAGGTCGTACTTTGAAAAACTGTACTCCACAAAACTGGGAAAATTATAAAAAAAAATGGACAATTTTCTGGATAAATATCACTTACCAAAATTAAATCAAGACCAGATAAGCAAATTAAATAGACCTGTAAATGCTAAAGAATTGAAACAGTCACCAAAAGTCTCCCAACCAAAAAAAGTCCAGGACCAGATGGTTTCAGCTCAGAATTCTACAAGATTTTCAAAGAAGAACAAATACCAATACTTTTCAAATCAAAATAGAAACATAAGGAACATTGCCAAACTCTTTATGAGGCTACAATTATCTTAATACCCAAACTACATAAAGATATTACTAAGAAAGACAATTACAGACCAATCTGACTTATGAACATTAATGCAATAAAATACTGGCAAATTAAATCCAAAACACATCAGAAAAATCATTTAGCTTGATCAGCTCAGCTTCTTCCCAGAGATGCAGGGATGGCTCAACATATGAAAATCTATCAATATAATCTACCATATAAACAAACTGAAAGATAAAAACTACATGATCATCTCATTATATGCTAAAAAAAAGCCTTTGACAAAATACAACATCCCTTCATGGAGAGAACAGGGATACAAGAAATATACTTAGACGTACTAAAGACAATATGCAGCAAACCAACATCAAACTAAATGGAGAGAAACTCACAGCAATCCCTCTGAAATCAGGAACAAGACAATGTTGTCCACTCCATATCTATTCAATATAGTTCTTGAGGTTCTAGCTAGAGCAATAAGACAAGAAAATGGAGATCAAGGGGTGACAAATCAGCAAAGAAGAAATCAAACTCTCATTATTTCCTTATGATAAGATAGTTTACATAAGTGACCCAAAAATTCTACCAAGGAACTTCTACAACTCATAAACACTTTCAGTAATGTAGCAGGATACAAGATTAACTCAAAAAATCAGTATCCCTCCTGTACACAGATGATAAATGGACTGAGAAATAAATCAGAGAAACATCACCCTTCTCAGTAGCCACAAATATCATGAATATCTCAGAGTAACTCTAACCAAACATGCAGAATACCTGTATGACAAGAGCTTTAAATTTTTGAAAAATGGAATTGAAGAGTATGCCAAAAAAAAAAAATGGAAAGACCTCCCATGCTCTTGAGTAGGAAAATTTAACATGGTAAAAATGGCAATCTTACCAAAAGCCATTTGCAGATTCAATGTGATGCCCAGCAAAAATTCTTCACAGACTTCAAAAGAAGAGTACTCAACTTCATATGGAATGCAAAAAAAAAAAAAGAAATCCTGTACATTAAAGGAACTTCTCGAGGCATCACAATCCCCAACTTCATTAATTTTGATGGTATCCACAATTTTTCTTCTCCTGTGGAAATAAGAGCAAAACCCCTTCCCCAACGTAGCACATCTCCTTGCTTCCATTGAAAGGTCAGCACATCATTGAAATAAACTGGTTGATTTAGTTCAGCAGATTTTTCCATTATCCAATGTCTTTCTGCTGTTATTGTCCCTTTCTCATTGGCATTAAGAAAATTCAAGGTTAATAAGGCATTATGTAATCTATTTCTGGGGGCATTTTCCACCCTTTTCTGTTTGCTTAACATACCCTTTATAGTTTGATTTGATCTTTCTATAACTGCTTGACCTGTAGGATTGTGAGGTATACCTGTAATATACTTAATATTATAATATTATTATACTTAATATTATAATAAGCAGAAAACTGTTTCATTTTCCTAGAGACATAAGCTGGACTATTATCTGCCTTTATTTGTGCAGGTATACCCAGGATGGCAATAACTTCTTATAAATGTATGATTACTGAACCAACTTTTTCTGAGCTTAAAACAGTTGCCCACTGAAAGCCTGAATAAGTGTCAATGGTGTGATGTACATATTTTAATTTTCGAAATTCTTCAAAGTGGAACACATCCATCTCCCAGATTTTATTCCTTTGAGTACCTTTCTGATTAGTCCCTAAAGGTAGTGGTGTTTGGTTATATAAAGAGCAGGTAGGGCATCTCTTTACAATCTCCTTAGCTTGTTGCCATGTAATGGAAAATTCTTTCTTTAAACCTTTGCTATTGATGTGATTTTTTTTATGAAATTCTGAGGCCTGTAACACACTTCCAATCAACAATTGATCAATTTCTGCATTCCCTTGTGCTAGAGGACCTGGCAGACCTGTATGGCATTGGATGTATATTATGTACATAGGACAAAGCCTATTCTTGATTATGTCTTGTACCTGCATAAACAATAGAGTCAATTCTGTATCATCTGGTATAAATTCAGTGGTTACAATATGCAAGATAACTCTTTCTGCATATTGTGAATCAGTAACTATATTAAGAGATTCTTTAAAATAAATCCCTTAGCACCATAAGAATGGCATATAATTCTGCCTTCTGAACAGAATTATAAGGGCTTTGTTCTACCTTACTCAATTCGTCTGATTTGTAACCTGCCTTCCCTGATTTATTAGCATTAGTATAAAATGTATGGGCTCCAGTTATTGGAGCATCATGTACAATTTGAGGAAGAATCCAAGAAGTTCTCTTTATAAAGATAAGTCTATCGCTTTGGGGATAGTTGCTATTAATTTCTCCCAGAAAATTAGCACAAGCACTTTTCCATGATTCATTGTCTTCCCATAACCTTTGTATTTCATCAGTAGTGAAAGGCACTATAATTTCTGCTGGGTCTATACCTGCTAGTTGACGAAGTCTCAGTTTACCTTTTATAATTAATTCAGCGACCTTTTCTACATAAGTTTTTAAGTTTTTACTTGATTTATGTGGTAAAAAGATCCATCCGAAAATAATATCTTCCCTCTGCATTAAAACTCCTGTAGGAGAAATTCTGGAAGGCAATATGACTAGAATACAACTAAGATTTGGATTCACCCTATCCACATGTGCCTCCTGTAATTTTTCCTCAACCATTGTCAGTTCCTTTTCTGCTTCAGCTATTAGTTCTCTGGGTAACCATCTAAGGTTTTACTTAAATGAATTATTAGATCAGGTGCTATCCCAATAGCTGGTTGTAGACTGGAAATGACTCCTAACAATCTTTGAAAGTCATTAAGAGTCTCTCCTAATTTGTGATTCTTGTGTTCTAATTTTCTGTAATCTTATTCTGTAACCTAGGTAATTAACAGAATCTCCTTTTTCAATCTTTTCAGGAGCAATTTGTAATCCCCGTTTAGGCAATATTCTCTTTACTTTCTCAAACATTCTTTCTAAAGTATCTATGTTTGAATCAGATAGCAAAATGTCATCCATGTAATGGTAAATTATGGACTTAGAGAATTGCTTACATATTATTTCCATGGCTAACTTACAAAGTATTGACACAGGCTGGGGCTATTGAGAATTCCCTGTGGTAGGATAGTCCACTGATATCTCCTAGTAGAGCCGAGAATTATTATAAGTAGGCACTGTGAAGGCAAATTTTTCTCTATCCTTTTCTTGTAGAGGTATAGTGAAGAAGCAGTCCTTCAAATCAATAACTATAAAAGGCCATCCTTTGGGTAAAAGAGAAGGCAGAGGAATTCCAGACTGTAGAGGGCACATAGGTTGAATTAACTTGTTGACAGCCCTTAGGTCTGTCACCATTCTCCATTTTCCAGATTTCTTTTTTTCCAACAAACACAGGAGAATTCCAAGGGCTAGTTGACTCCTCAATATGTCGAGCATCTAATTGTTTCTGTACCAATTGTTCTAAAGCCTGCAATTTATCTTCAGCTAGATGTCATTGCTTAACTTATATTGGCTTCTCCCTTAACCATCTTAAAGGTAGGGTTGTTGGTACCTCTAAAGGTTTGTTAGTTGCTTTATGTTCTTGTACAGCCTGAATGGCTGGTGACCTTTGTGCATAATACCTTATTACATCCTTCCCAGAATTATGAGTTCCTGGCACAGCAGGAATGTTAACCTGGGTATTTAACCTGGGTATTCCATTACTGTAGCAGGCCATGGCCCCATAAATTTATTGCATATCAGCTACATATGGCCTTAGCTTTCCTCTTTGACCTTATGGCCCAATACAGTTCAACCATCTCGTGTTTTGTTTAACTCAAGATATAGTTTCAATTCCTAGTATTTGAACATCTGCCTCTTGAAGAGGCCAATTTGGATGCCAAGATTCTGGAGTGATGATACTCACATTCGCTCCTGTGTCTATCAAGCCAACAATAACAATTCCATTCATATATACTCTCAGCTTTGGTCTCTGATCATTTATAGGAGTTTGCCAAAATATACACTTCTTATTTCCTATTTGAATTTCTGACTTAATTTCCAAATTTGAGCCATTGTTTAGAACCTTATGGTCTTGCACAGAAGGTTCTAGAGTTTTTAATTTTCCTGGTGTGACATGTCTTCCCCAGTTACTGGGAATGACTTGACCACTTTTGGCTTGGGGGCCTGTGAGAGGCCCTTTAAGGAGTTTCCTGATGGTATTGGGTTGCCTTGTTGTTGTTGATCTGCATTGGTCCAATGCCATCCTTTACCATACCTCCTACATATACCTGAAGGCTGAGGTTGCTATTCCTGCTATTTTCAGATGAATTGTTTTTCCTAGAAATTCCATGCCTGCAATCCCTTTTCAGATGTCCTAATTTACCACAATTAAAACATTTGGCAGGTTGATGTACCCTCATTGCTTTGGACATTGCTTCTCCTACCCAAGATTCACCATCATAATTAAAGGTCTAAAATTTCATGGTATGCTGAATCCATTCATCCATAGGTGCTGATCTAGACCTTAATGGCCCAATTATGGTTTTGCATTCTAAGTTTGCATTCTCAAAAGCCAGCGATTTAAGAATTAGTTGTCTTCTGGGTCTTTTACTCCTGTGTTCAGAGACTTAATTAATCATTGCAAAAAGTCAGTATAGGGTTCTCCCTGTCCCTGCCTAACTCTGATATATGACTCTTTCTTTCTCCCTAGTTCTGATATTCTATCTCAGGCATTCAAAAGCTGCTTTGTGGTATAGGGACAATACTTCTTCATCATAAAAAGCTTGGACCTGTGGATCAGTGCATGCTCCTATGGCAAGAATTTGATCCTGTGAAACCTCCACAACTTTTGCTCTTCCTTGCTGTTCCATATGTTTGGATTCTTCTCTGAAATAAACTCCAAACATCAAGGAAGGTCCATCCTTTAATACCGCTGATACAAGCTGGAAGAAATCATGGGGAATAGCCCTGACATTAGAAGCCCAAGTCCTTATCATTTCCTTAACAAATGTAGAGTGCAAGCCATAAGTAATGATGGCGTGTTTAATTTCCTTCAGATCATTCAGTCCTATCGGCATCCATCTATCTTCTTTGGCTCCATTTGAGCCTTTAGAAGTTGATGCTTTGTCAGAGTAAATTACAGGGAATGTCGCTAAAACCCTGGGTAAACCAGTTCTGATAGCTGGTGGTTGCATTGTATCCTGTCCTTATGTCTTCTCACCCAGTCCATCAGATCCAATAATTTCCTCAATCATTTCAAATCTCTTTTTTTTTTCATTTCAAATCTCTTAATCATTGTCTTACGTAAGGCCTGAATCTCCTGACCTACAAAGGTTTCTAGTGATTTCCCTATCGTATTAATTTTCTGGTCCCCATTCTGCATCTGTAATTCCAAGGTCTAATGTTTCCTTTCATTGATAACATTTCCTCCTTGAACTGTTCCCGGGTATTGTGTAAGTTGTCATCCTGGAGGTGTATTCTGTCTGTTACCTTATCAAACATCTGTGATAACTTCTGAAAGTCAAATTCAACAGCCTGGAACCTTTCAGGTAAGTTCCTAGTACCCTTAGATATGGAGTCAATTTTGCCTATCATGGTATTAATCCTATCAATTAATGTCATATACTTCCATAATGACATAATATGTAGAAGAAAACTAAAACCTAATAACCAGTAAATTGATGTACTTCCAAGGTTATGGAGGCCTTGTGTGATTTCTTCCATAGTGGCAGCAAAAAAACCACGGCTAGAGTCCCTTTAAAAATGAAGCCTGCCATTTTACCTGTTAACCAGTAGATGGCACTGTTTCCGTGTTGCGACTGGAATCAATGGAAAGGTGTCAGAATACATCCTGTTGTAAAATCTGCCCTAATACTTGTTAAGAATCTGGGGGAAAATGAGTTACTCGAGAGGTTAGATATACACAGAGGAAGAAAACCCAGAGTCCAGGCAGAAAGAACA
This sequence comes from Arvicola amphibius, assembly GCF_903992535.2. Lineage (NCBI taxonomy): Eukaryota > Metazoa > Chordata > Mammalia > Rodentia > Cricetidae > Arvicola > Arvicola amphibius. Next base: position 49,731,734 of record NC_052056.1, on the reverse strand, counting down.
AATCCAGGGAGCTTCCAGTGGCTGATGAACAGCATGACTCACCCAGGGTACGTGCCCTGCTCCGATACTATGCAGGGGGTCATGACCCAGCCACTGCAAGAACTGCCTACTGTGTGCCCAGCATCCCTCTGCTTCTTCTGCTGGGACAAAAAGTCATGGTGCAAACGCAAACACTGTGACAGAACTCTGGTCCATTGTGGCAGGGATTTCAAATAGTGCTTTCGCCAGGGAGCAGAAAAAATGTATAAAATAAATTTGATGAAAAAGAATAGAAATTCACATACAGTATAACAAAAATAACTTTAAATTTGTATCAATTTATAAAAATCCATGCCAATATAATATATTTAAGATGGAAAAAAACCTGACGGTCCAAAGTCCATGCAAGGTCTGAGGATTTGAAAGCTTAAATAAATTCTGAGGGTCTCAAAAATGACTTAAAACAAAGTATATTCACGTTTTAAAGGTATATAAAATAATTTAAGGCATATAAATAATGAAAGATATTTTGGATTTCTCTTTCCCCTTTTATGCACTTGTTTCACAAAGATTTCAAAGGTTCAGAGTTTTAACATTGACCAATACTTCTGATAAACTGGTAGAGGACTGACTATGTACTATTCAGTCAAAACTTACGATTTTAAATTTCCTTTGTCTTGTAAATATAGACTTAAAAGTCTTTTTACTGGGCTAAAAACATAGTTGGCTGCCTGAACAGAGGAAAAAATGTTCATGCTTTTCAACACAAAGTTGTAGATTTTGCTAGGGTTCAAAGGCATGAATCTACTCCAGGTATTTAACAATGTGGATTGTAGAAGGAGCAGCAAGCTGCATTCTCACCCAGCTCCCGCACAGATAGCTTTATACCCGAAATAACAACACAAAAATTGTATTCTTTTAAACACTGCTTGGCCCATTAGTTCTAGCCTCTTATTGGCTAACTCTCACATCTTGATTAGCCCATTTCTAATAATCTGTGTAGCACCATGAGGTGGTGGCTTACCAGGAAAGATTCTAGCCTACATCTGTCTCGGGTCGAAGAATCATGGCAACTGCCTCACTGCCTTCTTCCTCCCAGCATTCTGTTCTGTTTACTCTGCCTACCTAATTTTCTGTCCTATTAAAGGGCCAAGGCAGTTTCTTTATTAACCAATGAAAGTAACACATAGACAGATGACCCTCCTCCATCAGTGGATTTCAGTACAATGGTAATGCTAATGTATATAGAACTTTTTCCTCTTTTTGTAAACTAAAAATTTATGAAAGTATGAGGAAGTCAAATAAATCATAAGACTTGAATCCACCTGTCACACGCCAAATGGATTCCCTAAATACAGCTGTAGTTTCTCATCTGTCTACTCCTGAGTATGGAATTTTTCCCTCCTCACTGGTCTTGGGAATCCTCCCATCCCCCAATTATTAGGACTATGGGTCCTAAAGTTATAAATGTAAGGTTTTCTTTTAAGTTCCTAAATTTTAACTTCTGTCCCTAGACTAAATATGTCTCAGAATATTTTTACTTGGTTGCCAGATACCATCCAGGGATTACTGTATGACTATAAACTATTGAGTTTTGGATGTCCTAAAAGCTGACGTAAACCTATAATATGTTTTTATTTGTACCACCAGCTCCCAAATAATGTCATAGAGACTTAAGACCTGCCTGACCTCTGTGTCTAGTGATTTGCTATCGACTCTTTATTAAACCAGATGGTACTTTAGCAGAGACACATCTTCCTAGTGTAGGAAAATATTATTTCACAACATTTCCCCATTTTGGTATAAATAAAAGGAATGATTTTAACTCTTACATAGTAAAATTATATACTATAAGAAAAATTATCAGGTGAGAATTATATTCACAATGTCCAGTCCATTTGTAATTAGGAATTTTAGAGAAAGTACGTTTTATCTGTTCTCTCATGGTGAGTCCAAAGTTTTATACCTAAACCATTTTCCATCATAGCTTGTATTACCAGCCTAAAAATGTCCTTTTAGCCTTTAAAACATTTTTTTAGATAAACAACTTAAGATTTTATGTTTCTCAACCTCATAAACTCTGCTTTTTTTTCTAGGTTTCCTTTTTGAATTTGGTTACAAATATAATGTTATAATATTCTAGTTGTCAACCCCATTAGAGACCTAAGAAGAATAAAATATTACCTGAGTAAACAGGAAATAGAAAGCAAGCAACTTCCAAAACTATAAAAATAACAAAGGCAGCAAGCTGTGAGTAGTCACTCAAGATTCCTCTGCAACATTGGGGTATCTATCTTTGACCTGCAAGCCTAGAATATCTGACAGACATTTCCCTGAACAAGGAGTTTTGAGAGAGTATTTTACCTTTTCTAGGCAAAGTTCAGCAGTCACTTTCTTTTGTGTCTTGCTTGTCTAATTTGACAGCATTAGTTGAGGCAAGGTCAATTTCTTGCCCAGTGGCTAACTTTGCCACCATGAAAGCAAACTTCATATGGAGGTTCTTTGATACCCATTGTTTTCTCTGAAATAAATTGATGCTGTCAGGAGCAGACATGTCTCAATATCATGAAAGATCTTTTATTATTAAAACATCTTAAATGCTATATACTCTAGGTCACTGAAGTGTTTGAAGACCACATGTCTGATGTGGGATTTCCTTCTGTATGCTGTAATTAGCATTAATGAATAAAGAAACTGCTTTGGACCTATGGCAGGGCAGAACTTAGGTGGGGGAGCTAAACTAAATGCTGGAAGGTGGAGACAGAGGAATGCCATGTAGCCTCACTGGAGACAGACACTGGAACTTTAGCTGGTTAGCACAGACCCATGGCAATACAGATTAATAAAAATGGGTTGATATTCATATGTAAGAGTTAGCCAACAAGAATCCTTAGACACAAAATAATAGAATTAAGCATGGTTTGGTAGTGGCATTTTCTTGGATGGGCTCTGTTTGCTAGAAGCAAGCAAAGGTATGGCTCCATTAAGAGAGGATTTCCTGATTCAGCCATAGCATAATAAAAGCCATGCAGTTTTGAAACATAGCTTCCTGGGCCATGCTGCTAGCACAAACTCTGGCTATGGAGCATTTGAATAGCATTTGTGGGTCAGGGTATTTGTGTGACCACTCGGGGTCAGGAGAAAAGTAGCTGAGACCATGCCCATGCCTCAGTGCTACCCATGTGGGCAGGCAGCAGGATCAGGTCTACTAGGTGTGCACAGGCAGGAGAGTATGGTGGATTCCTGCCACCATATACATAGATATTTCCAGGATACACATTGCTCTGCATGGCAGATTTAGCTATTACTCGGATAAAAAGAGTTTATGCGCTGCACGCTCATTCTCAGAGTTAGAATGTGAAGCATGGTTCCTACCTGGTGGCCCCAGAGCTGGCAGTAGTGGTACCTTCACCATTTTAAAAGTGGAGAGAGGCAGAACCAGCATCCCAAGAAGCTACAACCAAGCTACTTACCATTTTAAAAGATCTTCAAGACAGTAAAAAATTACAGATAATGCAATAAGGACAAATTCAGTCATAAAAGACCTTTAAATGGGTCACATTGTTGGATAAACGTAAGTAGGCGTGGGAGAGAGAACAAAAAGAGTATAGAGAGTTGAAAAAGAAATAAATTGTTTTCTAAAAAAGTCTTTAAAGAAACAAAGTACAGACAGTCATAGATTAAAGGAGTAAAAATAATAAGCCATGTAAAGATGGAAAATTCACAGAGAGTCTGGATTATGTATATTATTGTATTTTAATTTTTTGACTGTGAAGGAGCTAAACACAGAGAGACATTTTAATTGTAGGACTGCTAAGGTAAACCAACATATATATCTTTTTTAAAAATTTATCTATTTATTAAAAATTTCCACCTCTTCCCATTTCCCTCCCACTCCCGCCACTCCCCCTCCCTCTCCAGTGCTAAGAGAAGTCAGGGTGCCCCACCCTGTGGGAAGTCCAAGGCACTCCCCGATCCATCCAGGTCTGGGAAGGTGAGCATCCAAACAGACTAGGCTCCCCAAAAGCCAGTACATGCAGTAGAATCAAAACCCAGTGCCATTATCATTGGCTTCTCAGTCAGACTCCATTGTCAGCCACATTCAGAGAGTCCAGTTTGATCTCATACTCATTTAGTCCCAGTCCAACTGGCCTTGGTGAGCTCCCATTAGATCAGTCACACCATCTCCGTGGGTGGATGCAACTCTCGCGGTCCTGACTTCCTTTCTCATGTTCTCCCTCCTTCTGCTCTTCATCTGGACCTTGGAAGCTCAGCCTAGTGATCCAGTGTGGGTCTCTGTCTCTATCTCCATCCATCACCAGATGAAGGTTCTATGGTGATATGAAAGCTATTCATCAGTGTGTCTATGAGATAAGACCAGTTCCTGCACCTTCTCTGCTGCCCAAGGAACTAGCTGGGAACATCCCCTTGGATACCTGGGAAGCCCTCTAGAGCCAAGTCTCTTGCCAACCCTAAAATGGCTTCCTTAATTAAGATATCTTCTTCACTGCTCCCACATCCACCCTTCCTCCATCTCAATCATCCCATTCCCCCAAGGTCCCCCCAATCTTCCCCTTCTCCCCTCTATCCCCCTTCTCCACTTCCCCCCACCCCATCCCCTACCCCCGTGATCCCAACTTTTTCACAGCTGATCTTGTCTATTTTCAATATCCAGAAGGATAAATATATGTTTTTCTTTGGGTTCACCTTCTTATTTAGCTTCTCTAGGATCATGAACTACCTCAGGATCCAGCAATTGGGAATATACCCAAGAGATGCCCAATTATACTACAAAAGCATTTGTTCAACTATGTTCATAGCAGCACTATTTGTAATAGCTAGAACCTGGAAACAACCTAGGTGCCCCTCAATAGAAGAATGGATAAAGAAGGTGTGGCACATATACACTTAAGAGTTCTACTCAGCGGTAAAAAACAATGACATCTTGAATTTTGCATGTAAATGGATGGAAATAGAAAACACTTTACTGAGTGAGATAACCCAGACCCAAAAAGATGAATATGGTATGTACTCACTCATAAGTGGATTCTAGTCATAAACAAAGGACATTGAGCCAACATATATATCTTAAAGGTGTGTTGATTTGAAAATAGGGCTCTAAGGATATGTTGCTTTGGAAAAGAAGAATGATGGGGAAGAACATTCAGGACATCTTACTCACAAATTCTTCTTGTGGAGTTACTCACCAGCAGGACAGGAGGCTCATCTGCCTGATTTACTGACGCTAGTGAAGAAAATCTTCTTAGGCCCTGTCAGGAGAGGATATTCTGTGTAGTAAAGAACAAGGTATGTTACTCATGTTCTTTTTCTCACAACCTCCTTAAAAGTCTTAGTCTGTCTTAGAGTTGTTTCTCCCCATAATCAGATTACACACCAACTTTTAAGGTTTAAGTTTTTTTTTTTTAAAAAAAAAAAAACCTTTTCATGTGCATGAGTGTTTTGCCTGCATATATGGCTGTGCATCAAATACATGTCTCAGTCATACCCTCTGGGGCAGTAGCAGCAAATGCTTGTGAGTCACCATGTGGGTGGGTGCTAGGAATTAAACCAGGTTCTCTTAGCTGCCTAGTAATCTCTTCAGACTCCGTATTTAATTTCTTAGTTTATGAAGTGAAAGTAATAGTTATTATTAGCTCATAAATTGGCTGTAAAATTTAAATGAATGAACCAATGGCTTTGAATTATCCTTGATTCATAATGGATTCATATATTACAGCTACTACCCTCCTTATTTCTCATCATTATTTTGACCATGAGATCAAGAAGGAGTAGTCTTTTATGCCTACAAAACCAGCACCACATGGACCATACAGCCAAATTTGGCTACCACATGTAGATGGAGGTTGGTCCACCTGGACCACAGTTGCATCAGCTTCTGTGTGCTCTCTATGAGAAAACATTTTCTTAGATGTTATTTTTGAGCAGGGAATCCCTTTAACTTAAACTCACAGTTAAACTCACAGTTCTCTCCTTTTAAATGAATTTTCACTTTTACAAGATGGAGCCTTCAATGGGTAAGATCTTGTCTTTCGGGAACTTTTACTGTTGTCTGAGTGAAGAGTTCCTAATTTCACTTTGATGACACTAATCTTGAATAATTAGACATACTTTCCAACCTACTTTGTTCGTAATTTTGTTTTATTTATTTATTTATTTATTTACATGATTTTTAATGATTCTATGGAAATTTCACATCATGGTCCCAAACCACACTCATTTTCCAGTCCCTCAGTATCTACCCTTCACCCTTGTAGCATCCCCGTCCCAGGAAAATTTAAATAGAAATAAAAAAATAAAATATTAAACAAACAAAAAAAACAGAAATAAAAGCTACCATCAACAAAATCACTTCACTCCTCTGTTTTTTCTACCTTCCCTTCACCTCTTAATTTGCCTTATGGGCATTGGGAGCTGTAGGGTGTCACACAGTAGATTCTTTTGTTCAAACATCTTTATTTGCAATGCTCACTGTGTAACGAGTTGAAGACCTCTGGCTTCCAGTACACCATCGATACTGGGCCATCACTGAAACAAACTCCTCTCACATACCCTGTTGTTACCCCAAGTCATAGAGATCCTGTGGCTATGGTTCCACAGGACCATTTATGTACTTCAGCAGGTCATACATATACAGGGTGAATGTTGGGTTATGTACTGAAAGCTCTGGATGTGGGCATAGGTGGTATCTGAGTCAATCAATCTGGGCCACTGGGACCACCCCTCTCAGGTGAGAAACAGAGCCAGCTCTCCCTTGCCAATGATGAGGGGTGGGGCTAGCTTCCCCAAATGTAGGGTGGCAGTTCTCCTATGGGGATGATGCCAGCTGTCCCAAAGGTGTTATGGTCTTCCAAATGACCACCATGTATTAACATCTGCATAGTCCAATCTAGGTCTTCTGTATAGATTATATATCAGAATCAGGTTACTGTCAAGGATTAGAGCTTGCAAGACCCTTGAAATGGAACAAACTTGACTTTATCACTCAAAAGACAACAAACTGAAGACTGAGGGGATCATTGTTGTTTACTTAAGGTCAAAAATGAGCATTATCTGTAAAACCTCATCTTGGAGTAGAACACATGTCTCTCTGTCCCACTGCATAATACTTTGTATGATGCCATCTAACTTTTCTGGAATTAAATGAAATCTAAAGTATAGGATGAAGCATTGTCTTTGCTAAACTTTAGATACATTTTCTAGTTCAGTGACCTCTGGTAATAAATGAGCAAAGTCATAAATTATACAGAAAAATTTTTATACATCATAATTACATAAAATACAACATCAAAATTATTTCTTTTTCTAGATCCCAGGCTGAGACCACAGAATGATGGAGTTGCTGACACTCAGTTTTGCAGATGATATTCTACTTAACAAAGCTATTTTCAAATCCAGATGTCTACTGAGAAATGTTAACTCCAATCTCTACCAGGGGGTAATTGATGATTATTTAAAAGCTAAACAATTGGGAAAAATCATTCTGACAACATCTACTTTCAGTATTCAGAGTTGTAGATCTTTTCCTCAAAGTTTAGTATTTCGCGGTTATATTCACTAGCATATTGCTTTGTAATCAGTCTCCACTATTATTATTATTCATGGTTATTATTATAACTTTTCCATGCCAAGCCCTGGTAAAGAGCTTTGTACTAGGCATGAGACTTAAGAGATATGTTACCAATCAGAACGATCATTACCCACTGTTATTTGCACAAACCTGGGATTTATACCATAGATTAGCATCTAGGAGCTACCTTTGCTCTGAAGACTTTTGCTCTTTCTTGTTGCACTTCCTCTATTGAGTTTAAAAGTTCAAGTGTAGAATTAAGGAACAATTTAAACCACTGGTTCTTATTGAAGCTGATTGATGCCAACTGCGACATCTGGGATGCAACTTCAGCATTTCATGTTGACATCAAGTTTGACACAAGGTTCTTCATAATTTTTGAGTACTCCATTTATGGTAGCTTTAATTTTGTTGATTTTCTTTTGCCAGCAAAATAGTATGTTTCATTTAATTTTTGAGTACTCTATTTACGGTAGCTTCAATTTTTGTTGATTTTCTTTTGCCAGCAAAATAGTATGTTGCATTTGTATATCTGGCAAGGGTCCAATTCATTTGAGGGAATGTCACCATATGTCAGTGCCTAACCTCTTTGTGAAGTGTGGTCTGGAAATGTGGTACTGGGATTGGAGGTGGGAGCAATATGTAGTACAAGATACAGAAAACTGGAGTATGACAACAACGCTAATTTTAGGAAAGATTGTTATTTAATTTTTAGTTCAAAAGAAGTTCCAAGCTGGACATTTGTATCTGGAGAGACCCTGGGACAAAATAAACATAAAAGCGATGCTGGGAAACAAGTAAGAAAGTGTCCAACAATTTAAAATTTGGCTACAAATCTAGGGATTCATAGTATCTGAAAAAAGTTAATTTGTCATTTAAACATAATGAATCACCATTCAAAGAACCACAGTTACTTAATGTGTGTGTGTGTGTGTGTGTGTGTGTGTGTGTGTGTGTGTGTGTTAGCACCATTACCTGTGGCTATGTGGGTGCATATTAGCAGATGAGTGGGAGGTCTGTATATTTGGAGGTCCAAATTCAACTTCTGGTATAGTCCTCAGGTTCGGTCCACCTTGCTTTTGAAACACATTCTCTTAGTTGTCTTGAATCTTGCCAGTTCAGTTAGGAAAGCTGGTCAGCAAGCTCCAAGGACCTGACTGTGTCTGCTTCCCAAATACTGGGAATAGAAGCAGTCACTCCCCACAACTGAGTTTTTACATGAGCCCTGGATATTGAACTCAAGGTTTCAATGCTACAAGTATTTTACCAATTGAGCTCATTCCTAATCTTTAATTTTTATTATCCTATTATCTTTACATTTTCCCAGAAATAGTACAGAGATAAATAGTACTCAGATTATTTTTTGTTTTCTTTTTAAAAGATAGTTATTATTAATTACTGAAATCACTTATTTATTACTGGTGCATGAACAATATAGAATTCTTTTTGTCATTTCCCATTCTCCTTATATATCTACTATGTTTTTTTTTGTGAAGTCCTTCCTCCAAATTGTTGCTCTTAGGGAAGAAATAACATTGAAATCCTATCCTTGGCTTTAAAGTCACTATTTGAGTATGCTGATACAGTTTTTTGTTTTGTATACTCATTTTTCACATCTTTTACACTTCCATGATAGTTTTCATCTTTTATATCCCTTATAATATTCTATGTTCATTTATCAAAACAAGGATTTACTGAGTCACTATTAGGGAACTAGACATTATTAGACAATTGCACAACCAAAGCCTCTGCTCCCATTAGATAACAACACAGAGGACTAAAACAGCATTAAATATATCATAACAATTTACAGCAATAATTACAGATTTATCATTTGTTAAAAGTTAAGGTGAAAAGTGGAATGGAGTCGTCTTTGTGGAAGAGAAAGTAATGAGACTGGAAGACTAGTAGAACAGACTGGTTCAAAATCCCAGGGCAGAAAGAAACTTTTCCAGGGAAACCTTCAAGATGGGAGCCACACTGGATTGACATGAAGATAGCTCATGAGACAGGAGCATGAATGTATTTGTGGACAGGCTGGGAGTAATCAGTGCTCTTCATGGAAGGTGCTGTACATGGGTAAGTGATAGTAAGCTGGCTTAAAGAAATACTGGTACTTGAAATAAAAGTATAAATCTATGAAAACTGCTTAAGAATTAGGCAGTGTTGCTAATTTGCTGTGCTTATTATATAAACTTACAGACACATTTGAAAATCTTCAGTAAAACAGATGCAGATCCTCTGAGCTTCAGGTGGCAGATGGGATTAATCACACGAAGATTTCATTAAGAGGCACATCTGAAGAAAGGAAATAGGCAAAGGGCAGAGAAAGCTGAGTAAGCTGTAATATAATATGCAGGTCTCACCTGGATTCAAAAAGAGAGAAGAGATGCACGAGCCACCCTGAAGTAGAGCTATTGAAGGGTCCTTGTGTCATGTCCTACATCCTTGGAATTTCTCTACTCAGTGTCCCTGCCACAAACAGTCAGCTAGGTAGAGAGGTAAATTTAAGAACAAAACCTGAGATGCTTGATTTGTCACACTGCTTTAGATAGAGTTCTTATAGTCTCAAGACTACCATGCTTATGCCTCTAAATACACATATTTTAGCTACTGAGGCTATAGATCAGCCCTGAGAAGTCCCTGCAGTGACTGTAAGGTCTCTGGTAACTTGTTCTGCCTGGAAGTGGAGAGGGTCATCTAACAAAGACATTGTAGTACTGTAACAGTAGATTTATCTCGTTTTTTACATTTTCTCTCCCAGGTTTCTATGTGACATTTCCACAGCTGTTTTTCCTCTTATGAATCTTCTCACTGCCAGAGAAGCAAATCACAAAATTACTTATGTAAACAGAAAGTACTTTCCTATTGTTTTATTACCTGAAATTCTTAGAACTTGTTCATTATGTCCTACTGAAAAGTTTTATTTAGGTCAACAAACCCCAAATTTCCTGCCTTATATTTTACTCTATATCTAACTTCTGAATGCATCTCAGAAGATGTTGTCATTCCCTCCTGTCATAGCTATGAATAAGAGGCTACTTATCTTCTCAGGAAACCAGTTTCCTCATCTTGAGAATGAACAAACAACATTCCCAGAGCAATGGTAAGGATTAAATGGGCTGTATGTGTGAAAACTACAGTAATAGTTTCTATATAACATCTAATAAGGGCTAGTTTTAACTGGCCATTTCTCTTCCACTCACCAGTTCCCCAATAACCACTCAAAGGCTTAATATTAATATGTTTAGCTGATGGTTAAGACTTATTACTAGGTACATCTTACATCTTAAATTAACCCATTTCTATTGATCTTTGTATTGCCATATGGCTGCGGCAATACCTCATTTTCTACATGCCTTGCTTCCTTGGTGGCTAGATGGCATCTCCTAGACCCTGTCCTTCTTCTTTATCTCTGCTTAGATTTCCCACCTGGCTCTATCCTGCCTTGCCATAGGCCAAAAGCTGCTTTATTTATCAACCAATGAAAGCAACACATACTCACAGTGTACAGAAAGACATCCCACAGCAGTTAGTTATCATTATACATTTAAAAATCATTATATTATCATACTCTTCCAAATAAATGTCAATAAGTTTGGCATTAGTTAAATGGTTATTGGGATAAAATTGGCAAATTACAAATGTGAAGAAATATTCTTTGCTTTGTAGTTGGTTTGTTTAAAAGATGAAATCACAAATGTTACCTTAATCTGGTATGTTCATAAGTCTGAGACAATAAATCATACCCAAAACTCAGAAATAAATGATTATTTCACAGTTAGTTATATTCTTTCATTCTCAACACACTGACAAAATATAATGATGAATATCCAAGTATTATGAGGATAGTCTAGTCATATAGACTCTTGATTTAACTCCATACTTTCCTCTGTACTTGCATAATGCTTACTCTGAGGGATAAAAAGTGTACTTCCTTCTTCAGTATTGAGATCAGTATTAACCTGACTGCTGGTGCTGTTCTTGTTCCATGAAAGTTAGTATTGAGTTTGATGTACAGAGACATCTCTCTTATACTGATTACTTTCATTGTTGTGATAAAATACCATGACCAGAAGCAATTTGTATAAGAAAGATTGTTTTGGCTTATGATTTCAGAGGGCACATCCATAAAATAAGCTGATGGTTAAGACTTATTACTAGGTACATCTTACATCTTAAATTAACCCATTTCTATTGATCTTTGTATTGCCATATGGCTGCGGCAATACCTCATTTTCTACATGCCTTGCTTCCTTGGTGGCTAGATGGCATCTCCTAGACCCTGTCCTTCTTCTTTATCTCTGCTTAGATTTCCCACCTGGCTCTATCCTGCCTTGCCATAGGCCAAAAGCTGCTTTATTTATCAACCAATGAAAGCAACACATACTCACAGTGTACAGAAAGACATCCCACAGCAGTTAGTTATCATTATACATTTAAAAATCATTATATTATCATACTCTTCCAAATAAATGTCAATAAGTTTGGCATTAGTTAAATGGTTATTGGGATAAAATTGGCAAATTACAAATGTGAAGAAATATTCTTTGCTTTGTAGTTGGTTTGTTTAAAAGATGAAATCACAAATGTTACCTTAATCTGGTATGTTCATAAGTCTGAGACAATAAATCATACCCAAAACTCAGAAATAAATGATTATTTCACAGTTAGTTATATTCTTTCATTCTCAACACACTGACAAAATATAATGATGAATATCCAAGTATTATGAGGATAGTCTAGTCATATAGACTCTTGATTTAACTCCATACTTTCCTCTGTACTTGCATAATGCTTACTCTGAGGGATAAAAAGTGTACTTCCTTCTTCAGTATTGAGATCAGTATTAACCTGACTGCTGGTGCTGTTCTTGTTCCATGAAAGTTAGTATTGAGTTTGATGTACAGAGACATCTCTCTTATACTGATTACTTTCATTGTTGTGATAAAATACCATGACCAGAAGCAATTTGTATAAGAAAGATTGTTTTGGCTTATGATTTCAGAGGGCACATCCATAATGGTGGGGGAAGCATGATAGAAGTGGGCAGAACAAGATGGTGGCTGGTCACTTTTCATCAGAGAAGAAGCCAAATGAGCAAACTGGAAGTGCAAAGATTATATGAGTTTAAGACACAGATGTCACACAAAGAGAAACCATGCAAGCTAGAAGGAGAATGTGGTCAACTTCAAGTCAAGGATAAATGTCTTACAAGACCATTACGTCCTCTTCCACCTTGATTTCCATGTGCCAGCCTCCAACACTGAGAGATGCTAAATTTCTATTTGCTACATTGCCCAGTAAAAAACTCTCAGAGCCTACCCTCTGTGACATGCTTCCCTGAGCAGCGTTACATATTCTAAAGGTTCTGTAACCTCTCCAAACATGGCTCATGACCAAGAATCACGAGTTTGAATACACGAGCCTTTGGAGACTTACTCATTCAAACCTTCACCCTTGTTAAAACTAGATTTCCCTCTATCAGTTATTTGCTGCTAAGTCTATGATAACTTTATTCTGTGATGTTTTATTAGTTTCTACATACTGAGAAGTTCAAGCTGCGGAAATTTAGTGTCTCACAAGTCTGAAGTTGGAAGACTGAGACCAAGGTGTGTTTGGACTATGGGTTTTATAAGAGCTTCATTTTGCAATTGGAGAAACAAACGTACATATTATTGTATATGTATATACATGCAGATATATAATGCCAATTAGTAAAAAAGAGACCACTGATTTGAAAGAGAGCATGGAGGGGTATATGGAAGGGTTTGGAGGGAGGAAAGGAATGGGAGAAATTATATACTTCTATTATAAACTCAAATAGTAAAAGAAGTAATAAAATGGCTTATTTTGGAGACAAGTGAAAACACATGTCTAGTAACGTATTGGAAATGTTTTTCACTATAGGTCTTACCTTATAGCTTAAGACAAAGCTATCTTTTATCTCTGATACTATATATACCAAAACATACTCCTAGAGTTCTCATCTTTGACCCTTGAGAGAAATGGCAAAAATACTCTACAGGGAAAAAAATAATCTGCCACATATACACTGCCAACTGCTTTTATCTTTATGCAGTGAATAGAAGAAAATAAAAGGCCCATTTTTAGAAATTGATACATAATTTTGTAGCTGTTGATAATGTATTATAAAATAAGGTTATAAAGGTAGAACATTCAGTAAATGAAGTGACAAAAAGTATGTATGAAATTTACTTTTCTTTAATTATTACCCAATATGTTCCACATGAGCTTCACATGTTCCCATTTGTATTCAAACATGGGCTCTCTAGAAGAGCAACTAGTGCTAATGATCTCTGAGTCATTCCTCCAGGCCTGTTGTTATCATCATCATCATCATCATCATCATCACCATTGTCATTATCATTATTATTAATATTTTATTATCTAAATGTTTCTTGATCAAACAACAAGGCTTGCTTTGGCCTGAATGATCTGTTCTATTGATAGCTCAGCAGACTTCACAAACACAAGCAGAAAGATGAAACTGTAGGTCATGGTGTTACATGGCATCATTCTTTTCTTGAGGTTTCTGTGACATATTAACTCAAACTTAAAACAAAAGATATTTATTGCATGTATTATCTCAGCTATGAAGGCTAGAAGCCCCAATCCCAGGTGTTTGCAGGACCAGAATTTCTCTGACAGTTGCTACATCTTTCCTTGCCTTGTCCAGATTTTGATACTGGTTGGCAATGTTAGATTCTGTTTGGCTTGTAGCTGCTTTTCCCTGAGTACATGGCATGTCTGGCTCTCCTCTTATAAAGATGTAGGGGAAGAATATCCCTGATCAGATATAATTTCACCTTAACTTAACAGTGTATCAAAAGACCCTGTTTCCATTTAAAGGACACATTCACAGGTACCAAGGGTTAGAAATGCAATGTTTGTTGTTGAGAGGTAAAATTCTTAAGATGATAAAATAAGAAGTTTTAATTAAAGTTTGTGGTGGTTGGAAGATGAAAAAAGGTACTTGCAGTACATGTCATCTGCTCAATCCTGTGTAACCTCAAATGTCTGGTTTTAAATAGCTACTACCTAAAGCACTGGATCAGATTCTTCCACAACTAATCTCAGAGTACCTCCTTATCATGGTGTGGATGGGACAAGGGTTCTAGGCACTGGTACATGGCCACTTTGTTTTAGATTCCTTTTAATAGTTCTGTGTTCCTTTTGTATTTGGGGGAAGACTGATTGGGATAAACTAGGAAAATGAAGCCAGAAAAATGGTGGTAGTGATAGCTTAGATTCATTAAAAATAAAATATGTTGTGTTATCTTAAATAAAAAGTGCATTCAAAAGTTATTATCATATAGTTCTTGTGTGAATTTAAATGTCTGCATATTTTCTTCTTTGTGTGGATAAAATCAAAATATATTATGCATGACTGAAATGTCATAATGAAACACATTAACACAAATATTTGATGTGTGTTCATTTAAACATTGAAAAAGAGCCTTTTCTTATTACTAAACATTAGTCCTCCACAAGTAACAGCTTCTTTGTGGCAACTTCTCCCAAACAGGCTTGGAGCATAACTTCTTACTTGTATTTGGATCTAGAATTTCTATTGAGTTGCTCTGTCTCTGGTCATTCTCATGTTTCCTTTTTGGGAGATTATAAAATAGCACTCCCTTTCCCATCTCTTTATCACTTAGATGTAGCATATTCAGATAGCTGTGGGTAAATGATGATGAGGTCACAGACCTTCATCAGAATAAAGTGAGGACTGCAATAAAAGACTATCTTCTGGTAGTGCTCATTTTTAAAAAATTAAAGCCACAGTAGCCTCAAAGGCTAGTTTGTTAACAGTGGACCCACTAACATTAAAGTGACTTAATTCCTACTTAAAAGAAAAGCACTATCATAGGGTGACTACCATTTCCCATCAATAGCAGTAACAGTAGCATCAGGAACAAAATCAAAAGAACTCAAGTGGTGAGTTAATTAATCTGTTAGTTCTCTTAATTCTCTGTTAAGTTTCGTCTGGTTGACTGTCTGCTGGAGAGAGAGGAGTGTTTAAATCTGCTACTATTAGTGTTTGGGGTTTGTTGTATGTTTTGAGTTCTAGTAATGTTTCTTTTACACATGGGTACTTTTATATTAGGGGTATAGATATTCAGTATTGAGACTTTATCCTGATGAATTATTCCTGTTATGAGTATAAAGTGTCCTCCATCTATTCTGATTGATTTTAGTTTGAAATCAATTTTATTACATAGTAGGATAGCCACACCTGTTTGTTTCTAATGTCCATTTGATTGGAAAACCATTTTTCAACACTTTACTGATGGAGGACTCTCATTGGTTAATAAAGAAACTGCCTTGGCCCATTTGATAGGCCAGCCCTTAGGTGGGTGGAGTAGACAGAACAGGATGCTGGGAGTGAGGCAGATGCTTCAGGCAGTTGCCATAGGCAGATGCCATGCCTCTCCTCAGAGAGACAGACGCAATGGAGCCAGCTGCCAGGTCAGACATGCTGAATCTTTCCCAGTAAGACATCACTCATGGTGTTACACAGATGATTAGATATGGGTTAGTCAAGATGTGAGTAAGTGGCTGAAACTAATGGGCCAGGCAGTGTTTAAATGAATATAGTTTCCATGTAATTATTTCGGGGCATAAGCTAGCCAGTGGCTGGGAGCCGGGCAGGATAAAATGCAGCCTGCTGCTCTCACCACTACACTTTACCCTAAGGTAGTGTCTGTCTTTGAGGTTGAGGTGTGTTTCTTATGAACAGCAGAATGTTGGATCTTG
Source organism: Arvicola amphibius (assembly GCF_903992535.2). Classification (NCBI taxonomy): domain Eukaryota; kingdom Metazoa; phylum Chordata; class Mammalia; order Rodentia; family Cricetidae; genus Arvicola; species Arvicola amphibius. Next base: position 49,715,386 of record NC_052056.1, on the reverse strand, counting down.
TTTTCATATCCATTCTCTTAACCTGTGCCTTTTTATAGGTGAATTGAGTCCATTTATATTAAGTGATATTAATGACCAGTGGTTGTTAACTCTGGTTATTTTTTTTGGATGTAGTGTTTGTGTGTTTCCCTTCTTTGAGCTGTGCTGGTGGAGGGTTGTCAGATGTATGTGTTATTATGGGTGTTGTTGCTTCCTTGTGTTGTGGTTTTCCTTCTAGCACTTTCTCTAAGGCTGAGTTTGTGGCTATGTATTGCTTAAATCTGTTTTTGTCATGGAATATCTTGTTTTCTCTATTGATGGTGAATGCAAGCTTTTCTGGCTATAGTAGTCTGGGCTGGCATCCATGGTCTCTTAGTGTCTTCAGCACATCTATGCAAGACCTTCTGGCTTTCATGGTTTTCACTGAGAAGTCAGGTGTAATTCTGATAGGTTTACCTTTATATGTTACTTGACCTTTTTTCCTTTGCAGCTCTTAATATTCTTTCTTTTTTCTGTATGTTTTGTGTTTTGATTATTATATGGTGGGGGGATTTTTTTTTTGGTCCAGTATATTTGGTGTTCTGTATGCTTCTTGTACCTTCATAGTAATAACCTTCTTTAGGTTGGGAAAGTTTTCTTCTATAATTTGGTTGAATATATTTTCTGGGCCTTTGAGCTGGAGTTCTTCTCCTTCTTCTACCCCTATTATTCTTATATTGGGTCTTTTCATGGTGTCCCAGATTTCCTGGATGTTTTTGTTAAGAATTTGTTGGATTTGCTGTTTTCTTTGATCAATGAGTTTATTTGCTCTATAGTACCTTCAGCATCTCAGATTCTTTATTCTTTCTCTTGTATTCTTTTTTCCTCATTTTTTTATTAAAAATTTCCATCTCCTCCCCTCCTCCTCCCTCCTCCCCCTTTCCTCCCCTCCCTTACACCCATACCTCCACTCCCTCCCTCTCCAAGCCAAAGACCCATCAGGGTTCCCTTTACTATGTTAAGTCCAAGGTCCCTCCAACTCTCCCTAAGCCCAGGAAGGTGAGCAACCAAACTGACGAGGCTCAGTGAGCACGTCTGTGCTGTAGAGTTAAAGCTCATCGCTGTCGTCCTTGGTTTCTCAGTCCTCCTCCACCATCAGCCACATTCAGAGAGTCCCTTTTGGTCCCCGGTTCCATCAGTCCCATTCCAACTGGACTTGGTGGTCTCCTGTTAGATCTGTCCCACCGTCTCAATGGATGAACGCATTCCAAACGATCCTGACTTCCTTGCTCATGATCTCCCTCCTTTTGCTCCTCATCAGGACCTTGGGAGCTCAGTCCAGTGCTCCAATGTGGGGCTCTGTCTCTATCTCCATCCATCGACAGATGAAGGCTCTATGGTGATATGCAAGATATTCATCAGTATGGGTATAGGATCTGGCCTTTTCCAGCTCCCTCTCCTCAGCTGCCCAAGGAACTAGCTGGGGGCATCTCCATGGATACCTGGGAACCCCTCTAGAGTCAAGTCTCTTGACAACCCTAAAAGGGCTCCCTTAATTAAGATATATGCTTCCCTGCTCTCATAACCACCCTTTCTATATCCCAACCATCCCGTTCACCCAAGCTCTCCCCATCCTCCCCTTCACACTTTTCCCTCCCCATCTCCCCTTGCCCCCATCCCAACCCACCCCTAAGTTCCCAATTTTTGCACAGCAATCTTGTCTACTTCCAATATCCAGGAGGATAACTATATGTTTTTCTTTGGTTTCACCTTCTTATTATCTTCTCTAGGATCACAAATTATAGACTCAATGTCCTTTATTTATGGCTAGAAACCGATTATGAGTGAGTACATTCCATATTCATCTTTTTGGGTCTAGGTTACCACATTCAGAATAGTGTTTTCTATTTCTATCCATTTGCATGCAAAATTCAAGATGTCATTGTTTTTTATCGCTGAGTAGTATTCTAATATGTATATATTCCACAGTTTCTTCATCGATTCTTCCACTGAAGGGCATCTAGGTTGTTTCCAAGATCTGGCTATTACAAATAATGCTGCTATGAACATAGTTAAACAAATGCTTTTGTAGTATGATTGGGCATCTCTTGAGTAAATTCCCAAAAGAGGGATTGCTGGGTCCTGGGGTAGGTTGATCCCGAATTTCCTGAGACCTTCACACTGCTTTCCAAAGCAGTTGCACATGTGTGCAATCCCACCAGCAATGGATGAGTGTACCCCTTACTCCACAACCTCTCCAGCAAAGGCTATCATTGGTGTTTTTGATTTTAGCCAATCTGACATGTGTAAGATGGTATCTCAACGTTGTTTTGATTTGCATTTCCCTGATTGCTAAGGCGGTTGAGCATGCCCTTAAGTGTCTTTTGGCCATTCGAACTTCTTCTGTTGAGAATTCTCTGTTCAGTTCAGTGCTCCATTTTATTAATTGGGTTAATTAGCATTTTAAAATCTAGTCTCTTGAGTTCCTTATATATTTTGGAGATCAGACCTTTGTCTGTTGCGGGGTTGGTGAAGATCTTTTCCCAGTCAGTAGGCTGCCTTTTTGTCTTAGTGACAGTGTCCTTTGCTTTACAGAAGCAAAGTTTCAGGAGTTAACATTTATTCAATGTTGCCCTTAATGTCTGTGCTGCTGGGGTTATACGTAGGAAACGGTCTCCTGTGCCCATTTGTTGTAGAGTACTTCCCACTTTCTCCTCTAACAGGTTCAGTGTGTTCAGATTGATATTGAGGTCTTTAATCCATTTGGACTTGAGTTTTGTGCATGGTGATAGATATGGATCTACTTTCATTTTTCTACAGGTTGACATCCAGTTATGCCAGCACCATTTGTTGAAGATGCTTTCTTTCTTCCAGTGTGTGCTTTTAGCTCCTTTATCGAAAATCAGGTGTTCATAGGTTTGTGGGTTAAGATCCTGGTCTTCTATTCGATTCCATTGGTCGACTTCTCTATTTTTATGCCAATACCAAGCTGTTTTCAATACTGTAGCTCTGTAATAGAGTTTGAAGTCAGGGATGGTAATGCCTCCAGAAGTTCCTTTATTGTATAAGATTGTTTTGTCTATCCTGGGTTTCTTGTTTTTCCATATAAAGTTGATTATTTTCCTCTCAAGGTCTGTGAAGAATTTTGATAAGACCTTGATGGGGATTGTATTGAATCTATAGATTGCTTTTTGGTAGAATTGCCATTATTAATATGTTGATCATCCCAATCCAAGAGCAAGGGAGATCCTTCCACTTTCTGGTTTCTTCTTCAATTTCTTTCTTCAAAGACTTAAAGTTCTTGTCAAATAGATCCTTCACTTACTTGGTTAGAGTTACCCTAAGATATTTTATGCTATTGGTGGCTATCGTGAAAGGTGATACTTCTCTGATTTCCCTCTCTGCTTCCTTATCCTTTGTGAATAGGAGGGCAACTGATTTTTTGGAGTTGATCTTGTATACTGCCACATTACTGAAGGTATTTATCAGCTTTAGGAGTTCTTTGGTAGAGTTTTTTGGGTCGCTTATGTACACTATCATATCATCTGCAAATAACGAAAGTTTAGCTTCTTCTTTTCCAAATCGAATCCCCTTGATTCCCTTGTGTTGTCTTATTGCTATTGCTAGAACTTCAAGCACTATATTGAAGAGATAAGGAGAGAGTGGTCAGCCTTGTCATGTTCCTGAATTTAGTGGGATGACCTTGAGTTTCTCTCCATTTAATTTAATGTTAGCTGTCGGCTTGCTGTAAATAGCCTTTATTATATTTAGGAATGACCCTTGTATCCTTACTCTCTCTAAGACCTTTACCATAAAGGGATGTTGAATTTTGTCAAATGCCTTTTCTGCATCTAATGAGATGAGCATATGGTATTTATTCTTCATTTTATTTATATGATTGATTACATTGATAGATTTTCGTATGTTGAACCAGCCCTGCATCTCTGGGATGAAGCCTACTTGATCATAGTGGATAATTTTTCCAATGTGTTCTTGGATTCGGTTTGCCAGTATTTTATTGAGAATTTTTGCATTGATGTTCATGAGTGAGATTGGCCTGTAATTCTCTTTCTTGGTTGAGTCTTTGTGTGGTTCAGGTATCAGGGTAATTGTTGCTTCATAAAAGGAATTTGGCAAGGACTCTTCTGTTTTTATATTATGAAATACCTTAAGGAGTATAGGTATTAGGTCTTCTTGGAAGTTCTGGTAGAATTCTGCATTGAAACCATCTGGTCCTGGGCTGTTTCTCGTAGGGAGGTTTCTGATAACAGTTTCTAATTCTTTGCAACTAACAGGACTATTTAGATTGTTCACCTGGTCCTGGTTTAACTTTGGTATATGGTACTTATCTAAAAAAAGTGTCCATTTCTTTTACATTTTCCAATTTTGTGGCATACAGGCTTTTGTAGTAGGATCTAATTATTCTCTGAATTTCCTCTGTGTCTGTGGTTATGTCCCCCTTTTCATTTCTGATCTTATTAATTTGTGTGTTCTCTCACTGCCGTTTGATTAGTTTGGCTAGGCGTTTGTCAATCTTGTTGATTTTCTCCAAGAATCAGCTTTTGTTTCATTGATTCTTTGGATTGTTTTCTGTGTTTCTATTTTGTTGATTTCAGCCCTCAGTGTGATAATTTCCAGTCTTCTATTCCTCCTAGGTGAGTCTGCTTCTTTCTTTTCTAGAGCTTTCAGGTGTGTTGTTAAGTCTCCAATGTGTGCTTTCTCCGTTTTTCTTAATTGGGCACTTAGTGCTATGAATTTTCCTCTTAGCACTGCTTTCATAGTGTCCCATAGGTTTGTGTATGTTGTGTCTTTATTTTCATTAAATTCAAGGAAGACTTTAATTTCTTTCTTTATTTCTTCCTTGACCCAGGTGCGGTTCAGTAGTTGACTGTTCAGTTTCCATGAGTTTGTAGGCTTTCTAGGGGTAGCATTGTTGTTGAATTCTAATTTTAATCCATGGTGATCCGATAAGATGCAGGTGGTTACTAATATGTTTTTTTAACTGTGGAAGTTTGCTTTGTTACCGAGTATGTGGTCAATTTTCAAAAAGGTTCCATGAGCCGCAGAGAAGAAGGTATATTCTTTTCTATTTGGGTGGAATGTTCTATAGATGTCTGTTAAGTCATTTGGTTCATTACCTCCATTAATTCTCTTAATTCTCTGTTAGGTTTCTGTCTGATTGACCTGTCCATTGGTGAGAGAGGAGTGTTGAAGTCTCCAACTAGTAGTGTGTGTGGTTTGATGACTGCCTTGAGTTCTAGAAGTGTTTCTTTTACATAAGTGGGTGCTTTTATATTAGGGGCATAGATATTCAGGATTGAGACTTCATTCTGAAGGATTTTTCCTGTTATGAGTATAAAGTGTCCCTTCCATCTCTTCTGATATATTTTAGTTTGAAATCAACTTTGTTAGAAATTAGTATGGCCACACCCACTTGTTTCTTAGGTCCATTTGCTTGATAAACCTTTTCCCAACCCTTTACTCTGAGTAGATGTCTGTCTTTGTGTTTGAGGTGTGTTTCTTGTAAATAGCAGAATGTTGGATCCTGTTTTCGTATCCAATCTCTTAGCCTGTGCCTTTTTATAGGTGAATTGAGTCCATTGATATTAAGTGATATTAATGACCAGTGGTTGTTAACTCCTGTCATTTTTTTGTAGTAGAGTTTGTGTGTTTCCCTTCTTCTAGTTGTGTTGGTGAGGTGTCGCTAGATATCTGAGTTATTGTGGGCATTGTTGGACTCCTTGGTTTGTGCTTTTCCTTCTATTACTTTCTGCAAGCCTGGATTTGTGGCTACGTATTGCTTAAATCTGTTTTTGTCCTGGAATATCTTGTTTTCTCCATCAATGGTGAAAGCAAGCTTTGCTCGGTATAGTAGTCTGGGCTTTCATCCATACTCCCTAGTGTCTGTAGCACATCTATCCAAGACCTTCTGGCTTTCATGGTTTCCATTGAGAAGTCATGTGTAATTCTGATAGGTTTCCCTTTATATGTTACTTGACCTTTTTCCTTTGCAGCTCTTAATATCTGTTCTTTATTCTGTATGTTTTGTTTTTTGATTATTATATGGCATGGGGATGCTTTCTTTTGATCCAGTCTATTTGGTGTTCTGTAGGCTTCTTGTACCTGCATAGGAATATCCTTCTTTAGGTTGGGGAAATTTTCTTCTATAATTTTGTTGAATATATTTTCTGGGCCTTTGAGTTGTAATTCTTCTCCTTCTTCTACACCAATTATTCTTAGATTTGGTCTTTTCATGGTGTCCCAGATTTCCTGGATGTTTTGTGTTAAGAATTTGTTAGATTTGTTTTGTTCTTTAATCTGTGAGTTTATTTCCTCTATAGTATCTTCAGAGTGTGAGATTCTTTCTTCCATCTCTTGTATTCTGTTGGTAATACTTGTGTCTGTAGTTGCTGTTTGTTTACTCAGAATTTCCATTTCCAGTCTTCCCTCGGATTGTGATTTCTTCAATACCTCCATTTCATTTTTCAGGTCTTGTACTGTTTCCCTTACCCATTTGATTGCTTTTTCTTGTTTTTCTTGGGTATCTTTGAGAGATTTATTTATTTCGTCTACCTTTTTGTTTGTCATCTCTATTTATTTATGGCAGTTTTTTACCTCCTGTTTAAGGTCCTCTATTATTTTCATAAAGTACTGTTTAAGGTCGATTTCTTCTTTTTCTTCTGGAGTCGGGTGTTCAACTCTTGTTATTTCGGGATGCCTGGATTCTGGTGATGTCATGTTGCCTTTCAGGTTGTTGGAGGAATTCTTGCACTGGCACCTGTCCATCTCTTCCTTCAAATGTAGCCAGGAAAGTCTTGGTGTCTTGGTCCAGTCTGCAGTGCCTGACTCTCTAGGTAGATCTCCTCAGTGCAGGAGCAGGAACAGTTCCTGTCCCTCTGGATGAAACCTCTCAACATGGAAACAGGGATACCTGGTATTCCAAGGCCACCTCAGACACACCGGCAGACATGGGGGCAGGGCAGGGCAGGGTTAAGTGGAACAGAGAAATCCTGCAGCAGTAGCTGGGGTGGGGGGCTGTGCTCTCTTCCAGGACAGTCTGCCCCGGGATAGCACACACTTACCCGCCTGGATGAAACTCCTCAGCATAGAAACAGGGATACCTGATATTCCAAGGCCACCTCAGACACACAGGTGGTTGGTTTTTCAAAGTATCATAAATACACAACTTGTTACCTGCCATTGCAAGGATTTGGAGTAATTGCTTTAGTTTGAGCCAGCAGCTCAGGATCCAGAGACCCCTTTATCTATCAGCAGTGGGAAGTAAGGAGACAGTAGAAGCTTGCTGATTCTTACATTTTTATGATAGTTTCCTTAAAGTCCTAATCTGATAATCATAACATAATTTAGATCGACTTTGGTGTCAATTGATATTTTGTTCTTCAAATTGTGATTTTATAATCTAGGTAAGATAAAAGATATGCAATTCATTCTGAAATTATGTTAGGAAACTCTTATTTAAATATCATAAGACACAATTGACATGATTAAGTTTGGAAAGCATCTTCCAGCCTACTTTTGTAGATAGTTTGGTCACAAAATGGAAATTTACTTTTGTGCAGTTATTTTGGGATTTTTTGTTCATTAGATATAGCTGTATTTCTCTGTTTTGTGCTTGTTTTCCCTGAGAAGACATGGAGGGTTTCTCTAGGTTGTGCCATTGAAAGTGTGGGAAGAGAGGAAAGAGTATCCTAGGTTGATCATCTCTGAAGTGAATGCTCTTTAGTGACGGTTGGCTTCTGATGTCTCATAATTACAGAAGGCTATAACCCTCACTCATAATAATGTTTCTCAGTGAGAATCAGCTCTCAGCCTGTGGTGGGAAGTAACTCATGTGTTTACACAGTCTCAGCCCTCCTCAGTGTCTGCATCCGTCTCCTTTGCTCTTTCCTAGCTGTCCCTACTTATCACAAATGCTGGGAAGAGGAAGTTTTAATTACTCATTGGCAAACAGTTGGCAGAATTAAGTCAGAACCACAGAAGATTTCATGAGGGAGGGACTCAGTCAACATTGAATGTAAACATAATTTTACAAGAGGTCTAAGGTAAATAAGACAAGCATAGGTTGTTAGTTACTTCATATTTCCCAGGAAAAACTCTTTGGGCATATTGTACTCTTACTAGAATCGTTACACTTAAAAGAGTATATTTAAGTCAGGAAACTGCAAAGAAGACCCTGAGAAAAATGCCTTAAGGGTATGTGTGGGTGGGTGATAAAAAAAAATAGAATATGTGACAAGAAAGCCAAAAGGGGTCACTGGGAGGATGAAGAGGACCGGGAGACTGGTCCTGGGAACCCAGTTAAGGGAGTAGGGAAGGAGAACCAGTGATAACAAAGAATGTGTGAAAATGTCTTAATGAAGCCCATTACTTTGTATGCTAATTTAAAACCTAAAGCAAAGGAATAAACCTGAGTCTATCAGTACCAATTATCATAATGGCTACTGAAATTATATAGAACATGCACATGTGATTTAGAAGGTTTGCTGATGTAAGCAGTTTTCTTTCATCTCGCTAATAAACTTATTCCTGGTAACAGATTTTTTTTATACTTCTCTCACCCCTTGAATCAATGAGTTTTCTTCCGAGATTTCAGTGTGAAGGCTAACTTCTTTGAATCCAAAGAAAGCAGTGCTTTAAAATAAATCAGTTTGATAGATTTTAGGGAAGACTCATAGTAGCAGTTTGGATGTGACTTTTTAAAGGGGTCCTCACATGTTAGCTGTAATTAGATTTGCGAGAGTATTTCACACTAGACCCATGGGGTGAGATGGTGATTTCATTTCATTTCTCCTCCTCCCATCTGGTAGCTAGGTATCTTTTCTTCCTTTGTTGATGTCCTATTGTAGAATTGAAGTAGACTGTTTGAATCATGTGTGATATTTCAAGAGATAGCTCCTGTAACCTTGATGACTTCTGCTTTCTTCTTGAAAAATCAGTGAGAACCAGACAGCCTGATAGGAAGGACTACAGATCCCATGTGTGGAGTGGTCATGCAGTGTTTCAAGCTTGAAGCAGGTGATAGTTAATTTGTGTTGTGTGTAGAGGCAGCACAATGATTATATCTCCTATGTATTTGGGACAAGCTACAAACATCAACCGTTGGAGGCCCCGTCTTGGCTCATGATTCCATGATAGAGAGCGTGTTTCCAAGGACTGATGCTAGAGACCTGATTTCTCTTCAACTTGAAGGCTGCCTACTCCGTGCATTCCTGAGTATCACAAAGTTACAGGTTAATGTGATTCCTGGGGCTGTCTTTTGATATTAGCATAGTGTCTAGTTCTAGGCTCTGAATGAACAGCTGGGAAAACTTTTCAGACTCCGTGGAAGGACTGCTTCACAGTAAGTGTACTCTGATAGGAGAACCAGTCAGACAGAAGCATGGGACCTTGTGCAAGGTTTAGCCAGCACCTGTCTTGAGCCCAGCGGTCTCTTCATTACCCTACAAAATCTCAAACTATGACAATTGGATACTGCACTTGTGACAGAGACTGCAGCGTAGTAGAGAGGATCTGAGGTACTGCACAGGAAATTTCCAATGGGAACTTAAAGGTACTTTCGAAGAGAATTGTTTACCAAACGCCTTTGGTGAATAAAATGGAAAAAAACTTGAAAACCTATAAAGAAGTATGTAAATTAGCCATGTTTTGATAATTGGTGAATTGCTGATCTGGAGGAACTGCTAACTAGTTCCTAGGTATGGAAAACAACTCCCCTTTCATAGGTTTTTTTTTATTATTATTATTATTATTATCAGTAGCCCATTACCTCATCTACCTTCTCTCTTGGGCTTCCTCTAGGTTATTCTCCATCTGTTCTAGCTACCACTAGGCCAGGTAATAACAAGCTACCAAGGAGGGATCTTACATCCCAGATCTCACTGAAATATTTCAGGCTAGCCAAACCTTAAGCACTTTCTTTTACATGTGGTATGTATGCATATGTGTTTTGCACATGCATGTGTGAGGATTTGCATATGCTTATGTAAGAGGAAGTTTCAACTACTCACTGGCAAATAGTTGGCAGAATTAAGTCAAAACCACAGATTTCCTGAGGGAGGGACTCAACATTTAATGTAAACATAAGTCTATGAGAGGTTTAAGGTAAATAAGACAAGCATAGATGGTTAGTTACTTCATACTACCCAAGAAAAATACAAATTTTTCTTTGGTGCATTTGGAAGATAGAAGTAGATACCAGATGAATTCTTTGATTGCTCTGCACCTGAATCCAGAGTTTTCTATTTGCTTAGTCTAGCTAGCCACCTTCTCTAGGATCCACTGTCTCCACATCCTGAATGCTGGTGTTACAAGCAGACTACCATACCCTAATAGCATTTACTTGTGTCCTGGGGGGACTCAACTTGGGTATTCATGTTTGTGTGGCAAATGCTTCACTCCTGAGCCATTGCCCCAATCTCTAACTGTTTTTATACTGCCTCATAAACTCTCATACAGAAACCACATTATAGGCTATTGCCCACATTTTCCCTTTTGCACTCTGCCTCCTGACTGACCCCATGAAGTCCTCCCAGTTTCCATTATCATAGAATACCCTTTTTCCGTAGATATGTGAGAAAAATTATCTTTTCAGTGACAGTCTTTGCTTGATCCACTGGCTTGACGAATACTCTTATCCCTGTTTCAAAGAGAATATGGTTATCAGGGTGATGGACAGACAATGCATTCAGGTTGTTCTGGAGCAGTCAGAACATATATGGTTTGGTGTCTACGGTATATTCAAAAAAGAAAATATTTTAGGGTATGCACATGGTTATAATTCCCTGTACCCCAAGTGACGGGGACAAAACCTGGAATTGTTCAACTCGAGTGGAAAAGAGTCAACTGATAAGATGGTCTTGAGAGCATGATGTTGAGTTCAGCTTTCCCGATTCTTCTCATAGCATGACCTTCTTGGGTCAAGAACTAATAACCCTTAAGATACAAGCACAGAGAGATGACATGATTGTCTTTATTATTTGGGACATAGAATGAATGCCACAGGCAAAAAAAAAAGCCATGTGTTGAACCATTATCCTTTGCAAGTTTCCTGTTGAGGTCATGACTCTATGCCTTTCTTCAGAGAACTAGCACTTGGCATCTTTTACTTAGAGTAGTAAAAGTAGTAGGCAGTATTCCATCCTATAGGATCCTACTAGCAATAGCATGTTGTTATCCGTAGGATGTCTCATAATCTATAGAGATAGACACAGGACCATCCAGTGGTGATGTATCTTGCACAGCATGAGTGGTAGAGGTGGAAGGAAGAGGAAATCATAGCTCTTGGGTTTTAAGAAGAGCCTTTCAGGTACTTTTTTTTCCTTTTTAACCTGTTAGGTGTTTTCAATTCAGGTGGAGCATAGAAACTGTAAGATTAGGCTGGGAAAGATGAACAAAAGATATTAAGATAAAATAATTGATGTGGGAAAGATTAATGGAGAAGGAAGGAAATTGAACTAAGTCTTGAGTCCTGTATTAACTCCTTAAGATAAGTATAAGGAATGATTCTGTGGGGGCAACTGGAGTGTTAAGACTGGAACCATAGGGCCCATGAGATGTCTCAGAGGATAAGATTGTTTGCTTCAAGCCCAGTAACCTGAGTTTGAGCTTCCAAACCTGCATGGTAGAAGGAAATAACCAAATTAGCAAGTTGCCCTCTGATTTTAGCATGTAAAGTATTGTAAAAAAGTGACAGGGGACCTAATTGGCTAGTTCCTTCATTAAAACCTGCTTCACCCTTCTGCTTATATAAATCAATCACTGTAATAGTAAGAAACTTGGTAGCTGTATGCCACCAGATGAATTATGTAACTCTTTAGAACTCAAGTTTCCTCTTCTGTAAAATGAAAAAAAAAAAACTAACACTGCTTCCCTCTTAAGATAAAAGTGAGTAGTTAAGAAAACACTTATACAGTAACTGCTCAAGAATGTTTGGGAGGTATAACAAAGAAAATGGGTAGGGAAAATAGGACATGGTTCTGGCAGGAGTAGGAAGGATAAGCTTCTATGTAGACTCCTGGGAAGCAGGGATGCTGCAGAATATTAATAGTAATTAATTAGATGGGGTAACACAGAGCTGCAGAGGTCCGGAGGATAGATGCTGTTTAGAGGTGTGGTCTATCAGAACTTCAGTCTTTCCTCTGTTTCAGCAAACACGCCAGTAGTACCTATGAGCTAAGATAGCTGGAGAGGATGGAGTTTTCAAAAAGCCCAAGAGACAGATTCTAGCCAATGTCCTGAGAGGCTCCAGTTGCCTTTGTTCTGGTTCTCTGCTTATGAGTATGTGTGTGTGTGTGTGTGGGGGGGGTGTCTTCCTATCTTTTTCTTTTCTTTTATCCACCTCCACTACGTAGAAGCTACCAATTTTGATAGCATCTCTCATTACAAGTTTTCTGGTTCTTGTTTCAACAAGGAAAAGCAGTAAATATATGATATGATGAAACATTATTGGTTGTCATCTGCTTGCCCAGCATGGCATTGCTCTCAACTCATTCTCTCTATGGGAGAGTAACAACAGCACACTTCCCACTTCCAAACTGGAAGACAACTAGACAACTACCATAGCACAAGACATTATCTTACTCATCAACATATGAAACAAGGGTCTTGGACAATTTTGAGCCTGGTTTTTCTTTCTTTACTTTTAAAATTAGCATATGTTTATTGCATATAGTGATGAATTCTACTATGGAAATTTCATTCAAATGTGTTATACATTTAACCATATCTGTCCCTACTCCCCAAAAGTCAAGACAAAAATCTCTATTTTTTTGTTTGTTTGTTTGTTTGTGTTGGCTTGTTTTAACTTCAGAAGCAAACTCTCAGAAACCTGAAGCAGATTTCTTTTATGGTCTGACTTAGGTGACCCACTAGTCTGTACAACTTTACCTTATATAGAGATGATTAAGAAACAGAATATTTGGCCAAGAAAGGTGTGAGTTCCATCATTTATCTAGTATATATTTATTCTCCTAGGCAAAATGCCTTATAACCATGAATGAAATCAGAATTTTGTTAACACACAAGACAAGAAATTGGTCATAAAGTCATCAACTATGTTAACCTGACCTGCAGAATCTTACTTCTGCTTTTGCTATTGCTAACCTCTGGTCTCCATTTCCATCTTCTATATTTTCCTTCTCACAGGCACTGTCTGAAAAATATGTATTTTATTTAGAGACACTTTGGGACTCAGGCACCTGTTAAAACAGTATCTGTTGCTGTATCATCAGGACTGTGATGGAGGAAGCATCATAGAAAATAAGAGAAGCCAACCTGGAGTCAGAGTTGGACTTGTCCACTTATTAATTAGTTCATGCTGGGTAGGAAGCAGGGGGGTGAGTGCAGTGTACAGGAACACAGAAGTAGCGAAAGTGAAGTGAGCAAAGGCCATAAACGATTCTAGAAGACTATTCAGGGGCCAGAGCATTCGGAATTTTGTTAGCCTTGGTCAAATAAAGAGGATATAATTTTTCATGTAACGGAAGTAACTAGAGCAATGGTTCTTAAGCTTTCTAATGCCATGACCCTTTAATACAGATCTTCATATTGTAGTAACCCCTATTCATAAGATTATTTCATTGCTATTTCTTAACCAATTGTGCTACTGATATGAATCATAATGTAAATAGCTCATATACAACTCCCAGAGGGGTCATGACCCACAGGTTGCAAATAACTACACTAGTTATTCTAACTAATGTTCAAATAACTGAAACAAAATAGTGTGTGGTCTATTTTATGTTTGAAAATGCTCACTGAATTGCAGTAAAGAAGGACATTAAACTAGGATTCCAGGCATTAACAGTCTACCAGTGAATAGAACTTTTTAAAAACATTAGAATAAGTAACTAATAAGTAGATTGTTGCTATGGAGAGAACAGTAAAGGGAAAAATTAAAGTCAAGGGCAACCTATGACTCAGATAATTACCCCCTTGGCTTTCACACATGTCTGCATCTCTGTGGAAAACTGAAGGGCAATCTGATCTCCTTTAGTATATTCACTGTATTCAGAAGGTTGCTCTGAACCCTTATGACTGCTAATATAAGGGCTGACACACCTAATAACCCTGCTCTGCCCTTAAAATATACCAAACTGTAAAATAAAATTTTCTTTTCTCAGTAAAAGAAACTCAAAGTGTCTATGTCTCTATCTGCCCTTGATCATTGCTCGTCTCTTCCAGGAACTCCAAGTTTTAGCTTTAGCTTCACTGGCTGCTGCAATACAATATACTTAGGAATATATTTTTAACTAGGGGACATAAGGTTTTCTCCCTTAGTTTATATAGTCACAGCTATATCACATCATCTAATTGAATTTCTGTTTTTCATAGTTATTAGCTTTGAGAAATCCACTGTCATTATTAAATAGACAGGGAAAGAATATTCTTATTATAGTGATAGTCAGTATATTTAAATTCCTCTTGAGTTGTCAATATTATTTAAAATCATTTTCAGAGTTGGTGAAAATCTATTCCCATAAAGAACTCAAGGAACTAGACATCAACACATCAAACAATCCAATGAAAATGGGGTACTGATCTAAATAAGGAATTCTCAACAAAGGAATCCCAAATGGCAAAGAAACACTTAAAGGGGGTGATGGCACATGTTTTTTTTTTTTATTTTTTATTTATTTTTTTTAATTTTTTAAATTTTTTTTTTATTTTTTTTTCATGTTTTTAATCCCTGCATTTAGAATGCAGAGGCAGGTGGATCTTTGAGTTCAATGCCAGCCTGATCTACAGAGTGAGTTCCAGGATAGCCAGGGCTACAAAGAGAAACCCTGACTTGGAAAAACAAATAATAACACTGAAAAGGCTCACTATCCTTAGCCATCTGTGAAATGTAAACCAAAATCCGATATTCCGTCTTAACGTGACAGAATGGGTAAGATTAAAAACACAAGTGATCAGTCATAGTGGTGAGATGGGAAGGCAAGGGGAATATTCCTCCATTGTTAATGGGAGTGAAATTTTGTATAGCCACTTTGGAAACCAATATTGACATTTCTCAAAAAAATTGGGAATTGATCTACCTCAAGACCCAGCTATACTACTCATAAGCATATACCCAAGGGGCGTTCCATCCTTCCACAGGGACACTTGTTCAGCTATGTTTATAGCAGCTTTATTCATAATAACCAGAAACTGAAAACAACCTAGATGTCCCTCAATGAAGAATGGATAGATAAAATGTGGTATGTTTGCACAATGGAGTATTACTCAGCTCTTAAAAAAATAACATCATGAATTTGCAGGCTAGTAGATGAAACTAGAAAAAATCATTCTGAATTCCATCTGACCCAGAACATGGTATGTACTCATAAGTTATATATTAGCTCTAAAGTAGGTATAATCATGCTACAATCCACAGACCAAAAGAGGTTAAGTAACAAGGAGGGCTTAAGGAGGGGCACATAGGTCTCCCTGGGAAGTGGAAATAGAATAGATTTTACTGATGGACTGGGGAGCCTGAGGGTATGGGGATGGGAGGGATCTGGTGGGGTTTGAGGAGAGAGTACTTGGAGAGACTAGTGGAATTGTGAGACCTTTGGTGTGGGGGAGGGAGAAACCTAATACAATGAAAACTTCCAGGAATCTATAGGGTGAACCTAGCAAAGCCTCTTAATAATAGGGAATTTGGAGCCTGAACACCTTCTATACAACCATGGAAGGCTTCCAGTGAAAAAATTGGGACACTGAGTCAGGCACAACCTTTGACCTGCAATTAGTTCTGCCTGCAAGACATACTGGGGTAGAAGAGGCACAGAAATTATGGGAGTGCCCAACTGACTTGTCCCAACTAGAGATCTATGCCACAAGAGGGAGCCCATGCCTGACACTGCTGGAAGGTCAGGAACCAGAGTGAATAGCCCCAAGACTTAAGATAAAATCAAACACGACCAGAAAAAAAGTCAATGAAATGATTACTAATGATATTCTGCTCTGTTCATAGACTAGAACCTAGCATAATTGTCATCAGAGATTCTTCATCTATTGCTAGGCTTCCTTGAGCCTCCATATTCCCCAGGGAAAGGTGACTGTGCTATCCACAGCCCCAGGATACAGGACAATCATATGTGATGGGGAGTTGAGTCAAAGCAGGAACTCAGGTTATTGCTGTAAACCTCCGCTTATAAAGGTTAAGCAACATCCTGTGCTGTAAGGGTACCTTCAGCCAATGAGAGGCAGCCAAACTCTCCCTCTGGATGGAGAGGCATCTACCTAGTTTTTGCTGTCTCATCCTCAAACTCAAGCCAGACTTTTTTCTGTCCTATAGGCCTTGAAGTACAGACCCTGAGATAATTTTGGACCAACATCTCCCCCTTTTGCTTTATATCCCACACTCTACCCCGGTCACCAGGCCAGAATAGCCTACAAAGGAGAGAGTACGGGTCAGGGACACCCCTATCTGGTGTTTCAGCCTGGACACCCTCAAATTGAGAGTTCATCCATGGGGTGAGATGTATTGAGCTATCATAATGTACTCAAAGAGCCGTGAGTTGTACCTGTTGTATCTGTTTTTGGAATACTTGTTTCAGTCTTTGGAAAATGCATAGGCCAAAAAGACACAAATAGCCATTGGCCCAATTAGGGAAGAAATGAGTGTGGTAAGCCAAGGGGACCAATTAAACCAGATCTCATAGGGGGTCCTTGACCTAAATGCATCAATATCTTTTCTTAACTCATCTAGTGTTCTTATAACTATTGTGGAATGGTCTGCATAGAAGCAACATTCTTCCCCAAGTGCCCTGCAAGTTCCTCCCTGTTCCATAAACAGCAAATCCAAGCCTCTCCTATTTTGTAAGGTTACCTAAGGAATCCAAATAATGTAACGCAGTCTCTGTTTTTTTAATTATGTCCTGATGGAGGATTCCCATTGGCTAATAAAGAAACTGCCTGGCCCATTTGATTGGCCAGCCCTTAGGTGGGTGGAGTAGACAGAACAGGAAGAAGGAAGTGAGGTAGATGGCTCAGTCAGATGCTACGCCTCTCCTAAGTTAGACAGACGGCCGTGCCTCTCCTCAGAGAGATGCGATGAAGCTCCAGCCCAAGATGGACTTACGCTAGAATCTTTCCGGTAAGACACCACTTCGTGGTCCTACACAGATTATAAGAAATGGGTTAAAGCAAGATGTGAGTAAGAGGCTGAAAATAATGGGCCAGGCAGTGTTTAAAAGAATACAATTTGTGTGTTGTTATTTCAGGGCATAAGCTAGCCGGTGGCTGGGAGCCGGGTGGCGGGAAGCCGCCGCAGCTCTTCACTACAATGTCCTGCAGCCTACATCTTCAGAAAAAACAATATTAATCAGGAGCCCCCCCCCCCCACCCGCCGCCGCAGTTTCTAATAGTGGAGGCAGTCTGGTTGCTTTATGGTCATACATGAAAGGGTGTCTGCAGGAAGTCATGTCTCCCAAAGACTTGAGAACACCCAGGCTGATTAGTGTAAGATGCCTGGGGTAGGGTGTACCCCTGAGAGCCTCTGCATTGAGGTCTCCCTTGGGTCCCCTGAATCCAGTCTCCCACATCCCAGCTCCTGTGTGCTAAATCACAGAGGTCAAACATCAGGTTAGGAGACCACGTCCAGGGTGTCATCATCTGAGAAGTCTGGTTTAGGATCCCTCCAGTGACAGCACTCGACAGGATCCACGTCACCTTCTGTGGTTGGTGGGGGCTTGCTGCCTGGACCTTGGTCCCTGTGAGAAGAATTAACATGATTATTGCCCAGAGTACCATCTGAAATAGATAAACAGGCAACACTCTCCTGAAGGGTTAATTCCCTTGAGCAGTGGTTATTTTTTTTTTTCTTGTGTTTGGATTTAAGGTTTAGCCACCATAATCTCTTTCTTTCTTTTTTGGTCATCTTGCTCTTCCCCATTGCCCTGAGGAGAGGGGAGAAATTTAAGTTATGATCGGGTAGCCATATAGGCATTTCCCCTCTGTTTGGGAAGACACATCCATATTGTCGGCCCTGTGTCAACAAGGGATCTAGGCCCCTCCATCTTTCCATCTAACCTTTAGCCAGAGCCTCCTTGGTAGGGATCCCCAATGTTTCTGGAATCTATTTTGTTCATCTGATTTTTGAAAATTTAAAATATTGATGGTTAACAACGCCTTTTGCAGTTGTAGATGAGGGGGGAGACTTCTCCTCCTTTTTGTTTTATAAGGACATAATTGAGATATTGATGATGTCTTTCAACAAATGCTTAACCCTGAGGGTTGTATGGGATCCCAGTGATATGGGATATATTCTATCTCTGGAAGAATTCTTTTAATGTTTTACTTATAAAACAGGGGCTGTTGTCAGTCTTGACCTGTTGTGATAGTCCCAATGTAGCAAAACATTGTAAGCTTTAATTCTGTTGCAGGGATCTGGGGGCATAAGTATTTGTGTCCTCTCCAGTTGACATGAGTTAAGTCATGCATTTGGGTAGCATTTTGTATGGGCAGAGTTGAGACCTCAATGAGACAAGCCCCTGAAGCAGCAGCATTGTCAGCAGCATTCCCTTGACAAATGAGGCCTCGAGGTACAGGCCCTGAGATAATTTTGGCCCAACAATCTATCAACAGATGTGAGCAGATACAGAGAACCACAGCTAAACATTAGGTGGAGCTTGGTTAATTCTGCAGAAGAAGGGGAAGAAGGAGCTAGAGAGGTGAAGGACACCACTAGAAAACTCATAGAATCAGCCAAGAAGGACTCATAGAGGCTCACAAGCCTGGAGCCTGTATATGCTTGACCTGGGTCCTCTGCATTTATGTTACAGTTGTGCAGCTTGGTTTTCTCATGGGACCCCTAACAGTAAAAGTGGGGACTCTCTCTAGCTTTTTTGCTTGCTTTGGGAGACACTTTTCCTCATCTGGTTTTATATGGAGTCATGGGCCTAGTCTTATTGTTACCTGTTATACCGTGTTTGGTTGATATCCCTAGGAGGCCTGCCTTTTTCTGAAGGGAAATGGAGGAGTAAATCTGGGGGAGATGGGAGGTGGGGGTACTGAGAGGGAAGGAGGAAAGGGAAACTGTGATCACGATGTAATATATGAGAAAATAATAATTAAAAAAGAAAAATCATTTTGATAATCTAAAGTTGTAACTGATCTATTGTCTCATTCAGGACCATGAAGGCCAAAAATTCAAGTCCAGCAACTTAAATCACCATAACCTCCTAGCCCTTGGGAGACTTCTTGTTTAACACTTATTTCTGTTTGGAATTCTTTAATATTTATACCCAGGAAATGACATGTTAGTAAGACTCAGTGACATGTGAAATATGTGGCTTTATTTTGTTATCCAAAAGAAAGGCAGCTGGGAAGGAAGTCACCTTGAACAACACCATCATGTCTTCTTGAATAAGAGTACATGTGTGTACTAAAAGGTTAGAAGTTAATTATTTTCAATTTCTTCCTGCCTCCCTACACCTTGCAAAGTTCTCCTGCACATGGTTTGGAGTTTGCTATTCGAGTTGGTGAACTCCATTAAAAGCATGTTATTTGTTTTACTATATTTCGTGCCAAACAATGTATGCAAGGCTTTCTGTTCAGTAATGAGAGAATGGGAGAAGTGGAGGATCAGTCCATTTCCCATTCTTCCCATGTATTTCCTAGCCACACATCTCACATGCCGTTCTGAGATGTAATCTGAGGTACTGAAAATGTTTACTGGTAAGAGGCTTCCCAAGATAGGAGAAATAACATTAAAGACATAACATAAAAGCTGAGTGGCGGAGGCACATGCCTTTAATTCTAGCACTTAAGAGGCTGAGGCAGGCAGATCTCTGTGAGTTGAAGGCCAGCCTGGTTTACAAAGAGAGTTCCAAGATAGGATTAAAGCCACACAGAGAAACCCAGTCTCAAAACCAGAAAGAGAGAGAGAGAGAAATTTGTCTTTATTTTTCAAGAAGCAGTATTAATAGCGAATATGAATTCATCAAGGGGATATGAGCAAGGGTGCCAAATTGACACTGCAGTTTCTTTACAATCATCATTTCCAAACTAGGTTCTCAGCCTCCTCATTCTCAGGCCAGTTGGCAGCAGCGGGCAGTGGTCCAGTCCATGCCTGTGCACTGACAGTGGCAGGTATTTCCATTCTGGATATCCCATGATCCACAACCATAGCCACAGGCACAACCAGTGACAGCCATCCCTGCATGGTCACATGAGACACAGACATCAGAATCTTTAGACTGCAAGAGATAGAAGGTCCCTAACTGTCCTTTTATCTTAGGAGGCACATAGGTGAATCTAGGGTTTTGCAGGGCATAAAGCTATTCAAATTTCAGAATTCTCTTCAAGCAAATGAAATGAAAAAATTACTTAAACTGAAGGACATGGAAGGAGGAGTTTCACAGTCATTCAGTTGATGGGAATTTCACCCTTGTTGTGGTCTCCTGCCTACTAATATAAGAAATAGATTAGGAAATGAATACAGATTAGGAAATAAATTGCCCATGACTGGACAATCGAGGAACAAGAAGGGCTGGCATGTGGGACATCAAGGAAGAAGTGGCAGGAAGAATGAGCTCAGAGTCCTTCGTAACCTCCTTCAGATAACTGAAAACTGGAAAGAGACTATGGCTCAGCTCCATGGCAATATAAACCTGAGTTAGGATAAGGTTAGGATAAGTTTGGAAATTAATGGGGGTAGACACAGGGACACTTTATTCACAAACGCTCCTTGAGGAGTTACTCACCAGCAGGACAGGAGGCTAGTTTGCCTCTAGCAGTGACACTAGTGCAGGACAAAGACTTAGTCGCAGTGAAGGGACAGTCATCTGAGTAAGAGGAAAAACGTGATATTGTCCATGATCTCTCTCACAATTCCCTTTAAGTCCTCTTGTATCTCGGCAGTGTAACTGTTTCCATAATTAGTCCACTCACTTTTAAGATCAGTTCCTTCATTTGTGACGAGAAAGCAGTAAAAAGTAAAGTTTACTTACCTCTGAAATGACCGTGAAAATTAAATGAACTAACTAAAAGCTTAATATTATACCTGTTTCATTATGCAATCACAAATTACAGGCCTAGCCTCCTTTTCTTCATCCTCATCAAGAACATTGAGTTCTTACCTAAGAGTTCCAAAGGGTTGAGTACTAAGGAAAGCCCTGGTCAGGAAAGCAGGGAAGAAGTAGACTGAACAGAGGTTGAGATCTTAGAGTGGGATACAAGGGACTTTAGGTTTTAAGAACAGTCAGCATGAGCAAGGATTAGCCTATGGTTTTTACTACTCATCCCTTACCTCCACAGTGGAGAAGTTTCTTGATTTTTTTCTCCAAGAGCGAGTCTAAGGTCTCCGCAGTATTCATTGGGACCATCAGCTGGAGAAGGGAGATGAAGATGAGAAGGTAACAAGTTGCAGTCTTCATCCTGTTGAAAGTCAGTGTCCTTGGGCTGGAAGAAAAAGGCAAAGAAGATGAGATCTCTGAGCTCTGGCATGGCTGTGGGGGAAAGGATATATTCTGGAGAGAGTAAGGAGGGAGCAGCACAAGTCACCAGGCTGTAATGGTGTTTGCTGTTTAGAGAAGCAGAAAGGGTCCCCACAGTGCTGACTGACTCACCAGAAGCTCAGGAGTAGTTCCAGGGCCTGACTAGCTGAGATGCTTTAGTACACTGTGGGATTGTTGACCTGGATACACAAATATATACAAGAACACCCCGAATGAGGTAAACACTTTCAGTATGTTTTGACAGCCCGGATGTCTTGTACAACAATTTCCTGTGGATTAAGACACTTGGTTAAAGTACAAACAGCGAGTTTCTTGAGATTGAGGAAGTAAATCCTCTTCACTTGTGTGGTGAAGCTGAAATAAGATTTTCTTCCACAAAGTTGTGGGAGAAGCAATCAGCGATTGATTTTGTTTAGCTCAACTGCCAAGTCGTGATTTTTGGCCCATGGAGGTTCCTGGAAAACCTTGCAGAGGGCTCTATAGATGCAGCATTAGGGACTCACAACATATACTGGTGTGAGCTTTTCAGTGATAGAGCTGCACTCAAGTTGTCCAGATCCTGAAATTAATACACACACACACACACACACACACACACACACACACACACGTACACAAACACATGTGTGCATGCACGCACTTAGAGTGCCAGACACAGAGAATGTGTTCTGTATCCTAAAAACAAGTCTTACACAGCACACTTGGCACCAAAATTCAGACAGGAGAACCAAAGTTGTTAGGGAAGAGAGGCTGCATGTCTCTCCAATGGGTTCTGAGTCCTTTTCCCACATGGGGTAAACATACCTGTTGCTACATCATCAGAAGTAAGGGGCTTTGTGTTCGGTGATAAAACATGCAATCAAAGCTGAGCTATCTACCCAGTGGGAAGGTCTGGGTAAGAGAGATTTAAGTAGAACTGTTGTCCTTTAAGTATTATAGAGGAACATGCTTGTTCAATAAATGGGGTCTGCTGTGTGAATTCAAAATGCTATGAAATAGGCTAAAGATTTAGAGAAAATTCTATGGTTCTTGAGAGCAACAAGTAAGGGAAGAGAGTATATACTGTAGTGAGGTTGACAAACTACGGCTAAGTGTAATAAAAAGTGCATCTACTGTTAAGATGGCAAGTCAGTAGAAATTTGCTTGTGGAAGGGAGAAATTACGAAGTAAAAGAAATATATAGCTGTTATGTTTTGTGTGAGCCCCTGGTTTGGGGTAAAAAATGGTCTTACCCACTTCTTAGAGCTGGCAGGATGGAAAAGAAAGAGAGTTCAAGTTAGATTTGTACTAAAGATCCCTTTCTGGTATTCAAATACTTGGAATCCAAGGAAGAGTCAAGTAGTCAAGAAAAGAAAGTAATAAAGTAAGGATTACAGTTGATCAATGCCTAGTTCACCCGGTAAAATAGGACTATGTTCATTCAGGAGTTAAAAGAAAACAAACCCAGAAAACATTTTTTTTCATCATTCATCAGCAACCCCAAGACTGTTACAGGGCATTAGTGGCATTTTCTATGTCCCTTGTTGACAAGGATCCACAAGAATTTGAAAAGGCTCTAGCAGACCTACATGATTCTAAACCAGCAAATAAACTGCGTTCATAAACATATGAAAGCACTCAGGAAGAGATGAGGAGAGGAAACAGCGAGTGGTGCATCATGGTCAGGTTACTAAAACACAAGTGTCATAAGTCCCTGGCGGGGGCAGAACTGAGAAAAGGCCAAATACTGTGCTTGTGGCTTTTTGAAAGGCTTTAAAACTCAAGCAAGGGTTAAGGAGTGAAAACAGGAGGGGTAGAAGTGGTCCCCTCTGCACCCCATGCAGGGGAAGGCAAAGTCATTGGATGGAAACCACGAAGCTGCTTCTCTGACTGCAATTGAAGGCTGTAGAAGGCAACTGGAGGCTTTTTGCCAAATAATGAATTCATGGGTCTGCTATGAAAGTACAAGTTACTTAGATTTTGGTGGGTATTGAACCCAAAATTACATTAAAGCATGAGAGTCCCCAAAAGCACGTGGGACAATAGATTGGTGGATCTGGGGGAAAAAATAGTCCAAGTAAAAAGAACCAAGCTGGTTCTAGGTGTGGGCAATAATTCCCCTAGAGAAAACTGTACAAAAAGGTATGCTGGAAATAGAACTTGTCCAGCTAATATGGGGCTCTCACTGATGCCAGGCATGCCTTGTGAATATGGCCAGAACTGTAGGTCAGATCAGTAGTCTATCAGCCCCTGGGTGTGGGATAGCTAGGCATGTAAGCTACTGTTTCCCCTTGTTCCTGGGACAAACTAATTTGAAATGTCCCCACCAGGGCTTTGGGGAATGAGGAAATCTTTGGATGTCTCATTGAGTTTCCTCAGTATAAGGAAGGCAAACAATTTTATTAAATAGTACAGTCTCTTAAGACTGTATTTGATCTTGCTGACACATTTTTTTTTTTTTTTGCATTTACTTACCTACTGGCCATCAGGAACAACTTACATTTGCCTGGAATGGTCAACAGTGGATATTTATAGCCACAAAGTTACCTTCACAGTTACATTCTTTGCTGTGGGATGATGCCCTGTGTCCTGGCTGTGTCCTGGTGATAGTCCTCTATAAAAAATAGCATGATGCGTCTGAGAGCTGCTTGGCCTGCAAGGGGACCTGAAAATCTGCAGGAGGATCCATCGTTCTTTGGGGTGAGTGAGGAGTGAGTGCCCGAACCGCGGCAGCTGCCCGGAGAGGGACCACCGACTCTCCACAACCCCCCCTGCCACCAGCACACTTCCTGCTCTTCCTGCAGGGGTTATTCTCCCCGGATACCGCCTCTCTCTCCCTGTCCCTTCCCAGCTTGCACCCAGAATCCTCCCCCCCCCCCCCCTTCCTCATCCTCCCGTCTTTGGGGCCACAAAATCCCACAGCTCAGCCTGTTTGGGCTCTGGGGACCTGGAATTGAGTGCACCCAGGCCGGTGGGAGGTCCCCTCCTTCATTTGACTGCCCGGAGCAAGGTAGGCCTTTGTCTGAGAGCTGCTTGGCCTGCAAGGGGACCTGAAAGTCTGCAGGAGGATCCATCGTTCTTTGGGGTGAGTGAGGAGTGAGTGCCCGAACCGCGGCAGCTGCCCGGTGAGGGACCACCGACTCTCCACAACCCCCCCTGCCACCAGCACACTTCCTGCTCTTCCTGCAGGGGTTATTCTCCCCGGATACTGCCTCTCTCTTCCTGTCCCTTCCCAGCTCGCACCCAGAATCCTCCCCCCCTCCCCCTGCCTCATCCTCCCGTCTTTGGGGCCACAAAATCCCACAGCTCAGCCTGTTTGGGCTCTGGGGACCTGGAATTGAGTGCACCCAGGCCGGTGGGAGGTCCCCTCCTTCATTTGACTGCCCGGAGCAAGGTAGGCCTTTGTCTGAGAGCTGCTTGGCCTGCAAGGGGACCTGAAAATCTGCAGGAGGATCCATCGTTCTTTGGGGTGAGTGAGGAGTGAGTGCCCGAACCGCGGCAGCTGCCCGGAGAGGGACCACCGACTCTCCACAACCCCCCCTGCCACCAGCACACTTCCTGCTCTTCCTGCAGGGGTTATTCTCCCCGGATACTGCCTCTCTCTCCCTGTCCCTTCCCAGCTTGCACCCAGAATCCTCCCCCCCTCCCCCTTCCTCATCCTCCCGTCTTTGGGGCCACAAAATCCCACAGCTCAGCCTGTTTGGGCTCTGGGGACCTGGAATTGAGTGCTCCCAGGCCGGTGGGAGGTCCCCTCCTTCATTTGACTGCCCGGAGCAAGGTAGGCCTTTGTCTGAGAGCTGCTTGGCCTGCAAGGGGACCTGAAAATCTGCAGGAGGATCCATCGTTCTTTGGGGTGAGTGAGGAGTGAGTGCCCGAACCGCGGCAGCTGCCCGGAGAGGGACCACCGACTCTCCACAACCCCCCCTGCCACCAGCACACTTCCTGCTCTTCCTGCAGGGGTTATTCTCCCCGGATACCACCTCTCTCTCCCTGTCCCTTCCCAGCTTGCACCCAGAATCCTCCCCCCCTCCCCCTTCCTCATCCTCCCGTCTTTGGGGCCACAAAATCCCACAGCTCAGCCTGTTTGGGCTCTGGGGACCTGGAATTGAGTGCACCCAGGCCGGTGGGAGGTCCCCTCCTTCATTTGACTGCCCGGAGCAAGGTAGGCCTTTGTCTGAGAGCTGCTTGGCCTGCAAGGGGACCTGAAAGTCTGCAGGAGGATCCATCGTTCTTTGGGGTGAGTGAGGAGTGAGTGCCCGAACCTCGGCAGCTGCCCGGTGAGGGACCACCGACTCTCCACAACTCCCCCTGCCACCAGCACACTTCCTGCTCTTCCTGCAGGGGTTATTCTCCCCGGATACCGCCTCTCTCTCCCTGTCCCTTCCCAGCTTGCACCCAGAATCTTCCCCCCCTCCCCCTTCCTCATCCTCCCGTCTTTGGGGCCACAAAATCCCACAGCTCAGCCTGTTTGGGCTCTGGGGACCTGGAATTGAGTGCACCCAGGCCGGTGGGAGGTCCCCTCCTTCATTTGACTGCCCGGAGCAAGGTAGGCCTTTGTCCGAGAGCTGCTTGGCCTGCAAGGGGACCTCACAGTCTGCAGAAGGATCCATCATTCTTTGGGGAAGAGATGGGCAGGCGCCAATGCAGGAGCTCCTCCAACAACATGAAAGGCAACATGACATCACCACAAGCCAGACATCCCGAAACAACAAGAATTGAACACCCTACCCCAGAAGATATAGAAGAAACCGACATTAAACAGTACTTTATAAAAATAATAGAGGACCTTAAACAGGAGGTAAAAAACTGCCATAAAGAAATGGAGATGACAAACAAAAAGGTAGACGAAATAAATAAATCTCTCAAAGATACCCAAGAAAAACAAGAAAAACAAGAAAAAGCAATCAAACAGGTAAGGGAAACAGTACAAGACCTGATAAATGAAATGGAGGTATTGAAGAAAACACAATCTGAGGGACGACTGGAAATGGAAACTCTGAGTAAACGAACAGAAACTTCAGAGACAAGTATTTCCAACCGAATACAAGAGATGGAAGAAAGAATCTCGGACTCTGAAGATACTATAGAAGAAATAAACTCACAGATTAAAGAACTAAACAAATCTAACAAATTCTTAACACAAAACATTCAGGAAATCTGGGACACCATGAAAAGACCAAACCTAAGAATAATTGGGGTAGAAGAAGGAGAAGAATTACAACTCAAAGGCCCAGAAAACATATTCAACAAAATTATAGAAGAAAACTTCCCCAACCTAAAGAAGGATGTTCCTATGAAGGTACAAGAAGCCTACAGAACACCAAATAGACTGGATCAAAAGAAAGCATCCCCACGCCATATAATAATCAAAACACAAAACATACAGAATAAAGAACAGATATTAAGAGCTGCAAAGGAAAAAGGTCAAGTAACATATAAAGGGAAACCTATCAGAATTACACCTGATTTCTCAATGGAAACCATGAAAGCCAGAAGAGCTTGGATAGATGTGCTACAGACACTTAGGGAACATGGATGCAAGCCTAGACTATTATACCCAGCAAAGCTTGCATTCACCATTGATGGAGAAAACAAGATATTCCAGGACAAAAACAGATTTAAACAATACGCAGCCACAAATCCAGCCTTGCAGAAAGTAATAGAAGGAAAATCACAAACCAAGGAGTCCAACAACGCCGACAATAACTCAGGCATCTAGCGACCCTTCACCAGCACAACTAGAAGAAGGGAAACACACAAACTCTACTACTAAAAATGACTGAAGTTAACAACCACTGGTCATTAATATCACTTAATATCAATGGACTCAATTCACCTATAAAAAGGCACAGGCTAAGAGACTGGATACGAAAACAGAATCCAACATTTTGCTGTTTACAAGAAACACACCTCAACCACAAAGACAGGCACCTACTCAGAGTAAAGGGTTGGGAAAAGGTTTATCAAGCAAATGGCCCTAAGAAACAAGCGGGTGTGGCCATACTAATTTCCAACAAAGTTGACTTCAAACTAAAATCAATCAGAAGAGATGGAAAGGGACACTTTATACTCATAACAGGAAAAATCCTTCAGAATGAAGTCTCAATCCTGAATATCTATGCCCCTAATATAAAAGCTCCCACTTATGTAAAAGAAACACTTCTAGAACTCAAGGCAGCCATCAAACCACACACACTAATAGTTGGAGACTTCAACACTCCTCTCTCACCAATGGACAGGTCAATCAGACAGAAACCTAACAGAGAATTGAAAGACTTAATGGAGGTAATGAACCAAATGGACTTAACAGACATCTATAGAACATTCCACCCAAATAGGAAAGAATATACCTTCTTCTCTGCGGCTCATGGAACCTTTTCGAAAATTGACCATATACTTGGTAACAAAGCAAACTTCCACAGTTACAAAAAAATATTAGTAACCACCTGTGTCTTATCGGATCACCATGGATTAAAATTAGAATTCAACAACAATGCTACCCCCAGAAGGCCCACAAACTCATGGAAACTGAACAGTCAACTACTGACCCACACCTGGGTCAAGGAAGAAATAAAGAAAGAAATTAAAGTCTTTCTTGAATTTAATGAAAACAAAGACACAACATACTCAAACCTATGGGACACAATGAAAGCAGTGCTAAGAGGAAAGTTCATAGCACTAAGTGCCCACTTAAAGAAAACGGAGAAAGCACTCATTGGTGACTTAACAGCACACCTGAAAGCTCTGGAAAAAAAAGAAGCAGACTCACCTAGGAGAAGTAGAAGACTGGAAATAATCAAACTGAGGGCAGAAATCAACAAAATAGAAACACAGAAAACAATCCAAAGAATCAATGAAACAAGAAGCTGGTTCTTGGAGAAAATCAACAAGATTGACAAACCCTTAGCCAATCTAATCAAACGGCAGAGGGAGAACACGCAAATTAACAAGATCAGAAATGAAAAGGGGGACATAACCACAGACACAGAGGAAATTCAGAAAATCATTAGATCTTACTACAAAAGCCTGTATGCCACAAAATTGGAAAATGTAAAAGAAATGGACAGTTTTTTAGATAAATACCATATACCAAAGTTAAACCAGGACCAGGTAAATGCTCTAAATCGTCCTGTTAGTCGCGAAGAATTAGAAACTGTTATCAGAAACCTCCCTACCAAAAAGAGCCCAGGACCAGATGGTTTCAATGCGGAATTCTACCAGAACTTCCAAGAAGACCTAATACCTATACTCCTTAAG
Organism: Arvicola amphibius; assembly: GCF_903992535.2. Lineage (NCBI taxonomy): Eukaryota > Metazoa > Chordata > Mammalia > Rodentia > Cricetidae > Arvicola > Arvicola amphibius. The sequence goes on along the minus strand of NC_052056.1, from coordinate 49,686,728 downwards.
GTATTTCATAATATAGAAACACAAGAGTCACTGCCAAATTCCTTCTATGAAGCTACAGTTACCCTGATACCTAAACCACACAAAGACTCAACCAAGAAAGAGAATTACAGGCCAATCTCACTCATGAACATGGACGCAAAAATTCTCAATAAAATACTGGCAAACCGAATCCAAGAACACATTAGAAAAATTATCCATTACGATCAAGTAGGCTTCATCCCAGAGATGCAGGGCTGGTTCAACATACGAAAATCTATTAATGTAATCCATCATATAAACAAACTGAAGGAAAAAAACCATATGGTCATCTCATTAGATGCTGAAAAAGCATTTGACAAAATTCAGCACCCTTTTATGATAAAGGTCTTGGAGAGATTAGGGATACAAGGGTCATTCCTAAATATAATAAAAGCTATTTACAGCAAACCGACAGCTAACATCAAATTAAACGGAGAGAAACTCAAGGCTATCCCACTAAATTCAGGAACACGACAAGGCTGTCCACTCTCTCCTTATCTCTTCAATATAGTGCTTGAAGTTCTAGCAATAGCAATAAGACAACATAAGGGAATCAAGGGGATCCAATTTGGAAAGGAAGAAGTTAAACTTTCATTATTTGCAGATGATATGATAGTATACATAAGCGACCCCAAAAACTCCACCAAAGAACTCCTACAGCTGATAAACTCCTTCAGTAACGTGGCAGGATACAAGATCAACTCCAAAAAATCAGTCGCCCTCCTATACACAAAGGATAAGGAAGCAGAGAGGGAAATCAGAGAAGTATCACCTTTCACAATAGCCACAAATAGCATAAGATATCTGGGAATATCGCTAACCAAGGAAGTGAAGGATTTATATGACAAGAACTTTAAGTCTTTGAAGAAAGAAATTGAAGAGGATACCAGAAAATGGAAGGATCTCCCCTGCTCGTGGATTGGGAGGATCAACATAGTAAAAATGGCAATTCTACCAAAAGCAATCTATAGATTCAATGCAATCCCAATCAAGGTCCCATTAAAATTCTTCACAGAGATTGAGAAGACAATAATCAACTTTATATGGAAAAACAAGAAACCCAGGATAGCCAAAAAAATCTTATACAATAAAGGTACTTCTGGAGGCATTACCATCCCTGACTTCAAACTCTATTACAGAGCTACAGTATTGAAAACGGCTTGGTATTGGCATAAGAACAGAGAAGTTGACCAATGGAATCGTATAGAAGACCCGGATCTTAAACCACAAACCTATGAACACCTGATTTTTGATAAAGGAGCCAAAAGTACACAATGGAAAAAAGAGGGCATCTTCAACAAATGGTGCTGGCATAACTGGATGTCAACCTGTAGAAGAATGAAAGTAGATCCATATCTATCACCATGCACAAAACTCAAGTCCAAATGGATTAAAGACCTCAATATTAATTTGAACACATTGAGATTGATAGAGGAGAAAGTGGGAAGTACTCTACAACAAATGGGAACAGGGAACCGTTTCCTATGCATAACCCCAGCTGCACAGACTTTAAGGGCAACATTGAATAAATGGGACCTCCTGAAGTTGAGCAGCTTCTGTAAAGCAAAGGACATTGTCACTAAGACACAAAGGCAGCCTACTGACTGGGAAAAGATCTTCACCAACCCTGCAACTGACAAAGGTCTGATCTCTAAAATATATAAGGAACTCAAGAGACTAGACGGTAAAATGCCAATTAACCCAATTAAAAAAATGGGGCGATGAACTGAACAGAGAATTCTCAACAGAAGAAGTTCGAATGGCCAAAAGACACTTAAGGTCATGCTCAACCTCCCTAGCTATCAGGGAAATGCAAATCAAAACAACTTTGAGATATCATCTCACACCTGTCAGATTGGCTAAAATCCAAAACACCAATAATAACCTTTGCTGGAGAGGTTGTGGGGTAAGGGGCACACTCATCCATTGCTGGTGGGAATGCAAACTTGTGCAACCACTTTGGAAAGCAGTGTGGCGGTTTCTCAGGAAATTCGGGATCAACCTACCCCAGGACCCAGCAATTCCACTATTGGGAATCTACCCAAGAGATGCCCAATCATACAACAAAAGCATATGCTCATCTATGTTCATAGCAGCATTATTTGTAATAGCCAGATCCTGGAGACAGCCTAGATGCCCTTCAGTGGAAGAATGGATGAAGAAACTGTGGAATATATACATGCTAGAATACTACTCAGCGGTAAAAAACAATGACATCTTGAATTTTGCAGGCAAATGGATGGAAATAGAAAACACTATTCTGAGTGAGGTAACCCAGACCCATAAAGATGAACATGGGATGTACTCACTCATATTCGGTTTCTAGCCATGATTATAGGACATCGAGCCTATAAGTTTGGGATCCTTGAGAAGATAATAAGAAGGTGAACTCCCAAAAAAGATATAGTAATCCTCCTGGATATTGGAAGTAGACACGATCGCCAGGCAAAATTGGGAACTTGAGGGTTGGGCAAGACTGGGCCAAGGGAAGATGGGGAGAGAAAAGTGTGAAGGGGAGAGCGGGGGGAGCTCGGAGGAATGGGGTGCTTGGGATATAGGAAGGGTGGATATGAGAGCAGGGAAGCATATATCTGAATTTAAGGAGCTACCTGAGGGTTGTCAAGAGACTTGACCCTAGAGGGGTTCCCAGGTTTCCAGGGAGACGCCCCCAGTTAGTTCCTTGGGCAGCTGAGGAGAGGGAGCCTGAAAAGGCCAGTTCCTATAGCCATACTGATGAATTTCTTGCATATCACCATAGAACCTCCACCTGACGATAGATGAAGAAAATGACAGAGCCCCACCTTGGAGCACCGGACTGAGCTCCCAAGGTCCTGATGAGGAGCAGAAGGAGAGAGAACATGAGAAAGAAAGTCAGGACCGTGAGGGAACCTCCAGCTGGCGACAGATGGGGAAGGTGACTGAGCCCCACATTGGAGCACTGGACTGAGCTCCCAAGGTCCCGATGAGGAGCAGAAGGAGCGAGAACATGAGGGAGAAAGTCAGGAACGAGAGGGGTGCGTTCACTCATGGAGACGGTGGGACAGAACTAATGGGAGATCACCAACTCCAGTTGGAATGGGACTGATGGATCATGCGACCAAACCCGTCTCTCTGAGTGTGGCCAACAGCGGGGGCTGACTGAGAAGCAAAGGACAATGGCTCTGGGCTCTGATTCTTCTTCATGGACGGGCTCTGTGGGAGCCTTCTCAGCTTGGTCGATCACCTTCCTGGACCTGGGGGGAGTTGGGAGGACCTTGGTCTTAGCATAGAGTGGGGAACCCTGATGGCTCCTTGGCCTTGAGAGGGAGGGAGGGGAGGTATGGGTGGAGGGGAGGGGAGGGAAGGGGGAGAAGGAGGGGAGAGAAAGGGGAGAAGGAGGGGAGGGAGGGGGGAGGAGGAGGGAAGGAGATGGAAATTTTTAAATATAAAAAAAAATAAACCATGAGGAAAAAAAAAAATAGCATGATGATGATGCTAATCTTGGAGCATTTTTTCAGATTAGATAAAATAGAAAACCATTCATGTTCCCACAAAAATACAAGCGTAAAAGATGAATTAACACAAGGTACAATGGCTAGACACAGTTGTAAAATTCTTGGGAGGATTATGGTCCTGTATGACATATATAATAGCTGAAAAGGTTATTCTTAAAATCCTATACTATCCTATACCTGTCATGTAAAAGATCTGCAGGTATTCTTGGAGCACCCAGGATGTTGGAAGATTGACATTTAGCTCAAGTAGCACACCCTTTGTATAAATATCTTGATATACAGAGGAGTGTGATATGGGATTGGTCTGAAATGAATCAAGAAGCATTTAAATAAGCTAAAAATCTTATAGGGCATGATAAACAGCTGTGTATCCTAGTACCCCAGTAGTCACACAGAAGCTGGTTTGTCCCATGAGGAAGTGAAGTGAATCTATGTAATGCCTATACCTTCCAGCAAGGAACTTAAATATACCCTCATGTATGTGGATATGGCTACAGACCTAATATAAATATAACCATTTGAGTGAATAACAGGTAAATCCATAATCAAAGTTCTTATTCAGCTCAGTTTTATGTATAGACACCCACAAAAAAATTGACTTGTGTAGTTATATTATGAACAGTGATATACAGAAATTGACTGAGACAACCAAGGAAAACAGTACTTCCACAAGCCTTACAACCATTCTGGGCATTGGTTAATTTTAAAATAATACTGATTATTAAAACAACAGCTAACGAACTTGACTAAAGAAGGTGTCCTGTATTGGGTACAAATGACACTTCCATGTGTTATTAAATAAGAATCAAGAGGTGGGAAAACAGTCTGAGTTGTTGGCTAGAGAGGTCTCTGAGTCCCCATCACTACAAAAAGTATTGCCATTGCTGTTGTTTGCAAGGAAGAACAAGATGGTAAGATGTTGCTCTCTGGGGGGCCAACCTCCTGCAGCACAGGGTCTTGAATGCAATCCATAGATTTGCATAAGCTAAGACTTTTCTATCTGGTGGGGTTAGGGAAAAAGACACACACTCTTTTCTTGGCTTCCTTCTTTATTTTTGGTTTTCTTTGTGGTTGTTTTTTTTTCTGTGTTCTTTGTACTATATACTTTTTTTCCTACAGCTTATATACCCCAACAAAGTTTCAGGCGATATAGGAGTAAAAATTTGTTTAATGTGAATGATTATAATGAATACAGGTAAAAGCATGTTTTTCATCTCCCTAACATGATTAAACATGTAACGGTACAGGTGAAAAATAAATTATCCCCAAAAGCCACATACATTCAAACCCAACCAACTTCTTATAGATTAACTGTATGGGCAAGAAAAGACTTTTTGTCAGATTTTTTACTGTCAGGCTACATTTTGCAATTGCAAAGAAAAGGCCAATTACTGTATTAATTATCTTTTTTATTATTTATTTATTTATTTATTATTATTATTATTAAAAATTTCCACCTCTTCCCTACCTCCCATTTCCCTTCTCCTCACTACACTCCCCTCCCCCTCTCTCTCCAGTCCAAGGAGCAGTCAGGGTTCTCTGCCCTCCAGGAAGTCCAAGGTCCTACCCCTCTATCAAGGTCCAGGAAGGTGCACATCTAAACAGACTAGGCTCCCCCAAAGCCAGTATATGCGGTAGGATCAAAACCCAGTGCCATTGTCCTTGACTTCTCAGTCAGCCCTCGTTTGTCTGCCACGTTCAGAGAGTCCGATTTGATTCCATGCTTTTTCGGTCTCAGTCCAGCTGGCCTTGGTGAGCTCCCATTAGACTAGCCCCACCGTCTCAGTGGGTGGGCGCACTCCTCGTAGTCCTGACTTCCTTGCTCATGTTTTCTCCTTCAGTTCCTCATTTGGACCTTGGGAGCTCAGTCCTGCGTTCCAATGTGGGTCTCTGTCTCTATCACCATCCAACGCCAGATGAAGCTTCTATGGTGATATTCAAGATATTCATCAGTATGGCTATAGGAAAGGGCCGTTTCAGGCTCCCTCTCCTCAGCTGCCCAAGGAACTAGCTGGGGACATCTCAATGGATACCAGGGAACCCCTCTAGAGTGAATTCTCTTGCTAACCCTAAAATGGCTCCCTTAATTAAGATATCTTCTTCCCTGCTCCCTATCCACCCATCCTCCATCCTAAACATCCCATTTCCCCAGGGTCGCCCCATCCTCCCCTCCTCCCTTTTCTATCCACATCTCCCCATCACCCCTTACCGCCACCCCACCCCCACCCCCAAGATCCCAATTTTTGCCTGGCAATCTAGTCTACTTCCAATATCCAGTAGGATAACTATATGTTTTTCTTTGGGTTCACCTTCTTATTTAGCTTCTGTAGGATCAGGAATTATAGGCTCACTGACCTTTATTTATGTCTAGAATCCACTTATGAGTGAGTACATACCAAATTCTTTTTTTGGGTCTGGCTTACCTCACTCAGAATAGTGTTTTCATTTCCATCCATTTGCATGCAAAATTCAAGATGTCATTGTTTTTTTCCGCTGAGTAGTACACTAATGTGTATATGTTCTACACTTTCTTCATCCATTCTTCCATTGAAGGGCATCTAGGTTGTTTCCAGGTTCTGGCTATTACAAATAATACTGCTATGAACACAGTTGAACAAATGCTTTTGTAGTATGATAGGGCATCCCTTGGGTATATTCCCAAGAGTGGGATTGCTGGGTCCTGGGGTAGGTTGATTCCGAATTTCCTGAGAAACCGCCACACTGATTTCCAAAGTGGTTGCACAAGTTTGCATTCCCACCAGCAATGGATGAGTGTACCCCTTACTCCACAACTTCTCCAGCAAAGGCTATCATTGGTGTTTTTGATTTTAGCCATTCTGACAGGTGTAATATGGTATCTCAACGTTGTTTGGATTTGCATTTCCCTGATAGCTAAGGAGGTTGAGCAAGACCTTAAGTGTCTTTTGGGCATTTGAACTTCTTCTGTTGAGAATTCTCTGTTCAGTTCAGAGCCCCATTTTTAATTAGGTTAATTAGCATTTTAAAGTCTAGTTTCTTTGAGTTCTTTATATATATTGGAGATCAGACCTTTGTCTGTTACGGGGTTGGTGAAGATCTTCTCCCAGTCAGTAGGTAGCCTTTTTGTCTTAATAACAGTGTCCTTTGTTTTACAGAAGCAAAGTTTCAGGAGTTAACATTTATTCAATGTTGCCCTTAATGCCTGTGCTGCTGGGGTTATACATAGGAAGTGGTCTCCTGTGCCCATGTGTTGTAGAGTACTTCCCACTTTTTCTTCTATCAGGTTCAGTGTGTTCAGATTGATATTGAGGTCTTTAATCCATTTGTACTTGAGATTTGTGCATTGTGATAGATATGGATCTATTTTCATTCTTCTACAGTTTGACATCCAGTTATGCCAGCACCATTTATTGAAGATGCTTTCTTTCTTCCATTGTATACTTTTAGCTCCTTTGTCAAAAATCAGGTGTTCATACATTTGTGGGTTAATATCTGAGTCTTCTATTTGATTCCATATTTCGACTTTTCTGTTTTTATGCCAATACCGAGCTGTTTTCAATACTGTAGCTCTGTAATAGAGTCTGAACTCAGGGATGGTAATGCCTCTAGAAGTTCCTTTATTGTATAAGATTGTTTTGGCTATCCTGGGTTTTTTGTTTTTCCATATAAAGTTGATTACTGTTCTCTCAAGGTCTGTGAAGAATTTTGATGGGATTTTAATGGGTATTGCATTGACTCTATAGATTGCTTTTGGTAGAATTGCCATTTTTACTAAAAATTTATAGATTGCTTTTGGTAGAATTGCCATTTTTACTATGTTGATTCTCCCAATCCAAGAGCAACAGAGATCCTTCCATTTTCTGGTATCCTCTTCAATTTCTTTCTTCAAAAACTTAAAGTTCTTGTCAAATAGATCTTTCACTTCCTTGGTTAGAGTTACCCCAAGATAATTTATGCTATTTGTGGCTATCGTGAAAGGTGATACTTCTCTGATTTCCCTCTCTGCTTCTTTATCCTTTGTGTATAGGAGGGCAACTGATTTTTTTGAAGTTGATCTTGTAGCCTGCCACATTACTAAAGGTGTTTATCAGCTGTAGGAGTTCTTTGGTAGAGTTTGGGGGGTTGCTTATGTGCACTATCATATCATCTGCAAATAACGAAAGTTTAAGTTCTTCCTTTCCAATTCGAATCTCCTTGATCTCCTTATGCTGTCTTACTGCTATTGCAAGAACTTCAAGCGCTATATTGTAGAGGTATGGAGAGAGTTGACAGCCTTGTCATGTTCCTGATTTTAGTAGAATGGCTTTGAGTTTCTCTCCGTTTAATTTGATGTTAGCTGTCGGCTTGCTGTAAATACCTTTAATTATATTTAGGTATGAACCTTGTATTTCTAACCTCTCCAAGACCTTTATCATAAAGGGGCGTTGAATTTTGTCAAATGATTTTTCAGCATCTAATGAGATGATCATGTTTTTTTTCTTTCAGTTTATTTATATGATGGATTACATTGATAGATTTGCATATGTTGAACCAGCCCTGCATCTCTGGGATGAAGCCTACTTTATCATAATGGATAATTTTTTAATGTGTTCATGGATTCGGTTTGCCAGTATTTTATTGAGAATTTTTGCGCCAATGTTCATGAGTGAGATTGGCCCGTAATTCTCTTTCTTGGTTGAGTCTTTGTGTGGTTTTGGTATCAGGGTAGCTGTGGCTTCATAAAAGGAATTTGGCAATTACTCTTCTGTTTCTATATTGTGAAATATGTTAAGGAGTATAAGTATTAGCTCTTCTTGGAAGTTCTGGTAGAATTCTGCATTGAAACCATCTGGTCCTGGGCTTTTTTTTTTTTTTTTTTTTTTTTTTTTTTTTTTTTTTTTTTTTTTTTTTTTTGGTAGGGAGGTTTTTGATAACAGCTTCTAATTCTTCTCAACTAACAGGTCTATTTAGATTGTTCACCTGATCTTGGCTCAACTTTGGTATATGGTACTTATCTAAAAAAAGTCCATTTCTTTTACCTTTTCCAATTTTGTGGCATACAGGCTTTTGTAGTAAGATCTAATGATTCTCTTAATTTCCTCTGTGTCTGTGGTTATGTCCCCCTTTTCATTTCTGATCTTATTAATTTGTGTGTTCTCTCTCTGCCGTTTGATTAGTTTGGAAAGGGGTTTGTCAATCTTGTTGATTTTTTCCACGAACCAGCTTTTTGTTTCATTGATTCTTTGGATTGTTTTCTGTGTTTCTATTTTGTTGATTTCAGCCCTCAGTTTGATTATTTCCAGTCTTCTACTTCTCCTGGATTGGTCTGCTTCTTTTTTTTCTAGAGCTTTCAGATGTGCTGTTAAGTCTCCAATGTGTGCTTTCTCCGTTTCTTTAAGTGGGCACTTAGTGCTATGAACTTTCCTCTTAGCACTGCTTTCATAGTGTCTCATAGGTTTGAGTATGTTGTGTCTTTATTTTTATTAAATTCAAGGAAGACTTTAATTTCTTTCTTTATTTCTTCCTTGACCCAGGGGTGATTCAGTAGTTGACTGTTCAGTTTCCATGAGTTTATGGGCTTTGTGGGGGTAGCATTGTTGTTGAATTCTAGCTTTAATCCATCTATCCGACAAGACACAGTGGTTACTAATATTTTTTATAACTGTGGAAGTTTGCTTTGTTACTGAGTATGTGGTCAATTTTCGAAAAGGTTCCATGAGCCACAGAGAAGAAGGTATATTCTTTCCAATTTGGGTGGAATGTTCTATAGATATCTGTTAAGTCCATCTGGTTCATTACCTCCATTAATTCTCTTATTTCTCTGTTAGGTTTCTGTCTGATTGACCTTTCCATTGGTGAGAGAGGTGTGTTGAAGTCTCCTATTAGTGTGTATGGTTTGATGTTTGCCTTGAGTTCTAGAAGTATTTCTTTTACATAAGTGGGTGCTTTTGTATTAGGGGCATAGATATTCAGGATTGAGACTTCATCCTGATGAATTATTCCTGTATGAGTATAAAATGTCCATCTCCATCTCTTTTGATTGATTTTTGTTTGAAGTAAATTTTGTTAGAAATTAGTATGGCCACACCCACGTGTTTCTTAGGTCCATTTGCTTGATAAACCTTTTCCCGACCCTTTACTCGGAGTAGGTGTCTGTCTTTGTGGTTGAGGTGTGTTTCGTGTAAACAGCAGAATGTTGTATCCTGTTTTCATTTCCAATCTCTTAGTCTGTGCCTTTTTATGGGTGAATTAAGTCCATTGATATTAAGTGATATTAATGACCAGTGGTTGTTGACTCTGGTTTTTTTTTTTTTACTTTTTTTGGGGGTGGGGTAGTAGAGTTTGTGTGTTTCCCTTCTTTGAGTTGTGCTTGAGAAGGGTTGCTAGATGTCTGAATTATTGTAGGCATTGCTGGCAATGTTGGATTCCTTGGGTTGTGATTTTCCTTCTATTTTTTTCTGTAAGGCTGGATTTATGGCTACATATTGTTTAAATTTGTTTTTATCCTGGAATATTTTCTTTTCTCCATCAATAGTGAATGATAGCTTGGCTGGGTATAGTAGTCTGGGCTTGCATCCATGGTCTCTTAGTTTCTGCAGTACCTCTATCCAGGACTTTCTGGCTTTCATGGTTTCCATAGAGAAGTCCAGTGTAAGTCTGATAGGTTTACCTTTATAAGTTACTTGACCTTTATCCTTTGCAGCTCTTAATACTCTTTCTTTAATCTGTATGTTTTGTGTTTTGATTATTATATGGCGAGGGGACGTTTCTTTTGATCTAGTCTATTCGGTGTTCTGTATGCTTCTTGAACCTTTATAGGAATATCTTTCTTTAGGTTGGGAAAGTTTTCTTCTATAATTTTGTTGAATACATTTTCTGGGCCTTTGATCTGTAATTCTTCTCCTTCTTCTACCCTTATTATTCTTAGGTTTGGTCTTTTTATTGTGTCCCAGATTTCCTGAATGTTTTGTGATGAGGATTTGTTGGATTTGTTGTTTTTTTTTTTTTTTTTGATCAGTGCATTTATTTTCTCTATGGTGTCTTCAGAATCTGAGATTCTTTCTTCTATCTCTTGTATTCTATTGGTTATGCTTGTTTCTGTAGTCTCTGTTCGTTTATCTAGATTTTCCATATCCAGTCTGCCCTCGGTTTGTGTTTTCTTCATTGCCTCCATTTCAGTTTTTAATTCTTGAACTGTTTCCATTACCTGTTTGATTGTTTTTTCTTGGTTTTCCAGGGTATCATTTACGGATTTACTCATTTCTTCGAACTTTTTGTTATACTTCTCATCCATTTCTTTAAGGGAGTTTTTCATATCAAGTTTAAGGGTCTCTATCGTTTTCATAATGTCAATTTTTTCCACTTCTTCTAGATTAGGGTGTTCAAGTCCTTCTGTTGTACGATCGCTAGGTTCTGGTGTTTTCATGTTTTTCAGATTGTTGGAGGAATTCTTGCCTTGGCGCCTGCCCATCTCTTCCTTCAAATGTTCTCCCATAGTTCTTCTGGTACAGGATTATGGCCCGTTGTTGGCCAGGGACCCCTCTGATGGATCTTCTGTTATAAGATAAGGGCTCCTTGTTGGGCAGGTACCCCTCCGATGGGTCTTCTATTACAGGATAGGGGCTCCTTGCTGGGCAGGTACCTCACAGACAAAAGGCCTAGCTTGCTTGGAGGCCACTCACCACCGGGTCCCAGCTCCAATATGGGCAGAGCTGGGGGGTCTTGTGGCCCCGAGGGATGGGAGGGGTGCCTTAGGGAAGCTGGGATGGGTTAGGAAGAGAAGGGCAGTAGCTGCGGGGAGAAGCCCCTGCAGAATGACCAGAAAGATTAGGGGGTCGAGGAATGTCTGTGCTCCATGACCCGGGCTTCTGCAGCCCGCTGGTCAGAAACACACTCACCCCTCCGTTGGGTCTTCTGTTACAGGATATTGACTCCTTCCTGGGCAGGTACCTCACAGACAAAAGGCCTAGCTTGCTACGGGCAAGCTGAGTTAAAGAAAGGAACTCCCGCCATTCACCACCGGGTCCCAGCCTGTATTAATTATCCTGAATGATAATCTTATAAGGAATCTTAAATGAATCACAAACCAAAATTTTATATATGAAAAAGAATCAGTCAACTCTACTTTAAATCCTTAGGTTACATATCCACTCATTAATAGTATTTTATATGAGGAGATTGAGGGCAGAAATTTGTATATGAAATTAATAATCACCTTTGGTCATCATCTGATCTTAGCAAGAAAGGTACATCAGCCAATGATAATTGGCTGCTTTCTTCTTGTTCCCTGACCTTAACAAGTTCCGCATTCAGCTATGTATCTTTCAAAAACATTAGATTATCTTCTTGAGTTTTGTCACAACAAAGCTGTTTAACAAAAATTTTTAGTCTAACTTTGTTATTTTCAAATCATTGTTTTAGGTGTTATGCACTCTGAAACCTGTGAACACATCTCCCAACATTAAAGTTAAAAGAATTTATACTAGTTGTGCTACTAGGACTCATTTTTTCTGTTTTTTTTCTTTTTTCTTTTAATTATATTTTTAAATAGTCTTGTCTCATTTTACATACCTATCACATTGCACTCTTTCCCCTCCTCTCACTCCCCCTACTTTCCCTTCATCCCCTCTTCAGAGAGGGTAAAGCTTCCTATGAGGAGTCAACATAGTCTGTCGCATCACTTTGAGGCAGAACCTCCCCACCTTCTGTCCCCATATCTAGGCTGAGAAAACTATCCCTCTAAAAACAATGGACTTCAAAAAGCTAATTCAAGCACTAGGGATAAATCCTGGTCCCACTGCCAGTGGCCCCACAGACTGCCCAGGCCACACAGTTGTCACCCACATTCAGAGTGCCTACTTTGGTCCTATGCAAATTTCCCTGCTATCAGTCCAGTGTCAGTAAGCTCTCACTAGCTCAGGTCAGCTGTTTCTGTGGGTATTCCCATCATGGTCTTGACCCCTTTGTTCATATTATCACTCCTGCCTTTCTTTGACTGGTCTCCAAAAGCTCAGCCCAGCCCTTAGCTGTAAATCTCTGCATCTACTTCCATAAGTGACCCCAAAAATTCTATCAGGGGACTCCTACAGCTAATAAACACCTTCAATAATGTGACAGGATACAAGATCAACTCAAAAATCAGTAGCTCTCCTATATAGAAAATAAATGGGCTGAGAAAGAAATCAGAGAAACATCACCCTTTGCAATAGCCACAAGTAACATAAAATATCTTGGGGGTAATGCTAACCAAAGAAGTGAAAGACCTGTATGAAAATAACATTAAGTCTTTGAAGAAAGACAATGAAGAAGATAATCAGAATATGGGAAGATCTCCCATGCTCTTTGATAGGTAGGATCAATATGATAAAAATGGCAATACTGCCAAAAGCAATCTATAGATAAAATGCAGTTCCCATCAAAATCCTAAGACAATTCTTCACAGATCTAGAAAGAACAATACTCAACTTCATGTGGAAAACAAAAAACCCAGGATAGCCAAAAAAAAAAAAAAATCCTGTACAATAAAGCAACTTCTGGAGGCATCACCATCCCTGACTTCAAGCTCTACTATAGAGCTTTAGTAATGAATATAGCTTGGTCCTGACATAAAAACAGACAGGTGGCCCAAATGGAATTGAATAAAAAAATGCTGATACTAATCAACACACCTATGATCACCTGATCTTTGACAAAGAAGCTAACGTTATACAATGGAAGAAAACATCTTCAACAAATGGTGCTGGCATAAATGGATGTCAGCATGTAGAAGATACATACCTATCCCCATGCACAAAACTCAAGTTCAAATGAATCAAAGACCTCAACATAAATCATACACTTTCATGGAAGAGAAAGTAGGAAATATCCTTGAACACATGGGCAAAAGAGACCACTTTCTAAATCCCAGTAGCAGAGAAACTGAAGACACTGAGAGCAACAATTAATAAATGGGACTTTGTCTCAGACTAAAGGGTTGGGAAAAATATACAATTCAAATGGACCTAAGAAACAAGCTGGTGTAGCTATACCAATATCTAACAAAATAAACTTTAAACTAAAATCAATCAAAAGAGACAATGAAGGACATTTCATATTAGTCACAAGAAAAATCCATCAAGAGGAAATCTCAATACTGAACATCTATGCCCCGAATACAAGGGCACCCTCATATGTAAAATAAATACTTCTAAAGCTTAAATCATACATTAAACCCACACACTAATAGTGGGAGACTTCAACACCCCATTCTCACCACGGGACTGAGTCTGTCAGACCAAAAAAAAATCAAAAGGAAATGAGGGGTGCTCCCACCCACCGAGATGGTGGGGCTGATCTAATCAGAGCTCACCAAGGCCAGCTTGACTGAAAAAGCACGGGATAAAACCGGACTCCCTGAACATGGCGGACAATGAGGGCTGCTGAGAAAGCAAGGACAGTGGCACTGGATTTGGCTCCAACTACACATTCTGGCTTGAAGGGGGCCTAGCCTGATTGGATGCTCACCTTCCTAGACCTGGATGGAGGGGGGAGGAACTTGGACTTCCCTCAGGTCAGGGAACCCTTACTGCTCTTAGGACAGGAGAGGGAGGGGGAGGGGAGGGAGGAGGGGAAGGTAAATGGGAGGCAGGGAGGGGGCAGAAATTTTTAATAATATAAAAAAATAAATAAAGCTATCAAACATAAAAAAAGAAAAAATATTTTAAAAAAATTAAAACTACCAATGTGGTATCTAATGCTATAATTTTACATGTGATTCCCCTCTAAAAAATACATTCTTTCTCACAGGGGCACCTAAAACATCTCCTACTCACTTGTAATACTCTGCTAAGCTGTTTTCTGTGACTTTTTTCTAAAACTGGCTCGCTTCAATATTATTCTCTACAACTTGTGCCTGGTTCAATAGGAGCTTCCTTGATGTAGAAAAGGTTGTGCAATTATTCCAGACACCCAAACCCAAAACTACCTACCAGAGATTTATATTTTGAAACTAGTAAGAAATAAAAAGTCTTTCTGGCAAAAAAAAAAAAAAAAGAAAAAAAGAAAAAAAAGAAAAAAGAAAACTACAGGAGCTACCAGATGTCATGACTCATAGTAACTTAACAGACATCTATAGAACATTCCATGCAAACATAAAAGAATATACCTTCTCTCCACACCTCATGGAACTTTCTCAAATATTGACATACTAGGTAACAAAACAAATCTCAACAGATACAAAAAAAATGGAACAACCCCATATACCTTATCAGATCACCATTGCTTAAAATTAGAATTCAACAGCAACACTTATTCCAGAAAGCCCACAAACACATGGAAATTAAACAATGCTCACCTGAATCATCAATTGGTCAAGGAAGAAATGAAGGAAGAAATTAAAAACATCCTAAAATTCAATGAAAATAACCACAAAACATACCCAAATTTATGGGACACAGTGAAAGCAGTGTTAAAAAGAAAGTTCATAGCACTAAGTGCCTACATAAAGAACCTGGAAAAAAATCCCAGACTAGTAAATTAACAGAACATTTGAAAACTTTAGAACAAAAAGAAGTAAACTCAGCCAGGAAATAATCAACAAAATAGAAACAAAGAAAACAATACAAAGACTTAAGGAGACAAAGAGTAGGTTCTTCGAAAAAATCAACAGCATAGTCAAACCTTTATACAAACTAACCCAAAGGCAGAGAGAGAGAGAATATCCAAATTAACAAAATCAAAAATTAAAAGGGAGACATAACAACAGAGACGGAGGAAATCCAGAGAATCATTAGGTCATATTTTGAAAACCTGTACTCCACAAAATTGGAAAACTTAAAGGAAATGGTCAACTTTCTGGATAAATATCACTTAGCAAAATTAAATCAAGATCAGATAAGCAAATTAAATAAACCAATAACTTCTAAAGAAATAGAGACTGTCATCAAAATTCTCTCAACCAAAAAAAGCCCAGGAGTAGATGGTTTCAGCTCAGAATTCTACAAAATTTTCAAAGAAGAACTAATATCAATACTCCTCAAATTATTCCACACAATGGAAACTAAAGGAACATTGCCAAACTCTTTTTATGAGATTATAATTCCCTAATACGCAAACCACATAAAGACATTACTAAGAAAGAGAATTGGAGACCAATCTCATGAACACTGATGCAAAGATACTTAATAAAATACTGGCAAAACAAATCAAAGAACACATCAGAAACATCACCCACCATGATCAAGTCAGCTTCATCTCAGAGATGCAAGGATGGTTCAACATATGAAAACCATATAAACAAACTGAAAAATCAAAAAACACATGATCCTCTCATTAAATGCTGAAAAAACTTCAACAAAATACAACATCCCTTCATAATAAAGGTCTTGGAGAGAGCATGGATATGAGAAACATACCTAAACATAATAAAGGCAATATACAGCAAGCCGACAGCCAGCATCAAACTAGAAACTCACAGAGATAACACTAAAATCAGAAACAAGACAAGTTTGTTCACTCTATCCATATCTATTTAATAAAGTTCTTGAAGTCCTAGCTAGAGCAATAAGACAATAAAAGCAGATAAAGGGGATTCAAATCAGAAAAGAAGAAGTCAAACTCTCACTATTTGCTGATGATATAATAGTTTACATAAGCAATGCCAAAAATTCTACCAAGGAACTTCTACAACTCATTAACACTTTCAGTAATGTAGCAGGATACAAGATAAACTAAAAAAAAAAAAAAATCAGTAGCCCTCCTTTACACAGATAATAAATGGGCTGAGATGGAAATCAGAGAAACATCACCCTTCACAATAGCCACAAACAGCACAACATATCTCGGAGTAACTCTAATTAAACAAGTGGAAGACCTGCATGACAAGAACTTTAAATCTTTGAAGAAAGAAATTAAAAAAGACACCAGAAAATGGAAAGATCTCCCATGCTCTTGCATAGGAAGAAATAACATAGTAAAAATGACAATCTTACCAAAAGAAATCTACAGATTCAATTCAATGCCCATCAAAATTCCAGCAAAAGTCTTCACAGACCTCAAAAGAAGAGTACTCAACTTTATTTGGAAAAGCAAAATACTCAGGATAACCAAAACAGTCCTCTACAATTTAGAAACTTCCGGAAGTATCACAATCCCTGACTTCAAACTCTACTACAGAGATACAGTAGTGAAAACAGCTTTGTATTGGCATAAAAACAAACAAGAGGACCAATGGAAATGAATCGAAGACCCAAATATTAATCCACACACCTTTGAACACCTGATTTTTGACGAAGAAGCAAAAAACATCAAATGAAAAAAGAAAGCATATTTAACAAATGGTGCTGGCAGAACTGAATATCAACATGTAGAAGAATGAAAATAGATCCATATCTATTGCCATGCACAAAACTCAAGTACAAATGGATCAAAGACCTCAACATAAAGCCAACTATACTGAACCTCATAGAAGAGAAAGTGGGAAGTACACTTGAAGGTATTGGCACAGGAGACCAGTTCCTAAATATAACCCCAGTAGCACAGACATTGAGAGAAACAATTAATAAGTGGTACATCTTGAAACTGAAAAGCTTCTGTAAAGCAAAGGAAACAGTCAATAAGAAAAACAGCAGCCTACAGAACAGGAAAAGATCTTCACTCAGCCCATATCAGACAGAGGTCTTATCTCCAAAATATACAAAGAACTCAAGAAATTGGTCATCAAAAGAACAAATAATCCAATAAAAATTGGAGTACAGATCTAAACAGAGAAGTCTCAACAGAGGAATCTAAAATGGCTTGAAAGACACTTAAGGAAATGCTCAGCATCCTCAGACATCAGAGAAATGCAAACCAAAACAACTCTGAGATTTCATCTTACACTTGTAAGAATGGCCAAGATCAAAAACACTGATGACAACTTATTCTGGAGAGGTAGTGGGTTAAAGGGAATGCTCCTGCATTGTTGATGGGAGTACAAATTGGTACAGCCCCTTTTTATGTCAGTGTGGCAATTTCTCAGAAAATTAGGAAAAAGCCTTCCTCAAGACCCAGCAATAACACGTTTGGGTATATACCCAAAGGATGCTCAATTGTACCACGAGGACATGTACTCAACTATGTTCATAGCAGCATTTTTGGTGATTGCCAGAACCTGAAAACAACCTAAATGTCCCTCTACTGAAGAATGGATAAAGAAAATGTGGTACATTTATACAATGGAGTATTATTATACAGCAGAAAAATTAATGATATTTTGAAATTTGCAGGCAAATGGATAGAGCTAGAAAACATCATATTGAGTGTGGTAACGCAAACCCAGAAAGACAAATATCATATGTACTCACTCACAAGTCACTTTTAGACATAAAGCAAAGGAAACCAGCCTAAAATTCACAGTCCAGAGAATCTAGGCAACAATGAGGACACTAAGAGAGACATACATGGATCTAGTCTACATGGGAAGTAGATCTGAATAAATTGGGAGCATGGGGACCAAGGAAGAAGGTTTAAGGGGAGGGGGAAGTAAAGGAAGAGAGCAGAGAAAAATGTAGAGCTCAATAAAATCAATAAACAAACAAAACAAATGGTTTCAGTTTAAGTGCTAAATCACTTGAGACCACAAAGGCTTCTCATACTCAGCTTCAAAAGTTTTATTCTCCTAAACAAAGTTGTTTCAAAAGCAGTGGTATGGTGATGGATGTTGACCCCTTTCTCTCCTCCTAGAAAATTAATATTCATTATAAAACTACTCAGGAACCTGCAGGAGTTAAGAAAAAGAATTCTTACAGATGTTTATGTTTTTATAGTACATCACTAAACATACTCATCATGGGTGTTACACACACTGGCATATCCTCCATCATTATTATTCTGTCTTTTCCATGCCAAACCCTAGAAAGACCTGGGCATAAAGCTTTAAGGCAGCGTTATCAAACTGAATGGCCATTATCTACTGTCACTTGCACCAGCCTGGGTGTTGTGCCCATAGATTAGCATCTAGGAGCTGGCTCTACTCTCAAGACTTCTGGTTTTCTTTGCTGAACTTCCTCTCGGAAGTCCAGAATTTCAGATATAGAATTAAAGGACAACTTGAGCAACCATTTATTATTGAAGCTGACTGATGCCAACTGAGACATCTGGGATGTGATCCCAGCATGCCCTATTGACATCAAGTTTGGCACAAGGCTTCTTAATGTCTCAGTTCCCTATTCCCAGCAGCTACAGTTTTTGTTCACTTTCTCAGTTCTCATTCACTCCACTTTTTCATCAATAATTGATATGTTATATTTACACAAATCTAGAAAGGACCCAGATCATTTTGGGGGATGTCACTCTTTGTTGGCAAGGAGCCTAACTTTTTGTGAAATATAACCTGGAAGTCTAGTAGTACTAGGATTTGAGGACTGAGCAACGTGTTGTCCAAAAGATAGAAAACCTGGAGGACTACTACAATGTTTGATTTTGGAAAGATTTTTATTTATTTTTTTTTAAATTTCAGTTTTATTTTTAAGTCTGTCACTTTATCAGGAGTACAAAACAAGAAATTGTGAACTGAACAGACCCTGAGGCAAAGTAAGTTTAAAAGAAATACTGAGAACCAAGTGAGAAAGTCTAATGTCAATGTAAATTTGGTCTGAGAGCTTGGCCTGTAAAATGTCCAAATAAGTTAAAGTAGTTATTATTTAAACAGTAAGGTATCCCCAGTGAAAGGGGAGCCACAGCTTCTCCTAAATATAACTCCAGTGTGTGCCAAGTTGACAAAAATTCCAACCAGGACAATTGTCTCGTGTCAACTTGATATACAAACACATCATTATTCACCTCTAACTCTTCTTTGTTTTTTTTTTTTATTCTTAAGGTCTCACTTTAATATTAACATAACAATATGAAACATAAATAACTCATGTGTCCTTAGCTCATGCAAGGGAAGCTGTTACACTTTGAATTCCTCCCCTAGAATTTAACTGACCCTGGAGGAAAATGCTCATTCCACATGTGCAATCTGGT
Source organism: Arvicola amphibius (assembly GCF_903992535.2). NCBI lineage: Eukaryota > Metazoa > Chordata > Mammalia > Rodentia > Cricetidae > Arvicola > Arvicola amphibius. The sequence continues at coordinate 49,667,274 of NC_052056.1, read as the reverse complement.
GCTTAATCCCTACCTTTCTCTCTATATATCTTTCTCTCTCTCCCTCTCATTTGCTCGCCATCTCTCCTTTTCACTCTACCTCCTCTCCACTCTGTGTCTGTGTGTGTGAGTGCATTCACTGTGTATCTGTACATATGTGAGCAGGCCAGAAGTCAATTCTTAGGCCGGAAGTCAATTCTTGTAATTGTCCTCAGATTTTGTCCATCTTGTTCTCTCACATTGCCTGAAGCTTGCTAATCCAGTTACCCTGGCTAGGCAGTAGGTCCGAGGAATATGCCTGTCTATGCCCCTTCAATACTTGGATTACCAGTATACACTAACATGGCTGGCTATTCGATGTGAATTTTAAATATTAAAAAGTAGGTTTTTCATGGCTTCTAGCTTTGAGAAAGCTACTACCATAATTAACAAGATGGAAAGAGATTTTTATTGTAGTTGTAGTTAATTTATTTTAATTCTTTTTAAGTTCTCAATAGTCACACCATTATTTATTACTTAAAATTATTTTAATAGTCTAAAGTTGACACATGAATTATAGCCTTTTGCAAAGGCTCGAAATTAGATACCCCCAACCTTATAGAACATTTAATACCCAACCACTTATTCACTTTCTTGACAATGTCATCAATATATTAAACTAGTTTTTGCTTTGGAATTCTGTGACTTTTTTATGCTCCAGTAAGGTGCAATATCATAATTCTCAGTAACAGGTGTGGACTGTGGTGTTTTTTTTGACATATGTGAGACATATGATTGGGAAAGAAGTCACCTTACAGCCATCGTGAAGGTACTTGAATTGTAAGGCATATACACACACGTTGAAAAGATAGAACATGATTATTTTAAATTCCCCCCATTTGCCCACACTTTACAGTCTTCCAAATCTTAGCTACTTTAACTTATTTGAACATGTTGTAGATGTTGGTTCCCATAAAAGCATGCTATTCCACTTCTCTGTATTTTATGACATCAAATGTACTTATACTTTGTATTAAAATTTGTGAGTAGGAGAATTGAATGGGGGAGAGCCATCATTCCTATTCTTTTCCTTCTTGGCAACCCATCTCAGATTCAGTGAAATGTAATCATTGACCTACTAAAACTGTCTTCTTGCAACACGCACCACAAGCTACAAATAATAGCATTGAAAACATAATCATAGATGAGTGCAAATCTCTCTTTACTACTTAAGGATTACTGTGTAATATGAATTCATCACAAGGACAATGAGTCAGATCTCCTAGGTGGAATCACAGTTTCATTATAATCATTATCTCAAAACTGGATTCTCATCTTTTTCATTTCCTCAGTTGGCAGCAGCGGGCAACGGTCCAGTCTATGAATGGACACAGACATTGGCAAATGTTTTCATTCTGGACATTCCAAGATCCACAAGCAAAGCCACATGAACAACCAGTAGCAATCATTCCTGCATGGTTGAGTGAGAAAAAGCCATTAGAGACCTAGGACTTTAAAAAATGGAGAGTCCTTTACTGTTATCCCTAGGAAGCTCATGCACATATTTGTGTTTTGTGGGATATAAAGCTAAATCAGTTTCAAGAGTTATTGTCAAGAAAAAAATCACTTAAAAGACTTGGTGTTTCACTGTCTTCCAATGGATGGCAAATCCACCTCTGCGCTGGCTCCTATTCTACCACTGCAAGGGAATAGAATAGGAAAGAAAAGAAGGCCATATCCATGACCGCACAATTGATGTCCAGTTAGACTGTCATATGAAGGAAAAAGTGACTGGAAAAACAAACACAGGGTCCATCAATAGCATCCTTAAGAGAATTGAAAATCAGTAAGGGATGTCTAGGCAACTGGGACTATGGCTCTGCTCATGGCAGTAAAAATCGGATGTATTTGAAGATACAGGTATTAGAGGATGACGGGGTGCACAGGGCTTCTTACTCAAAATTCCCCTTATGAGTTACTTACCTGGTGGACAGGAAGCCAGTGTACCTGAAGCCGTGATACTAGTACAGGAGAGACTCTTAATCATAGTAGAGGGAGGACGCTCTGTTGGTGAGAAAATAAGGAGTATTGCCATAATCTCTTGTTCTTACAGCTCCCTTTCTTAGTCATCCTCTATCTTGGAGATGTCCCTTTTTCCACCAGTGAGCTAATGACTAAGTTTTAAGACTTAGTGTCTTCCATCTTGAATTTTGTAGGCAAATGGATGGAGCTTGAAAACATCATATTGAGTGAGATACCCAGACTCAAAAAGACAATTATCACATGTACTCACTCATAAGTGGTTTTAAAACATAAATCAAAGAAAACCAGCCCACAAATCAAAATCCCAGAGAACCTAGACAACAATGAGGACTCTAAGAGAGGCATACATAGATCTAATCTACATGGGTAATAGAAAAAGACAAGATCTCCTGAGTAAAGTGGACTGTTTAACCATGAGCTCAAAAAAGGATAATATTAGGCTGGCTCAGTGGTTAAGAGCATTGCCTGCTCTTCCAAAGGTCCTGAGTTAAATTCCCGGCAACCACATGATGGCTCACAACCATCTGTCATAAGGTCTGGTGCCCTCTTCTGACCTGCAGACATACACACAGACAAAATATTGTATACATAATAAATAAATAAATATTAAAGTTGACCATCTTTTAAAAAAGGATAATATTATAAAGAAGTCCTGAACAAAGAGTTAGGGCTGGAATTGATTAAATATAGGTGGAGTCTAGAAATAGGATAGAGATATAATTTTAATTTAGGAATAGGAGACATGAACTCTGGTTAAGCTCAGCGTTCTCCTACCCTATCAGTTACCTAGACTGTGAGCTTCCTTGAGCTTCTTCATGACAGAGTCTAAGGTCTCTGTATTCATTGGGACCATCAGTTGAAGAAAGGAGATGATGAAGAGCAGGGAGCAGGTCATAATCTTCATCCTTTTGACAGTTTGTGTCTTGGGGCTGGAAGAAAAAGGCAAAGATGATGAAATCACTGAACTGTGGAGTAGCTAGCTGTGAGGGAAAGGAAGAGACAGTTATACTCTGGAGAGAGTAGGGAGGAAGAACAAAGTAACCATGCTGTAACCATTCTAGCTATTTGCAAAAAGAAAGAGTGTTCCCACAGAGAAGATTCACTCACATAAACCAGAAAGTTTTCCAAGGCCTGAGCAAGCAAGGATGCTTTTAGACCCTGTGGGATTAGCAGCCTGGCTACCCATAATATATAAAACACACACCCCTCCATCACTGCCATGTAAATACTTCTTAGACTTCCAAAGAACTTTGGCAGCTGAGGCATAGTTTTTTTAGGTTTTTTTTTTTTTCAATTTCCTCGGAATTGAAACATTCTCTTAAGGATATGTGGAGAGGTTCTTGAGCCTCAAGGAGTAAACAAACTCCCCATGCCTGGAAAATCTGAAACTTGAGTCTTCCCAAAGTGTTTCCAAAATGTCCCTACCTAGTGTTACAGGAGCAACTAATCAGAAAGAATCTGTGACCAGTTAAGCTGCCTAGAGGAGAACCTCCTACCTGTTTAGCTGCCTGCAAGTTGTACAAAGAGCTCCAGGCTCCATGTTGGGCACTAGCTGTGGTCATTCCTCTGCAGGTTTTATAGCATGATGGAGGAGGGTCTTCTATCAATCTGTTGATTTCATTGGTTAATTAATAAAACTGCTTGGCATGATAGGTTAGAACATAGGTGGGTGGAGTAGACAGAACAGAATGCTGGAAAGAAGGGAAGTGAGTCAGATGTAATGAAGTTCCTACCCAAGATGGACGTAGGCTAGAATCTTCCCGGTAAGCCACCCCTCATGGTGCTACACACATTACTAAATATGGGTTAATCAAAATATGAGAGTTAGCCAGTAAGAGGCTAAAGCTAATGGGCCAAGCAGTGTTTAAAAGAATACAATTTGTGTGTTGTTATTTCGGGTGTAAAGCTAGCCATGTGGGATCCGCTACAATAGCAGGCAGGGAAAAACCAATTCACAAAGAGACAAGAATGAAACTCATCTTGGCCTGATTTTATTGTAACCAGTGCTGAGCCAGGACTTCTAGAGTCTGGCCCAGATGATTTTACTTTAGCCATATTTAAGCTCAGAACAATTTTGAAAAAGTACTTAGATAACAACTCTATCCCAAGTACACTACAATTTAAGAGATGTTTACATTGATATTCTTTACAAAGTACATCCGTTTTTTTTTAGAAGAATGGGTACTAAGATATAGGGTCTAGAGAGTTTTACTGAGGTAAGCATAACACCTGTGGATGTTGGGATTTCCCTGTCTCTAAAATAACACAGAAGTCACTTAGGCTGTTGTAAATCACAAGTGACCTCACTCATAAGAGTGGGGTTTATGGTCTAAAAACAATGCTCAAGATTTAGGAGAAAAGGTGTTGAATAAGTAAAACATAAATTCTGGGAGACATGTCAGAGCCTGTCTCGTAAGACAGCAGAAGACTACCGGGTTGTAAAACTACATCATTCCTAGCATTCCAGGAAGCGCAGCTTCCCTTCTCATTCTTTTCAAGAGGTTACCTGTGAATTTAACTTTCCTAGCTTCTCCAGTGCTTATCTGTTTGCTCAAGGCTCTTTGCTCTCTAATACTCCCATGCTTGGATGGGTTTTTCAGTAGGTCATTTGCTTTTGGTTCATCCCTTCTCCTGTAAGTAATCCTCACCTAGGCATCTATAAAGAACTCCACTAACTTACTGATTCGCCAAACTGGGCTTCAGTAGATTTGTTTTGTTGATCCATTATCAGTTCTTTCTCAGGATAAATAGTCATGTGTGTCTTCTGAGAAAAAAAGTACACACAATTCATTTGATACACTATCAGGGGAATGGTCATGAGCCAAAGATGATTTGGAATATTTAGACATGTACATGAAGCTGATCTTTAAAAGGATAGACATCCATGACAGAAATCTTAATATATCTCCCCTTCCTCCTATGAGACGGGGTTGTACACCTTTTTGATATCAGGGTTGCATGGGCCTTGCTTTGGGTGATAGGACATACAATCAGGGCTGTTTTCTATCCAGAGGAAGAGTCTAAGTAGAGCATCTGCAGGAGAAATCCGAATGGGGCTATTTTTCTCTATATGGAGTGACATGCCTACTTGAAGAGTGGGGCCTACCATATGAGAACATAGTTAACCCAAGAAAGGTTAAAAATTTGGAACATTTCATTTTAGTCCCAGAGAGTAAAAAGTAAGGGAAGAGAGTATCCATAAGCAGAGTCTGAGGTCACATAACCACTTCTATTTGTAGTAAAAAGTCATATCATGCCAAGATGGCTAGTCAGTGAGGACTCGCCTTTGTAAGGTAGCAATTATAAAGGCAAAGGAATGTTCTGTTAGTTTTCTGAGCATTAGACTCTGGTTGGATAAAATAGAAAATGAGATAGCGGTATTAATTCATCTTTTCTTATAGTTGGGAAGATCCAAGAAATGAACAGTCAAAGTTAGACCTGTGCTAAGAGCCCTTTCTGGGATTCAAAAACTTAAAACTACAGGTACTATAGAAGAACAGCATGATGTAAAAATAGCAATAAAGAAACTAAGACTTACTTTAAAAAGTGATGCAGTCCCTAGTTCACCAGGACTGTGTTCTCAGGAGAAATATTTTAAGTGAATTAATCAGAGACTTAAGTATTTTATTGGGCTTTAGTGACTGGTGAGTTCCATGACTTTTTTCTTCAGTTAGGAGAGGCTTTTGAAGATCTGATTGATTGAGACCAGAGTGTAAATTAAGTTCTTAAACTACTAAAACACACAGTAGGAGATGAGGAGAGGAAAAGTAATTGATGAATTCTGTAGAGTTACTAAAAAACAAATGTGCAAGACTTGAACTCTTAGAAATATGGGGGGATTGATAAAAACAAAACAAATCAAGCACTTTTTGTGAGTCCTGAGAAGGCTTTTCAGGTCTAAACAGTGTTTCACCAAGTGTTAAAAGAAGGAGCAAAACTTATGAAGGTACAAGTGCTCTTTACAGAAACTCTTATGGAGGAAACCACCCAAGCCACTTCTCTAACAGGGATATCAAAATTGCCTGCAGATGAGGGCCGTTCGTGGGCTGGAGGCCTCCTATCAAACTATGAGCTCACCAGTCTGTTATTAATGTACAAATTACGTGGGCTTTGGTAGATTCTGGAACCAAGTGCGTTCATGACAAATTTGAAAAGCACCAGGAGCAATGGGCAGCAGTGGGTGAATACGGGAATAAAATACTCCAGGTAAAAAGCACCAACTTTCACTAATGGTGAGCAGTGATCCATCCAGAGTGACTGTGTGTGTGTGCATCTCCTTCCTGAAGAAAGGTATGCTGAGGGTGGAATTTGTTCTAGCCCTGGGCTTACACTGAAACAACACAAGGCAAAGGTAGCAGGAAGGAAGTGGGAGTGAGGAGAGAAGAGAGAAAAGAGGGGAGAGAAGGAGAGAGAGTATGAGTGACCAAAGCTGCAGTTCAAGCAAACTGTACCAGGATCTGGGTGGGGTGGAACTAGGCAGGAATATCTTGTGATAGTTCCAAAAAACTCCTAGGGTGAGGAAAATGCATGGGAGTTTCATTCCATGGAGGTTCTCCATGATGATGGAACCAAACAGTTGATACAAATGACAGGGTTTTCCCATGCTGAATTAGACCTTGCTAGTGTGTAGGTGTTATTGTTGTTTTTAAACCCTTTAGTTATTGTATATCAAGTCCAATTTGTATTTACTTGGGATGGTCAGCAGTGGACCTTTAGAGTACTTCAAGATTTCCTTTAGAGTGTCACTATTTACCATAGGATTGTCGCCCTGCTTTGTTGTCCTGACCATCTTCTATGAAGAGATTCCATTGTCTAGATAGCAGGATGCTAAATTCTGAGGTGTTCTGTATATTTTAAAATACACCAAAAATACATGCATGCAGATGCACATAAAGGAATGAGAAAGGGATACACTAAAAGGACCAGAAAGATGCTAAATCCTTGGGAGTATTATGATCCTGTACAATACATGTGATACATGACAAGGTTACTTTTTAAATACTACAGTATCCTTGTCTGCAATGGTAAATGACCTGAATATTTAACTGGGACTCCTGAAATATTAGTGGATTTTTATACCCTACCTTACTCAAATTATTCTTTGCATGCTGTTTAGATTTTGTTAACTTGTCACAAGCTAGGGTCATCTGGAAAGACAAAACTTTAAAAAATTCCTGCACAACTTTGGCTTATAGGCAAGTCTGTGGGGGCATTTTCTTGACTCAAAATTCAATAAAATTTGAATTCAATAATACATAACCCTTGAATTAAGGCTTACTCATAATTTCTGGATATAGTAGAATGCATCCAGGCCTTGTCAGAATTTAACATAAACAGTTTCTAGTCAAATTCCCAATAGAGCCTTTATTCCCCCCTCCATGCCTTGAGTCCAGTCTTCATCCTCTACAGTTCTGCTGGCATTCTGACATTCCAAACTCCCCCCAGAAGGGGCTTACAATATCCTAAGGGCATCTCTGTGTTCCAGATGTCAGCCTGGCATCAACCTCAGAGTTTAGAGCTTGAAACGACCTTGGACCTGATCTAATTTTATGCTATCACTCAAAAGATACCTAACTCAAGACTGCGGTGAACATTATGTTTACTTTATGACTTATACTGTGATCACAGATGAGCATTTTGTAGATTGGGAGCTGGCACAAGAACCAAAGTCTTTCCATTTCACTGCATTCTTATTTGTATGAAGTTGTCTAACTTCTCTGGGGCTATATGAAATACAAGAAATGTATGACATGATATTTGTCAAGTTTGTATATATCATCTCATTGCTCTATTTAACTGGGAGACTGACCATAAAAGAATAAGGTCATATAAATTATGCTTTAATTTTAAACAACAATATAAAATAACATAAGCTGATTTCTCATTTCTGGATGCAAAACCGCTTGATACCACAGAGGCTATTCACACTCAGCTTCAAGGGTTTTATTCTCCTTAACAATGTTGTTTCAAAAGCAAATGTGTAGTGATGGATGTTGACTCACCCTGCTGGGTAATTGACATTTATTAGCAAACTAAACAGTTGCTTGCAAGATTTGTGAAAGAATCTCAACAACTTCTAGTTCAGTATTCATCTTTTTGTAGATAATCTCCTCCAATCATACACATCATCTGTATTGTGATCATTGTCGTAGTCCTCTGCAATTTCCATGATTACTATTCTGTCTTTTCCATGCCATGTCCTGGGAAGGAGCTTCGAACTGGGCACGAGACTTTCGAGCTACCCTGCCCATCAGAATGGCCATTGTCTACTGACATTTGCACAAACCTGGGTGTTGAGCCATAGATCAACACTGAGGAGCTACCTCTGCTCTGAAGACTTCTGTTCCCTGCTGCACTTCCTCTCTGGAGTTTAAAAGTTCAAGTGTAGAATTAAGGAACAATTTAAACCACTGGTTCTGACTGAAGCTGACTGATGCCCACTGCGACATCTGGGATGCGACCTCAGCATTTCCTGTTGACATCAAGTATGGCACAAGACTCGTAGCTGCTCTTTCTGACAACTCCAGTGTTTGTTCATTCTCTGAGCACTCATCCTCTTTGCTTGTTTCACAGTAAAATGACAGGCTGTAATTTATACATCTGGCAAGAATCCAGGTCATTTGGGAGGTTGTCACTGTGTGTTGGCATGGACCCTGATGACCTCTTTGTGAAGTGTGGCCTGGAAGTCTGGTACTAGGACTGAAGGTCTGGGCAATCTGTTGTTCAAGAGAGGGAAAATCAGAAGGATAGCTAAAATGTTAGCTTTGTGAATGTATTTATTTGTTTGTTTATTTTAGTTCAGTTTAAGTTCCAAGTGCCCCCCTTGGACCAAGTATCAGGACCTAAGATGTCAAAAACTATGTAGACCCTGGGACAAAGTAAGTAGTATGCTATAAACTGAGTAGTAAAGTCTAACAATTTAAAATTTGTGAACTGTGGCTTCAGAGCCAGGCATGCATTGTATTTAAGAAAGTTAGCTTGTCATTTAAGCATCTAGTGTCAAAGAAAGAGACACATAGTTCCTCCTAAGGCACCTATTGAGTTCTCAACCTGGGCAAAAGAAGTTGTTCTACTTGGAAATTCTAACTAAGAGCTTGACTTACCCTAGAGGAAAATGCTCATTCTAGATTTGCCTTTTGGCACTTAGTCTCCATTTCTGGGTGTCTTGGGGGGTAGTGGCAAACCGTAAGTATGTGTGGAGATTCCTGGTCAATATTAGGTAATGCCGTCAGGATTTAACCGCTTTGTTTTGAGCTTTCTCAATTGGCCAGAAACTTGCTAATTTGGTAAGGATGGCTGACCAGCAAGCTCCCAGGGATCTGGCTATCTCTGCCTCCCCAACACTAGGACTGCAAATATACACCACCATACCTGGCTCTTTAGATGAGTTTTGGATATCAAACTAATGTTCTCATGTTTGCGCTGCAAGTAATTTACTGACTGAGCTACTAGCCTGTTTTTGTTTTCCATTTTCCCAAAAAGAATACGAAAACACTACATTTTTCTCTCTTTGCTTTTAAAAAGGTTCATTATCAAAATCAAGAACTGACGGAAAAGTAAGCAGGTCCTAAATATTTCAGCTTTAGCTGCAGTCCATGCTTTGCCAGGTCCTGCCTCTAAATCTCTGCTCTCTGGGGAGAAGTAGCATTTGAGCATCCATCCCTCATCTCAATAGCACAACTTGAGAAGACTTAAGCAGATAGTACAAACACTTTTTGTTTTACTGACTTCTTTTTGACATTTGTTAAACTTCAATGATAGCTCTTCTATATTTATATTTTATATTTATATATTATATCCATTAATACTTTGTTTTATATTCACTAATTAAAGCAAATACTGAGTTACTATCAGGGAACTAGGCATGATATTATGAAATGAAAACCTCTGCTCCCATGAAGATTATAGTACAGTGGAAGAAAAAAACACTAAACATGACAACAATTTACAAACATAACTGCTGATTTAGCTATCATTCATTAAAAGTTAGAGTGAAAAGTAGACAAGATTCTTTCCTAGGGAAGGCACCATGTTGAGACGAAAAATTGGTAGAGCAGCCTGGGCAAAGACTCAGAGCAGGATGTTACCCCTCTGGTGAGAACTTCCAATAGAAGTGGCCATGCTAGATCTATAGGAAGAGAGCCCAGATACAGCACAACTGTCCAGTGTACTTTTGAAAAGGCCTAGGTTTTCATGTGCCATTTCACAGAATCATAAACAAACAAATAAACAAAAATCTTCTGGAGCACAGAGCACTCAAGGACCTTCCCGAGATTTCCCAAGAAAGGAGCACATCGAGAAGCGAAGACACCAAGATCCATGGAGATGGGAAAACATCGCCTAGTGATCCTATCTAATCTGCCATATCCACTCATTCCTGCATTCAGGGAGTATTACTGGATTAAAGATGCATACTCAGAACACATTATCTGGGTCCTGTGTATTCATGAGTAAGGAGCAGAGCAAGAAAACATTTGGGGACACTGAAGGAGCAATCAATAATCTTGATGAAAGATGCTGGACTTGTGGAGTAAGGTAGTTGAAAAGATGTGAAGGCACTTGAGATAGGAACACAAATGTGAAAATTGCTAATGATTCAGTAATAGTGTTAGCATTTGCTTAATGAGCAAACATCCTAATGCACTTGAAAATCATTAGTGAAATAGCTGTGGGTCCTCCGAGCTGCAGCTGGCAAATACAAGGATTTTGGTAGGGGCCACTGTTAGAAAAGAAAGAGGGAGAAGGCAATGAGGTACCCCATAGTGTTGCAGGTCTGGTTTGCAGTGCAGCAAGAAGCAAGGAAAAGTGAGTGACTGTGAGCTCCATGCAGTGGAGCCATTGAATGGTCCTTGTGTCACAGCTGGCCCTCACAGTGGCCCTGTATTCCTGGAATTTGTCTGTTCAGTGTTCCTGCCACAGTCAGTATGATGAAGTGCTAAATTTAAGAACAGAAGCTGAAGCTCTTGATGTATCACACGGCTTTAGCGTTCTTGCATTCTCACGGCTCCCGTGCCTTTAAATACGTACATTCTGCCTATTCAATCTACATATCATTCCGGAGATGTTCCTGCAATGGACATAGGGTCTCCCGTAAGTTACTGTAGCTGAGGGGATCACAAAGACTTCGTGGTAGTGAATTAGATTCAGCTCATTCTTTCTCATATTGTCTCTCCAAGGTTTCTATATGGCTATAGATATTTCTACAGATTTTTTCCCTTTATGAACCTTCTCACTGTCAGAAAAGAAATTCACAAAATTCCCCTTCATATGAAAAAAAAAGGGGGTATTTCTTAACTTTCTGTTCCCTGACATTCCTGGATCTTTTTAGTCATTTTTTTTTTTGGCAAGTTATTTTTTTCTGACCTCAACAAGCAATCTCAGATTTCCCGTTTTTTCTTTCAATCTCTACATGGCTTCTGAGTGCATCTCAAAAGATGGCATCCTTTCCTCCTGTCCTAGCAGTGAAGAAAGAGGCCACTTAACTTCTCAAGATCCCAACCTCCTGTCCTAGCAGTGAAGAAAGAGGCCACTTAACTTCTCAAGATCCCAACTTCCTCATCTTGAGACTGGCCAAACAACACTTGAAAGAGTAATGGAGAGGGTTAAGTAGGTTGTGTGTGTAAAATTAGTAATGGAATTTAATAAATATTATTGCATTTCTATGAAAACCATATTGTTATGTCATTATCTTCTTTCACATCAATGCCAATAAGTCAACCATGTCTTGGTTAATGGGCTTTTGAAGCTAAATTGGCTCATTTTAAGGTGAAGAAACATGGTTTTGCTTTATCAAAGTGGTAAATTTGTTTAGAAGATAGTCTTACAATATTTTCCTTTTAGTGTGTTTCTAAGTCTGAGTCAGCTAATAAATCACACCCAAACTCAAAACAAATAATAATTTCATAGTCAAACATGTTCATTCTTTCCTGAAAATGTTCTCAGTAATGCAATAATGTCTCACACTTATCTAGTGTAAACAGGAGGGGATATGTATTTAACTTGGTTCTTTCCTCTATGCTTGCATATTGCTTGTTTTGGAATTTAAAAAGTCACTCTCTTTCTTGAATGCTGGTAATCACCACAAGCTGATTGCTGTTTGAGTTTATCTGAAGTTGTTCTTGTTCTGCTTTTAGTGAGCATTGCGTCTCTCAGCCTGGGGCCTCCTTCCTTGAAACCAGTCCTTCCTCATTCAATTGCCTCCTTTTCTGTTTCTCTCGGGCAGCCTTTCTTCTTTCTTTTATATTTGGTGAGCTTTTGCTTAATATTATTTTTTCTTTATTTTTGAAACTTTCATACCTGAATACAATATGAAATTCAAAAGTATCCATGATCATTTTCCCCTGAGATTCCCCCAACTGCCTCTCCAAATGGGCGGGCCTTCCCAACTTGATGCTTTTTGTTTCTGCTTTTGTTTTATACCTTGTGGTGTAGGCGTAATTAAGGAGGTCTGAGTTTCTGTAAGCAGTCCTCAGCACTGAAAGAGCAGAGAACTACAGCAGCTTTCTTACTGTAAGTGTTCCCCAAATAAGCATTAGTTATCTTTATTCTGGGTTCTTATGGACTTTCTTAATTACGCCTCATTTTGGAGTAGAATTTGGAGTGCCCTTACCTGTATATTCCATCCACTGGAATGTGGAAAACCTACTAGTGTCCGTGCATAAAAAGCATAAAAAGCAAAGTATAGTTCTTCATCCTCAGAAGCTTTTCTTATATGATGGCATTTTTCACTGCTGCAAGAGAAGGATAACAAACACAATTAATGAGAAAGCAATGATGAAGGCACTGACCGACCTCAGTCTGCTTTTTGTTCTTACCAGTGCGGTAAGTAAATCCTTTTAGTGTTTTCCTAAATTATTTCCCAGGTTCATTCCATTCTAAGTCTTTTCTTGGAGTCAGAAATGATTCTGCACTGGTACATTTGATTCTTTGGGCTACCTGTGTTGGGTCCAGGGGTCCAGGGGTGCCGTGCAAAGATGGGGACAGACCACCAAAGTCTAATAAACCAGGAGCAAACTTTATTCCAGAAACCAGAAACCAGAATCTAGGAATAAAAAATAAAATAAAATAAAATAATAAAATAAAATAAAATAAAAAATCTCCATGGGGCACGAAAAGCTTATCAGCTAGCTGAGACCACAGCCAAAGATTTTTTTTGTTTTGTTTTGTTAGGCTGTGGCAAGAGGCCAGTTTCTGAATCCATCTTTTTTATAGTAAAGGGCGCCAAATATTAGGTCTGAACAAAGGAATTTTTACAATCTCGAGGTAAAACTCAGATACAGATTGTCTTACTTTACAATCTCTGTTAACAGAGTTCTTTCGTTAAACTAGTGTTTGTACTTAATCTGTTGTCTTTTTTGATACTTTCACTTAGTGTTTACTGAAGCCTTGTGCCCTTTCTTTCATGTTACCAGTTTCCCATAGCAGAGACAATGCCTAAACCACAGGTCATGTACCTCTGTCCCCTAAAGGTTAACTCAGCTCATATCTGTAGGCTAGCTCTCAGTTTGCAGAGAGATGCTTTGGCCTTGTAAATAGAGCTATGAGTTGTAACCCACTGTTAACAGTTAATCCTCAAGCTGCTGAGAAAGATGCTAACAGTCTGTTCTCATTCTCCGCGGCTCACAACTTTATATTTCTTCATTTCTGTATTCCTGTTTCTGTAATCTGCATTTTTATTTTCTTATTCTTGGACTCTTCAACTGGTGCAAAGTATCACTCATTAACTTATGCAATAGAATCTTCAATTCTAGAAAAGACAGAGATATAGGCTTGGGCATGGCTGTTCATATTGTCAGACCTTTCTCCTTGGCTATAGCTGATTGCCTTCTCCCTCTGTTTCCAATTATTTTCTATTTGAGTGATGTCTGTGTCCTGAACCCCTAGTGATACCTGCAAAATTGCTCTAAGACCCACTCTATTCAATCCATGTTATCTTGATTACCTTTGAAAAATTCCATCTCCAGATCTCCAGATAACAGTCACAGTCTCAGAGACTAGAATTTAAAGTTTCAATATCTTAACTGGAGAGAGGTAGAACAATTTACCCATTATTGGGGAAAAAATGAAAGGAAATTGATTAATATTATAAAGAGAATACTTGTTATCTCAAAAACAAGACAAACAATAGCAACAAAATCCTCATGGTTTTAAAAATACCACTTTCCCCGGGATCTTTGGATAAGTCGGCTTTCATACCAAAATCTCAGATCTCAGAAATAACTCTACTAAAGCAATAGGTAAGTATATATATATATATATATATATATATATATATATACCCTACACTTAAAATTTGCATTAGTTAAATTTTATAAAACACTTTACTCACATAAGTAAATCCTTTTAGTGTTTTCCTAAATTATATTTATATGTTATATACAATTTAAATAGTTACTATTATGATTATTAATACTGATAGGTTTGGGTTTACCCTTTTTTATTAAGTAATTTATCATATAAAAGAATAGGCTTTTATTCTGGCATTTTCACACATTTTTGTTTTATATCTTTCCCTCTTTCCTTCTCGGGCTCCCTTTCTCCCTCCCCATGACCCCAGCTCCTCTTCTATGTTTATGTCACTTACGTACTATTATTCTCCATTTATATATTTTCCCTCTTCTCTGTTAAAACCTCTTTTTCCACTTTCATGATTGTTTTTCTAGTTTAATGACCCATACACAAACTCACTTATTTTTAAAGGAATTGATTCTTGTTAGAGGAACTCTGTGCAGTGCAGTTTTCTCTGGAAGTGTGGAGTGACTGTCCACCTATGCTTTTCTTATTTACCTTAAAAAGCAAATTAAAACTACTTTGAGACTTCGTTTTACCATCGTCAAAGAAGCCATGATCAACAAAATGAATGACAGCATATGCTGGCAAGAATGTGAAAAAGGGAACACTGATTTATTGTTGGTAGGAGTGACGACTTGTACAGACATTATGAAAATTAGTGTGGTGATTTTTTGGGAAGTTGCGAATAGACCTACTGCAAGATGCTACTATACTACTTTTGTTCATATATATACCCACTCTACATCTTACTCCAGAGATACTTGATCATCCATGTTCAAGGCTGCTCTATTCATAATAGCAAGAAATTTGAAATAGCTTAGATATCCTTCAACTGGTGAGTGGATGATGAAAACATGGTTCATTGATGCAATAGAGTATTGCCTAGTGTTTAAGAAAAATGATGATATGAAAATTTCAGGTATATGGATGAAGTTAGAAACAATCATCTGGAATGAGGTAACCTAGACCCAAGAATATGCAGACATTTAAATGTGCACAAAAATTACGTGGTAGTAACTTCTGAATGCACTGTTTCTTTGAGATAACACAACCTCTTTTTTAACGTATCTAAGCCACCACTCCCATCCTTTTTTCTGGCTTCTTTCCCGTAGTTTAACCCAGTCAGTCTTTCCCCAAATAAAAAAAGGAACACAGAACTATCTAAAGAAATAAAAAACCAAGTGGCCAGGTACCAGTGCCTAGAACCCTTGCTTCATCTACCTCCTGATCGAGAGGTACTCTGAGATTAGTTGTGGAAGAGGCTGACCCATGCCTCAGCTAGTCACAATCTAAATCCAGACAATGGAGATAACTACACAGGAGGGAGCAGAAGGCATGCCTTGCAAGGACCTGTTCTCAACTCTCCACCAACACAAACTTTAATTTAAACCTTTATTTATCATCTTATGAATTTTACCTCCCAACAACATACACTGCAGTCCTAACCCTTGGTACCTGTGAATGTGTCCTTACATGGAAACGGTATTTTGAGACACTGTTAAGTTGAAGTCATATCTGAGTAGGGATGTTCTTCTCCTACATTCTTATAAATGGAGAACCAGACATGCTGTGTATTCAGTTAGTTGTTGGAATGAAGCAGCTAAAAGCCAGAGCCTAAGGTTGCTGGCCAGTATCAGAATCTAGACAAGGCAAGGAAAGATGCAGAAACTGTCAGAGAAAGTCTGGTCCTGCAGACACTTGGGATTAGGGCTTCTGGTCTCCGTAGCAGAGATAATACATACAATAAATTTCTTTTGTTTTAAGTTTGAGTTAAGAGTTCCTGACCCATGGCAGCAGTCAGGGAGATGGAGCACAGACATTCCTCAACCCCCTTTACTTCCTGTCCATCCTGCAGGGGCTACTCTCCCCGGCTACTGCCTCCCTCTTCCTATCCCATCCCAGCTTGCACCCAGGAAACGCCTCCCCTCTTTCTCCCTTCTTTGGGGCCATAAGATCCCCCAGAGCAGCCCTTTTGGGTGCTGGGACTGAGTGGTGAGCGCAATCGGACAGGAGTTCTTTTGTTTCAATAGCCTGCCTGCAGCAAGGTAGGCCTTTTGTCTGCGAAGTCCCTGGCCACCTAGCGTCTCTGATCCTGTACCAGAAGATCCATCATTTTGGAGGAAGAGATGGGCAAGCGCCAATGCAAGAATCCCTCCAACAATCTGAAAAACATCATGAAAACACCAGAACCCAGCGAACTTACAACAGGAGGACTTGAACACCCTAATCAAGAAGACGTAGAAAAATTGACTTTATGAAAGTGATACATTCCCTTAAACAGGAGGTGAAAAACTCCCTTAAAGAGATGGATGAGAAGAATAACAAAAAGTTTGAAGAAATGAGTAAATCTGTAAATAATATCCTAGGAAACCAAGAAAAAATAATCAAACAGATAATGGAAACAGTTCAAGACTTGAAAACTGAAATGGAGGCAAGGAAGAAAACACAAACTGAGGGCCGGCTGGATATGGAAAATCTAGGTAAACAAACAGAGACTACAGAAACAAGCATAACCAACAGAATACAAGAGATAGAAGAAAGAATCTCAGATTCTGAAGACAGCATAGAGAAACGTACTGATCAAAGAAAGTTTGAGTTAATATGTCACAGAAACCCCAAGAAATGAATGATACTGTGTAACACTGTGCCCTAAGGAGTTATCTTTTGCTTGTGTTTGTGAAGTCTTCCCAGTTATCAATAAACCGGGTCACTCACACCAAAGCAAATCCTCACTCCACCTTGCTGTTTGATTTAAGAGCATTTAGACAATAATAATACTAATAACAATGTCAGGGCTGGAGGAATGACTCAGAGATTATTAGCACTGCCTGCTCTTCTAAAGGACCCATGTTCAAATACAAAAGGGAATATGTGAAGCTCATGTGGTAATAATGGGTAATAATTAAAGAAAAGTAAATATATACTTACTTTTTTCTCACTTCATTTATTGAGTGTTCCACCTTTATAACTTTACTATATGAATAATACTTATCAACAAATAAAAAACCATGTATCATTTTCTAAAAATATACCCTTTATTCTCTTCTAGTCATGTACTTCCGCATAAAGATAAAAGCAGTTGGCAGTGTATATGTGGCAGATTGGCTTTTTTCCCTGTAGAGTATTTTTGTCATATCTCTCAAGGGTCAGAGGCAAGAACAGTAAGATTATATATTTTGGCATAAGCAGTATCAGAGATAAAAGATAGTTTTGTGTTAAGCTATATGGTAAGACTTATAGTAAAGAACATTTGCAGTATCTGTCACTAGACACATGTTTTCACTTAAGTCCCCCAAATAAATTGTCATTTTATTACTTCTTTTATATTTGAGGTTATAATATAATTAAATAATTTCTCCCATTTTTTCCCTCCCTCCAAACCTTTCCATATGCCTCTCCATTCTCTTTTTCGAATCCATGGTCTTTTTCACTAATTGATGTTATATATCTGAATATATATATATACATTATATATGTGTGTGTGTGTATACATATATATATTTCTAAATGCAAAAGTACAACCTGCTGAGTCTGTATAATGTCACTTATCTGTATGTTTTCAGAACTGACAATTTGATATTGGATAACTAATTAGTATGTTCTTTGCTGGGGAAGGCTATTCTCCCACTCTGCATTCCTTAGTGGCCTGTAGTTCTTTGTATAGAGTTGAGGCCCCATGGTCTTTTCTCAATTGACATTATTACATGACTGTTGCACCTGTGACAGAGATCATAGCCCAGAAATGATCGGTGGGATTGTATAGGAAATTTCCTCGTGGAACATAGAGGTCCTTTAAATATAGTGCTCTTTCAGTAGAGAAAGTAGCAAGAAATATGAAGACCCATAAAAATATGCAAACTAGTCATGGTTTGATATTGGGTCATTGCTGATCCTGTAGGGGTTGCTTCTGTAACTAATTCCTGGGGATGTGGGACAACTCACCTTACCTCATTCACCTGCTCTATTGTGCACTTATTATTAGCTACTGTTCTCTCCACCTGTTCTAGTCACCGTGACAGGGCCAGGTAGCAGGCACCTAGGAGAGCTCCTCTCTCCCAGAGCATAATAACATGGTGCAAGTCAGCCACTCCTAATATACCTTTAAATTTTGTTATTTTGCTTGTATGTGTGGTATGTGTATGTGCTGGCATGTGTATTTGCACCTGTGTGGAGGACAGATAATGCAATCAGGTAGGTTTCCCTGTTGTTCTAGAGCTTGTCTACTGAGGCAGTGTCTCCCACATAAACCCAGACTTTTTCTTTTTTCTTTTTTAATTTTTTTTTCATGGTTTATTTTTTTTATATTTAAAAATTTCCATCTCCTTCCCTCCTCCTACCCCCTCCCTCCCCTCCTCCTCCCCCTTCCCTCCCCTCCTTCTCCCCCTTCCCTCCCCTCCCCTCCACCCATACCTCCCCTCCCTCCTTCTCAAGGCTAAGGAGCCATCAGAAACCCAGACTTTTTCAACTTAACTAGTGGTTACAAGGGGGCCACCATGCCAGCTGGGCATCTACATGGCTGCAGAGGATATGAGTGCAGATGACCATGCCTGTGAGGCAAGTGTTTCACTCTTGAGTCAACTTCTTGATCTCTACAGCTTCACACACTGCCTTGTGAGCTCATTCAAACAGAAACCCCAATTGACCTCGTAAGAAACACGACTGACCTCAGAAGCCCCTCCCTAATTTTTGGGATAGTATACTCCCTTCTCTTCTATATAAGAGCATAATCATCTGTTTAGTGATCATCTTTGCTGGATCCACCAGCCAAACTATGTCTGAATAATGCTAAAACCCATATTTCTAAAGCGAGTATGTGAAGATCTAGGTGAAGAACAGACCATTCATTCAGGTTTCTCTGGAGCACAAGCAAAGCATACAAGCATTGGTATCTAAGGAGCGTTCTTAGGGTTTTGCTTCTCTGGACCTCTGTTCTGAATAATAGTGCAACTCCATGATTGCAGAAGAGCTATAGAATAGTCTTGAGGGCAAGATGTTGATTTCAATTCTTTGTGTCTTCTCATGGCCTCACCTCATCAGTACTAGTTGTAACATTTGAAAGGGGGAAATATCTTGTAGATAAGAGAAGACTCAAGTAAAGGGCTGGTGACCTTGAAGACACAAGCACAGAGAGATAACAAGAGTGCAGGTATTTTGGAAGTAGAATGTCCAAAGAATAAAGACTGTGTGCTGTGCCATCATGGTTTGCTTGAACAGTGGTGGGAGCTTCCTGTTTAAGGTTATGGCTTTATGATCTGCTTAATTTAGATCAGCAGAAGTAGTGGGCAGTGATTCACCCTATCATATCACACTGGCAATAGCATGTTGTCTGAAACTATGACCCTTCTCACCCACCACAGATCCCAGCTACTGCAAGTGTGTTTACTGGTGGGAGAGAGAGAATGACCTTTTGATAGCCCATATCCCTAAAGAGGAGAATCTGGCTGTCCATCCTGTCACCAGAATGTTCCATAACTCACAGAAATAGCCACAGGGTTCCAGTGATGATGTACTGTGTATAGGTGGCAGAGGTAGAGGGAATAGAAAAAGAAAAGCCCTGTACTCCGTTTTTGTTTGTTTGTTTGTTTCTTCTCATTTCAGGTATTTTCTTTTCTGATGGTGCAAAAACATTGTGGGATTTTGTGGTGAAAGGAAGACTGAAGATGCTGGAGGTTAAATTATATTCATTAGTGAAGATGGTAAATAAGAAAAATATCTCACACGGTGTGAAGGCTGAGACTATGGGACATATGAAGAGTACAGACGAGGCCCTAACTGATCATTCTACATAAAGCCTCTATCACCTTTCTGATAAAGCCTGTATCACATACAGATTAGTCCCTTTGTACCTGCCTGAGAAGCACAGGTGTCATGAAAGACAACTATGAATTAGAATCACTGCCTGGGTAACAAAATATGGCTGAAGTTGAAAGGACAGATGTTCCTCTTAAGAGGTATGGGCTGTCAGAGGTTTTCCTGCCCCTCTTGCAGTGCCTTGGATCCAAGGTAGCGGGGAAGGGCCAAAGGTTGACAATGAGCCTGAGACAATTTTGTAGAACTCCTGAGAAAGTTCTAGCTACTTTTGCCCTGGTTCTCTACTTAGGGGAGCTTGAGGTTTTCCTACCATTTTCTTCTTTATGTCTTCATTTTTTTTTCCTTCTGCATTCCAACATCATGAAGCTATCTTTGAAGAAACTTGTGAGTTTGATAATGTTTCTTATGGACCCTTTCTTCATTGCTTCAACAGAAACAGATAGCACATGTGTGGTTGAAGATTACTGGTTGTATCTATTCTGATAACATGACATTGGCCTTCAACTATGTGTGATTTGCATAAGCAACAACAACAACATCAAAAATCTTATATTAGAACACAGATGCCATGGCTCCAGACATCACTTCCTCATATAAATAGCATAAAACAGGTCTTAAACAATGTTAAACCTATTTTTCTCTCTTCATTGTTTTCTTTTAAAAAAATTTAAATATTTATGTATTCATGTATGTATTGTACTTATACCACTTCCTCCTTTATTACCCCCTCAAATTCATGGCCTACATTCTTTTAATTATTATTGCTACACACATATGTATATATATATATATATATATATGTTAATATAAAATACAACATGCTGAGTCCATTTATTGTTGCTTGTATGTGTGGGTATTTAGGATTAACCACTTGGCCTTGAATAAACAATTTGGAGGTTCTTCCTTTTTGAAGAAATCATTAATTGTCTGTAATTCTTCATCTATGGGTGGGGCCTGTGAGTTTCCTCTTTCTATATTGCCATATCAGTTGGTGTTGTCATTGTTTAGGAAATCATACTGTTGAAATTTCATAGGTGTAGCTTCCTGTCATGGGTAGAAGACACAATCTCCCAATAGATATCCTAGTCCTCTGACTCCTACAAGCATTTGGCCTCCTCTTTTGTAGCCTTAGGTGAAGGAGTAGTATAGATATATCAATTGGGGCTGGTTTTTAACTGGCATCTATTAAGGGCTCATGGTGATTAATTTCATAAAAATATCTTCATGCAAATATATTGCACACTTTAACAGTATCTCCAATATTAGTGGGAAGAATGAATTAAAACTCTGGTCTTCATTTAAGAAGCAAACTTTCTCAAGAGTGAAACAGATTTTTGTGTGTGTGTGGTCTTATTTGAACGACCTACTAGTCTGTGTTTCTTCACCTTACACAGAGGTAGATAGGAAGCAGAATATTTGCTCAAGAAAGATGTGAGTTCCATTACTGAATTAAATACAAGATTTTATTCTCCTAGGCAGGGTATATTGCAATCCTGAAATGGAATCAGGATTCTGTTATCACTAGGAAGGAAACTGGCCACTAAGTTGGCAGCCTACTAGTAACCTGGTCTACAAAATTTAACTTCTGCCTTTACTGTTGCTGATCTCTGGCTTCCATCTTTACCCTGTGTATTTTCTTTTTCAGAAGTACTGTCTGACAAGTATGCATTTTATTTATAGACACTTTAGGCCCCAGTTACCTGTTAAAACAATGTTTGTTGCTGTATGGTCAAGACTGGAATAGAGGAAGAGGCACAAAAATAAGAGAAGAAGCCAACCTGGACTCAGAGTTGGACTTGTCCACTCATTAATTAGTTCATGTTCAGGAGAAAGTAGAAGGGTGAATGTAATGTACAGGAACACATATATGGCCAAAGTGAGGTGAGCAAACATAAAAAACAGAAAAGTAGAAGAATTTCTTTTTTCTTTTAATTGAAATCTCTTGAGTCAGTGTAAGACACACCCATGCAGGTAAGTTCCTGGAATGTTGGGAGTTGTAGTTCTTGAAAAATAATAGCCAAACCACATGGGAACATGTGGTGACTATATAAGTTTGTTCTTAAATAGCTCTACAACATGATCCTGACCTCAGGTAGTGGTCCTTCCCAAAGTCCATCTTGGTCAGTAGTTAATTAAAGTTTGCTTCATATCACCATAGAACCTTCATCTGGTGATGGATGGAGATAGAGACAGAGCCCCAAATTGGAGCACTGGACTGAGCTCCCAAGGTCCAAATGAGGAGCAGAAGGAGGGAGAACATAAGCAAGGAAGTCAGGACCGCGAGGGGTGCATCCACCCCCTAAGGTGGTGGGGCTGATCTAATGGGAGCTCACCAAGGCCAGCTGGACTGGGACTGAAAAAACATGGGATAAAACCGGACTCCCTGAACATGGTAGACAATGAGGGCTGCTGAGAAGCCAAGGACAATGGCACTGGGTTTTGATCCTACTGCATGTACTGACTATGGAGGGGCCTAGCCTGTTTTGATGCTCACCTTCCTAGACCTGCATGGAGGGGAGAGGACCATGTACTTCCCACAGGGCAGGGAAACCTTTAGAATGTGGAGCCCTGCTCAGGGAAGCATGCCACTGAGGGCAGACTCTGAGAGTTTATCACTGGGCAATGCAGCAAATAGAAATTCAGCATCTCACAGTATTGGAGGCTGATTCATTTAGGCCAAGGTGGAGAAGGACTCATGGTCTTTTAAGACATTTCTCCTTGACTTGTAGTTGGCCACATTATCCTTCTGTCTTACATATAGCTTCTCTTTAGGTGACATCTGTGCCCTAAACTCATATAACCTTGTCCACTTCCAGTTTGTTCCTTTGGCTTCTTGTGTGATAAAGTGACCAGCCATCTTCCTGCTCTGGTTACCTGCTGCCAAGCCTCCCTCACCATTATGGACTTCCCCTCTGGAACCATAAGCCGAAAGAGTCTTTCTTATACAAATTGTTTCTAGTCATGGTATTTTGTCACAGCAACAAAAGTAATCAATACAGGAGGGATGTCCCTGCACATTAAATACAACACTAACTTTCATGGAACAAGAACAGCACCAGCAATCAAGTTAATGCTGATCTCAACACTGAAGAAGGAAGTCTATTTTTTAGTCCCAGGAGTAAGCATTATGCAAGCACAGGAAAAAAAGGCAGCTAAACCAAGAGTCTACACGACTTGACTCTCTTCATAATACACAAATATTAAGCAGTATATTTTGTCAGTGTGTTCAAAATGAAAGAATATAATTGACTGTAAACTCATTATTATTTCTGAACTTTGGGTATGATTTATTAACTCAGACTTTAGGTTAATGTAACAATTTGAGATTTCATTTTTGAAACAAGCCACCACATTGACAAAGCAAAAAAAAAAATTCTTCACATTTACACTGAACCAATCTAATCTCAGTAACCAGTTAACTGATGCCAAGCTTATTGACATCTATTTGGAAGAGGATGATAATATAATGGTTTTTCAAAGATATATTGAAAATTAACTGGATGTCTTTCTGTATGTTGTAAATATGAGTTGCTCTCATTGGTTGACAAAAAAAAGCTGCTTTGGCCTATAGCAAAGGAGGATAGAGCTAGATAGGAAATCCAAGTAGAGAAAGAGGTGAAGAAAGATGGAGACTGGGAGATGCCAGCCAGATGCCAAGGAAGCAAGAAGTGTAGAAAATGAAGTAATGCCATGGCCCCATGGCAATGCATAGATGAATAGTAATGGGTTCATTTAAGAAGTAAAAGCTAGGTAGAAATAAGTCTGATACATCAGCCAAATATATATAATTAATATTAAGCCTCTGAGTGGTTATTTGGGAGCTGGTAGGAAGGAGAGAAATGTCAAGTTATAACTAACCTTTATTAAATGCTATATATAGAAGCTATCACTGTAATTTTACACACATAGCCCACTAAATTCTCACCATTGCCCTGGGAGTGTTGTTTGCCTGTTCTCAAGATGAGGAAACTGGTTTCCTGAGAAGATAAGTAGCCTCTTATTCACAGCTATGGCAGAGGAAATTACAACATCTTCTGAGATGAACTTAGAAGTTAGATAGAGATTGAAAGATAAGGCAGAAAATTAAATGTTGTTTACTGACCTAAATCAAACTTTTCAGTAAGAAACAACTAACTAGCCTAAGAATTTCAAGGAATAAAACCTTAGGAAAATACCTTATTTTTTATATAAATAATTTTGTAAATTTGCTTCTTTAGCAATGAGAAGATTCATAAGAGGAAAAAAGGTGTAGAAATGTCACATGGAAACCTGGGAGAGACAATATGAAAAACAAAGAGCTAAATCTACTGTTACAGTACTACAATGTCTTTACTAGATGACCCCCACACCCACTTCAGCCTCAACAAGTTACTGGAGACCCTACAGTTACTGCAGGGGATTCTCTGGGCTGATCTGTAGTCTGAATAGCTAAAATGTGTGTATTTAAAGACATAGACATGGTGGCCTTGAGATTATAAGAACTCTAGCTAAAGCAATGTGATAAATCAAGCACTCCAGGTTCCATCCTTAAATTTATCTCTTTAACTAACAGACTGATCATGACAGAGACACTGAGCAGAAAAATTCCAGGGAGATGGGACATGGCACAAGTATCCTTCAATGACTCTTCTGCAAGATGGCTCATGTATCTCTTGTTCTCTTCTCGGATACAGGCCAGTCTTGCACAATATGTTATAGCTTACCCAGCCTTCTCTGCCTTTGTCTATTTCCTTTCTTCAGATTTGCCTTCTAATTAAATCTTTGTGATTAACCCCATCTCTCACCTGCAGCTCAGAGGATCTGCACCTGTTTTACTAAAGATTTTCAAATGTGTCTGTAAACTTGTATAATTAGCATACCATGTTAACATTACTGAATTCTTAAGCAGTTTTCATAGATTTACATTTTTACATAAAGTATTGGTACTTGTTTAAGCCAGCCTGCTATGTGCTCTACTGTCTAGTGCCTTTCATAAAGGCGATTGGTCACTCCCAGCCTGTCCACAGATACATTCATGCTCCTGTCAGTTCAGTGTGACTCCCATCTTGAAGATTTCCCTTGAAGGATTACTTCCTGCTCTGGGTTTTGAACCAGGTTATTCTGGTGATCCTCAAGTCTCAATACTATCTCTTGCACAAGGGAGACTCCCACTTTTCAACTTACTTTCTAACAGATGACAAATCCATACTTATTGCTGTAAACTGCTATGACATATTTCATGTTGTCTTCTTTCTCTGTGCTGTTATCTCCATGGGAGCAGAGGCTTGGGTTGTGGAATGGTCTAATAATGTCTGGTTACCTAATAGTGACTCAGTAAACACTTGTTTTGATAAATGAACATATAAAGGGATACATATTATAAGGGATATAAAAAATTAAATTATCCTGGAAGTGAAAAAGATGTTAAAAATGAGTCTGGAGCACTGGGCTGAGCTCCCAAGGTCCAAATGAGGAGCAGAAGGAGGGAGAACATGAACAAGGAAGTCAGGACCGCAAGGGGTGTGCCCATCCATGGAGTTGGTGGGGCTGATCTACTGGGAGCTCACCAAGGATAGCTAAACTGGGACTGATATAGCATGTGATCAAACCGGACTCTCTGAATGTGGCTGGAAATGTTACTTCTCCCCCAAGAGCAAAGATTTGGAGGAAGGACTTGGCAAAAAACAAAAACAAAAACATCATAGAGATAGAAACAATAAGAACTGTCAAAGAGATTGCTATATTGTTCATGAACCAGTAATAAAGAAGTGATTCAGTAATAAACTACCTTTTTAGAATAAAACACAAAAGAAAGGATAACATGTATCTCTGTACTATTTCTGAGAAAATGGAAAGATAATAGGATAATGGAAATTAGAGACTGGGAGATGAGCTCAATAGGTAAAGTACTTGCAGCTCAAACATAAGCCTTGAGTTCAATAACCAAGGCTCATGAAAAACTCAGTTGTGGTGGTGACTTCTTCTATTGCCAGTGTTTGGGAGGCAGACACAGCCAGGTCCTTGGAGCTTGCTGGCCTGCTGCCCTAACTAAAATGGCTCACATCAAGCCATTTTAAGAGAATATGTTTCAAAAACAAGGAGAAAAGAACCTGAGAACTATCCCAGAAGTTGACCTTCCACACATACAGAACTCTCATCTGTCCTCAAGCATGTACCCACATAGCACACACACACACAAACACACACACACACACACACACACAGTAACTGTGGTTCTTTGAATGAGAACACATTATGTTTAAAAGACAAATTAACTTTCTTCAGTTTTAAATTCCTAGCTTTATAGCCAAATTTCAAAAACTTTTAATTGTTAGACAGACTTTCTTACTTGGTTCCCAGCATTGCTTTTATGTTTATTTTGTCCCAGGGTCTCTCTGGGCCCAAATGGCATGCTTGGAACTTGACCTGAACTAAAAATTAAATAACAGTCTTTCCCCAAACCAGGGTTGTTGCCATCCTTCAGTATTTCTTTATCTTGTACCACAAATTGTCCAGACCTCCAATCCTGGTACTATACTTCCAGACCACACTTCACAAAGAGTTCAGGCTCCATTCCAATATATAGTGACATCCCCCCGAAATGAACTGGGTACTTGCCAGTTGTATAAATACTATTTTCCTAGCAAAAGAAAATCTACACAAATGGGAGCTGCCATGAGTAGAGTACTCAGAAATTATGGAGACCTCTGTATCAAACGTGATGTCAACCGGAAATGCTGAGGTCGCATCCCAGATGTCGCAACTGGCATCAGTCAGCTTCAGTCAGAACCAGTGGTTTAAATTGTTCCTTAATTCTACAAATGAACTTTTAAACTCCAGAGAGGAAGTGCAGCAGGGAACAGCAGAAGTCTTCAGAGCAGAAGTAGCTCCTCAGTGTTGATCTATGGCTCAACACCCATTTGTGCAAGTGTTAGCAGATAATGCCCATTCTGACTGGTAACAGAGCTATAAAGTCTCATGTCCTGTTTGAAGGTCTTTACCAGGGCTTGGCATGGAAAAGTTATAATAATAACTGTAAATAATAATAATAATAGTGGAAATTGATTACAAAGGAATGGGCTAGTGAACATACATATGAGGACTAACCTTTGAGGAAGATATCTACAAAACATTGAGTATTTCTCACCAGATATCTGGATTTGAAAATTGTTTTTTTAAGGGGAATATATTCTGCAAAACTGAGTGTCGAGATCTCCATTATTCTGTGGTCTCAGCCTGGCATCTAGAAAAGGAAATAATTTTGTTATTATATTTTATGTAACTATGAAGTATAAAAATTTTGCTATATAACCTATATTACTTTGCTCTTTTGTGACCAGAGGCTCACTGAACTAGAAAATGTATCTAAACTGTAGCAAAGAAAATGTTTCATCCCATCCTTTAGATTTCATTTAATTCCAGAAAAATTAGATGGCTTCCTGCAAAGGATTATACAGTGGGACAGAGAGACGTGGCCTCCACTCCTAAGTCAAGGTCTGCAGACAGTGCTCACTTTTGACCTTAGGTAAACCACAATCATCCCCTCAGTCTCCAGCTGGCTGTCTTTTGAGTAACAAAGTCAAGATCGTTCCAAGGGCCTTGCAAGCTCTAAAACTTGACAGTAATCTCAGCCTGATATACGATATATAGAAAGACCTAGACTGCTCTATGAAGAAGTTAATGCGTTATTATAGTGGGAATTTTTAAGACTATAAGCCAGTAGAAATGTGTCCAGGGATGACTAGACTTCTAAGGTTCAGAAAAGAACAAGAACTCTATTGGGAATTTTACTAGAGGTCATTTATGCTACTTTCTGCCAACAAACTGAACTACATTATGCCCACATCTTGAAATTTTTAGTTACTCTGAATTTAAAAGCTATGTATTAAGTTGTTTAATAATGAAAAATACAACCTGACATAACATTAAGGCTATAGTATGGTTATTATTCACTGTTCTTACTGATCAAAAGAAATAACACATAACATAAGTGTTATAATAGCTGGTGCAATGGCTGGATGGATAAAGGAGACTGTCTCCAAGCATGACTGTCTGTTTTGGATTCATGGGATCCAGAATGTAGAAGGGAAAACTGACCCTCGAAAGTTGTCCTCTGACTTCCACATGTAAGCCTTGGTATGGGCATTTATACTCATATAACACATAAACACACACAGGCATGTAACACACACAGGCACGCATAAATGTACTGAAATATTAAAATATATTATAAGATTTCTATTTTATTTATTATAGACTAAAATATATAACATGTAAAGGGTATCCTCATCCAGAACCTCTCAAATTGTAGTTACTTTGATTTTATGGCCAGTATCAAAAAAGAATTCCAAACTCAGTTACATGTCTTACAAGAATCAGTATTCAACTAAGGGCACCTAATATGCTAAATTGTCTGTGTGTGTGTGTGTGTGTGTGTGTGTGTGTGTGTGTGAGCGCGCGCGCGTGCGCGCGCACGCGCGCGTGTGTAATAGTTTAAAAAGAGGAGGTCATGAATTTGAGAGTGAGTTGTAGGGAGATGAACACGGAGGAAGAGTTAGAAGGTAAGAGATGGGGATAGAAACGTTGTAAATATAATACCCTAACATAAAATCCTAAGGAAAAGACATGAACAACAACAACAAAACCAAAACTTTGAGTTAAAATTAAATTTTCTTTTTGGAAGTTGTTTTTTCCTGGCATCTTTTGACATCAGAGGAATTGTACAGAGCTGTATTGTTTACACAGCTATATTAGTTAACTTTTATGCTAGTGACTAAATAAATGAGATGTTTACTTGGCTTACAGTTTGTGATGGGGACGATATAGTTGCAGGGCCATGAGGAAGCTTCCACACTATATCCATAAGCTGTAAAGAATCCGAATGAGAAAAGTGTTGTTTGGCCCTTTTATTCTGTTCAAAAATCCAGCTCATGAAATGGCTCCACCATTTCAAGAATGGATTTTCCCACTTCAATTAATTTAATTTAATAAGAAAAATCTCCCTCCATAATATTTGTGTTGATTTTAAGTCTGAATCCTGCCCTCAGTGTGTCTCTGGGACTATCACACTAGACCTTCTTGTTCTTACTTCTTTCATGCCTGCAAAACCAGTACCACATGGACCACACTGCCATTTGGCTACCAAATGTGGCTGGAGGTTGGCCCACCTGGACCACAGTTGCATCAGCTTCTGTGTGCTGACTATGAGGAAACATTTCCTTAGGATGTTGCCTTTTAACAGGGAACCCCTTCAGTGGCACTCACAGTATAGGGGCTCTCCTTTCATACTAATTTGCCTTTTTACAAGATGGAGCCTTCAGAGGGTGAGATCTTGCCCTTTGGGAACTTTTCCTATTGTCTCAGTGAAGAGTTTGGGTTTCTTGAACACTTAGAGATACTTTCCAACCTGCCTTCACTGTAATTTTGTTTTATTTATTTATTCTTTAAGATAATTTTTAATCAAATCTTTGGGAATTTCACATTATGCACCTAAGCCCCACTCATTTTCCAGTCCCTCAGTATCTGCCCTTCACTCTTATAGCATCCCCCTCTCAAATGAAAGTTTAAAAAATAAAAAATAAAAATACTAAAAGAAAGAAAAAAGCAAAAAACAAAACAAAAAGCAGAAACAAAACAAAAAGCTCCCATCAGCAAAATTACTTCACTTCTCTGTCTTTTCCACCATCCCTTCACCTCTTCATTTGCTTAGTGGCATTGGGAGCTGTAGGGTGTCACACAGATGATTCTTTTGTTCAAACAGCTTTGCTTACAATGCTCATTGTGTAACGAGTTGAAGAACTCTGGCTTCCAGTACACCATCAATACTGGTCCATCACTGAAACTCCTCCCACATACTCTGCTATTGCCCCGAGTCAAGGAGACCCTGTGGCTATGGTTCCACAGAAACAGTTATGTGCTCCAGCAGGTCATACACATACAGGGTGAATGTTGGGAGATGTCAACTGAATGCCCTGGATGTGGGCTGTGGTGATAGCGGAGTCGGTCAGTGAGGGCCAGTGGGATCACACCTCTCAGGTGAGAGACAGAGCCAGCTCTCCCATGCTTATGGTGAGGGACTAGGCCAGCTTTCTCAAGTGTGGAGGGTCAGTTCTCTTATGGGGGTGGTGCCAGCACTCCCAGAGCCAGTGAGGGATAGGGTCAGCTCAACACTCATGGTTTACATGAGTCTCTGTGGTAACGTGGGCAACAGAAACAGACCTCAGCTGCTGCAGGAGCATGGACCCAGACATGTCTTTTGGCAGCAGCCTGGGCCTATATGTCACCATGGCCCCAGGTAGCAAACAGACCAGCCACAATAGCCCATTCCCACGACAGGCATCTCTTCAGGTCCACCTCTCTGGGCAGCACATATCCCATTCTGCCTCTCCCTCTCCCACTTCCCTACCATATATTCACTCACTATAATGGCATCTGACCACCCGTGGCCCAGTGGTTTCAGGCAGGCCCATGGTTGTCTTGTACCCACCCAGGCCAAGTGGTACCAGGTGTCCTTGAAATGCCAGGGCCTTGTCTGTAATTTTTAAACCATTCACACTTTGCATGTTTTTAGTATCTTTTGGCTTTATAATTTGCTCTCACACTGCAGAACTGGAGATTAGTAAGCAGTAGCCATACCACCCTCAGAATGGAATCTTAATTTTGAATTTCCACTGCTAAACAAGTTAGTCCACTACTTTTCAATTCAACCATACTAAAGTTCTTAGGGCACAGGCAAATGCAGCCATGCTCTTTCTTGAAGTCTAACACTGATTGCCTCCAGCCCAGTTCCCAGTGTAGTACTTTCTCCCCTCTGTAACATGAGAGAGGCTATTAATGTTTACGTTTCCCTTGAAATCCTTGTTTTTGAGCTCCCTCAAAAATAGCCCAGTAATGCTCTATGCACAGCAATATGGAAGTTTTCTAGCCGCAAGTTCCAATCTGTTTCACATTCCTTCTGCAAACTAGTTCCAAAGGCTTACAAAACACATGGTCAAGTTTACTCAGCTACAAACCAGGACCCAGTGTTCTGTATTAGTCACTTTTCTCAAAGACAACTCAAGGAAGAAAAGGTTTATTTCGGCTTTAAAAAAGGTGGGGTCCGTTATGGCAACTAATATTTTAAGGCAAGAATATAAAGCACCTGGTCTGATTGCATCTGCAGACAGAGGACAGGAAAGGTGGGTCCTGGTGCTCAGTTATATTTCTCCTTTTTGTTCATTCTGACACCAGAGCCCACAGAATAGGGCCATTCACAT
The DNA here is from genome assembly GCF_903992535.2 of Arvicola amphibius. Taxonomy (NCBI): domain Eukaryota; kingdom Metazoa; phylum Chordata; class Mammalia; order Rodentia; family Cricetidae; genus Arvicola; species Arvicola amphibius. Next base: position 49,635,937 of record NC_052056.1, on the reverse strand, counting down.
AGACCGTATGTCCTTTTACTCCAACTAACCTAATATAACCATGTTCCTCACAAATATGTACAAAGGTTTCTTTCTATGCTGCTTCTAAATCCCACCAAGTTGAGACTGTTGATCATTACACCAGATATATGTGGTATAAAGGAGAAGTAATATGATCCAGAGCTTCATAGAAAGATAAGTTTCCAAAGTGAGAAGGAAGGCAAAACCTCCAAAGACAATAGGGCTTTTCTCAGTCTTTCATTTTTGCTCAGTCCAGACTTAGAAACTGCTACTTGTTACTTGTGACTATGAGAAGGCCCTATCATCAAAAGATAAACCGAGAACGGCAGAAAGAAATCCAAAAAGATCAGTCTAATGATAGCTTCATTGAGACTCTGACAGGACTCTGGTAAAGCCAATACACCATGCCTTTCCTTCTGTATTTCTATGTGAGGGAAAGTGAGATTATTTATTAATTTTACATAAATGGGATTAGCTTTCAAAAATAAAAGGTGTCCACATAAGTGTTAGGTGACACCTTCACTCAGAAGACCATAAAGCACCTACTTCCTGGTGAAAGATCAAGCAGGAGAACTCTACTATGGGATAGACAACTGAAGGTGTAGGTGTTGTCCTTATCAGGTGACCAAGAAGGGAGTGGAGTGAACAAACAAGCAGAATGACTCCCCTTGGCAGGGAACTAGCTAAGGCAGCTGTTGCTTATCAAGAACACACAAAAGTTTATTGTGGTGTTGTGTTACACCCCACTAACAAAATATGGAGGCACTTTGATGTGTGTATACACACACCACACACACACACACACACACACACACACACACACATATTACAGGTGTCCAGGTCTTCAGTTCCACAGGACTATAGCATCTTTCCCAGTCAAAACCTCTCCTGAACTTTCTGGTGAGTGAATCTGCTCTTTGGGAACCCTCCCTGCTACTCCAAAGGCTTTAAGAACCACAGTATGGATTTTGATGTTCCTCCCCAATTACTCCCTTGGCATTAGATATAGTCGTCTCACTTGATTCATGGCTGCACCAGAGCTCAGAGATTCACCTTCTTTCCCTTTTTCTTCCAGCTCCAGAAGGCTGACTTTCTACAAGCATGAAGTCTACAATATGGTTCCTTCTTATCTTTATCTCCCTTCTCCATCTGACAATCCCAGTGAACACTCAGGCCTCCAAAGACTCTTCGGTGAATAAAAAGATTCAGGAAGCTCTCAATGGTGGAGGTCACCATTGGGGTAAGAAAAAATTTGAGCTTAATCCTTACTTATGCCACATAAACATGTGCTTCATCTCTATCCGAATCCAAGACCGCAGCCTCTGATTAGTCCACTGTAGCCCCACTTTCTGTTCAAGGATTCCTTTATCATCCTACTTCTTCCTGAGCTCTTGATCAAAATATTGATGGGGAATAAGGAGTGTAGTAGCTGTAATGTATGGATACACTGTGAATCAAAGATATTTCACAGACTCGGGTTTGTTCATTTGACTTTTACAGCCAATTTATGAGCTAAGAGTAACTATTAGTTATACTTCATAAACTAAGAAATGTAATGTGGGATCTGGAGAGATGACAAGGTATTAGGAGGACCCTGGTTGATTCCTAGAATCCACCCACAAGGTGACTCACAAACATTTGTAACTCTTGCCCCAGAGGGTCTGACCGAAGCATGCATTTGATGCACTAACATACATGTGGGCAAAACACCCATTCACATAAAAAGGGTTTTAAAAAAGAAATTAAACGTTAAATGTTAGTGAGTAACATGACTATGGGAGGTGGAGGGGTGGGAAACAACTCTAAGACTAAAGAAGCCTTTCAAGAAAGATGTGAGCAAGCAAGAACACAAGCAATGCCCTTTATTCCTTACTACTCAGAGCATCCTCTTTTCCAGAGCCTAAGAAGCTTTCCTGCATGAGTGTCACTACATCAGGCAGTTGGTCGTCCTGTCCTGCTGGTGAGTAACTCCACAAGAAGGATTTTTGAACAAAATGTCCTATGTTCTTCTCCATCAATCTTCTAATATCGAATTATGTTGTATGAAGATTGGCGGGCTGCATCTGACACCCAGCTAGCTTAACCCTCTAAATAACCACACAGAAATGTATTAATTAAACCTTGCCTGGCCCATTAGTTCTAGCCTCCTATTGGCTAACTCTCACATCTTGATTCAACCCATTTCTAATAATCTATATTACCACTTGACTGTGAATTACCGGGATGAGTCTAGCCAGTGTCCATCTGCAGCAGGAGAAGCATGGCGTCTGCCACAATTCCCTTATTCCCAGGATTCTGTTCTGTCTACTCCGCCCACCTAAGGGCTGCTCTATCAAAAGGCCAAGGCAGTTTTCTTTATTCAACCAATGAAAGCAAAACATAGAAAGAAGACCTTCCAAACCAGAATTATTAAATTACATTTGTACTACCATGGTGGTGAGCCAAAGTTTCCAGTCCCATCCCTTACTGATTTTAAATTCCTTTGAAGACACTACTGAGAGAACTTAAGTTTCTGTTCTTCCTTTCATTTCTTTCTGTTGTACTCTCAGACGCCAGCCCTTGGTATCATCCTTTGATTATGGATATGACCCTCATTTCTTTCCCAATCTATTCCCTTGCATTGCTAGGCAGGGAGCCAACACAGAGGAGAATTTGTTATCAATTTAACAACCTTGAAACTGCAAGTCATTTTGTTTAAGTGATTTTTTTTTTTGCTTAAGAACTTTAAGTGATATTTTTCCTGAAGATACTTTCCAAAACTGAATTAGTTTTATGTAAGCCTAGATTCATCCATGAGCTTTCTAAGGAGAAAATTTGGGGACTTAACATCTCTTTACAATACAAGGACACTGATATCTGTGTCTCATATGACCATGCAGGGATGGCTGTCACTGGTTGTGCATGTGGCAAAGGTTGTGGATCATGGGATATCCAGAATGGAATTACTTGCCACTGTCAGTGCACAGGAATGGACTGGACCAATGCCCGCTGCTGCCAACTGGTTTGAGAATGAGGAGGCTGAGAACCCAACTATGAATTGAGGACCATGATGAAACAAACCATGGTCTCCACCAGAAAAACCTGGTTCATTGTGCCCATAACAAAGTTATATTACCCAATGATTCTTTCTGGGTAATATAAACACATCTGTACCTGTGCGTATTTATGTTTAATGCTACTACTTCTAGCCTGGGTACCTGTTGCCAGAAAATATTTTTGGTAATTCAGTGATTTCACCTCAATATAGCATGTAGGATGGTAGTGAAGAAAGATATGGAAGGAATAGGAAAATGAACTTATCCTCTGGTTCTCCTACTAACTCATGTTTTAACAAAAAAAAAAAACAAAACAAATAAATTGTTGGCCTGAAAAAAACCAAAATGCCATGCTTTTATGGAGCTCCTAAAATGGAACAGTAAATTCCAAGCCATGTTCAGGAAGACTCTGCAAGGTGCAGGCAGAAAGGGAAATCTAAACCAATTTCTAACTTCTCAGTATGTTTGTGCACCCTTTCCAGCTTAATGCCTGAGTTGACTTTCATCAAGGTAACCTTTTCCCCATTCCTTTCTTCCCAAAAGCCATACGATACCACAGCCCTCACCTATCAAGGAGTCTTGATACAATGCATCTTCCTGTGTAGACAAATTTACAGAATTCTAAGCTAAGAAGTAATTTTAAATATCCCTACTAATGTTAAGTAAATGAGTTAAAACACAGCAAGTGGACTGACGATTGTGGAACTTCATGCTTTCAAAGGAGGAGATAAATCAGTTTTCAACGCTTAGACCATCAAAAGTAACTTTTTTAATTTGGTGTAATTGTTGGCAACTTAATAGAAATTCCAATACATTGACTACCACTATAATAATACTTTTCTTCCTATCTATTTAGTGAATATATTTCTCAAAACTAATGATCATGAATTAAAGATAGAAATGAAATTGAGATGTAGTTATTTATGTATAGATATATAGGCTATTTATGAAAATCTCAGATTTTCATTACTAAACACATTTCTATGGGGTGGAGCGATTGCTCAGTGGGTAAGAGCACACGTTTTTGTAGAGGACCTTGGTTTGGTTCCCAGTACCCACATGTAATTCCAGTTCCAAGAGATTTGACCCCTCTTTCTGACATCTATGTGTACCAGGCACACACATAGTGAACATACATGCATTCTGACAAAACACTCATGTGCATTAAATAGAATAAATAAATCTCATAAAAATTAGAACACTTTTTTCTTTTTTAAACAAATTTCTTTATTGTTTCTTTAGGAATTTCACATCATGCATCCCAATTCTGATCACCTCCCATTTTCTCCATATCTGTTCCTTACCCGTCCAGTATTCTCCCGAAAAGAGAATTAAAAAATAATAAAATAAGTAAAACCAAACCAAAACAAGCAAACAAGCAAACCAAAATTTCTGCTCTCCTCCATCCTTTTTGCACTCTGATACTTCTTCATTCTTACATGGTGTGTTACATAGTCTATACACTTTGGTCCAATCAGCTTTTCCTGCAAATGTTCACTGCAATGTCGATTGGTCTTGTTCAAGGCCTCTGTTTTTCAGACTCCATCATTGCTGGATCCTCACTGAAACTCCACTTGGATATTCCATGACTGTCCAGAGCCATGGAGACCCTGTGGGTATTATTCCATAGAACCAGTCCCTTCACAAGCTTCAGCAGGTCCTAGATGGGGTAGGTATTAGGATGGACCAACACAGGGCCCAGCTGTGAGCCTGGGTGGTAGCTGAGCTGTGTTTCCAGGCCACTGGACCTGCCTCCCTCAGGTGAGAGGCAGAGATAACTCTCCCATGTCCATGCCACCAGAGCCAGTTTTCCCTTGCCTGTGGTGAGGGGTGGGGCCAATTCTCCCCAGTGTGGAGGCCAGTTGCCCTGTGAGTGAGGGCCAGCTCTCTTGCTACAGTATCTACTGAGGAGCAGGGTCAACTTTCCTATGGTCAGCAATGAGTAAGGCCAGCTCAGCATGGCCCTCTGATTTCATCACACATGGTCCCCATGGACTCTGTGGTAAAAAGCGCTGCAGATATCAACATAGACCCCAGATGCAGCATGAGCACTGTGAGGGCCCACAGATGTGAGCCTGTTCCACCTTGACTAAAGGTCAGAGAGTCTGAATTTATTTTTGCTTCTTCAAATTTGTTGACAACAGCTGTGGCTGCAAATGAGAGATCCTGATTTATGTATGGTTAATTAGTATTTTGAATATAAAGGTGAATCGGCTCTAGTCAAGTCAAAGCTTGGAGAAGTTAATTCTTTTTTTATATCATGTTATTGAAGTCTGTTGTCTCCCCCCTTCCCTTTTGGGTTGAAGTATATAAGCATGTGGAAAATAAATATTTTTAAGTATTCAGTGAATTTCTCTCCTGATGCTATTCTATGTTTCTGCTTTCCTCTCCTGTCTCTGTTCCTTTTTGCTTAATAATTCTAATCCTCTTGTTCCTACACGGGAATCTGGGAACTTATTTAAGCCTGGACCCTGACACAGGGCAGCCCAATTTGTGGCTTACAACAGACCATGGACCCAGACATGCCCCTCAATAGCAGCTCAGGACCAGATGACATCATGATTTTGAGTGGCAGCACAGGACACGCAGATCATCCCAGCCCCAGTAGCAGTGTGGCCTCCGGACTTTAACATGGTGCCATGTGGAGGCCTAGACCTCATTTATCCACATGGCCTCCAGTGGTAACAGGAGCAACAGACATCAACACAGACCCTGACTGCAGTGTGGTCATATAGAACACTTTTCTAAATACAATGATTGCATTTACTAATTTCTCATCAAAATGTTTTATAAATGGTCTGTTCACTTGTATATCATTGATAACTGGAGTCATATCTTGTGCTGGCTATTGTTTGGTTAATTTGATACAAGCTAGAGCCATTATGAAAAGGGGAAATCACATTTAAGAAAATGCCCCCAGCAGACTGACCTTTGAGCAGTGTTTGTGGTATTTTTTAATTTAATGATTGATATGGATGGGCCTAGATCACTAGGGACAGATCTACCCCTGGGGAATTGGTCCTAGATAGTATAAGAAATCAGGGTAAGCACACAATAAAGAGCAAGCCATCTTTCACGCCTCCCTTCTATTCCTGCCTTTACTTCCCTAGATGAAAGTCTTCAAGCTGTAAGATGAAATAAACCCCTTCCCCCATGGTTGGCTTTGGTCATAGTGCTTTTTTTTAAATCACAGAAACATAAATCCTAAGATATAATTCGTCATAAACACACACACACACAAACACACACACACACACACACACACACACACACACCAACTTAAATGAACATTTTAACATATAAAGAAGAACATAGTGTGTTGGCCCAAAAAATTGTGAGCTTATTTCCATCTTGTCTAATGATCAGAGAGTTTTAGCTTGCTCAAAGTTGTTGATAACAAGTGTGGCTACATGCCCTGGCATAACATTTACAGATAACTTTACATGCCCTGGCATAACATTTACAGATAACTTTACTTTACTGTACTTTATTGTTCTCTCTCGGTACTGTTGCTTTAAGAAGTTAGCAAGTTGTGGGGCCTCAGTTCTTGAGTTTTGCAAAACTGTGTGACAAAAAAGCCTACTGAACCAGACCATTTTTCCAGTGATTTCTTAACAAAAGAACAAAATGAGCAAGAATCAAATGTAAGCGCAAACCACAGACAGTAAAACCAGTCTCTGAATGGTAGAAATTGAGTTTCTAGGAAGTAAAGATGTGACGAGCAAAGACAGAAAAAGAACAAGCGTGTGTATTTTGGCACCTCTAATGTCAGGAAGGAAGAGGAAGAAGATGAAGTTTGTAACAATGTCCTTATCTTGATCTTACAAGCTCAGCAGCAAGTCGGAGTTACATAAGAATATTCTGTGTTACGACTGCCTCTTGTGGTTCAACACGTGGCATGGTCTCAGACAGAAGGGTATCTTGGGTTTCTCACATAGCTTCAGTGAAATGTGGGCATCTGAAAGTTCAGCTGGTCAGAATTTTCAGTATAGATAACTCAACATTGCTGGCAGGGGTTTGTAGATTAAGACGTGAATTTTGAAGGGAGCCTTGTGTGCCATGTTCTCATGAGCTTGAGCATCCATTATCCTGGCAGCTACATATAAGAACAAGCATTCTTTTGTTTTTTTAATTGTTATCTTAAAATTTTTATACAACATATTTTGATCATAATTTTTCCCTCTCTCAACCCCTCTAAGGTCCTTCCTACCAACTCAAATTCATGTTCTTTTTTTCTCTCTCTAAAACCAATCAAAATCAATGCCAAAAAAAATCAAAAATCAAAACCAAGAAACAAAACCCAAAACTACCAAAGAGAAACAACAAAAATCACACATACAAACACACACACACACACACACACACACACACAAAAAAAAAAAAAAAAAAAAAAAAAAAAAAAAAAAAAAAAACCATGGAGTTTTGTCTGAGAATGGAGTCAGGTGAGGGCAATTCTTAGTGCTTGGGAGAAAAGTCCAAGAAAACAAGTCAAGTGCCTTGTGATGTCAGTTTCTTCAAGAACATGGAATTGCTCTTGACTGTGACCACACCCCTCCCAGGTTTAGCAGATAGGAATGAGTTCACATTAGATTATTCATTACAGCTGACTATTGTTATTTGTTTATAGGCCTCTGTGGAAAAACATGTTTTTGCCACATGCAGTCTGTCCTTGTGATTGTATACTTTACTCAGGTAACTGTTCTTAACCTTCAGAATATAGACTGTCTGATGCTCTGAATAAAGTTGCTATTGCATGAGGCTTTAGGCCTCATTTTTAGGCCCTGTTCTCCCAGGTTCAAGCTGCCAATTAGAGTGGTAAACAGTGTCTGTTTTGGGTATTGGCCGATGACTCCTGGGCATGGTTCCTGCCTTGGTTGTGTGGTAGGTATACCTAGGGTCTCTCCATTGAAGAAAACTAATCTGACTTTTCCTTTTCTAGCAAGTATCATTTGCAAATAGTTTCTTGGTTAGAGGTGTGGCATTGCGTCCACTTCCCTTTTCTCTGCTTGGATTTCGTATGATACCGACCACAGTGGAAGTTTACAGAGTATATACATATATGAAAGAAATTTAAGTGGAGTTACCATATAATGGAGGTGCAATGCCCCAACGAGGCATCCAGTAAAACCCTCAGTACCAGGAACGGATTATATCTTGATGAATTGTTGGTCAAAGGGGTTCTTTAGGCAATTCTCTTCAAATGGAACAAATGCTGTGCCAATAACCAACCACTTTTTAATTGGGTTTGAGGCCCACTCCATGAAATGAAACCAATACCTGACCCTGTTAAAGTGGACATAAAACTGAGGCCAAACGGGTCTAGACTAGGTGGGTCTTAGGGGGAAAACTTCTACTACTATTCTTTTAAATAAACAGAGCGGAGAAAGAACTTTTAATGACATATCACTATACCTGTAGCTCAGTGGACTGCTCAGCCCTCATCAGAGAAGCTTCTTCTTGCAGTGCCATGGAACACTCAGCCCTAAATGGGTAGTCCTTATCAAACCATTTCACTCAAGGCTCAGAGGTCTGTTTACAAGAAAAGGCAGAAAGCCTATAAGAGCCAGATATGGTTGGTGACTCCAAGGTAACTGTCTTCCTGAAGCAATGGGTCTGATAGAGACTCAAAGAACACACATTCCTGGAGATACAGGTGGAAGCTAGAAATGTTTCTATGACCTACCCTTAAAAATATGTAGTTATTTTTATTACTGCCTCTAATAAGTGAAGTGAGTCATTCAGGTCACACTTGAGACAGTGGGAAAATAATAAGAAAGGACAAGCCAGTAGTGAAGAGAAGCAAATAAACAGTAAATTTTTGTTGTGTTTTTCAACAGGGTTTCTCTGTGTAGCCCTGGATGCCCTGGAGGGTCTATAGACAAAGTTCAAACTCAAAGACCCTCCTACCTCTGCCTCCTGAGTGCTGGGATTAAAAGTTTGTGAGAGCAAACGTTCTCACATTCTTTATTATTATTATTTTTTTATTAAAAATTTCCACCTCCTCCCCATCTCCCATTTCCCTCCCACTCCCCCCCATTCCCCTTCCCCTCCCTCTCCAGTCTGAAGAGCAGTAAGGGTTCCTTGCCCTGTGGGAAGTCCACGGTCCTCCCACCTCCATCCAGGTCTAGGAAGGTGAGCATCCAAACAGGCTAGGCCCCTCTAAAGCCAGTACATACAGTAGGATCAAAACCCAGTACCATTGTCCTTGGCTTCTCAGCAGCCCTCATTGTCCGCCATGTTCAGGGAGCCCAGTTTTATCCCATGCTTTTTCAGTCCCAGTCCAGCTGGCCTTGGTGAGCTCCCATTAGATCAGCCCCACCATCTCAGTGGGTGGGTGCACCCCTAGCGGTCCTGACTTCTTTGCTCATGTTCTCCCTCCTTCTGCTCCTCATTTGGACCTTGGGAGCTCAGTCCAGTGCTCCAATGTGGGGCTCTGTCTTTATCTACATCCATCGCCAGATGAAGTTTCTATGGTGATATGCAAGAAATTCATCAGTGTGGCTATAGGATCGGGCCGTTTCAGGCTCCTTCTCCTCAGCTGCCCAAGGAACTAGCTGGGGATATCTCCCTGGATACCTGGGAACCTCTCTAGAGTCAAGTCTCTTGCCAGCCTTAAAATGGCTCCCTTAATTAAGATATATACTTCCCTGCTCCCATATACACCCTTCCTTTATCCCAACCATCCCATTTTCCCAAGCTCTCCCCATCCTCCCCTTCACACATTTCTCTCCCCATCTCCCCTTAGTCCCATCCCACCCCACCCCCAAGTTCCCAATTTTTGCCTGGCAATCTTGTCTCCTTCCAATATCCAGGAGAAAGCAGTGTGGTGGTTTCTCAGGAAATTCGGGATCAACCTACCCCAGGACCCAGCAATACCACTCTTGGGGATATTTCCAAGAAATGCCCTACCATATTGCAAAAGCATTTGTTCAACTATGTTCATAGCAGCATTATTTGTAATAGCCAGAACCTGGAAACAACCTAGATGCCCTTCAATGGAAGAATGGATGAAGAAAGTGTGGAATATATACATATTAGAGTACTGCTCAGCGGAAAAAAAAAAAAAAAAAAAAAAAAAAAAAAAAAATGACATCTTGAATTTTGCATGCAAATGGATGGAAATAGAAAACACTATCCTGAGTGAGGCAACCCAGACCCAAAAAGATGAACATGAGATGTGCTCACTCATAACTGGTTTCTAGCCATAAATAAAGGACATTGAGCCTATAATTTGTGATCCTAGAGAAGCTAAATAAGAAGGTGAACCCAAAGAAAAACTTTCTCACATTCTTATCTGAAAGATACAGCCTGCCCTAGGCTTCTCTTCTGGCTACATTTCGTATTCCTTTCTCATGCAAAATTACAGGGTGGCAGATTTAGCTTAGGGACAGAGCACTTGCCTAGCAAAGAAAGGGTCCTCATTGTTGTCTGATCTCTGTAAGGGTGGTAGAATGGGAGAAAGGAAGGTAGAATGCTTGCAGCACTAGTAGACCTGACAAACACTAGGCGCTGCCTTATTATGCCCTGCCACTGAACCCTCAATCTCTCCCTCTGTGTCCCTCTCACTATAGATCTTATTTCTGTCCTATCTTGTATGACTCACCCTGTTGCTTTATCATTGTCTTGTAGCCAGTACAGAATAAAAATATAGGTGTTTTCTGATACATTTTCATCAAATAATACACAACCTGTTTTTTCCTCCTAGCCTAATCAAGCTTTAACCAAAAACAATAAAAATACTTGCTATTTATGAACAAAGAAAAAGTATAGCCAACCTTTTTCTCCATCTCTGGTGCCAGGTGGAACACAACCACTTGAAGAACACTGCTTACCTTGATACAGGAAAGAATTTACTGCACATCTGGGAAGTGTTAATAGTTTGTCTTGGATCATGGCTCAACACTGCAGGGACTCACAGCCCTTACTCTGGAAGGCATAGAGGTGTGATTTTCGGTTTCCAAGCATTATACAAAAGATATAAATGTCACTTTGATCCATCTAACCTTTGTGTGTGTGTGAGAGAGAGAGAAAGAGAGAGAGAGAGAGAGAGAGAGAGAGAGAGAGAGAGGGAGAGGGAGAGGGAGAGGGAGAGGGAGAGGGAGAGGGAGAGGGAGGGAGGGAGGGAGGGACGGAGGGACGGAGGGAGGGAGGGACGGAGGGAGGGAGGGACGGAGGGAGGGAGGGACTGTGCTCCCTGTTTGTCTGTTTTATTCACCCAGCTTTCAGGGCTCTCAACCCTCAAAGCAGAGTTGATAAGAAATTTCTTGTCAAGATCTAAACAGAAGACTTGAAGTAATTGTTATAGCCTCAACTATTAGTTTAATTAAGGTAATTTTAAAGTGCAAATTATGGAATTTAAACAAGAAAAACAAAGCCAAAGACAACTAATTTGTATTCATAGAATACCCAATTCATCATGAAGATCAAACGATGGTAATCATTTAGATATCTGACCAACAGAGCATAAATACATAAAATTAAGTGATGAGTACAAATATAAGGAGAAATGCAAAGAAAAAATCAGACTAAAACTATTCCTATCTGAGTTTGGTATTTAAAATTGTAAACAATTACTATCCTCTGACATATTTTGAAAATAGTCAACCTTGAAAGATTTAACAACCATAAGGATAAACTTTAGTGTCATATCTTCAATGCCTCCACATTTGCTGTGTTGTTCTCTTAATTTAGAACATCCTAGCAGGGGCTAGCTAGGAAGCAGACAGAATCAACAGGAGTTGGAATACTAACAAGAGACAGTAACAAGGTAGCATATGTGTGGATATGATCAAAATACGTTATGCATGCCTGAAATGTCATAATGAAGCACATTAACACATATAATTGATGTGTGTTCATTTAAACATTGAAAAAAAAAGCCTTTTCCTATTACTAAACATTAGTCCTCTACAAGTAACAGTGTTTTAGTGGCAACTTGTCCCCAACAGGCTTGGAGCATGACTTCTTACTTGCGTTTGGATCTAGAATTTCTATTGAATTGCTCTGTCTCTGGTTATTCTCATGTTTCCTTTCTGGGAGATTATAAAATAGCACTCCCTTTCCCATCTCTTTATCCCTTATGTGTAGCATATTCAGATAGCTGTGGGTAAATGACGGTGAGATCACAGCCCTTCATTAGAATAAAGTGAGGACTGTGATGAAAGACCAACTTCTGGTAGTGCTCATTTTTAAAAGACTAAAGCCACAGTAACCTCAAAGGCTTGTTGTTAACAGTGGACTCACACTGAAGCGAGTTAATTCCTACTTAAAACGTAGCACTGTCATAGGGTGACTATCATTTCCCATCAATAGCAGTCACAGTAGCCTCAGGAGCAAAATCAAAGGAACTCAAGTGGTGACTATAATGGGTTCAGGGTATTTAATGATGAGATGTCTTAGAAAAGGTACAGAGAAACCAACAGCAATGCAAATTGTTGTCCTTCTCTTGTCTAAATGAAGCAGGCAGCAGGGGCCCACAGACAGAGGCAGACAGCGTTGGCTACATATACCAATGTGGTTTGAGGTGTGCCCTCCCACAACCGCTTCCCAGTGGTGTGGCCCCGAGTAGGCTCGTTTCTACCCACATGGAAATCGAGCAGGGAGGTTGGTGGTGCACATATTAGCCTTAAGTTCTGCCCTTTCACTAGAGTAACAGAGTCATATATGTTAACAAAAACATTTATAAAGAAGATGGGGAGTAAGTGGAGCCAATCTCCCTAAGACTCACTGGTCTTCATTGTCACCCTGACTTTGTAAGGTTTTCTGAGAAGCAGACTGTACTGTGAGTGACAGGGGAGATACTCTCTCTGGTTTCTTCCCACCTAATTCATCCTCTGGATGTGAGCACCTCCACTTAGCCCATGGCTAACCACGTTCTGGTGGTTGGGAATTTTTATAAAGCATCTGTTATAAAATGAAGAAAAACAACAGGAAATGCATGACAGAGAAGTTGAGATTTATAGTAAAAAGACAGTTTCTAGATGGAGGAAGAAAAGATCCATTCCGTGACCTGAGAGGCTTACATACATGAGGTTTCATTTCAGGAAGGTCTGGCAAAAAAAAAAAAAAAAAAAAAAAAAAAAATTCCATTGCTTGGACCACAAACAATCTTGAAAGCATGAAAAAGGCAGAGATCTTAAAGTCTTCATGTGTTAACCCTCTTGCTGTAGGTTTATATATAAATGGTATCAGTTCCCCTGAAGAACTGGTAGAGATAACAAGTGATTACTTATTTTGTTTTCTGCATTTTAAAATTAAACTATAATTGCAACATTGACCCCTTAACATTTTTCCAGTCTCTCCTATGTTCCCCTCTCAAATTCAGTGTTTTTTCCTTTAATTGCTGTTTTTCATATGTGTGTTTATGCATATATTTCCATAAGTTATAAATACATCCTACTGAATCTATTTATAGCTTAAATATATACGAAGTCAAGGTTAATCACTTGGTATTGGATTATGAACTAAGGGGCACCATCCCTGGGGAAGACTACTTCTGCTCTCAGCATCCATTAGTTTCCTTTCTGTGTTAGCATGGCTAATGATGTCCATGTATATGTTTTGTTTAGGCAATCCTACACCTCCTTTTGTGTTATTCTTCCCCTGCCCCAATTCAAGTCCCTCACTCTGCTTTTCCCACTTTCCCCTCCATAAAAAGGGACCTCTGTCCTCTAGAGGACCAAAGGAAGTGAGGAAGAGTCCTTTAGTATAGACTGGATAGGAGACTTGTTGAGTTCAGTGACGACAAGGTGACCTGGGCACTTGTCCTCTCCATGTGTGCTGGGCGTGGTAATCGAGAGATAGGCAATAGTTCATTCTGCTTTTGGAGTGGCAACCCTTTTTATTCAGAAATAAGAAGAAGATACCAGAATGGGAGCACTTTGCTTCAAAGGTCTGCCCTCCACATTTTAGAACTTCAGATTACCGAATAATTTCCAACAAGACAGAGCAGTACTTAACTTTATGCCCCCATAGAATTTTGAGTAAATGTCAAATATGAGTGAATGAATCATCTGAATTGGAAGGCAGTTTTACAGTTTCCACAGAATTCAGGGTTATCCCGGAAGGAAAAGGAAACCCTGATCTAGTCAACCTCTTCCCATTTGCCTTTTTATCTTTAGACCAGATTTATTTAAAGGATGGAGCTATAACTAACATAAGGGTCTTGAACATATGAGAGCTCATTCTATTTTCCTCCCTTTCGGAGAAACAATTCCAAATGCAGTGTAGCACTGAGATTTAGGCGGTCTTCCAGAAGCCAGGTTTTCCATCTCTAAGCTACACTGAGGCTACTATATTATATTACTGCAGCATGATTAATAAAAACTTAGAGACAGAAATTAGGGTTCAACCTAAATGTCAGAATAGCAAAACAGCCAGCCACTGGCTCTTACCTCTACCTCAGTCTGAAAATGGTGATTCTGCCCCCAGGAATCCTCAGAATGAGACTGAGACTGAGAGCTATTTCCTCCTATTTTAACAATCCTCTCTAGTTCTGGGATTGAGGGTGTATAGCACGACCGCCTGATTTCTATGGCAAATTAGTGTGGCTACTGGGATTAAAAGTGTGTGTCATTGCTGGCTGGTTTATAAGGCTGGTTTATGATTTGCTTTTCTGGTCTTCAAGGCAAGCTTTATTCATTAACATACAAATGAAATTGCCACACATATTGCAATACTAAGGGTTAAAGGATTAAGTAGGGAGGGGCATGTAGGAATTGGGGGATGTAGTGAGTGGGTTCAAAGAATCTATGAAAAAGCCTATGGAAACCCATTAGTTAGTAAGCAGATTTCAACATACTACTTAAAACAGAGGTCAAACATGATTACACACACGGATGGAAAATACTGCTCCCAGGAGACATGAGCTAGTAAATGATATTACAATACATGGCATGGAATACCTCTCAAAGAGTTACTGTTTAGGTAGGCCCTGGAGATCTCCAATCTAATGCAGGCTCTCGCCACTGTCCATGGTTACCCACCATAACTGCAACAAAAAACTCTGTCACTGAAGACACCACACATTTTGACTGCAGGCCACAGACCCCAAACTGACCAGGAAACTTCAGGAAAGATCAGTTATAAGAAAGTGTATGTTTCTACTTTCTCGGAGATCTGCCGTTCATATGAGTGTCTCAGAGAAGCCCAACAATGGTGCAAGGGTTTTCATATTCATCCTCACTGGGGAAGACAGCAGCTAAAGGTCTTCCGTTTGAGTAGATGTTCCCTGCTACATTTGCTGAATAATGTTAAAGCCAACAAAAATAGATTGCATGACATAAATTCAGTACTAGCAGGAATCACCAATGGTGTGATAAACATGGCACATGGACTTTAAAGGTGGCCACCGTAAGTGTGAAGAGGATGCAAAGGACGGGCCTACCTTGGAACTCAAACAGTGAACCAGAAACAGCCCGTTTAGCAGGCAGCAAAGTGATTTGTATTTTTGTCATAACTACGAGTTGACTTCCTGGGAAAAGCAAACAAAACTAAAATGTGGTGCTGGTGCAGAAAAGGCTCTGAACAGTAATGCAGAACCAGTCAGGCTTGAAGTAACATTCAAAAATCAGTCAGGTATAAACCATTCCAGTCCCAGAACCTACACATTCTGGTTTTGACAGCAAAAAGGCAATTTAAGATAATTAATAATTATGTCAGTCACTTAATGGATCAGCTAAGATAGAATACAGCAATTTTTCCTTTCATGGACATACATGTAAGTCATTTCCTTATCTTGGCTCTTATAAATAATGCTGCAGTGAGCTCAAGCTCTATCATTTTTTTTTTTTTTTTTTTTTTTTTTTTTTTTTTTTTTTTTTTTTTTTTTTTTTTTTTTTGCTATTCTACCTCCCTTGGATCTGTATCTACGAGGACTGACAGACAGAGAGGTGACAGCATTTCTAATGCTCCACAGTGGTCACTCAGTCTTTCATTTCTCTCCACCAGTACAAGAGCTCCATTCTTCCGCATCTTCATAGATACTTTTTTTCTTCTTATTTCGGTATCATAGCCACTGTCTGAGGTACTATCTTATTGTGGTTCTAACATCTTGCCGGTGCTTATTGACGTCACACACTTTTCATATATCAATTAGCCATTTGCATGTCTTCTTTGAATAAATGTCTATTCAAATCCTTTGCCTTTGTTTTTAAAGAAAAGCAAGTTTCCTTAGTGTTCACAATACAGACTATAATGAAGCTTGGCAGGATGCATGGGAGCAGAAGTATTTCAGGTTAATTGGAAAGTTAAGGCCTTTCTGCCTGGGTAGACACACCACATTCTGGAAAAGAAACAAACAAAGCAACCCCCTAAACCCTGAATAAAAACAAAACAAAGCAAAGCAAAAACCCACAACCACCAGGGGGCAGTATGCATGTTCTACTGGAATGCCGCAGCGCCACCACCGTCCTGTCTCCTGTGAAGGCACAGGCCACAGGGTCACAGCAGGGGAGGGAAGCTCAGGTTGCACAGGCTTCTTTCCATCCTTGAGAAAACAGCATGAATGGGTAAGAAAAACCACAGACCAGGATGTGTAAAGAAAGGAAAAACGAATCTATAGAGGCGTCTCTAGCCAGCTGGGGTGAAGTATGCACCTGTGTGTGTGTAGTTGAGAAAGCAAGCTACTGTCCTGGTTTCGAAAGAGTCCTTTGTTTAGAGTACAGTGTTCGTTAATTAAGGCCCAAGGTTTGAGTCTGATGCCTCTTTGGGGTGATGAACTTCCAATTCCATAGCTGTAAAATGCACCCCTTACCCTTGGGAACCTCTTCAAAAATGTGCTGTTGGTTGTGAGGGACTGACTACTCCATTCGTAGGACATCAGAACTGTCTCTGATGGTATCAGCTCTGTGTCCTGCTGTGGAATGGACATGTTAATTGGGCATGACATGTAACATATATGTGTGCTTCCCAGAAAAATGTTTGTAAACAAAACATACAGAATCTAAGCTATATCAGGCCCTTCTCACATTTAAAACATGCTCAATTCGGGTGCAAATGTGTTAGCAGCTTGTCTAGGGCAGAAAGCACCAAGCATACAACAAAGCGAGTTTTAACTTGTGAAGGGGGAACCTCAGCAAAATCCCTCCCAAGATGCACTGTCTTCATAAATGGGCATGACCCTGTCAAAGGCCGCACACTGTGCACAGTTACTAGTAAGCTTTTGTTTTGTTTTGTTTTTCCCTACACAGAGACAGCGTTTCTCGGTGTAGCCCTGGCTGTCCTGGAACTCACTCTGTAGACCAGGCTCAAACTCAGATCCTTTTGCTTCTGCCTCCTGAGTGCTGGAATGAAGGGGAACCACTTCCTGGTGTTGTTTTCTTTTTTCTTTAAGAACAGAAACCACAAAATTAGTTTATAGGAATTGTTTTTCTAAAGCAACTACCCAAACAATACAATTCCCCCAAATCAAAGCAAAACAAAACTGTTAATTGCTCTCTTCTTAAATAAAAGGCATCCACCTTCAACCGTACAACTGGAAGAAGGGCCTCATTCTACTTGGTGACCACCTGGCTGGAAGGGTTGAGAACAGAATAACTGTTCTGACTTTCGTGGTCCAGAACACGGGGAAGAGTTTCCACCTACTCGAGAGCTCTCTGAATTTCAGACCTCAATGATCTGAGCCTGCTGACTTTTCTATGGGTGCCTGCCTCCCTTCCATCAGATTATCCAGATCACATCCCTTCTCTGTGATGGTACTGAGCATCCATGGTTAATGTAAGTTGTCACACACTCAGTCCTGATTTGTAGGTACAAGTGTGAACAGGGTATGGCTTAGCATGTATCACCCTTGATACTAAGGAAGCTTGCTTCTATCCCTTTCCAGACTCTCATCAGAATCAGAGTTGAGGCACAGTCTCTTTGTGATTTTACTGACTCACCTTGCTCCTGTGTCCTCCTATGGGAGTCCATCCAGAGATGGCTTTGTACTCTAGACAATGCCCAAAGGGCAAGCTTCAAATTAAGCTGAGAACAGCATCTAAACCACTGTCATTGTTTCCCAGAGTGAGAACTGTTAGTGCTTGGGTCTGGTAGCTCAGCTACTCTGAATATAATAAAAACCAAATGGTATTGTCTAAAAACAATAAACCAAAATGGTACAAGCATGAGCTGGGGACAAAAGAGGTAAGGACTTTCTAGAAGGCATTAGTATAAAAGCAACCACTGAGTAAAAACCTTCCTAAGCCTAAACGTCATTTATAAAAAGAGCGTTGGATGAGCATGTATGGAAAGCTCACAGCAAGTATACTACATGCAATGTACAATTAAAAAAACAGAATATGAGTGCACATAAAACTACATAAACTATTATCAAGGAAAATGATTCAACTCTTTATTCAAAAGAAAAAAGATATTTTGCTGGCTACTAGCAGAACCCCATGCTGTATTTAAGAGATATTTCATAAGCGAAGAAAGCAGGAAATGCTGGAAATAGAGGAAGACACAAAAGTTACACCCAAAGAAAAAGGAAATAAAGTTTGAAATGTCATACCAGAAAAAGTATAGTTCATATCCTCAACTTGAAATGAGAACAAAAACAAACCAAAACTCCAAATAGGGAAGTAGAACAGCAGACTCATAACGAAGTTCTAGATAAATTTATGTGCGCAGTAACTCACTGCCTGCTTTCATGAGGCAGCACCCAGATGCAGGAGACTCGTGTGCACGACTGTAATGCTACGGCAGATCATAGGGCAAATACATAAGCAATGACAGGGGAGGCAAAGTGAATCAGTCAGAGCTTGTGTGCATATGTATTCATTCCTGCAGACCTCCATTGCAGCTGTGCAGATCACACTTTCTTCTTAAGCACATACTGATATTTGTAAAGATCCATCAGACAGCAAATAACATAGGAAACTATCATTTCAATGAAGAAGATTAAATCCATCCGCACTTTCTGATTATAGTGTAACTAAATTAGAAAATTTGAGTGGGTGTGGTAGCATACTTGTGGAATCCCAGCACTTACAATTTAGAGGCAGGAGGATCAGAAGTTCAATGTCATTTTCAGATACAAAGTAAATTTGAAGCCCACCTGGACTGCACAAGACCCTGTATCATAAAGACTAAAAACAAAAACATAACTCCATGAAAATTAAAGGACAAAAACAGCATTTTCTTCCAACTAGAAATTTTGAAGCTTTCTATTTTAAGGGAAGCTACAAAGCAATGGTGTAATTCTAAAAAGAAAAAAAAATGAAGCCCTAAGTGTCACAATCAACGTAAGACTCTTAAATCAGAAATCAGAGAATAATGTCTCATTTTAAGGATACACATTTATAAACATATACAGAGACAATGTACCAGCTTATTCTTTCAGCATAATGATTTCTGGTGTCACCCATTTGTCATAATTTCTTTCTTTTTTTGCGGTTGCATAAAATTCCAGTGGACAGATGCACCACATCCTCCTCACCCATCAGTCTGTTTGCGGTCATCTAGGCTGGTTTCATTTCTTGTATATCATTAACAACGAGATTATAAACTGACATTCAAGTTTCTCTATGATATGTTGATTTCTTTGGATATATAACTAAGATGGGCAGAGCCGGCTCACACAGTGGCTTTATTGGATACTAAAGAACACCCACAATGAATTCCACAGTGACTGCCCAAATTGGCACTCTTACCAGCAGTGTTTTCTTAGAAATTACAACGTTCCAGTACTGACACATTAAAATGAAGAGATTAAGCAGAACAATTTTCTTAAATAGAAAAGAGAAATTGTCAATGAACTGACTCTTAATTTCCCATCAGAACCATGCAGTTTTCCCAAGGGGAGTGTACCACATTCCAGAAATCAAGCAATCTCAATGATATTAAAATTGTTCCCAGAAACAGAAAAAAATAAAACAAAAAGGCAACTTTCTATATTCTTATCATAAACCAAGTACAATTTGATGTATGATTAATAAAAGCTCAGAGAAAAAAAATGGGGTTCAACCTGAAGGTCAGAAAAGCAAAATAGCCAGTCATTGGCTCTTACCTCGACTTGATCCTGAAAATGGCAATCCTGCCTCTAGGAATCTCAGAATGAGAGCTGTCTCCTCCCCTTTTATAATCCTCTCTAGGGCTGGGATTAAAGGTGTGCACCACTGGGAGTAAAGGCATGCACCGGCCAGTTTCTATGGCAACTAGTTGGCTACTGGGATTATAGTGTGTGTAGATTATAGTGTGTATAGACTGCCTGGTCTATAAGACTGATGAGTGGGACTGTTTTACTCTTTGATCCTCAGGCAATTCTTTTTAAATAAATTGCATTTATTAAAATGCAAGTGAAATATCATTACAACAATTCCATATCTAGGTTTTGCAGTTGAGAGCATAAAGTATAAATTTCATAAAGCTAACACAAAAATGAAAACTATATGCCAATACATTTGAATGTTGAAGCAAATGCTGAAGAAATATTAATAAACTTCAATCATTAGTATAAGATAAATGTAATATTATGGATGAGTAGGATTTAGTCTAAAAATATAAGAGTTAGTTAATATCAGGGAATTAATTTATTATAAAAAATAGGTTTTGTGAGAAAAATTGCATATCTCCAATTGTATACAAATTTATTGGAAAAAGTTGGATATGTATTCCTGGTAAAATACAAATAGGGATCACTTATACACATATTTTGGTACTTAACATAATTACTTTATTTCATAGATAAACTGGAAGATTGTCCCAAAAAAGGAAGGACTGACATTATTTCCATTGCTACCTAATTGTATGTGTGTTTTGTGCATGCTTTTGAATATAACCTTTACAATAAAATAGTAAAATCTTCTTTATAATACAAAGACACACACATACATTTAAGAGAATAATAATTTTATGTTATTTATGTCCGGTTGTACATTTCAGATTTGTGGCTGATGGATACAAAACCAATCACAGCAAGCAAAAGAAGTACCACAGATTTGAGACGGACAGCATGGTATATGAAATGCTCTGTGGCCTTTTTATTGCTAGTTATAAAATTTTACATCAGCAGCAGGTGATATATTGCCAAGAAGAAAGGAACAAACATTCTTAAGACTTAAATATGAATCTTTGATGTGCAGGCCACGAACAATGAAAGTTAAATCAGGGCTTTAGCTCTGACATTTAAGAAGCCTGGAACTCGTCGCCCTTATCCTTAAAAACTTGACAATTGAAAAGGAACACTTTTTCATTCACCCACCCCAGAACTGAGAGCTTGTGGGACAAGGGAAGCATCATCATGAATGTGGGGAGGCAAGCAAGCCAATGAGTCACAGTAAGGCCGTTTACCCGACAGGGACGCAACTGAAATATGCACCAGTAGGAATGCTTAGACCACAGTTTTGATGGATTTTGAGAGCTGGATGAGAACTATTAAGAAAGTTACTTGGGGACTTTCATTTTAGAGGATACTTTGCAGGTATATTAGCTTTACATCTAGGAAATAAAATAAGCTCTCAAGGTCCAAGAGGTTTTTTCCTGTGATTCTGGTGAGGAGAATGGAAGATCAATTGTGCCTGGAGCCTGTCAACAATGAAGTTCAGTTCATGGGATCAGATTTTTTTTTCCCTGAGCCTTGTTCTATACCGTGTAAAGAAATTTCTAGTCTTTCTGCCTCACCAAGGTGGGAGAAACCACACAACAAAAACCACTTGAACTACTCGGAAAAATTGAGTCAGAGACACAAGCCCACTAAAAGATCAAGATTTAAACTTGAAAGACTTTCCTCGACCCCCTAATCTTTCTGGTCATTCTGCAGGGGTTTCTCCCCACGCCTTCTGCCCTTCCCTTCCTATCCCATCCCAGCGTCCCTAAAGCACCACTCCACTCCTTAGGGGCCACAAAACCGGGGCGCCCGTATTGTGGCTGGGAGCCGGTGGTGAGGGGGAGGAGATCCTTTGTTTCACTCAGCTTGCCCGTGGCAAGCTTGGCCTTTTGTCTGAGATAACTGCCCAGCAAGGAGCCATTAGCCTGAAACAGAAGAACCAGCCGAGGGAAAGGGGTGAGAGGCTGCCCTCCAGGCAGGTCTGAGGGTTCAGGCAAAGGAGTGAGGGCTCCTTCAGATTGTGCTGCAAGGTTTGATGTGTGATATTCCACCCCAATCTGCCCCCACCTTTGCCCTTTGGTCCCTGCGGCATCCCTTGGCTACCAGGAATCCCTGATTCAGTGCTGTGGTGTTCCATCTGGACGGGTAAGTGTGTGTTATCCTGGGGCGACCTGCCCTGGAAGAGAGCACAACTCCCCTCCCCCAGCACCTGGTGCAGGGGTGTCTTTGATACACACATCCCTGCCTCTCTCAAGCCTTCCTAAGTGTATTCAAGTGTCCTGCTCCTGTACCAAGGCCACCCACCCAGAGGGGTGAGAGGCTGCCCTCCAGGCAGGTCTAAGGATTCCTGCAAGGGAGTACTGGCTCCTTCAGATTGTGCTGCAAGGAATAGCTCCTGCTCCAGCACTGAGGGGGACCCACCCAGATTCAGTCACAGCAAAGATTGGACTAAGACACCAAGTCTCTCCTAGCTCCATTTGAAGGAAGAGATGGGCAGGCACCAATGCAAGAACTCCTCCAACAAGCCAAAAGGCAACATGACATCACCAGAATCCAGTCATCCCGAAACAACAAGAATTGAACAACCTACTCCAGAAAAAATAGAAGAAATCGACCTTAAACAGTACTTATGAAAATAATAGAGGACCTTAAACAGGAGGTAAAAAACTGCCATAAAGAAATGGAGATGACAAACAAAAAGGTAGATGAAATAAATCTCTCAAAAAAAGAAAAACAAGAAAAAACAAGAAAAAGCAATCAAACAGGAAAAAGACCTGAAAAAGAAATGGAGGTAATGAAGAAAACATAATCCAAGGGAAGACTTGAAATGGAAATTCTGAATAAACGAACAGAAGCTACAGAGACAAGTATTACCAACAGAATACAAGAGATGGAAGAAAGAATCTCGGACTCTGAAGATACTATAGAGGAAATAAACTCACAGATTAAAGAACAAAACAAATCCAACAAATTCTTAACACAAAACATCCAGGAAATCTGGGACACCATGAAAAGACCAAACCTAAGAATAATTGGGGTAGAAGAATGAGAAGAATTACAACTCAAAGGCCCAGAAAATACATTCAACAAGTTTATAGAAGAAAATTTCCCCAACCTAAAGAAGGATATCCCTATGAAGGTACAAGA
The DNA here is from genome assembly GCF_903992535.2 of Arvicola amphibius. NCBI lineage: Eukaryota > Metazoa > Chordata > Mammalia > Rodentia > Cricetidae > Arvicola > Arvicola amphibius. The sequence continues at coordinate 49,612,729 of NC_052056.1, read as the reverse complement.
AGCCTACAGAACATCAAATACACTGGATCAAAAGAAAGCATCCCCGTGCCATATAATAATCAAAACACAAAACATATAGAATAAAGAACAGATATTAAGAGCTGCAAAGGAAAAAGGTCAAGTAACATATAAAGGGAAACCTATCAGAATTACACCTGACTTCTAAATGGAAACCATGAAAGCCAGAAAGTCTTGGATAGATGTGCTACAGAAACTAAGGGAACATGGATGCAAGCCCAGATTACTATAAATGGCAAAGCTTGCATTCACCATCGATGGAGAAAACAAGATATTCCAGGACAAAAACAGATTTAAACAATACGTAGCCACAAATCCAGCCTTACAGAAAGTAATAGAAGGAAAATCACAAACCAAGGAGTCCAACAATGCCCACAATAACACAGACATCTAGCGACCCTTCATCAGCACAACTAGAAGAGGGGAAACACACAAACTCTACTAAAAAAAATGACAACCGGAGTTAACAACCACTGGTCATTAATATCACTTAATATCAATGGACTCAATTCACCTATAAAAAGGCACAGACTAAGAGATTGGATATGAAACCAGGGTCCAACCTTCTGCTGTATACAAGAAACACACCTCAACCACAAAGACAAACACCTACTCCGAGTAAAGGGTTGGGAAAAGGTTTATCAAGCAAATGGACCTAAGAAACAAGCGGGTGTGGCCATACTAATTTCTAACAAAGTTGACTTCAAACTAAAATCATTCAGAAGAGATGGAAAGGGACACTTTATACTCATAACAGGAAAAATCCTTCAATATGAAGTCTCAATCCTGAATATCTATGCCCCTAATATAAAAGCACCCACTTATATAAAAGAAACATTACTAGAACTCAAGGCAACCATCAATACATTAATAGTAGGAGACTTCAACATTCCTCATTCACCAAATGGACAGGTCAATCAGACAGAAACATAACAGAGAATTAAAAGACTTAATGGAAGTAATGAACCAAATGGACTTAACAGACATCTATAGATCATTCCACCAAAATAGAAAGAATATACCTTCTTCTTTGCAGCTCATGGAACCTTTTCGAAAATTGACCATACTCAGTAACAAAGCAAACTTCCACAGTTACAAATATATTAGTAACCACCTGTGTCTTATCAGATCACCATGGATTAAAATTAGAATTCAATAACAATGCTACCCCCAGAAAGCCTACAAACTCATGGAAACTGAACAGTACAACTACTGAACCACACCTGGGTCAAGGAAGAAATAAAGAAAGAAATTAAAGCCTTTCTTGAATTTAATGAAAACAAAGATACAACATACTCAAATCTATGGGACACAATGAAAGCAGTGCTAAGAGGAAAGTTCATAGCACTAAGTACCCACTTAAAGAAAACGGAGAAAGCACCCATTGGAGACTTAACAGCACACCTGAAAGCTCTAGAAAAAAAGAAGCAGACTCACCTAGGAGGAGGAGAAGACTGGAAATAATCGAACTGAGGGCAGAAATCAACAAAATAGAAACACAGAAAACAATCCAACGAATCAATGAAACAAAAAGCTGGTTCTTGGAGAAAATCAACAAGATTGACAAACCCCTATCCAAACTAATCAAAAGGCAGAGAGAGAACATGCAAATTAATAAGATCAGAAATGAAAAGGGGGACATAACCACAGACACAGAGGAAATTCAGAGAATCATTAGATCCTACTACAAAAGCCTGTATGCCACAAAATTGGAAAATGTAAAAGAAATGGACATTTTTTAGATAAGTACCATATACCAAAGTTAAACCAGGACCAGGTGAACAATCTAAATAGTCCTGTTAGTTGCAAAGAATTAGAAACTGTTATCAAAAACCTCCCTACCAAAAAGAGCCCAGGACCAGATGGTTTCAATGCAGAATTCTACCAGAACTTCCAAGAAGACCTAATACCTATACTCCTTAAGGTATTTCATAATATAGAAACAGAAGAGTCATTGCCAAATTCCTTTTATGAAGCTACAGTTACCCTGATACCTAAACCACACAAAGACTCAACCAAGAAAGAGAATTACAGGACAATCTCACTCGTGAACATTGACACAAAAATTCTCAATAAAATACTGGCAAACCGAATCCAAGAACACATTAGAAAAATTATCCACTACAATCAAGTAGGCTTTATCCAAGAGATGCAGGGCTGGTTCAACATACGAAAATCTATCAATGTAATTCAACATATAAATAAACTGAAGGAATGAAACCATATGATCATCTCATTAGATGCTGAAAAAGCATTTGACAAATTTCAACACCTCTGTATGGTAAAGGTCTTGGAGAGATTAGGGATACAAGGGTCATTCCTAAATATAATAAAGGCTACTTACAGCAAGCCGACACCTAACATCAAATTAAATGAAGAGAAACTCAAGGCCATCCCACTAAATTCAGGAACTCGACAAGGCTGACCACTCTCTCCTTATCTCTTCTTTATAGTGCTTGAAGTTCTAGCAATAGCAATAAGACAATATAAGGGGATCAAGGGGATTCGAATTGGAAAGGAAGAAGTTAAACTTTTGTTATTTGCAGATGATATGATAGTGTACATAAGCGACCCCAAGGACTCCACCAAAAAACTCCTACAGCTGATAAACACCTTCAGTAACGTGGCAGGATACAAGATCAACTCCAAAAAATCAGTCGCCCTCCTATACACAAAGGATAAGGAAGCAGAGAGGGAAATCAGAGAAGTATCACCTTTCATGATAGCCACAAATAGCATAAAATATCTGGGAGTATCTCTAACCAAGGAAGTGAAGGATTTATTTGACAAGAACTTTAAGTCTTTGAAGAAAGAAATTGAAGAGAATACCAGAAAATGGAAGGATCTCTGTTGCTCTTGGATTGGGAGGATCAACATAGTAAAAATGGCAATTCTACCAAAAAGCAATCTATAGATTCAATGCAATCCTCATCAAGGTTCCAATAAAATTCTTCACAGATATTGAGAGGACAATAATCAACTTTATATGGAAAAACAAGAAACCCAGGATAGCCAAAACAATCTTATACAATAAAGGTACTTCTGGAGGCATTACCATCCCTGACTTCAAACTCTATTACAGAACTATAGTATTGAAAACAGCTTGGTATTGGCATAAAAACAGAGAAGTTGACCAATGGAATCGTATAGAAGACCCGGATATTAACCCACAAACCTATGAACACCTGATTTTTGATAAAGGAGCCAAAAGTACACAATGGAAGAAAGAAAGCATCTTCAACAAATGGTGCTGGCATAACTGGATGTCAACCTGTAGAAGAATGAAAGTAGATCCGTATCTATCACCATGCACAAAACTCAAGTCCAAATGGATTAAAGACCTCAATATTAATCTCAACACACTGAGCCTGATAGAGGAGAAAGTGGGAAGTACTCTACAACAAATGGGCACAGGAGACCGTTTCCTATGTATAACCCCAGCTGCACAGACATTAAGGGCAACATTGAATAAATGGGACCTCCTGAAGCTGAGCAGCTTCTGTAAAGCAAAGGACACTGTCACTAAGACACAAAGGCAGCCTACTGACTGGGAAAAGATCTTCACCAACTCTGCAACTGACAAAGGTCTGATCTCAAAATATATAAGGAACTCAAGAGACTAGACTTTAAACTGCTAATTAACCCATTTAAAAAATTGGGCTCTGAACTGAACAGAGAATTCTCAACAGAAGAAGTTCAAATGGCCAAAAGACACTTAAGGTCATGCTCAACCTCCTTAGCTATCAGGGAAATGCAAATCAAAACAACTTTAAGATACCATCTTACACCTGTCAGATTAGCTAAAATCAAAAACACCAATGATAGCCTTTGCTGGAGAGGTTGTGGGGTAAGGGGTACACTCATCCATTGCTGGTGGGAACGCACACTTGTGCAACCACTTTGGAAAACAGTGTGGAGGTTTCTCAGGAAATTTGGGATCAACCTACCCCAGGACCCAGCAATTCCACTCTTGGAAATTTACCCAAGAGATGCCCAATCATACTACAAAAGCATCTGCTCAACTATGTTTATAGGAGAATTGTTTGTAATAGCCAGAACCTGGAAACAACCTAGATGAATTCAGTGGAAGAATGGATAAAGAAACTGTGGAATATATACATATTAAAATACTACTCAGCGATAAAAACAATGACATCTTGAACTTTGCATGCAAATTGGATGGAAATAGAAAACACTATTCTGAGTGAGGTAACCCAGACCCAAAAAGATGAACATGGGATGTACTCACTCATAATCAGTTTCTAGCCATAAATAAAGGACATCGAGCTTATAATTCATGATCCTTGAGAATATAATAAGAAGGTGAACCCAAAGAAAAACATAGTTATCCTCCTGGATATTGGAAGTAGACAAGATTGCTGGGCAAAAATTGGAAACTTGGGGGTGGGGTGTGATGGGGGCAAGGTGAGATGGGTAGAAAAAAGCGTGAAGGGTAGGATGGGGAGAGCTTGGAGGAATGGGATGGTTGGAATATAGGAAGGGTGGATATGGGAGCAGGGAAGCATATACCCTAATTAAGGGAGCCATCTTAGGGTTGTCAAGAGACTTGACTCTAGAGGGGTTCCCAGGTATCCAGGGAGATATCCCCAGCTAATTCCTTGGGCAGCTGAGGAGAGGGAGCTGGAAAAGGCTAGATCCTATAGCCATACTGATGAATATCTTGCATATCACCATAGAACCTTCACCTGACGATGGATGGAGATAGAGACAGAGCCCCACATTGGAGCACCAGACTGAGCTCCCAAGGTCCTGATGAGGAGCAGAAGGAGAGAGAACATGAGAAAGAAAGTCTAGACCTTGAGGGGTGTTTTCACCCACTGAGACAGTGGTACAGAACTAATGGGAGATCATCAAGACCAGTTGGAATGGGACTGATGGAACATGCGACCAATCCGGACTCTGAATGTGGCTGACGGTGGAGGCCGACTGAGAAGCCAAGGACAATGCTGATGGGCTTGGATTCTACGGCATGGACAGGCTCTGTGTGAGCCTTGTCAGTTTGGTTGCTCACCTTCCTGGACCTGGGGGGAGTTGGGAGGACCTTGGACTTAACATAGAGTAGGGAACCCTGATGGCTCTTTGGCCTGGAGAGGGAGGGTGTGGGGGTATGGGTGGAGGGGAGGAGAGGGAAGGAGGAGGAGGAGGGGAGGAGATGGAAATTTTTAATAAAAAAATGAGAAAAAACCCCACCAGGAAACTTGTAAACTATTAAACATTTTATGATTTTAGTTAAAAAAAAAAGATTTAAACTTGAAGACTAGGAATCCTTCTCCCCTGTTTGTACTGTTCTACCACACCAAGGGGATTCCAGTAAGCAGTCAGTAGATAACAGCTGGATGTCTTGAGAGACACACATACTCCTTGACAAACAGTGCCAATGAGCCTGGAGTGAAATTGGAGATGAAAATGACACCAGAGGACCTGGATGACTTTGTTTCTCATAAATACACGAAACATTACAGTGAGCTCACCTTTAACCATACATACGTTCTTATTCTAGAGACCCATTGTACCACATCTCAACGGCGCATCTACTTCTCAGTGACGTATAACAAAAGACAAGAAAAATGAAGAGAGAAGCCATCAAATTCAGATACAGATGTGACATAATTAATGGAGTTACCAAACAGAAAATTTAAAATAATTAAGGCTGACACAGTAAGAGATTCAATAGAGAATAGAGACAATATATAGAAACACATGTCAGAGAAAACAGAGATTGATGCCCTAAGGAAAATTCCAGAGAAAATTCTAGAGAGATTTTTGCATTATTAAAGAGAGAATCAGTATGTTAAAGATAAGTCAATACACAATTTCCAGAGTGAAATGTAGAGATAGAAAAAAACTTATGAAGGGGAACAGAACATTAAAAACTGTAAAGACCATTTTGGAAATATCCTAGAGAATGTGGACAAGCAACTGTTTGGTGTTATTTTGCTCTATTCAGAGAGAAACTATACACAAGGCAGGAGCAGCCCATGGCCCAGTGGCTGGACTACCAGTCACAGAGGCTTAGAGCTCCATGCCCTGAGACCTGTAGTCCTTGTGATCCGAGCTATAGGCTACAGAGACTCAAATCTATTTCTATTATTTTCTTGTTATCTCCATGGGACCTTTAACTACCCTCTTATCACTGTCCTTGCTCCTATGCCTCACTGCTTTCCCTGCTGCAACACCTCCAATTCCGTTACCACCTTTGCTACCGCTACCACACTGCTGTAACTTCTGCTACCTCCTCTTGGTGCTACCAACTTGACCCTCTCTACAAATGATAAAAATCAAGCATAGGGAAAGCAAAAGCACGACAAATAAACATCCTACCTAAAAAAGCCTCTTATTGGAAGCAATGCTGCAGCACCAGGAGGCAGCTAACTCAGAAATGGTCTGCTTAGCTTGTCTATATAGGCAGAAGGGGTTGTGGCCAGGGTGTATGCACCAGTCAATCAATCCTTCCTGCAAATGAAAGGCTGCCCTTCCACTAAGGACTATATAAACCAGAGACCCGCAGCCTTGCTAAAGCTGTGACCCTTTAATACATCCTCATGTGGTGACCTTCAACCATAAGATCCTTTTCATTGCTACTTCATAACTGTAATTTTGCTACCATTATAAATTGTAATGCAAATATCTGATAAGTGGGATTTCTGAACTACTACTGCTGTTCAAGGCTCTTTTGACCCCACCCCCAAAGGCCATGACCCACAGGTTGAGAACCACTGATGTAGCCCTTAAGCTGGGCCATATGAGGAATTATGTATCCATCTAGCTGGGTGAATCTGATACAGGGTTAAAGTTCACAGAGACTTGAGCCAGCAAACCAACCTGGTGCCAGCTGCTTTCCACACCGTAGTGGTGACTGTTCCTTCTGGAGTCGGAGCTGAGCTGCAGTCAGTAGCGGCGGCGGCTGCCACGCAGTTTCCTCAAGCGGACTTGAAGGGATGAAAACTGCTGGCCTGAGGTACGAGCCGTCCAAACAGCACTTGGTCGAGAGGCCATGTTCAAGTCAACCGAGGTTCCAGGAAACAATCTTTTAGTGAGGAAGTCGAATCACCCTGGACACCAGCTCGCTTTATGGGAAAACATCAGACTGGCGAGAAGGAAATTGCAGTTTCAGACCATGAATGCCATGAACTTAATCACTGTAGCCAGGCTCAAGGAGGTCTTTAGTAATCAAACTGTGGACCATTACAATCAACACATGTTTTGCCAATGAGAAATAAGTTCCCTTATTCCCGTGCTTAAAAATCCATGCTTGAGAATTTGACAAATTCTGTATCCTGCTGGTTGTAGAAGTATTTTCTCTGTATTAGTGAAAAGATTCAGCATGCATAAGCTGTAGTTTTTACTCTTATAATTTGGTTTAAAAACCTTTACATGAAATTTCTATGATTTTATCCTTTTCTGTAAATACAGATTTTATTTTTCAATCTCAGTAGAGTGAATCAGCTAGACCTTGTTCGTGTGGGATTTCATCAAGCAGCAAATGTTTGTATTTTACTTATTAACAGCCTTGGCTTCTTACCAACTACATAATTACTCACTGGGCATTGGGTTAATAATTTTATTTTTAAGATTTACAAAACTGAGGTTAAAGAGATTGCTCAGCAGTAAAGAGCACTGGCTGCTCTGCCAGAGGACCTAGGTTCTATTCTCAGTGACTATATGCTGGCTCACAACTCTTGTAACCCCAGTCTCAGGGATTCCCTTTTCTTGTTTCTGTGGGCACCAGGAACAAAACACCTGCACACTTCAAACAAACAAACAAACAAACAAATAAAATTTTATGAGACTTTCAAACCTTAGCTACATTTTCTTACCTGCCTAAAATCAGTTTCACAGGTTTCCTTTGGTCATAATTGACCAAATTATGCGTTTCGATACATAGCTGTTCCTAAATAAGCTGCAGCATACTAATATTTATCCCTGATCAGAGTTCTCATGATGATTTATCAACCTCTTCTCTTGCCTGCCTGGAAGATGTTCAGTGCTTCAGTCTGGCAGTTTTTGTGCATGTGTCACATTGTATCTAGATTCTTGGGGGATGTGATTTTGGCTGCTTGGTTCCCTTTCTTCTAATAACCGAGCTCTCTATGCAGAGAGATCTAACAATTTGTTTCAGTATTTACGACACAAACTTCATGGATAGGAGCAAGTAAGAGCAAGCTGTCTAAATGCTTGTTAGGATGGGACAGCAAGGCAAGACTCTCAAATACAAAAGCAAAGTAGGTAAGATCTTTCCGTGTGGCTCACTCAAGTTGAAAGGCTTTGTTCCAAAGTGTGCACAGTCATTCAGTAAGAACCAAGCAGGCGGCAGCAGGTGCATACTGTGTGTCCCTCCCCTCCCCACCCTACTCCTGCTAAATGTGGGTGCTTAAAATCTTCACTTTAAGAACCTGCAACCTGCAAGTGTCCTTGGAAGCTTTAGCAGTTAGCACTCTCAGTGGTGGGAAGAGGGTGAGTTTTTGAGGTACATGGTGGTTTCCCCCAGGAAATCCATTGCATAGTTAAGCTGACTTCAAGAGCAAGGTAATGAGGTGGCAGTTTGTTTGACATCCTGAAGCACCCCACCACCACCACACTTCATTTCCAAACAAGATGGAAATTACCAAGCAGTTTTAGCACCAAGAACATTTCCACCTTTCAATGCAGCAATGGTGAATGCAAAGAAAAAATGTCGCAGGACAAATGGGCTCAATGTATTTCATAGCATAATCACCTCCTGATTCTGGCAAAAACCATTCAATAGCATTTGCTGCATTTTCTGGGAATGAAATCATCGGGGAAATTTTATCTTGAAAGTCATTCTTTCGGTTTGTTTCAACAACGTTTCAGAAAATACCACATGAAAGTCTCGGTGTTAGACAGGTGTGCTGTGGGGATATATAAACTAGAACCCAGCAAGACAGACCTCTATAGTGAAGAAAATTGATTAAATGGGTTAGCATGAGGGACATAATTGTCCCATAGGCAAGGAAGGAAAAACTATGTGTTTGTTCTTTCTCTACTTTATCTGAGACAAGTTCTTGCTATGTATCCCAGGCTGGCCTGAAATGATCCTGCCAACTTGGTTTTCATAGTGCTTGGGTTACATGTATGCGGCACAACACCTGGCTTTTCACCCAGTTACATTTATTTTTTTTATTTCATAAAAATCTCAGTTGCCTTGTTCAAAGTTTTCCGTCACGTAATTGCATTTCAACCCAGGATCGTGACATTCCAAAAGGGCCCTGCATTGTCAGCCTCTCCTCCTCCCATAGATGGTCACACTCACTGTCACTAGTCAGACATCCTCCACTTAATCTTTCCTTGTTGAGTACTTCAGTGAAGTCTATCTAAACAGGCAGCACTGACCTCCAGTGTCTGCTGGGGCTGAGAAGATGGGGATGAGAGTTTTAGTTCTAGGATTAGAAGCAAAAGGGTCAGCACATCACTGAGGCGATGGGTCTGGGAGACTATAGTGGTGGGCTAGAGAAAATCTCAGGATGACATCCTTCTAACTTCTGAGATCTCTTAGTCATATGGTGATAACACCTGTCCTTTCAAATCATGTTCCATTGCATGCTTCCTGGAGGGTGAAGTCCCTATGTGGATAAGCACATGAACACATGAATAAATGAAAAAAACAACAGAAATGTGACTTTCTCTAGAGCAGAGCTTATTATATTATTATCATAGGCTTGTTCTCTTTCATGTAATATAGACTGTTTTAAAGCGAGAACATTGTATTTTGGGGGAAAATTTTGAACTGTAGAAGAAACTAAATGATTGAATACTATCCGGGAAATTGGCCACAGTAATTATTTTGCTAAATATAAATATGCTCACAATAAAATATGTTGTGAGCATTTACCGTGTACAGCCATGTCCCAGGCACAAAAGCTGCCAAAGATGCTGTATAAATTGGTAAGTCATTCATTAAATCTTACCTGCAAAAACAAATGACAAGGTGAATTTGGCTTATGGGTTCTAGTTTGGTTACTCTCATTCTAGAGTATAGAACAAAAGGAAAGGGGCCAGTGTTAAGATGACCAGGTAGATTCGTAATAGACGTAAGAAATTGGTATTTTGTTCATAGCTTAATCGTGTAAACCTATTATGAAATATCTACTAAGAAAACATGTGACAGTATAACTTTGTTTTTAAAGCATGATGCTGGAGACTGTGTGGGGAAAGGGTCACAAGGCCCATCCAGTTGGTGTTAGAAGTAGAAAGAACATTTGTAGTAAGTTGGGCAAGAAATAACTTGGAGGGGGCAGCAGAGATGTGATATAAGGGAACTGGTAATGCAGGTCTTCTCTGTTAAGACATGGAGTTGGGGATTTGCAAGAAAAGAAAGAAGCAAGACGGTCTTTAGATTTCTTCTGAGCTCCAGGTAATAACACAGCTATCAAGGAATGGAAGATGGAGAAGTAACTCAAAGTTCACTTTCTGAAAGGTTTTATTTTTTTCAAGTCTGTAAGATGTCCTGTAAGAATACCCAAATAAAGAAGCACGAGTAAAAAAAGGGACACATTTGAAAAGCAGCAGAGCAAAGCCTGAAGTAAGCTGTGATTAATTCATGCTTGAATAAGTTTAGAGGGGATGCTCTGGAGAGATCGTGACCTGCAGATACCATATCTCACAGGCAAATGGGGACTTGCTTAAATTAACCATAAACGTCACTTTCTCCCTCCTCGGTGTAGGAAGCAGCATACCTCTGTAGTGTGTCTCTGCTTTAGTATGTGGACTTCCAAGTGAGCATGCCAGTGCAGGGGGACTGATTGCAGGCAGATAAAAATAACTGGGGGAGAGAAACAGGATGTCAGTTATGACCAACAAACAATGCTGCAAATACATGCAATGCAAGTTTCTCTTGCTGGGGTTTTGACCACATCCTAAAACTCAACACACCATGTCAGTATTTCCAGAGCTCATTTCCTTGCTGGAGCCACCTCTCTTTGGCTTGAGAAAATGGAAATCATTGCCCTTTTTATTTGATTCAACTGGAAGTGGATGCTCCTAGAACCCTGCTTCCAAAAGCAAGCACAGCAATAGGAAATGAGTTAATGAGCTGTGGAGTAAATTGCAAGCTGAGTAATGCTTTGCAGGCTATCCTACATTAGTGGATAAAGTTTCAGGAAATACATGTTTGGTAAAATTATTTAATAAGAAGTTGTTTTTCTGAAGCAGAAATTTTGATTAACTAGATTTACTTATGACAGAACATCTCAAGGCTAATTGGTAACACCAATGCTGCTAAGATACAATATGAAATCCCAAGGCAATAGAATTTGGGTATTTTCAAATTCATTGAAAACAGATTACAATTTGATAAACATACACATACACACACACACACACACACACACACACACACACACACACACGTACAACACACAGCATATACCTGACGGAGTACTCTAATTGGCTAATAAAGAAACTGCCTGGCCCATTTGATTGGCCAGCCCTTAGGTGGGCGGAGTAGACAGAACAGAATGCTGGGAAGGGAAGTTAATAAATCACCATGCCTCTGCTCTCTGAGCCAGACTGCCGTGCCTCTCCTCAGGGAGACAGATGCGATGAAGCCAGCCGCCAGGTCAGATATGCTGAATCTTTCCTGGTAAGACACCACTCGTGGTGTTATACAGATTATTCAATATGGGTTAATCAAGATGTGAGTAAGAGGCTGGAGCTAATGAGCCAGGCAGTGTTTAAAAGAATACAGTTTGTGTGTTGTTATTTTGGGGCATATGGTAGCCGGTAGCTGGGAGCCAGGCAGCCTGGAGCAGGGCAGTGGGAATACAGCCTGCAGCTCATCACTACATGTACCAGGTACAATAAAATTTCCAGTAGAGTCATCACCCCACTGGATAACTTAGACCCATTTAGACCATGTTTTGCTGTAAGCAACAGAATGTTTAAGTTTAGCTGCCTGAACAATTGGGACTTCTTTTGTTTATAAAGCAAGAAACTGTTCAACAATATCAGAAAAAATAGAATTTCTATTGACCTTTTCCTCTTAGTTGCTACAATGCCGCTGCAGTTGTAAGTACCACATCTGTATACAAGGAAGGAATAAAAAAGTTAGGAAAGATAAGGAGGCTGTCATATTTATCTGCTCCTTACAGAAAGAAAAACAGTGTTTTCCAGAATACTTACAGCTTTTTATCTGGAATCAGATTATATGGGTAACATTAGACTACTATGCAGGGTGGAAGGACAGAGAGAGTCTTTGGGGGAATCTGAAATTAATATTCTCATATGAGGTTAGATGCTTGCCCCCCCCTTTTTTTCACGTGGGTTGGGCATATCACTGCCTCAACAAAACCAGACCATCAGAGACTCTGAATCTCCACTCTGCAACTGATTGAATTTACTATAATCTTCAATACACGGTAAGGCTCATATGTGTCAATTGTTATTCTAAAATTGTAGTGGAGACTGTAACGTAATTCCTCTATCCCCCTTTAAGGAATAAAGGTCTGATGGTCCAGTTGTTGGGAAGATTGATTAAAGGCAGGCCTTGAATTTTGAGCTCCCTGCAGGAAATAGTCTACTAGAGAGAATATTGTTGACCCTTCCCCAGGACCGCCTATGTCAGCATGGGATAGTAAAGGCCTGATAACTCTTTCCTTTTCCCCATCACGTTCACTCTCACCAGCCCCTTCTTTTTTCAGCCTCCCTCACTGACGTGCAAAACCTGGTGGCTGTAGTAGTTGAGGGACCACAGCTCTAGAGTCCTGGTGGGCAGCCAGAGCTTCTGCTGAGACTGCAGTGCAGCTTGGTTTCTCTCTCCTCCCAGCTAGTCCTTCTCTGCTGACCACAGATGCTCAATCCCCGTCTTTATCAACACCTCTTGCGCATGTGCGTGCAGGTGTCTTCTTTTTTGGAGAACACAATTGTTAAGAAGATAGACTAGGATGTAAAATGCACTCAAAGTGTGTTCCTCTTATATTTTAGTTCTAAAAATGGTTTGGGATTTTTAAAATAAAAATTATTAGCTGGATGTGGTGACACACACCTTTAATCTTAGTTGGGAAGCAGAGACTGGCAGGTCTCTGTGAGTTCAGGGCCAGTCTGGTCTACAAGGAAGTTCTAGGAGAGCCAGGGCTACGTAGTGAGACCCTGCCAAAAACAATAAAAACAATTATTGCAGTTAAATCTGAGCTATATAAGAAAGATGATTCTTAAAATAGGAGTATTGGGTAAGATGGTGGACTGAAGGCTACCTCTGTATAAGTCTGTCAAGCTGTGAATCAGAATAAGAACAAAGAGAAGGAGGAAGAGGGCGAAGAGTCTGTCTCAAACAGAGGAAGGGCTTTGGAGACCCATGAAGGAAGTAAAACGCTACCAGGAAGGGCCAGATTCACAGTGCAGGGAAGAAAGCCGAACGCAGCCGCATCTGCGCAGTTTCCTGGCAGGGACAGGGAAATCAAATCCACCGCCAAAGCGTAATCCAGGTGTAATTGGGCATTCCTGGCCTTCGGACAAGCCCACAGTCCTCGCTGTTTACAAACACACTTCAGGGGTTGGTGAGATCATGACTCCTCCAGCAAGTGGGCTAGCTACAGAAAGAAATCCCACATTGTCAGGCTAACGGGACTAGGAGTGCAGTGGCTCAGATGCGGTCTTGAGAGAAAGATCTAGGGCGTGAGAACAGAGAACATCAACAAGTAAGATCATTGGCCTCACCTCCATTTGGTCTGCTTCAGTTTGTGCTTGAGTGAGGAAAAACCCAGAGAGACATTTGTGAAGAGTAGGAAGGCTAGACAGGAAGTAGCCAAATATACAGGGGGCCGGAAGCTGGCTCAGGCTAGGATGTGCACAGAAGAGATAACCCTGGCCTCACTGGCTGGGGACATAACCACATCAAGAAAGAATTATTCTGCACTTTGATAGTTCTGAACTCAGGGCCAGGGGATGGATAAAATCTTGGGGCCACCAATCTCATTGATGACGAAAGAATCAGAGAACTCTGAGATCCCAGTATATGCATGATATCCACAGAGGCAGCTCTCTGGTGGTGTGATTTATACTTAGCTTGAAAGCATGAAACAGGTCCCCCTGGATTGATTAGTGAGGTAGTTTCTTCTCATATTCCTAACAGGCCTGGGAGACAGCCCTCTGCTAAGGTGTTAGCCAACTCAAGGGGCAAAATATGGGGAGTCTTTAGAGGATGAGAGAATATGGATAGACCACAGAATACAATGCTATCCATGACCAGCAGAGACAAGACAACAAGGAAAAACGGGTCCTGTGATGGCATCAGACACTGTTCCAAAGAGATGCAGCAGCAACACAAACTACAGGAAGCACAAGAGACTGTAAGATCAACTGACCCTCCTCCCCTCCATGCATGTAAGCACAGGCTCCAGTTCATGGACTGAGAAGAAAGCTCCTTAGTAGATGAACTACAGTGGTGCTCACTGTCTTGGAGACATTCAGCAAGTCTTTTACTGGGGTGTGCTCTTAAAACTATGTTTTATTTGTTATTCTTCTTTATAAATTCAATGTATTGGTTTTAGTTTCTTTTTCCTTTTTGCTCCCTACATTTCTTCCTCTTCCCTCTATATTTGCTAGTATTTTGACTTGACATTAATTGTTAAAATATTGCTATGTTTTCCTTTTATTCCCTTATTACTTTATCTAATTATGTTTTAGAGGGTGTTTTTTTTAAAAAAAAGATTGATTTATTTATGTATATGAGTGCTCTATCTGCATGTTCTTGCACCTGCCAGAGGAGGACATTGGATCCCCTTACAGATATGGTTGAACCACAATGTGGTTGCTGAAAATTGAACTCAGGACCTCTGTAAGAGCAACCAGTGCTCTTAACCATTTTTTCATTAGTACACAGCCCTTTATGATGTTTGAGTTTTTGAATTTTTTTCCTGCTGCCTTTTCCTTTCATTTAACTGTATTTCTCCTGTTATCTATCTCCTTCCTTTATCTCATTTATTTAATATTTCTACACTTACCCTAAATAAATTTTAATTTCATAACAGTAAAGCAGGAAACACCTGAAGTTACAGGGGAGAAAATAAAGCACACACAATTAACCAACTATCAAAAAAATCAACAAACTTATAAGAATTAGAATTATTTGGCAATATTAACTTGAAATGCAAATAGCTTCAATTCACCAATAAGGAGGTGTAGATTGGATGACTGGATTAAAAACGGAGGCAACTATCTTTTGTCTCTAAGAAATATACCTTACTTATATTTATATTACTTATAAAAATACCAACAGACTTGTTAGGAAGGAAATCAGGGTAAAATCCTATTCACAATAGCTTTCAAATAAAACACATCAAAATAAAACAAGATAATAAATGAAATGCATAGAACTGAACAAAGAGGAGAAAAAATTTTACAGTGAAAACTGTAAGACTCTGAAGAAACTGACCGAAGAAGGCATTGGAAGACGAGCAGAATTAATGTCATGAATATGGTTATATTAACTTATGTTAGATTTTATCTGTATTTGAATATTCCTATGCTTTTCTTTTATCTCAATAAAATCCTATCAATATTCTAATGAAATTCTTTATGGAAGAACTAGAAGAAACAGTCCTCAAATTTATGTGGAACCATGAACAAAACCCAAACTGTGACAGAAATACTAAGTCAAAAGAGAAATGTTGGAACATTCACAAATACTTGATCTCAAATTATATCCAGAATAATAATAATAATAAATCAGAATGGTACTGGCACCAAAATAGAAATGTGGACCAATGTAAAAAAAATAGAAACCAGAGGTACATCCGCAAAGATATAACTACTTAAATCTTGACAAACTATCAAAAAAAATACACTGGAGGCATAGGACAGTTTCTTCAACACATGGTCCTTAAGAAACTGGTTTTTCCCATGTAAGGTCATGAAACTGGGGTCATTCCTCTATTTCTGCACAGAAACCCCTTAAAAACAGATCAAAACTTGAAGTCTTGAAAGGGCTAGAGGAAAACACTAAGAACACTTGATATCAACATAGGAAAGGATTTTCTGAAAAGTCTCATAGCACAGAAAATAGTCCACAGATTGAGACATGATGGTAGACTAAATTCAAATCTATACAGCAGAGGAAATAACCAGCTGGATGAAGAGAAAAAAAAATCATTGTCAACTCTACAGCAAACAAAGGGTTAACACCAAAGTTATATAAAAGATTATAAAAACGAAATCCCCAAGCCCAATTCATACAGCCCACAAAAGGGCGAATGAACTAAGCAGACAGTTCTCTGCAGAAGAAATATTGGAAAAATGTTTTACATCCTTAGCGATCAGGAAATACAAAGGTAAGCTCCCTTGTTCCAGCTTGTTCTGAGAGGCTATTGTCAAGGGGAAAAATACAGCTTCAGTGTTCACAACAGCAGGAAATGGAACCAGCTCAGGTGTGTATCAGTGAGTGAAAAAGAAAATGTGGCACATAAACACTATTTAAATGAACTTATGACATCTTCAGGAAAATGGATAAAACTGAAAATTATGTGTATTGATATAAACAGATGAAGAAAGACAAATACATCTTTTATATGTTTTTCTCTGTTTCTCTGTCTCTCTTCTTGTGTCTCTGTTTCTCTCTCTCTCATACACACACACACACACACACACACACACACACCAGAACATACTCTTAAAGCTGTGTTTTGCCAATGAAATTCTGTTATTTCAACATTACCAAGTGTGAAAAAAATATTTGCCATCTGCACCAACTGTTCCTAAATTGAATAAACATTTGATTTTATTTAGAAAGACTTAATTGTCTGAAATAGTTTTTAATTCAAAGCTAATTACTGCTTGTTGTAAACATTCAAACCCACTAAAAGTTTACATGAGAAAAATAAGTCACTCATTCTCTGAATACATGTGTGCTGTTAGCCTTTGAGTGATGGCTGTCTAGACTTTTAGAGTTAACATCTCTTTCTTTGCTCAGCCTCAGAAGAGCCGAAGGATCGCGCCATGTTCTGTCCTATCTACAATGCTAATGGAAGTAGTTTTTAGGACTCTAACACTGTAATGCATTGAAAGAGCATTAAGAGGATCAGGTGCAGGACCAGCCACCATACCTTCTTGTTCAGACTTCATAATGAATGGCTACTATGAGTGAGGTGAGCTCTGCCTTCACGCCACTGTGTTTCCTCTGGTCCTGTGCTCCTGCAAGAACAAGTGTGACTGATTTTAAAAGTGGACATGTCAGGGAACTCAGAGCTAGTGATTTCCTGAGTTGAGATGTTTGGGACATTTCTCAGCTTCATTTCTCAAGCTCGGTGTGGGTGGAATACGATCACACCTGTGATGCTGCCATGACTAGTCATTTCTTGCAGGCTTTCTTAAAATGAAATAAATGTCTCACATGTTCATCAAAATGAACTAAGAACTCAGAAGTTGCAGACATGATTTTTCTATCCCACAAATAATGGGGTACCATATACTGGTTGTAACAGATTCACATAATAAAGAATTCTATTGTCTGCCCCAGAAATCTCGCACTTCCTTATTTACAATTGCTAATTTTATTTCTGTGGTTTTTATAGATCTAGTAAAATTTCCTCTTCTAATTAAGTTTTGGTAATTTGCATCATTTTAGAAATTTAATTTGTCTAAATATTAGCATTGTATTTATCAATTGTATTATCAAGTTATACATATGTCCTTATCAATAGTTATTTCCTGTGATATATATATATAAACTGATATATACATACATACATATATATATATATATATATATATAAAATATCTATCAGTTTTGTTCATCAAACAGGGTTCAGGAAACAAATCCCTGAAGAAGAAGAGGCAGAAAGATTTTAAGAGCCAGAGAGGATGAACGCTACCAAGAAAACAGTACGTGGCAGACATAATAGGCCTGATTGATATACATATGAACTCACAGAGACTGTGGCAGCATGCACAGGGCCTGCACATGGCTAAGCCAAATGTGTCCCCCAGCACTGATAGGTGGAAGTAGACATGAATTTCTATTGCTAACCAAGAAGCTGTCTTTAATCAACTTCCAATTGTAATGGAAAAATTAGTTATCTTCATTGGAATCTCACTGAGTATATAAACCACACGTAAAAGCAAAGCATGCGCCATGCCCAAAGGTGGCTGATCAACACAAAATGAACTCACTGGTTTTTTTGTAAAAATTTTTTTTTCTTTTTTTTTTTTTCTTTTTTTTTTCTCATGGTTTATTTTTTTTATATTTAAAAATTTCCATCTCCTTCCCTCCTCCTCCCCCCTCCCTCTCCTCCTCCTCCCCCTTTCCTCCCCTCCTTCTCCCCCTTCCCTCCCCTCCCCTCCATATCATGTTGCTCTGTTTGGTATTTTTTTCTTATTGGCGTTTTGTTTGCATATTGCATTTATCCATTTTTTTTTTATGGATTGCGTGTGTTTCTGTCTTTTCCACATCTTTTTTTTTTTTTTTAACCATTCTGGTTTAATTATTTACCTGTTTTTTTCCTAAGGAGAGAGAAAAAAGACATGGAATAGGGTACATGGGAAGATAGGAATGATCTTGGAGTATATGGAAGAGGAGAAACCATGATCAGAATATATTATATGAAAAAGTATTCTTAATAAGAATATATGATAATCCCCATTTCTCATCTGTCTTGTGGTGACAGGGGAGAAGTGCCCCCCTCCACCCATCAATTCCAGAGGCAGGTGGGAGAGATGACCTTGTGGTCATAAGAGTGGGAGAGCTATCCCTGACCCCCACCAACTGCAACACTCAGAAGAGCAGCCCCTGCACCTCACCAGGGCAGCACAATAATGCTAACGAGGTTTAGCGCAGGTATAGGTGAGCCAGACCCACAACTGTGCCCATGGGAGAACTCTCCCAATTTCCGTCTGAAGGAGCAACCCTACGAAAGACCAGGCCCAAACCCAGAGTTACGACTTGGCCTGCCCCAAATCCACCCCATCTGATCTGCTGGAGCACGTAAAGGAACCTGACCAGCGGACCGAAAGCTGCAGGATCTCCACAACACAGAGTGGCAGTAGGATGTCCATGAAGAGTCCTAGTGGGAGCCCAGCATCCACCCTGCAGTGCAGATCAGGGGCCTCGAACCAAACCAACGACTCTGCGAGAACTCTTGCGGGTAGAGATGTATGGACAAAGGATTATGTGGTGTGAGTTGTGGGTCGCACTGCAGCTTCCATGACGAGAGTTTTAATTCCTTCTCTCCCCATCCCCATCATTTTATTTTCTTCATCTTTTTCTCTTTAATCTTGTTTTATTTGAGCGGGGCCGAGCTGGAAGGCAAATGCGAAGGGATGGGTAATGAATGGGATCAAGATACATGATGTGTAAAACACTTAGAATACATAAATGTTATTAAGAAAAAAGAATATATAATAAAATAAAAATACCACCTCCAGAGTTTTCTTGTGTCATTTTGGGGACCATAGCTTTCCCAATCTCTAGCTTCTGAACTTAAACACATAATTTTAATTTTAATTTTAATCTCTTGGTATTTTAAATAAGATTATAAAATCAAAATAATATTTTCTACTAATCTTGTATCCTCAGTCAACCCTTGCTACACCTGCTGGTTAGTTATAATAGACTCTTTGCAAGTTCCATAGACTCTATAAGTCAGTTCTACTTCTGTGTTGGCAACCCATGTCTTTGATTTCTCTTTAAAATTATCATTTAAACTAAAACCTCCAGGACAGCACTAGTGACAGGAATGGATGGATATCTTTGGCCTTTACTGATTTTAGTGGAAAAATAGCATTTCACAATCAAGGGTGGTATGATATAAGGGCTTCATTTTATAAGCATTGTTAATTATGCTGAAAAAATTCCCTCCTCATCCGACTTCCCTCAGAGTTTTGTTTTTCATTAGTCTGAAATGCATGCTGGGATTTGCCCAGTTATTTTTCTGTTACTACAACAGCGACAACACATTTTTAGTTAGTTAATCTGGTGAATTACACTGATTGGTTTTGAAATGTCAATTTTTCCTTGGGTTTCTGGAATAAACCTCCTTTGGTTACAATTATTCTTTTAATATGTTGTGTTATTATAGTTGCCAAAACTCTACTAAGGGCTTTCTGTTTGTGCAGATGAGGAAGAATTTGCCTGTAGTTTTCTTTCTTCCAATGCCCTTTAGAATTTGTTAGAAGGATAACGCTTGCTAAGCATTTCGCAGTGAGCAGATGTTGTCCTAAGTAAGGTACCTGTCATGTCCAAACTTCTATTTTCATGTAATATTGGGCTTTAGGAAACTACTGTAAAAATAACATTATATAGACTCATATATTTATTGATTCACACATCCTAACCACCTACTACATCGATATTATTTTCTCACTCATTCTCTACCGCTTTTCATTTTCATGACTCACATTTAAAACAGGGAAAATCCCAGATATTTTCCTTACATCCTCTATCATTTTATAGAGTCATTGGACAACTTCTATCCTTAATCTTTTTTTGTTATTTTATGCAGAACCAGGTTCATTATTTAAGTCATCACAGATATTATTCCAGATTCAATAAAATTGATCTAATGAATTTAGCTGAAAGTTTCAAGATGAACTGCTATTATTTACTCTGCGGTGCTCTTGAAGAAAAGTCTATTCATAACACAATGAAGTCCATGCCTGACAAGACAGATAATGTCTATCTGAAACCAACTTTCTCCCTGAACCACCCCTCACATTTTTGTGTCTTTAGAACTGTTGCCTCCCTTAGAGAGATTGTAGGCTGGTTTCTAAGGCTCTGACCTCATGACTGACATTCCCTGACTATGAGTTTGACTAGGGAAGAAAATGTGTGAAAGATTGAAAGCAGAGGAGAACAGCTCTGGTTTTTGCCTGGTCATAGGATGGCCCTGCGTGTTGGTTACTAAAAGCTGTGCCTTCTGCTGTGCAGCTAGGAATCTCACAGGGCTTTCTTCACTGACGCTCCTCTAGTGCTTTCAAGTCCAGCCTTGGCCATCAGCATATTCGTTTGTTAACTCAGAAGTCTTTTACTTTCCCTTCTGCTTTTCTGTGTGATGGTTAATCTGGTCAGTTTGACTGGATGGAACAATGCCTGGAGATTGCTACAGCACACCTCTAGGTGGCCTTGCTACAGTATTTCTTTTGACAAGTATAGCATGAACTCTCTGATCTAATGAATAGATTATTTCACAGACAGATGAAAAATTAGCTAGAATATTGGGAAATGATAGATTATGGACAGTAGGCCTGGTTATAAGAAGTAGGTTGGGTGCTGTAAAAGTCCTGTCCATACTGTTCTGTCTGTTTCCTGAGAGCCAGGCTGTGAATTACTCTGCTACTTCCTTCTTGCTATGATGGACTGAAACCATGAGCAAAATGAATCTTTCCTCTCTCACGTAGCTATCATACCATAGTAATAATACAGCTGACTAGTGCATCCTAAATACACCTAGGCAAGAATTCTCTTCATTCAACTTGCTCAGTCCCCTTTGACGGTTAGCATTCTCCCCAGTTAGGACTCCAATGGGTGCAATATAGTATGGAGCTGCCGGCCTGCTTTTTGTCCTGCTCCCAGCCGCCTGGCTAGCTTATGCCCCAAAATAACAACACAAATTGTATTCATTTAAATACTGCCTGGCCCATTAGTTTCAGCCTCTTATTAGCTAATTCTCACAATCTTGCTTTAACCCATATTTAGTAATGTGTGTAGCACCACAAGTGGTGTCTCACCGGGAAAAATTCAGCCATGTCTTACTTGGTGGCTGGCTCCATTGTGTCTGACCCAGAGAAGAGAGGTATGGCGATTACCTGAAACATCTGACTAACTTCCCTTCTTCCCAGCATTCTGTTCTGTCTATTCCACCCACCTAAGGGCTGGCCTATCAAATGGGCCAAGGTAGTTTCTTTATTAACCAATGAAATCAACTCAAACAGAAGACCCTCCCACATCAGTGTAACACTTCTTCATGCTCCTGCATTTGCTCTTTGCTCCTCCTCTCAGGAGTTCTCCCTTTAGAACTGCTGTCCCTGGAAATCCTCAGCCCCAATCATCTCTTATTTTGATCAAAATTAATCTACTACACGTCTTATTGGTGAAAGATCAACCAAAAAAATATTTGCTTAGTCAGTTGATCTGAAGTTGCTACTTGGTTGCAAATGTCCTAAGGCATTTGCAGTTTCAGGGCTCCTTCCTTTAATCTCAAGAAAACTTTTTTTAATGAGGAAACTTCATATTCAGATTATAAAACTCATATTATCATACTGTCCTTCAAGTAAGTCAAGCCCTGAATGTGCAAGCAGTTCAGAAAAAAAAGTGCTCAAGCTAGTGTTTGCTAAAGTATACTCCTTAGAATAGTCCTGCAAAATGGCTAAAAATAAAAGGGTAGTTACTTTAATGCAACATTTTTAGAAATAACTTTATATACATCAATTGGTAACTAAAGTCATTAGACGTCCTATAGTATATATAAACATATACTTACAACAAACCATTTATACTTCAAACAAAAACAAAATTTCTCAGACTATGTAGGCTGTTTGGTTATTCCTCTCTCTGGGGCATTGCAAATAAGTCTTTGTAAGAGGAGAAACTACAGTCTTCCTGAAAACCCTGGGCATAAACTTCTCACATGGAGGAAAAGAGCCTACATCTGATATCAGATACTTTATTGCTTCTGAATCTTTGTTATCTATTTTTTTAAATCTTCACTTTCCAGTTCTGCTTCCATAAACACAAAAAGCACTTCTAAAAGACTCAAAAATTTTATGCTAAATCCACATTTTGTTTCACAACTTTTAACTTGGTTTTGCTTTCCTGTCTGAATAAGTAAATTTGCCAGAGGATCTCCATCGAAATTCAATGAAGTTCAATGGAAATGTGAATGACGAATAAGGTCTAAACAGATACCATTGTAGCTCCCTAAGTAGTTTTGAGTGACATCACGTTTTAAAACTGCCTGGTTGCAGGTAGAGGGCGCTCTTCCTTCTTGTCTCTCCTGAAGCTGTGCACTTCCTTTGTACGTGCTTCAGTGTAGCTGCGTGATTTGCAGTAGTAAAGAAAATTCTACAGAGTGATAAGTTCTAGTTCCATAAATCAAAGCTTTTAAAATAGGAGAATTATAATAGGAGCTCTTAAAATTACACAGCGCTTTTTAATTTGGAACACTTCAAATTATAGATAAATGAAGTGTTGAGAGCCTCTTGGAATAGATGAATGATAGACAAACAGATAAATATAGAGATATGTGAATAAATGTATATGTTCCAAATAAATATAAATTACCATACTAATAAGAGATAATTAATTATAGAAATGATAGATGACCGTTAAAATAATCTAGACAAAGTAGGTCTGTTTCTTTACACTATGACCTAGTTTTCTATTTTTCTGCATATGGAACTTGAGTGGCAGCTGTCATTGTATGTTTTTTATTTGTGGCAACAAAACTTCAATTTTATTGCTCTTAAAATTCTCATTTCTTGACAGGTACCCATCAAAACCTCTCCTCAAATTTCCTACATTTGTAACATGTTTGGAGTGCATCAGGGCATTTCTGCTTAGTCTAGATATCTTTTAAATTTCGTTTTGATAACTCATCTCATTAAAATGTATTTGCAGAGTCCTCATGTTTATTTATTATTTGAGCATAGCTCATGAAGCCATTATTCAAATCTGACTGTATTCACTAATATATTTCATAGCATATATATATATATATATATATATATATATATATATATATACATAGACTTTCTTATTCCAGTAATGTTTCCATTAGCCATCCATTTCTTAATGAAAAGCTATCTATTTTCCTGGAAATAAAAAAAAATCTATAGTGATTTCTGTTGAACATTCATAGGCTTTTCCCATGTGTTTTGCACAACTTTGTTATATTTTCCTATTGCTTAAACCTAAGGAATAAGAAACATTATAATACAGATCACATTTCAAAGATATTATAATCATGATGCAGAATTTTTAGTGCTTTTTTTTCCCATTTCTGAGGTCTCAGTCGTGCATCTGGGATATATATTTACTCTGATTCTCTGCCTGAGCCGGAGTACATCTGCCTGTGTCCTGTGTGCCTGATTTTCAGTTCCATTTAGACTTGCATATGTACAGTCACAAGTTTGAGCCTGGAAAGCCTTGGGGCAATCACAGCCGCCGGTGAGTTTGGTCGCATTGCCTTCCAGTTGTTTGTGTTTCTTGGGCCAGCAATACAACTCTTGCATTTTTGCCCAAGTTATTCTTGCTGTTGACCTGTGTCCTGAGAGCCTACTCCTGTTGTTGTTTCTGGAACTGAAATTCATGGATGACCCAGAGTGGGAGCATCTTCTTTTTTTCTCTGTTTGTTGGAGTATGTGTTCTGGTAAGGATGCGTTTACACCAAAGTTCTTAGTTCTGAGACCTTTTCCCACATTACACATGCTAGTTTGGTTAACCTGTGGGGTTCCTACTCAGATCCATGACTTAAACCCTCCTTGTCAGTTATCTTCTCCATGACCAGCTCCTCAAGGCCACTCCACAATGGTATCCTCTCCTTTGGAATTAATGTTCCAAGATTCCATCCCTGTGTAGATGTTTGGAATTCAACCTTCAGTTGCCTAACCTCCATCACAATGTTCCTTCTGAATGAAATCTCCTGATTCTTCATTGCTTTATGAACTCTACATCAAATAATACTACTATTTTCCTGAATTGTTGGGTCTATGAGCATCCAGATCTGGTCCACGGAACCTGCCATACTGATGGTAGCTGATGAAGAAATAGTGCTCTGGCTAAATTCATTTGCAAAGACTCTGATAAAAAGAGTAGTCAGTTTTCCTTTTTGCAGAACGTGTCAGATTCAATATACTAATATGCATCCATACAGGCGAAATTAAGATATTTTTCTAAACATTTGTTTAGGAATATTGTTTCCTAAGAGCTTTTTGTTTATTTAATTAATTAAATAAATAATTTTAATGTTTTTATTGAGGTATACCCTTTTGTCTGCTCCCCTCCCTTCTTCCACTATTTCCTTTTCCATCTCCTGTCACCCCCACACTACCAATTTACTCACGAGATCTTATCTTTTTCTCTTTCCTATGCAGTTCCATGTATGTCTCTCTTAAGGTCCTCTTTGTTGTCCAGATTCTCTGGGGTTGTGGACTTGTGGACTGTAGGTTGGTTTTTTTTTTTTTTTTTTTTTTTTCGAGACAGGGTTTCACTGTAGTTTTAGAGCCTGTCCTGGAACTAGCTCTTGTAGACCAGGCTGGCCTTGAACTTGCAGAGATCCGCCTGCCTCTGCCTCCCAAGTGCTGGGATTAAAGGCGTGCGCCACCACCGCCCGGCAGGTTGGTTTTTTTTGTTTGTTTATTTTATGTCAAAAAGTCACTTATAAGTGAGTACATATTACATTTCTATTTCTGGATCTGGGTTGTAACACAAAGGCCGGCTTTTTGGGGTATCTGTCCCTCCCGGTGCCCCAAAGAAAATCACACAGAGAACTCCATAAGATTATAAACTGATTGGCCCATTAGCTGAGGCTACTTATTAGCTCTTGTAGCTTATATTAACCCATTATTCTTATCTATGTTAGCCACATGGCTCAGTATCTTTTTAAGCAGTGCAGCTCACATCTTGCTTCTTTGGTGGTCTGGGCAGAACTGCGAAGGGAGCTTCCTGCTTCCCAAAATACTCCTGTTCTCATTGTCCCACCTCTACTTCCTGTCTGGTTGACCCACCTATACTTCCTGCCTGGCCAATCAGTGTTTATTTAAAGCATGATTGACAGCATACAGACAATACTCCCTCACCACTGGGTTACCTCACTCAACATTGTTTTTTTCTAGATCCATCTATTTGCCTGCAAATTTCAAGATGTCATTATTTCTTTGTCTCTGTGTAGTACTCCATTGTGTAAATGTACCACATTTTTTCTTATCCATTTTTCAGTTGAGGGGCATCTAGGTGGTTTCCAGGTTCCAGTTATTACAAATAATGCTGTTGTGAACATAGTTGAGCACATGTCCTTGTAGTATGATTGAACATCCTTTGGGTATATACCCAAAAGTGGGTCTTGAAGTAAGTTGTTTTCTAATTTTCTGAGAAATCACCATACTGATTTCCACAGCAGCTGTACTAGTTTACACTCCCACCAGTAATGGAGGAATGGTCCCTTTACCCTGCATCCTCTCCAGCATAAGTTGCCATCAGTGTTTTTGATCTTGGTCATTCTGACAGGTATAAGATGAAATCTCAGAGTTGTTTCAATTTGCATTTCTCTGATGACTAAGGATGCTGAGCATTTCCGTAAATATCCTTCAGTCATTTGAGACTTCTGTTGAGAGGTCTCTGTTTAGGCCTGTACCCCATTTTTATTGGATTATTTGTTCTTAAAAGTGATTTATTATTTTTATTATGTGTGTGTATAGGTACACTGTAGCATGTTGTGTGGGTCAGGAGACAAATATTGGGTACAAGTTTTTCTACTGTGGATTCTAGCTGGGCAATTCAGGCATATGGGACTAGCATTTGTACCCACTAAACCATCTTGTTGTCCCTGGAACATACTTTTAAAGTGCTTTTAAGGATTATATTAGAGATTCTTTTAGTGTTTTTTTTCAGTCTTATAGACTGGTTTAAATACTTATAATTAATATTCTGATGGAAAGGAATAAAGTGAGCAAAAAAGTTCCTTAGTGTTTAGCCAACTCCATTCATAGAAACAAGAGTTGCAAGCGTTGCACTTTGGTTCCTATGGCATTATAGTCTATAGAAGAACAAAGATGTTCAGAGGATACCTCCCATTGTGTTATTTTTCCATCAGCGTGAAATTTATTGAAACCTAATAAGTCAAGTATAATTCTAGGTTCTGAAGCTGTAATGGTTAATTAGGCTAATTCTATCTTATTTGAATTTCTCAAAACATCACCTATATCCAAATTACAAGGATGTGGAATCCATGAATAAGTCCATAAACAACTGAAAGCATATGAAAATGTGACATATACTAAATTGAGTGTTATCTCAGGAACTAAAAGAGACTGAAGATGTTATATGTGGACAAAACAGTTTTACTTTTGAAAAAAGGAGTAAAAACATTGTCTTTTAGGGCAACACAGATTGCATTGGAAGATAATTTAAATTAAATTAAATTAATCACACTAATTTAAATAACTCAGTCGCAGAAAAACAAATTTTTTACTCTCTTTCTTTCATAGAAGGTAAAAATAGAGTTCACAGAAATAGAGGTTGGTGGTCACTGGAGGCCAGAAAAGGGAAGGGGAGGAGACAGTGTATGGTTAGATAATGAGAAGCAAGATGCATTTAGAGAGGAGAAAATAATTTGTGCTCTATATCATAGCAGCATGATTAAACTCTCTAAGAATTTATGATGTATTTAAAAATATCTCAACAAGTCCACATTCCAACACACAGAAAAAATAAATATTAGGAAATATAAAAGCTAATTCCCTGGATTTTATCATTATTCATTTTGTATACGTGTGCTGAATTATACCACATCCCATAAATATGTGCACATAATGTCAATTACATTGCTTTTTTAAAACTGAAGAAACCATGCTAGATAACAAACATATATTAATAAAGAAAGTCTTTTAAAATACATCTTTCCATTTGTCTATACTAGCAATCTCATATTAAAAAAAAATAACAAAATAACCAGAGCTGCACCATGCCAAATATCGCGATTCCGTGGTTATCCACCACAATTGCAATTTTGAGGTTATCCACCAGTGCATTGAAGTACTGCTGCAGAGCACACTTACATTACATACAGATGTTTAAGAAATCCTGGTGCTGATGCTGGAGTGACTTGCTGCTGACTCTGGCTTACACAGTGCAGCTTATGCTGGCTACAGTAATGGCTGGTGGGACTAAGGCAGGCACCTCGTTCCCTGGTAGGATGCTGCTCAGCTGACAGACATTTAATACTCACTGAGCACTCAGAATTTCTTAGTTCTCCTCTATCCATTAGGTCTCAAAGGATAGAGCAAGCAGATGAATACACACCAGGGCTTGCTTACTATTTATTGGTCCACCAGTTAAGTAGATTTCATTTTATTTTCATGTGAACTCAGAGGTGAGCAGACCCCTAGATTTTCTCAAAGAATATGGTGGATTTTGCCTTGATTCATTCATACCACACTTTAATTCTTTGTTTTTTAAATCAGACTTTATTTTTAAACCAGGTAGTGATAAAAACTCACCTTTTGACATGCAGAAGTACACGGGGTTTTTCTTCCCACGTTTCACAACTATTTAAGTCTACTCGTTTCAGACCTAAACTCTAGAAGCCTCTATCACCACATTTCCTGTTTATAACTGAACAAAGTACACACAAAAGAGTTGAAGAAACAGAGGAGAAAAAAAACCCAAGTACTGATAAAGATATATGTTGGTGCTATGCTGTTTCTAACACAACAGAGCAACGGCGCTTAGAAAAAAAGGCTGGTGGGAGAATTTTTGGGCTATCCACCTGTTTCATGGCTGCGTGTGGGCTCTTCTGAAAAGAGAAGCATGTCAGGTGAGTCGCATTCTCAAGTCTTTTCTTGTTTTCACTCCTGTGACTAACAGTTCATTTAGCAATTTCTAAATCTTAACAGAGATATTTACTTGTGGGAAAGTAAATTGGTTAACATGGCATTTTTTTAAAAAACAATATACAAAGATGTTTAGTATGACTGGAAAGTAGCTTGTATTGCATTAATGAGTACATTGATTATTTGCTTTTGGAAGAAAAAAATTAGTCAGTGTTTCGTAAAAACAAAACTATCACAGTTACTGATGAATGCTCACTAGCAACTGTGCCATTTGAAGGTTTATTATTTCTACAGAATCTTTTCTTCATCTTGAGTATTTCCCTCTAGTTGAGTTAGATAGTAAATAGGATAGATATAATTGATTGTAACTGCCTAGAAATTAGACATAGTTTTCCCCAAGAGATCAGTAGAATTGCCAATCGTCCAGGAGATGAAGACCTTTGAAAAGGCCAGTGGAAATTCCATGGTGACATAGATTGTGCTGGGAGCTCAGATCAGTTGCCTGCTACAAATTTGTCAGTTATTCATTCCTCCTGCACTCTTGTTCTTCTCTTCACTTCTCTAGCTAACGCTTAGATGACATAAAAATGCATATGGTGCAAAGAAAGAACACTGTTAAACAGAAAAATTATCTTTATTCCTCCCTCGGTTTTCAAGACAGGGGTTCTCTGTGTAGACTTAGCTGTCCTAGAACCCACTCTATAGAGGACCAGGCTGCCCTCAAACTCACAGAGATCCACCTGCCGCTGCTTCCTGGGAGCTGGAATTAAAGGTGTGTGCCACCACTGCCTGGGGGAAATATTATCTTACAAGCCAACATTTAATTACTTTAAAATGAAAAAATATTAAGTTGAATTCCCTTCAAAATTTTACTCTTGTGCATTCTACACAGTTTGCCTTTTATAACTGGAATAATCACTTGCATTAAATCATACATCCAGCTTTACCGCCAGCTTTTGACATAACCATTTCCTTCTTCATCAGAACATTGCCTCGCCACATTAAATAGATGCACAGAATGATAGCCATTGCACTAATTAGGATTTGTGCATTCCTTCATTTATTGTTAGGCTCTTCTGCTTTATCCAGGTTTTTTAAATCTTATTTTAAATGGCAGGAAAATGAATGATGAAGACTTTTGTGTATTGAAGGCTATTTTTCAGAAATTATATCTAGAATCAAATTATTGAATAATATGTTATGAATTTTTCGAGTTTCATCATTGCTAAATTGCTTCTCCAAGGCTGATGGTGATTCCCTGCTGTTCTAGAGTGCTTCTTTTTACTGGTTGATCTCATTTAGCAATCTTACTGAGCACAACATGCTAGTCCACTGCATCATACCTGTCACTTTGGTTACAATGAATGTGGACAACAAACATTCTGCACAGACTTTTGAGCTGTTTGTAAATCTGTGGTTTGTACCTTGTCTGACCATATCTTATGCCTAATTGTTATGCTGTTGGCACATTTAATATCAATACATATTGGACAGTAGTGGAGCAAAGGTATCACAAATTACAGTCTTTGAGAGTTCATTTTTCAGATTTTTTTTCTGAAGGATTTTTAAAATTATTTATCTGGGTAAGACACAGGAGTTAACCTAATCCATGACAGTCATACATGCCTTCTCTTTCCTAGTTCATAAGAGAACAAAATTAAAGAGAATAGCTCTAGTTTAGTTAGGATCATGTAAAAATGGACACAGCAGTTCTCTGCCCATGCTGCTGATAAGAACTTAGGAAAGAGAAGTTCATAGGCAATGAATGTGATGTTCAGTTAACTCTGGAACCTACTGGTTCTCAACTAGAAGAGATAACAGTAAGCTTTCTCCATCTACTTTGCCTCTCAGCACTTTGGCACAGGCTGGAGTGTTGTCATCACCAATGAAGACTTGCCAAAACAGAGATGAAAGTGATTACCACTAAAGCATCCTAGATCTCTTTTGTTGTTGTTGTTGTTGTTGTTATTGTCTTATTTTTCAAGACAGGGTTTCTCTGTAGCTTGGGAGCCTGTCCTGGAACTAGCTCTTATAGACCAGGCTTGCCTCGAACTCACAAAGATCCGCCTGCCTTTGCCTCCCAAGTGCTGGGAGGCAAGGGCCACCACTGCACAGTCAGCATCCTAGATCTTAAAAGCAAAAATGACCTCCACCATACAAAATTTAATATGAGCTAAGGGAATCTGGTGACAGAATTTTCCATGCTTAAATAGATAAAATAACCATACTGATAAAAAAAAAGGCCATGCTTCCCCATTTGCATAAAATGAGTATTAACCAGAACAAATAAAGAAATCCATTCCTTTGTCTATCATTTAATAAGCAATGATTCACTGCTTAGTTAACACTTTGACTGCTTTTGTTGTTTGCTTTGTGGTGTCTTCACTGTCTTTGCTCACTGCAACCTCAGTTACATGTCTGGGCAGAGTGACACTTCTTGAGAAACCAGGGTTGACTAGTTATGAATGGCCTCTTAATCTCAAGCATTCTTTTAAACATCCAGAGAGAGTTTTTGCCATGCAATTTCAGTAATATTTGTCAGTAAATTTAAGACAAGCTAATCAACAGAAAAAAAAAAACCCACCGTCAGTTAGATATGAAAAACACACATCCACACGCTAATAGTAGTAAATAGTTAATAACAAGTCATCATTGCACAAATTCTTACACATTTTAAATTTTGTTTAATTATCACAGTCTTTTTAATTTATAGAAAATAGCATAGACCTTTACAAAACGTTCAACTCCAGTATTTTGGGGGAGTTGAAAGGTTCCACATGCCCATGCTTACGTTTACAGCCCTTCTAGGTTGCTTCTCTGACAATAGATAGAGTGCTCACAAGATGTAACTGAGCATGGATGGGCATCAGCTTGTCTACAACGGGGAGTTGAGCAGCACTTCAACCCCACAACATCTGTGAAGTTTACCAATCTCATGTACAGCTTAGTTGCAAAACCAACAAAGGAATCTAGCATCAGAGAAATCTGTAGCATGGTCTCTTAAAATCTTGCTGTCTACTTCCCGGGCATATGTACATGTTTTTCAGTTAACTTAGATAAAAACTAAGAGGAATCCAGATGCTTTAGAAAGAGGTGGGCCTGGTGCCACAAGGCTGGAGTTGGGAGCTCCAGACTCACAGCTGGCTAACTGAGGATCAGTGATTTGCAAGAAGGAGGTTACACAACTTCCGGTGGACCAGTCTTGTTCTCGTTCTCAGGCTGTGTGAAAATAGTCATATCAAAGGTTGTACTACTATTTTCTCTGTGAGCTGTACAATTCACATCTCAGATACTTCTCTTCATGGCAGAAATTCATTTTGAAGTTGGTGGATTTCAGATTTTGCATTAAAAACAAGTGGTTTACTTGGAAACATGGAATTAATATGAAAACTCCATTGATGCTAGCATCTATGTTTCTCATAATCTTTGTTGGTGATGATGGGGCTAGGTGGTGGCAGTTTGGAACATAGACATGATGACAACCTGCTATAACCCTCAAATTAAAAATATGCTGTGCTCAACACAGCTACCAACACACTCAAAAAAAATGTGTCACAAGTAGACATATGGGTATTGTAATATCAATTCAATTTTCTTCCAAAACATTTGGTTGCTTCAAATAAATATGAACATTTGTGAACTGCAAAAGAATGCCCACTGCCCTAATGGAGTTTATAAATCAAAGGAAGGTGCCAAGAGGGGATGGCTATATGTGGCAAATCCATGTTCTTGTTCTAGATAAAGATAGTCTGAAATATGTATAACATTATGTTTACTTGCTAATGTTTAAATGATTCTGCATTAAGGAAGTCTGCTAAAAGAAAAGCATTGCATTTGCTTCGCCAGGTTTCCTTCTGTAACACATGCGATTATGAACTCCATATACAGTGCCTGCCAATACCTGTTGACTTTAAGAGAGGTAGAGATCTTTTCTAATTGTTTTTATTGAACTACACATTTTTTATGCTCCCCTACCTTCCTCCCGGTCCTCTTCTACCCTCTCCTGTGACCCCTATGCTCCTGATTTCCTCAGGAAAGCTTGTCTTTTTCTCCTTCCTATGTAGATCCATGTATGTCTCTCTTAGGGTCAAGAGGCAGAGATCTTACAATTAAATCCACTGTTAATAGCCCTTGGTGATCAAAAGCTAGATAGAAATTCACATTATTTTTCTATCTACCATTGCCTCACAAAGGCTTTCCTAAGCCTTTGACTTTTTAGTGGTGTAAATACCCAAATTCACATTGTTCATGAATTTTTTTAAGTCAAGAAAAACTATATAAATGAAGGTACAATTAACTAGTAATGCTACTTAAGCTTGCTCTTGTTCAACAAATGTTGATAGGTACTATAGGGTGCACTCTAAACTCATAGAAACTCAGAGGGATGAGGAGATTTTTTTTTACTACAAACAGAATTATTGCAGGGGGATACCATAGTGTGTGTGTGTGTGTGTGTGTGTGTGTGTGTGCGTGTATCTGTTGGGAATTTCTTCCATTTAGTCACCCAATCTTCTCTCTTTTGATGTGTTTATTTTACTCTTCAATGTGAGGGTGGGCATTGCTGGCAATCAAGACAATGAAACAGATGTTATGAATGTCAAAACACAAAATAAAAAGCTTCCAAGTAAAAATCGTCTTCTTCAAAGTTCAAATCTCATTAATGGAGAAAGGGGTTTTGAAAAACAGAAGCACGAAGTCCTCAAGTCAGAGAGAAACTGCAGTCCATATTCAACCACTTCCCCCTCATAAGTCTAAACCTTTCCTAGTATATTACAGTTTAGATTGTATTGGAAAAGTCTAGAACTGATTGTGTAAAACTAATTTGTTTTGTAAACAATGAAACACATCCCCAAGGGACTGTATAGTGTGGTCCATGTTCTTACGCAGTATCTCTGACATAGTCCATGAATACTGTCAGAATTTTAGCATAAAATGGTATTTTGGTTGTTTATTTGTAACTGAGAGCAAAATTATCTTTCTGTAGCAATTAATGTATTAATATAACAATCTCACATCTCCTTTTAATTGGAAAAGAGAAGGTACAACTTATATTTGAAATATAATCATATAATAGGATGGTTAATAACTATTTTTAGTGCCATCAAAAGATAGGGCTTTCTATTCTATTTACTTCTTTGAACTATGACTTTTATATTAGGCTATATTTTATTTATTCACAGCATAGCAATTTATTGACTCTATACAAAATAATAGAAATTGGTGTAAATGAAGGCAAACACTAAGTAGAAAAATTAACTTTAGCAATATTACAAAAATGTACAGTGAAAGGAATTCATTTTTATTTTCTGTATTTTTACTCCCTAGACAAAGCAGTATCATAAATATATAATAGTATGAGAAGTAACCACAAAAATCAAGGTGGAGGACAAATTAAGGATTAAAGGACACTGTTCATCAAAATGACGATTGCAAAGTTCTAGAAATGTGTCTAAGGAAGGTTACATGAAAGGTCAGGGACAAGTAATATTCAGGTGGAGTGTCAGAGTAGATCATTCTTGAGATCCTTATATTTTAGATATCTTAAATAAACTGCACTGCAGTATTTTTTATAAGTACTATATTTAGTGATGAGTTTCATATGGCCATTTCTTTTTTTTTTTAACTTGTTTTCTTTTATCCTGATAACAAAGGCAGAAAATATGGGAAACAAACCAACACAAAAAGAGAAATGGAGAATTCTAGATTTTATTTACTGACTACAACCTGAACTCCAAAGCTCTGTTGCTAGTTTAGGGCATGTTGTACACTTTAATGGTTAGCCAATGGGCCACACTGTAATATCCTCTTAGGAATTGGGTCCTACTGTACAGTCAAAAGCAATCTGAGCCCATCATTTTTCTACCTATGAACAAGACCAGCTATTTTCATAGTGTCAAATTTAATTTCCAAAATCAATTCTACATTCCTTGAGATAAGTATATGATCAAGATCCCAAACCCTTTTAAAGATCTGGTGCATGAGGCCACTGTAGCTTTGGTAAAAGTGGGAATCAATAATACTCAGAACTAAAGATATCTGTCTGCTCTGAATCTATAATTACCAAGAAATGTGGTGGTTATTCGTTCATTTCCCAGAAAACTTGGGAAATAATGGTTGGGTTATTTCTAAAGTTCAGTTTCACCAAAAGTAAATTATCAATATATCCAGTACAACATTTGGGGCAAGTTTACAATAACTTAATTGCAAAGTGTGTACTTAGGGAATGCATAGTAAATTATAGTAGACTGCGTAATTGTTACTACTCTATGTAGCTGTGGTGAATAAACTTTTTAAAACGATGGCTATTTGTCAAAAAGTAATATGGATTGTACTCTTTCTTTGAGAATAACCAGTTACCTTAGCTGCTTGGTGAGGTGTCTGAAGGAAGAATTATTCTATGTACACATAGGAAAACATCTGGGCTTTGTTCCATAGGATGGTAGGAGCTTAAGGAAAATAAACACTTTAGGTTTTTAGGTTCGAATGCTGAAAAGCAAAAAGCAGAGAGAGCAAATTCTCAGGACAGGCTTCCCAACAATGTTTGGTCACTCACCAGGAGGTCATTTTCACAGTGAACTCTTTAAGAGGAAAACATCCCGGCCTCAGGCAGGCAAACATTTTCTGGCCTGGTGGCTGGCCTCATAGCCTAAATCCACTTGTAATAGTTTTCAAATTCTCTTTTCCAGACTTTTTCTGACATCAATCAAACTCCCAAAAGAAAATAGATTTTATATTCATAGAGGGCATACCTCTGAGCTTAGGCACCACTAACTGCCTATTTCAAGTTTTCTGGGAAATGAACGAATAACCACCACATTTCTTGGTAATTACAGATTCAGAGCAGACAGATATCTTTAGTTCTGAGTATTATTGATTCCCACTTTTACCAAAGCTACAGTGGCCTCGTGCATCACTGTCTCTTGCACAGAGACATGTTCCCCAGACACTGGGAAGTTGTGTCTTCCCTTCAATAGGGTTAGAGATGAGTAGAACAGGATCTGTAGCATCTCTTCCTGGGTTGTGGATGTAGCTAGATGCCAAACTTGACCAGAACCTTTCTTTCGGCTCTCGGACCTGATATTAATTACCCTTCATTCACTTTTGTAGTTATTGAGTGAGCTGGTGGTAATTAGTAAGAAATGGCAATCTCCTGAATTCATTGCAGAAATCATAGCATACTTACCAGGGGTAAGAAGACAACATAGCAAAGAGAATACTAACATCAACAGCCAACATCTATTACACATTTTAATAGTTAGTTGCACTGTTTTGGAAACTTCTCACCCAATCTCATAACAACAAACATTATTATTACTTTCATTTTACAGATGGGGAAATTAAAGTATGGAGACAAAGATAAAGGGGACAGTGCCTGGCCCTTAGAAAGTTCAAATTTTGATTGGTAATGAAATTGGTACACAGGTGATTAACAGAATGCTTGATAACGTGTAAAGAGATGAAGGAAAGTCTCTGAGAGAAGAATGTCTATTTGAGTTAACCTAAGAAGAAAGACATTTTAGGCAAAGGACAGTTAACAGAGACATAAGAACACAACACGGTAGAATATCTATTGACATCTACAAGTACATCATAGTAAGTGGAGCATGGTATATATGGAGAGATTAAAGTGGTTAAGTCCCAAAAGATAAGGAAGAAATCTGAAGTAGCATTTTGTAGAAAAAGTTTATGATAAAGAATAAAATGTGATGTCACAGGCTGTTAAGAACATTCCAGAAGAAAAGCTTGGGGCTGAGGAGAGGGTTCAGAAGGTAAAATACTTGTTGCTCATGAATGAGAACTTAAGTTAGTATCCCAAAATCCATGTAAAACTTGGTTGTGGTGGCATTTACCTATAATCCCAGTACTGCGTGGCAGAAAGGGGCAAAACCGAGGGACTTGCTGGCCAGTGAGTTTAGCTGAAACAGTGAAATCCAGGTTCACAGAGAGACCCTGTCTCAAAAAAATAAGGTGACAAGCAAGAGAGAAAGCCAAAATCAGCCTCTGGTCATCATATCCTCCACATGTGCAAATACACCAGCATATACATCTATGAATATATATGAAATATGCATACACACCCATGCAAAAAGCCCTCACCCACGTACCAGAGTTCAGCAGGGAGGAGAGCATCTGGGGCTAGATGGTAAGATGATGGTTCTGCCGGGAGTGTTGGGTAATGTGGTGACGGGGAGATGGTGGGAAGTGTTGGGTGATGTGGTGATGGTAAGATGGTGGTTCTGCTGGGACTGTTGAGTGATGTGGTGGGATCCACTAAAACAAGAATGAACATGAAACCACTGTCAGCTGAGCATATATAAACAAAGCCAGGCTGCTCAGAGAAGATAGCGGATTGTGTTTTAAAACCTTGGGTTTTAAGTTATAAAAGTTCTTTATATTATATATACAGTCTTAAAAACATTTTAAAATTATGTTTATTTGTGTATGGAGGTCAGGAGACATCTTGCAGAAGGTGGCTCTCTTCTTCCCATGTGGGCTCCAGGGACTTTCTCAAGATAGTGAGGTTTGGCATCAAACACCTTTACCTACTGAGAATCTCTCCAGGTTCAATAGTATATATTCTTCCATCTGGCTATTCATCGTCACAGTTTTTAACCTAAAAGCATTAAGGGTGTGTAATTTTAGCAGCCAGTACGTTACCAATATCCTTAGGCTCCTTGTGGTTTTATTTTTCAAGCAGTTACCTAAACAGAAATCAGTAAATGCTGAGCATGGTAGCATACTGGTGTAATCCCAGCACTAGCGAGTTCAAGGCTGGCCTGAGTCACACGAGATTGTTTCAAATAAACAAAAGCAAGTGAGTAATCAGGTAAATAGTTTGTGTATATAAAAATATCATGTTACATGCAGAATTTCTAAGCATATTTGATATAGTTAGTAGCTTTTATATTATAGAATGTTCATAAATACTTGGTGGAGTTTTGTTCATGAGGAACACATCAGTTGCTCCTAATAAAATTTGGTGCTTTTAATAAAAATATTGCACAGGGAAAACATTATTAAGGCTTCTAATATTTTTACATTTTATGAAACATAAACACCCACTTAAAGAAAAAACCCACACATTTCATTATCATTACGAGTTTTCCATTATTAATTAATTAATCCTTGAAATTATTTTGTAAATAACACATTATATGTTGTCACAGAAGATTGTCAGAAATGGCCCTCTACTCAGTTGCTTATAATGTCCTGAAGATACAGGAGTAAGAGAATTAAATTAAATAGCAAGTAATAAGTAGACAAATATTTCTGACTTTAAATGAAGTTCAAAGTAGTTTAAATTGGAACAATATATGTGTGAATATATAATGTTCAGGGCTGGCTCAGTAGGTAAGAGTGCAAACAGGAAGAATCAAGTTCTGATCCTAGCATCCATATTTAAGAAAAAAAAAACAACCAAACCATTGGGTGTGGCTTTGTGTGAGTCCTGTAAAGCCAGAATTGTTGAGACAGGAGGATGACTGGAGCTTGTTGGTGAGAAACTGTGCCTAAAAGGAGCAAGGCAAAGAAGGATGGAGTGAGATACCCACACGCCCTCTGGTCTTCATGTGCCCACCCACACACATTCATTCACATATGCCACACTCACACATATACATATAAATGACACGTAAATTATATGTGTATATGAATGTGCACATCTATATCACAAATATATATGTAGTACAGATGATTCTTTTATATGCATGTTTATTTAAAAATCAGCGATGCCCACTTGAATACAAGAACATCTGAGGGCAACTAAACAATAAGTTAAAGAAACAGAATCTGAACATCATATTTGAGATGCAGAAAACAGTAGAGAGGCACCAAGTTTATTTCGTTGACACCCATGCTTAAATGGCATGATTAAATGCTTAAATGCTTAAAGGCAGAGGAGGGAAGCAAAACAAATTCCTCCTCTGTTAAGTTTTTATCATTCTGCTTATTGTGCTTAGCGAAGTGATATTTTAATTTCCTAAAAGGTTCTAAAAGGGTCCCTGACTTGGTCTCATGGTGAGAGAGTTGGGACTCTGAAGGGCTGTGGTCTCTCTCACAGCTACTTTCCCCTCCAAGCTATTTACAGCTTGCAGTTCTAATTATATACGTGACATTTGTTCACCACAACAGAGTTTCTTGAATGCAAGGCCTCCGTTGGTTGGCTGGTTTTGTTCTGAGTTTTTGATTCTTTAGTATCAGGTGTACACTCCGGCATAGGGAGACATCTAATTGATATGGGTTTTATATCAGAGAATTAGAAGTTACTCTTCTAGGATCAGTGTAAGGCATGGGTCATGTTGGCATGATTAACAAGATATACCAACTCTGGTCTGTTATTTTCACAGTTGCTCATCAATGTATGGAGGTAAGGATAAATCATCTGGGGTAATGACTGGCAATAATCTACCTAGCCCCTTTTATTGCTCAGAAATAAAATGAAGAGAGAGTCCTTCATAGCAGTGAGCTCTCCCCTGTCCATTATTAGGACACTCAGTAGTGAGGAAAGGTCCTTGCGGCTCCAGCTCATAAAACTGTGCTATCGTGATTACAAAATTACTGTTTAATTCCAACAGCTGATGTGCTACAGTCCCAGGGCTGATGAAAAGGACCAAGTGATTTCTAGAAAAGAAAAAAGCGCACAAATAAAATTTTAGTCTGAAGAATAAAATCTGAGAGAAGTCCACAAAATGAACATTCAGGGTTATCAGAGTACTCTTGATTTTGAACTGAGATCTTATAATCAGTCACCACTTGTCACTT
Organism: Arvicola amphibius; assembly: GCF_903992535.2. Lineage (NCBI taxonomy): Eukaryota > Metazoa > Chordata > Mammalia > Rodentia > Cricetidae > Arvicola > Arvicola amphibius. Next base: position 49,573,438 of record NC_052056.1, on the reverse strand, counting down.
TTTAATAGCCAAATTTATCTTTCATTTTATTAACACTAAAAATATGGGAAACTTGCTTTAACCACGCTGAATTTTGAGACTTAACAACACTTTGAAACCTGCAAATATCTGATGGTCGATGTTTATTAATCTTCTGGCAGATTTGCCATTCGTTACAAGTGAAGGAAATTAGTTAATTAATTCTGAGACAACCCCTTACTTTGAAGTCCATGCTCACCCAGACGCCTAGCCTTTCTAGTACCTTAGCCACTCAAGTGCCACACTCACCAGTGTGAACTGCCACACTCACCAGTGTGAACTGCCACACTCACCAGTGTGAACTGCCACACTCAGCTAAAGGCAGTGGTTTGGATCATGGCATTTGTTGAAGTAAAACATACGTGTGGTAAGCTGCTGTATCATAGACATATCTACTTTTGTTTCCAGGAAACTCTGGATGCCCCTTCTTCCTCTGGGGACTTCTAGCCTTCTTGGGCTTGGCTCTGGTTATATCAGTGATATTCAATATTTCCCACTATGTAGAGAAGCAGCGGCAACGAGGTAAGACCCTTTGGCAAACTGTTGTATGGCACCGCTTGAAAGCAGACTCTGGCATCACTGGCAGACCTCGGGAGTAGACACTGTTATGAAATGTCATTAACAGTGTATTGTAACCGTGAGAAATCCTTACGGTATTGTTTTCACGCTGGAGGCTCTCTTTAAGAACAAAATAACATTCAAGATGTGAGAGGCAGCTCCCAAACTTAGCTTTGTCTCTGTCTCAGGAGCGAGAGATGGAAGGACTTATTCCAGTGAGCAGGCTTTTCTAAATGAACAAATCAGGAAATGGCGGTCTTTTGAGACAGTGACAGGAGTGAGAACTTGCTCCCCAAGGTTGTACTGAAGGGACACAGTCCTCCCAGGCTCAGAAAAGCCACAGCCTGAGCCTGGGCCTGTTACTACACAGCAGGCCTGGAACAGGTCAGCCGTCTGTCACTACCGCTATTAGCTTTGCTTTCATTAGCCAGGTGACTGTTACCTACACATGCCATAATTAAGATGGTATAATGTGCACAGCCTGTACACAGTGGGTATCTGGCACATGCACACTGAATGCCTGGATCAGTGCACAATAGAACCAGAGCTCAACTGTTTCTGGGAATTGCCTTAATAATCTAAGGATAGAGCTATAAGTGGTCAGGAAAGATTTATTTTAAAAAAGAAGACAAAGGTCCTCCCAGCTCCCCCTAAGTCCAGGAAGGTGAGCAACCAAACTGACAAGGCTCACTTAACATAGTGAAGGGAACCCTGATGGCTCTTTGTCTTTGGAGAGGGGTGGAGTGGGGGTATGGGTGGAAGGGAGGGGAGGGAAGGGGGAGGAGGAGGAGAGGAGATGGAAATCTTTAATAAAAAAATGAGAAAAAAAAGAAGACAAAGAAGAAGAAAAGTGCTTTTTCCAATCTCATGAAAAGAGCTAAAACTAAGTTAGCAAACTGGAGCTAAACAGAGCACATATGTCTATGGAAACCTGTGTGGAGCTAATGCAAAGGACGATCAAATTGTGGATCAAATTGTGGAGTGTGTCCTTGGTCCACATAGAAGCTTCCTAAGTGTTGATAACGCAGCGTAAAGCGTGGAAAAGTCATTGTGATGCAGACTTTAAAAAGTGAGAGGTACTTGAGAATGGCATAGCTGAGCTCATGCAACAATCCAATATCAAAATTGGGCCTGAGTCTCCAAGGAGGACATATACTAGTTTTTTATACCTCAATGTGAATAGTTTTCATAATTTTCGCTCTTGGTGCTTTGTGCATTAAATTTTATTTGTCAATATCCAGATCATATCCATCATACAAAGAGAAGCAGTCTCTTTGCATTTAGCTTTGCATGATAGGTTTGATTTTTTTTAAAAAAATTACACAAGCCATTATTGTCTCAGCTCTATTTTTTAAAAGTAGTGTGGTGGAGAAAAAATTGAAAATAGATAATAATAAATTGAATGTATGATGCCTTTCTTTTGATTAATGCCAGCCATTTGATTTTTAACAGCATAACTTTTAAAGAAAATCATATTTGATGTGAATTAAAATACACTCTGATGTTAGATTTCAGCTGTCAGATTTTGTGCAAGTAGCAACTTCTCTGTGCCTCAGTTTCCATTTGACAGCAAATGGAAAACATGCAGACCGTAAGGGTCTTGTGAGAAAAAGAAAACGTGCACATAACTTTGCACAGGGCTGGAACTTATCAGATTGGTTGTGTACCTGGTGTAGTCTACATCACAGACCTCATGGACGCAATGCTTCTTGCTCTTTCTCCACAGTAATTTCTTCCTTCCTTTTTTTCCATAGTAATCACCAAGAACATTCATGGGCCCCATCACTCAATTAACTTAATAAATTATTTCAGTCAGCATCAGTTTCCCAGTCTCGTCTGTGCCCTGGAGATCCTCTGCAGATCCTGGCTAAATTCCTGTCCCCATATTTATATTATATAACAAGTTAACAACATTCAGGGCTATAGCAGCCACTGCTGTGTTCCTGCAAGTCCACAGTCGACTCCATGTCTGTGGCTGTTTTGAGGCTTCAGTGGCTGTCAGGTCATTTTATTTGATATACACTTCTTACGTGGAGCACACTGTACAGACTGATGAGCAAACAAGATGATGAGCCTTAGAGCAGCTTTGCCGTTGCTCTCAAAGGGCCAGATGCTCTCCTTCACCTTTCCAACTGCCCAGCCCCTCCCACCAGCTTTCCTCCAGTGTGAATATCTACCCTCCTATCTTGTCCAATTCACAGGAACAAATAATACTATCCTCTTCCAGAGACTACAGGTGGTAGCAATTGTCTCTGCAAACACAAGTCCTAATGCTGAGGACTTGCTTTCTCCATTTCTTTGGCAAGACAGGTTAGAGGAGACTTTTGTCACCCCAGCCAACTTTCTTTCCACATGGTCTGTAAGTGTAATGATCCTGCTATTGACCTCATGCCACTTTTATGTTAGCATCTTTGTGCTACTCTTTGTGGCTGAGAAACTTGCAAGATATGACTCCACCTCGGCCAACAGTCAGTGAAGAAACTTTGGAGCTGTATTAAGTAGCTTACAAAAGGAACTCTCCTCCCAGCGACAGCGTAATACCTACACATTCAATCAGATATACAAGACAAGCCTTGTCGTGACGCTTTTTGTAGCAGCTAGCTGGAAGCTATGAAAATGAGTCCTCTCTCTGCTTTCCAAAACAAATCTTTATTTTTATTAAATGCGCTGTCCAAATCTTTAGGAGGAGTATGTTTGTTTCTTTTCCTGATAATGTATTTTCTTCTTCTTCCATTAAATCCAAAGAATATTATTTATTCAACTCTTCCTCTTGGATTTGAGCAGGATAAACAAGTGTGTGATTTGTGTGTGTTTTAGTCTCATCAGTGAAACTTCTTTTCACTAGACCGTGGCATGTTTTTGACCGAAATGAACCTGAAGAATTCAGTGTTCGTGTTTCAGCCATGTGCTGCTGTTTCTTGCTGTACCAGAGTGTGCAGAGTAGACACCCAAAAGGGGAAACATAAAAGCAAATGTCTCTGCATCACAGCCTCTCACATCCACACCAACCACAAGCCTTGTGTCTGCATCACAGGGGAGGGTGGGGGAGCCTCACCCAGCTCTTCTCGCTCACGGTCTGGCACACTTTGCTACCCTGTAGCAGAGCACAGCTTGCAATTTGGCCACGTAGCTCTGAGATGACTAGGCAACATTTAAATCAAGCCATTTATTCTCAAATAAACTTCTGAGCCTCTGGGACAGAAAGGTCTTTGCAGGAGCCTGAGCTTGCTCACCTTCATGCTCAGCAAGAGATCATTGGCTATTAACCTGCTTAGGAAAGACTGTAAAACTAAAATTACCCAAGCAGTGATGGTCTTGCTAGTATCCAAACACACATTTGTTTTAAAGGTTAGTGCAGCATGTGGTGTCCTTGGACTTTCAAAGTCTTCTCTCTGTGTTTCTTCTGCAGTTCCTCTGATATTATAATGTCCTGTATGCATCTAATTTCATTTGTTATTTTATAGTTTTAGCCCTCTTTCATTCTTTTAAGGACCTCATGCTATTATTTAATGCTTTTATTTTTTCTCACAAAACTTTATTGCAATTTTTTTCTTGATTTTTAGTGAGCTCTACATTTTTCTCTGCTCCCCTCCCTGCCTCTCCCCTCCACTTCAACCCTCCCCCAAGGTCCCCAGGCTCTCAATTTACTTAGGAGAGCTTGTATTTTTCTATTTCCCATGTAGATTAGATCTATGTAAGTCTCTTTTAGTGTCTTCACTGTTGTCTAGGTTCTCTGGGATTGTGGTTTGTAGGCTTTATGTTTAAAAGCCACCTATGAGTGAATACATGTGATAATTGTCTTTCTGTGTCTAAGTTACCTCGCTCAAAATAATGTTCTCAAGCTCTATCCATTTTCCTGCAAAATTAAGATGTCGGTTTTTTTTTTTCCTGTGTGGTACTCCATTGTGTAAATGTACTACATTTTCCTTATCCATTCTTTGGTCGAGGGGCATTTAGGTTGTTGCCATGTTCTGGCTATGACAAAAAATGCTGCTATGAACATAGTTGAACACATGTTCTTGTGGCACAATTTGGCATCCTTTGGATATATACCCAAAAGTGGTATTACCGGTTTTTGAGGAAGGTTGTTTCCTAATTTTCTGAGAAATTGCTACACTGACATCCGGTTTGCATTCCCACCAGCAATCCAGAAGTGTTCCCTTTTCCCCACAACCTCTCCAGCATAAGTTGTTATCACTGTTTTTGATCTTGGCCATTCTCACAGGTATAAGATGGAATCTCAGAGTTGTTTTGATTTGCATTTCTCTGATGATTAAGGATGTTGAACATTTCCTTAAGTGTCTTTCAGCCATTTTAGATTCCTCTGTTGAGAGTTCTCTGTTTAGGTCTGTACTCCATTTTTTATTGGATTATTTGTTCTTTTGATGACCAATTTCTTGAGTTCTTTGTATATTTTGGAGATCAGACGTCTGTCTGATGTGGGGTTAATGAAGATCTTTTCCCCTTCTGTAAGCTGTTGTTTTGTCTTGTTGACCGTGTCCTTTGCTTTACAGAAGCTTTTCAGTTTCAGGAGGTCCCATTTATTAATTGTTTTTCTCAGTGTCTGTGCTGCTGGAGTTATATTTAGGAAGTGCTCTCCTTTGCCAATGCATTCAAAATGTACTTCCCATTTTCTCTTCTATAAGGTTCAGTGTGGCTGGCTTTATGTTGAGGTCTTTGATCCATTTGAACTTGAGTTTTGTGCATGGTGATAGATATGGCTCTATTTTCATTCTTATCCACTCTCTCCATATCTATTCGATATAGTTTTTGAGGTCTAGAGGAGTAAGACACCAAAAGAAGGTCAAGGGGATAAAAATCGGAAAAGAAGTCAAACTCTCACTGTTTGCTGGTAATATGATAGTTTACATAAGCAATCCCAAAAATTGTGTCAAGGAACTTCTATGACTCATAAACACTTTCAGTAATGTAGCAGGATACAAGATTAGCTCAAAAAAATCAGAAGTCCTTCTGTACACAGATGATAAAAGGGCTGGGGAAGAAATCAGAGAATCAACACCCTTCACCATAGCCACAAATAGCATAAAATATCTCGGAGTAACTCTAACCAAACAAGTGGAAGACTTGTATGACAAGAACTTTAAATCTTTGAAGAAAGAAATTGAAGAAAACATCAGAAAGTGAAAAGATCTCACATGCTCTTGGGTGGGCAGAATTAGCCTAGTAAAAATAGCAATCTTGCCAATAGCAATCTACAGATTCAATGCAAACCCCACCAAAATTCCAGCAAAATTCTTCACAGACCTTGAAATAATAGTACTCAACTTCATATGGAAAAAAAAAAAACCAGGATAGCCAAAGCAATCTTGTACAATGAAAGAACTTCTGAAGGCATCACAACCCCTGACTTCAAACTCTACTGCAGAGCTACAGTACTGACAACAGTCTGGTATTGGCATAAGAACAGACAGGATGACCAATAGAACTGAATAGAAAACCCAGATATCAATCCACACATCTTCGAACACCTGATTTTTGACAAAGAAGCAATTTTTTCTTTTTTTATTCTGGGGATGAAACATTCATTGATATTTCACTACTCGAGTTACTCTTTCAAACATTACATGAGTATGTTTTCAAGGCACCAATATTCATATCCCAATTATTTTTTAACCTAGATGTCCTTTTATTATAAAAATATTTGCCAGTTTGGGAAAATATTTTATGGGACATCTAATTTTTTGTTCTTATTAATAAATGACATTCTTTTTGTTTTAGTTTAATTTTGAGAACAGGTTTCATGTACATCGGGTTAGCCTCGAACTCTCTATATAGTAGAGGATGATCTTGAATTTCTGTTTCTCCTATTTTGACCATCAAAATGCTGGGATTAGAGACATGGACCACCATGACCAGTTCATGTGGTGCTGGGGATCTGAGGGCTTCATATGTGCTAGGCAAGCAGTCTGCCAAATGTAACTACTTAGCCCTATATTTTTTATTTAATTTTTTAGAAAATATTCTTTATTTTATTTTCAATTTCTTATTATAAGCAAAAATGTTTAGCTGATGGCAATTCCCTCTGTAAAGGTGAAATTTTCATGATTTCCTTCCAAGTTAAACTTTACTCATATTATTTATTTCACTTCATTAACTGAATAAGTCTATTTCCATTTCACTCATTTATGAAGAAACTTTCCAATTTAATGAGCACAAACTGTGGCTTATATGATATGAATTTAGACCACATGATATTGATAAGCAGCTTTGTCATTTTATAAAATATCTTGACATTGTTTTAATTTCCATATCCACTCCATGATGCTAGGTTTTGCTATTCTCTTCTACAGATGGACTGATAAGCATAGGTTTAGAACAATTTTCATACTGTCCCACAGCACGTACCCTGGTACCAAATTCAATATTAGCTGATTCCTAACCACGAGTATGCTTCATGATACATCATCCTAGATTTTATCGTCTTATTGATGTACTTAAATTCCAAGTTCATTAGCTACTCTTATTTTGTTGTAATAAAACATCATTATCAAGACAACTTCTAAAAGAAAGAGTTAGGCTTATGGTTCCAGAGGAATACAAATCTGTCATGGTGGCGCATGGGGCATGGCAGCTCAAGCAAGAAGTTGAGAGTGTGCATCCTCAAGGGCAAGGGCAAAGCAGAGAGAGAGAGAGAGAGAGAGAGAGAGAGAGAGAGAGAGAGAGAGAGAGAGAGAGAGAGAAAGAGGGAGGGAGGGAGGGAGAGAGAGAGAGAGAGAGAGAGAGAGAGAGAGAGAGAGAGAGAGAGAGAGAGGGAGAATGGTTTTGGATTTTCAAAACCCATCCCCAGTGACATACTTCCTTCTATGATGCTACACCTCCCAAATCACCTCAGACAGCATAGCAAGCTGAAGACCATGTCATCAAATGCCCAAGACTTTGGAGGACATTTCTCATTCAAAGCAAGACACCAAACAAATCTGGAAAGTGGTCTTGATCTGACTGTAAGCAGTTCCTTCTTCTAAATACAGAAATAAATACATGCTATATCACGCTTTTCCCCACTTTATAAGTAGAATTGTTGTGAGTTTGTTGTTGTTTAAAAAAAAGGTTTATTAGAACCAACATGAGCAGAAACAGAAGTAACCAAAAAACCCCAGAAGTGTGAGTGGAACTTAAAGACAGAAACTATGCCAGTGTTTCGCAGTGGTCAGAAACAGGGGTGACAGGAACAGAAGTCCCAAATTTTTCACAATGTTTTCTACGCACAATGTAGTCATGCATCTAGCTCAATATTATGCCCAAGCTGTCTTGTTTTCATCTCAAATTACCAAAACAACATTTGATTGGCTCATAAAGGAAGACGTCTTTATCCGTTCATTATATTACTACAATAAACACCAAAGGTAGTTAACTTTGTAAAGAAAAGGGTTTTATTTAGCTTATAATTCTGGAGAGTTCAAAATCTGAACAGTTATAGCTTAGGGTCTGCCCCTTGACTATGTCAACTCCTATCAGATAGCAATGGCAAGTCTACAGGTTAGATTACCTGAACACTTCTCCAGTCAGTGGGCAGAGGGGAGCAGTCAGTTTTGTTTGTATTTATGACTATCTTCCAAAAATTACCCAGCAGTCACATGACAATATGCTTACTCCCTTCTCACAGCAACATTCTGAGTAATTAAAATTTTTTCCCTTAGATTCCACTCTTAAAAATTTCAGTGCACGCCATGATACTGTCATCCTGAGGAGTAAACATTAGCACAGGGACCCCTTGATACTCTCAGATCACCACCAAATCATATCCTCCCCAGTTCAATTAGTAGGAGCTGTTGTGGCTTGACCAAATTTGTTAATTTACACCAAGGCTTAGCTCCCTCAGAACATTTGGTAAAATATTTTTAAATGTGTAGACATTTCTTTTAATTTGTATATTTTTGCTATGTTTCAGATAAAGTGTACAGATACTATGATGAATACATTTCAAGGTATGTAAAAATTGAATAATGCATTATGACTTTCAATTAATCAGGGAAGTAGCAAATGCTATATTGCTTATGGATTTGCCACAGAAATGTTATCACTTGATCGAAAAGAAAATGAAACGTAAATTATAATTACATTACTCTCATCTGAAATTTGGAAGCCATTACATTATCATCTAGTTATTAATACATCAAGTCAATCAAAGAGCTGAGTGAAGAGTAAAAAGAGTCAAACCTGACATCTATAAAACTCTCATCAAAATCTGCACATATGTCTATATTATAACTAAGATGAAACTTTAAGAATGAAGTCTATTTTTATATAGAGTTATATGGCATTTCAGAAAGCAGAATAGAAGGATATATATAAAACCTCATGAAACTTAAGATAAGTTACAAGGCCTGATGGTACAAGGCATATACTTTAATACCAGCAGTAGAGAGGGTAAGACAAAAAAGAACATAAGTTTATGGCCAACCTGGGCTACATAGTGAATTTTGAGATCAATCTGGGGTATATAGTGACTTGGTCTCAAAAAACAAACAAAACAAATAGAGAAGAAATACACACACACACACACACACACACTTGCTTGGTGGAATGTTGCTTGCAAGGATGATTTCAATCAATACTGAAATGTGATGAATTTATACTCTAAAAGAATACTGAATTTCATTTCTTTAATACTTCCTGGCTTAGTTACAGAGAAAGTATATAATGTATATGTTTTACTTTTTGATTTTTGAGAAAGAGTCTCTGTGGATGTCCTGGAACTCACTGTGTAATTCAAGATAGCTTCAGATTGACAGAGATCTGGCTGCCTCTGCCTCTCAAGTGTTGGGATTAATAAAGACATGTAGCATCAAGCCTAGTTTGTACAATATATTTTTTAAAAGGCTAGGGCATGAATAATAGTAAAGAAATTCATTTTTCTGAATAGTATATTATAATCCAAATGTGTCATTATAGTATTCTGTTTTAGGACTGAAAATTCAAATAAGGAGAATTTCTTGCAGGATTCTTCAAATCTTCCAGAATGGTGGACTGAGAAATCTTTGAAGAGCTCTCTACCTGGACAGGACAGGACAGGCAGGATAGGACAGGACAGGACAGGACAGGACAGGACAGGACAAGAGTTGAAGCTTTTTATAATAGTTTCAGCTCTATTTAAAAATATCTTTTACATATCCAAGATATGAATGCAGGTAGATTCTCTGTATACAAATTTTTGTGACTATTCTTCATACAGAAATCTTTGGTGTGAGATAATTTCATGCCATCAAGAATGACTTGCTAACAACAAACATGAGAACATTCATCTCTTTTCTGATTAACTTGATTCTTGACATTTGAAGGGTAATTAAGATACACTATGCCAGGTGTGGTGGTGGCACTAAGCTGTATTCCCAGCGCTAAGAAGGCAAGGTAGAAAAGTCTATTCTGAGTTTCTTGCTAGCCAGGGCTGCGTAAAGTGAGCCTACTACAAAATAAAAAAATAAATATTGGGAGCCACACCACGTTGGGCTGCCATATGTCACGTGCTGCCTTTTTGGGGTGACTTCTGCCAGGCTCCTGACCATAGATGGTTCACATTCTAGAGTAGGGGCATGAGGATCAGAAATGTTAGGTAGGAGCAACAGAGATAAGAAGAAACAAAGAGACATAGGATAGTATCGGGAGGGCAACTAAGTGATTACTCAATGATGAATTCCAAGTTCTGAGTTCTGAGTATGCCCATGTTTAATTTTCTGTACATTTTTATGCTCCAATACAAAAAGGGGGGAGGGCAAAAGACTACTTTAACATGATACAAAGGGAAACTAGAATAGTTACTTGCTTCAATACTTTGAGACATCAAGTCATTAATTTATGAGAAAAGCATTCTGTTGTTTAGGCAGTGAACCCATCCTAAACCAAGTATCCTGAAGGCAGCCACTCCCTAGTTCAAACCTACTATTTCAAAGAGGAGCTTAAATTCCCTTACCTTTGTTCAGGGTGGAGTAGATCAACCACTATGGGCCATCTTAATATCCTAAACACCAAGTAAACACACCCTAGGTCAGGGTGTGTAGCTACAGTTGTTGTCAACAACTCTGAGCAAGCTAAAACTCTCTGACTTTCAGACAAGATGGAATAGGCTCACGTTTTTACCACAAGATAAAAAAGATAGAGTGCTATGAAAAGTTTTGTGATTTAGTTAAAGACTAAATTGATGGCTTTGGTATCAGTGTGAGAAGAGTTGGAAAGGAGCCCATTCGTACAATACTCATCTCAATGCAGTTAGGCTTCTTTCTGTACTATAGATGTGGGGAAAGGCTGGTTCCTATGTAACAGTCATTCATTTAGCAAATAATCCCTCAAGAATAAGCACTACACTAGAAATTTATAAACTAAGATCACTGGTGCCTAAAGAGTAAACGCCCCCTACATGAAGGAAAGCAGTTTATCATCAGCCGACCCTCAGGTATAAGAGTTTAAATGCTTCAACCCACTGTGTCTTGAGCTACACTTTCCTAACGGCCATGACTAGTGAAGACACTAATACACATGTGTTGCATGGAAAGAGTTTATCACTTACAATTATGCAGTAAGAGACCAAAAGACCTCATATTCATCATGAAGTTTCCTAGAGGCTAAGATAGATGCTGTCTGGATGCTGCTTGGGGTGCAGCATCTCATCTGCATGTGTCTGAAATGCACTGTGGGTGAGCAAAATTAGAAATCAGCCAGCATTGACTTTTATACCCCAAAGACAAAATGACAACTAAAGCTTTTAAGGCTGCTCCTGTCTCTATGGAGACTGAAGTCAAGCCTGGGCTTTTCCAGCCAGTTTTTCTTCATCCCATGGTTTTGCATCCTCTGTTTCATACTCTGGTTATCCTTGAGCATTACAAATGAGACAGGGATGTTTCAATGTTACGTGGAGAACAGTCTTCCAAAATTAAAATTACAAAATAGCAAGGCATAGATCTTCCCTCAAAGATTTAATCTATTGCCTGATAAAAATGCCTTAGATATCTATTGCCTATTGTAATATATCTCTATTTAGGCAAAAATTGAATATACAATGCAGACACTACCAACAAGAGGGACGTTAATTCCCAAACTTCCGAACATTTAACCAGTCCACTTTTCTTGATTATGTGGATTAAAGATAAAAAATGCTTTCGTAGGGAGGCATTAAAGACTCAGAACAACAAAGTTAGCATTATCTTCACTCACTGAAATGTAAAACCATCAACAGAAAACAAGGAGAAACCAATGTCTTTGAGATGGGGCTAGAATTACTGCAGCCTTTTCAGTTAGACAGAAGCAAACCAATGTCCATCATACCGGAATTCCTTTTCATTCTTCTCAGCTCTGCAAAATCTGCTACACTAGAGGAAAAGAAATGTTATCTCTGCCCTTCCTGTTTTCCAAAGCTCCTGTCCTTTCTGTACCAGGAGATCACAAATATAATCAACCCAAGGACAACATAACATCCAAATTTACAGAAGAGAAAATGAAATACACACTCCGTGTTGTTTATCCTTGGACAGCCTCATTTTTCTTTGACATAAATTGTATACAATCTTCACCTCTTTTCTCTTTGTGTAAGGAAGGTACACGGTGAATGTATTATGGATTTGAGATCCCAAAAATTCAGAAATTGTGTAAATTTCAGTCATCCATTCGCAAGCTTGGTGAAGTATTCAGCATCCATAAACTTCAGGGTTAACATCTGAAAACTATGGTGACATTTTACTTGCAGAGGTAGTGGATAGAAACTCTGATGCTTTTTTGGATTAAAAAGTGAGACATGAGGTCTAAGAAAACCCCTGTTCACCAGCAGCCTGTCTAACCCCAGTTTCTAAGGTCACATAGTTTGTGATTATTTTATCTGCACAATTACTCATCAGTCTTTGGTCTTTCTCAAATAATGTCACACATTTTTCATGGAGACATGGGGGCTATTCTTATCACAACCATCTGTGCCTTAGTTTCCTTTCTCCTTCAGGACAACATTTGGATGTTTAGAATCACAGAGGGCACAGGATCTCTTAATTCCATCTTTGTTGACTATACCAACGAAATATAAATCCTGTTCTGTAGACTGAGAATATTTAAGATAGTAACCTCCCCGGTTGTAGTGATGGGAGTGGCGGGCTGCATTCCCGCCCGGCTCCTGGCCGCCTGGCTAGCTTAAGCCCCGAAATAACAACACACAAATTGTATTTTTTTAAACACTGCTTGACCTATTAGCTTCAGCCTCTTACTCACATCTTGACTAACCCATATCTAATAGTCTGTGTAACACCACCAGTGGTGCCTTACCAGGAAAGATTCAGCATGTCTGAGCTGGCGACTGGCTCCATCGCGTCTCTCCCAGAGAGGAGAGGCATGAGGAATGCCTATGGCGACTGCCTGAAGCGTCTGCCTTCTCTCTCCCAGCATCCTCTTCTGTCTACTCCACCCACCTATGTTCTGACCTATTGGGCCAAGCAGTTTCTTTATTAATTAACCAATGAAAGTAACACATAGACACTCCTCCATCACCCGGTGTTCTTTTCTGACCCAATATCATATTAGAACATAGGAGCTGAGTCTCTTCTTTTTTATTTTGATTAAAAATAGATTTTTTTGATATAATATATCCTGAGTGTTGCTTCCCCTCCCCCTTCATCCCATATCCTCCCTCTCCATCATGACCAAATTCTTTTCTGCCTCTCATTAGAAAAGAGACTTCTAAGAGACAGTACAAAATATAGAAAGAGAACAAAACCAACACATCAAAATAAGAAAAAAAAGAAACAAGGAAAAGAGCCCTCCAAAGGACATAGGAAACAGATACAGATACAGAGACACACACTAGGGAATCCCATAAAAACAATAGACTGGAAGCCTTAATATATACCCAAAGGACCTGTGGGGGAGAATATAATATATATAATAAAATAAAAATTGAAACATAAGACAAAATTAATAAGAAAGGCAAAGCTCTGACAGGAAGCCTCCAATGACACTTTGAGTTCATTTTCTGTTGGCCATCTACAGATGGGTGTGGTTGTTTTCTTTTCTTGACTCTTTACTCTTTGCTCTTTGGGACCTGTCAGACAGCTCCCAAATAAATCACGCACAGAGAGACTTCTTCTTGCTTATTTATGCCTGGCCTTAGCTTGACTTGTTTATTGACAGCTTTTCTTAAATTATCTCAACTACCTTTGCCTCTGGATTTTTTTTTCCTTTTCTTACTTCTGTATATTTTACTATTCACTCCTATTCTGTGGCTGGCTGGGTAGCTGGGTGGCTGGCCTCTGACATCCTCTTCTCCTTGTTCTTTCTTCTTCTCCCAGATTTCTCCACCTATCCTTTCTCCTGTTTCGCTATTGACCATTCTGTTCTTTATTAGACCATCAGGTGTTTAAGTCAGGCAAAGAATCACAGCTTCACAGAGTTAAATAAATACAACATAAGTAAAAGCAGCACATCTTTACATCATTAAAAAACTGTGCCAGTGCATAAATAAATGTAACAAACCTTAAAATAATTTTCCACAGCAATGGCCATATCTCCCACTCTTAAAAGTAATTTCACCGGTGTGACTCCCTTGTAGAAAATGATTTCATTTGCAAGTGGTTATCAACTGCAGATAGCTTCTGGGTTGGAGAAGAGGGCATGTGTCCGCTACTCCTTTCAGCACTAGGAGTCCATCTGGTGTACACCCATGAAGGCCCTGTGCATGCTGCCTTAGTCTCTGTGAGTTCATCTGTGTGTTGATCCTGTTGATTTAGAGGCCTGTTCTATTGGTGTCCTCCCTCCACTCCGGCTCTTACACTCTTCCTGCCTCCTCTTCTCCCTGAGCCCTAAGGAAAGGGATTTCATGGGAATATTCCTTTAGGGCTGAGTGTTCCAAGTTCTCTCCTTTTCTGTATAATGGTCTACCTATAGGTCTCTGTATTCATTCCCAGCTGCTTAAAGAGGAAGCTTCTCTGATAATGATGAGCAAGGCACTGATCTACGATTATAGTAAAATGTCACTAGGAATCATTTCATTTCTGTTCTTTTAGTAGAACAGCAGTATTTAGTTTTATCTAGTTCCCGGGGCTATTTAGTCTCAGGTTCTTGGGGACACAAGCAGTGTAGGGTATGGGTTCCATCTCACTGAGTGGGCCTAAAGTCAAATTCGACATAGGTTGGTTACTCCCACAAGCTTTGTGCCGCCACTGCATTAGCACATCTTAAAGGCAGGACTCCAATGTAGATCAAACGTTTGTAGTTGTGTTGGTGTCTACATTTCTCCTTTAGTAGTGTACATAGTACTGTCCTGTACCAAAGATGCTAGCATGTTGGGGTGAAGGCTCTGAGTAGGCACTAACTCAACTTCTCTATGTTCAGTGAGTTGTATGTGTCTTGTCTTCAGCAAAAGAGACTTGAGGTCAGTTTGTGGAGAGTGAGGGCCTATAGGCATGCCTCACAGGTACTCAAAAGTGTCTCTAACATATCCATCCTCTTGTTATAACTGTGATACAAGCTCCATCTTGTGTATCTGCAAGATAATCAGTGCTCCTTGTGAAGAGCCCACATGTCCCCACAAAGGTTGTGTTTTATGTGTATGCACTGGTGTCAGTACCTGTGAAAAGACCCGACGTGTGTGTTATTGTTACCCTCTTTCAGTCTCCATCATGTTTCCTGAGACAGGGTCTCCCACAGAGCCAGGAGTTTGCCATTTTTGCTCAGCTGGCTGGTCAGTGAACCCTCTCTGTCCATCTTCTTTGGCTCCCCTGGCACTGCTCTAGGACGTAGGGTTACAGGCTTGCATCACTGTTCCCAGCTTTTATGAGCCTATTGGGAATCTGAACTCAGGACCTTGTGCTTCTGTGTCTGGTACTTTATTTAATAAACTATCCCCTTAGCCCTTATTCTTAGATGCCAATACAACCCAAACTTAAGTCTCTACATAGTCAAAGAAATGCTTTTAAGTAAATCAAGCTAACATTTGCCAAGATGACCAGTTTCTGACAGACCCCCAAGCCTGCTCTCTCCCCAGCCTGGTAACTCCCTAACTCCTTAGAACAATTTGATTAGTTTTGCAGCAATAGCCTACCTTTTTGCTTGGATGTTGGAACTCTATATTGTATTATGGAATTTGGAAGTTGAGAAAAATAAAGTAATTTTAGCATCCTTGATTTATAAGTATTAGAGCTAGAACTTATAGGATTGAAGTTCAAAGGGATCCAGTCAGAAGCAATGTTTTGTTCTGTTTTAAAGAGTAATTCAAATCTACTTACATCACAGAGCACTTGAGGTAAATAAAGTAAACATTTTAAAGCAGTGACTGGATATGGTCTAAATGAAAACTCAAAATTTGGACCATAAAAGAGGTTAAAATAATAGATTTTACAATTTTGAAATGCCAATAAATTACCTAATAACTAGAGTTCCTCTTCAGACATTCCCAGACTGAGTCTGACTTGACCCCAAACTCAGGGTATATTATTGTCTCAGTTATGAGCTCAGTTATTAATTTTTTAAAAAGCATCACTATATGAGCTGAGTATGTAACTCAGAGGAAGGATACTCACTCAGCATGCTCAAGACCTGTCATTTGATTCTCAGCATTGCCGAAGGAAAAAAACAGCAATTATTGTAATCTTCCACATAAAACATTGCCAAACATTTGTTGTTGAAGTTATTACATGTCTGCAATAAGCTGGAGCTATTTGGCATTGCTAAGTAAAAACACGTTTTTTAATTTGTTCGCTAAGCAGCTGCTTCTGAATAATAGTTTATTTGAGGTGATTAATCACTTGGGACCAGCCTGCAGACACGGGGCCCGACATTATAAATCACATCTTATTTTCATTCACAGGGAATACAGTGATATTCATTTTTTGGACATGATTTATCATTTGCAGGTTGCATCTGCTATCTCTGTGGGCTGGGAAAATGGATGGCTCATATTATTAAAAGTCTTCAACTTTTGCTGTAATATTTTCTGCATATCTAGAGGAAATCCATGATCAAGACAATTGACTCAAGTATTAAGGTGTACTGGATGGAAAGGATGTTGTAGATCAGGTCTTTCACTATTGTATAAGTGAAATGAGAGCCAACATTTGGACTTTTTAAACCATTTTTTGTGGCCATCTTTGAACTGTTACCTGTTTAAGGAAATTTACTTAGTATTTATATATACTCTGTCTTCTTTACGAAGTATGGGAAGTACTCAGTGTCATGCCTTGGAATGACTTCCTTTTTCTTTGATTGTAATTCCTTTCAATACTCTGTGACTTGCAATCTCAAAGTGAAAGCAGTTGGTCCTGTTTCATAAAATTTCATTTACCAAGTGTTATGTACCTCTGTCCCAACTCTGCCAATATAAAATTTAGTCAGTAGGGCCGTTGTCATAGAGTGATATCAGTAGGGCAGTCTGGTGACACTGGTAAGGTATTTACTGTGATAGTAGCATTATTTGCATAAAGCAGAAGAAAATTTAACAAGAACCAATACTCATGTATCCCTTTGACTAGAGGGGCAGGAAACAATGGTTTTTATATGATCTTCTGGACTGTTGCCCTAAAGCCTTTAGATTATGTATCTTTCTGCATGACTTCCTTAGGATATGGGTAGAGCATAGGACTTTGCTATCAAATTTACCTTGTGCCCCTAGTTCTGCAATTGCTGACTGTGTTTCTGGATATTTAACTCCTACACATTGCAGAATTCTAGTGAATGCAGTACAAGGAATCATACCCTTCTATAGGACTGGCCCAATGGTTGAATGAGCCCTGGAAGAGTGGGAAATTCTCATAACCAGTAATTATTTCTGATCTTGCTCATAAAGCTAAGCAATAAATTAATCTGTCTGAGTCTCATGCCTCTCCTGTCTGTAGTGTTGTCAATCTTTATATTCCATCTACCAATCTGAGTCTAAAGAATTTACTTAATCAATGTAGCTTTAAAAGACTTTTCAGAGCTGTGCTGGTAGCAAGCAAACAGGCAGAAAAGCTAATAGCGCAGACAACCTGCATTCTAATCCTAACCCTGCTATTTTCTACTTTTGTGACCTTGAAACCAAGAAGTCATGCATTTGTGTATTTTAAGTTTCTTATCTATAAATCAAGGCAATATAGTGTTGGCCTGTTGGAATTGCTTTGAGAATCAAACCAGCAAACAAAGAACATGAAATGTGCTTCCAAAAGTCACTAAGACATGAGTTCTCAATAATCATATATTATCCTTCTTCGTGAAAGAAGCTTTCAATCTTAGTTTTTAATTTGCACATACACACATGTAGAAACACACATAGGCACATAAATCTGCACATATACAGACATACACACACATATACACACATGAATACATGATTTATGCTTTCACTCATTCATATATGATCCCTTCTACCATAGAAAGACTCCTGTGCTTGAACAAGAGCATATGATAGTTTCCCAGATATTTAAGGATAGCTGAGAAATTAGTTATCAGTTAACCAATTATTACTTAGTAATTGCATTTTACAAAGTGTAAAGCAGATTTTATCTAATAAAGAAAATTATTTTTCCCTGTTACAGAGTTGATGAATATTATGTTGAAGATACTCCAATTTATGGTAATTTAGATAATATAATCCCAGGTAAGTTTTATTTTTTTCATAATTAGACATGTCAAAAAACCCATACAATTTTGCCATCAATTTGAGGTATCTCATTTTAAAAACCATTACAGTTAGGTATTCTAGAAACCATATGTTATGTATAGTACATTGCGTAGGTTATGTGTGCAAGGGCCACACTGTAAATTGCACTGTGATCGTCAGTACAAGCCAGCAGTTCCTGCTTTTCTGCACGCTTCATTTCACTCCTGGAGCAACAACACTACATCACCACTAGAAGAGCAATAGAAGGTTCTATTCCCACGAATTTTGTCACACAGAGAATTCTATGAAATAAAGTCATTTCTAGAATAGAATATGATCTACAGAAACAATATTTGGGGACCTGTATATAGAAGCCTGTGTACGGGCTCAGTTGCCAAAATCATGAACACTTTCTCTGGTTTCCCATGTTTTAGCCTGTACTCTTAAGTGGAGAACCTGAGACTGGATGGATAGAAAGTGAGGAGAAAGCAGAACCAAGTTATCACTAAGTGGTTGGTGCTTCTATTCTTCTATAAGTGCTCTTCACTTGAAATTTCTATCTAAACAAAACCCTCTAAAGTCCTCAGAGCAAACAGCTGTGATTTGATGTCATGGCTGATGAGAGAAGAGGCTGGCCTTTTCCAAACCTTCACTATGTTCATGAGCAGAGTGTCTGGGATTATTCTGCTTGCAAATCTCTGTCTCAAACACAAAGGTTTATTGTGATCTAACAATATCATAATGTCTACATATCCAAACCAATATAGGATTATAAAGTGAGAGATATGCAAATTTTATGATTCAAAGATTTAACTTTCTTCCATTATGAACATCTTCTTTTTTTTTAATGGTTTATTTTTTTTTTATTTTTTCCTCATGGTTTTTTTTTTTATATTTAAAAATTTCCATCTCCTTCCCTCCTCCTCCCCCCTCCCTCCCCTCCTCCTCCCCCTTCCCTCCCCTCCTTTTCCCCCTTCCCTCCCCTCCCCTCCACCCATACCTCCCCTCCCTCCCTCTCAAGGCCAAGGAGCCATCAGGGTTCCCCACTCTATGCTAAGACCAAGGTCCTCCCAACTCCCCCCAGGTCCAGGAAGGTGATCGACCAAGCTGAGAAGGCTCCCACAGAGCCCGTCCATGCAGAGGAATCAGAGCCCAGAGCCATTGTCCTTTGCTTCTCAGTCAGCCCCCGCTGTTGGCCACATTCAGAGAGACGGGTTTGGTCGCATGATCCATCAGTCCCATTCCAACTGGAGTTGGTGATCTCCCATTAGTCCATTATGAACATCTTCTAACTTCTGCACTCTAACAAGCCAGAAATATTATATTAAACTAATGTCCCTTCTGTTCCATATTACAGATTTATGATCTCATCCTTCATACTTAAATTCTTATAAGTTCTAATAGCCCAGTGCCCATCAGATCAGTACTTTCCAAACTAAAATATGCCAGGGTTTACTTCAAGATTCTGACCTCACATGCCCTGGATTGGGTTTAGAAATCTACTACTGAACAAGCAAACACAAGTTTTTTGTTGCTAGTTTTTCGTGGACCATGATTTAAGAAACACCATTTTATTGTTTTTTCCATGTTGTTTTTTAGAGCAGACAGAAAGATTACTAGATACCTTTTGGTATAATAAATATATCTTTCTCACTGAGACCCAGTTGGTACATTGTACATTCTGGCCAGGTAACTAGCCACCCTAAGTAGACATGTACGGGGATGTATTTGGGAGAATAACGACAGAATAGGATGGTTTACTAGCATGAAGGATGTAGTGGGTACAAGTCTGTTCACTTTTAGACACTGCACAAAAGTTTGAGATCCTTAGAATGGTATTGCACAATCCTGAGAACTTCAAAGACAGTCCTGTCTATCTGATATGCCTCTGACTGATGGGGCAAAAATCACAATCTAAGTCATTTTATTCAAAATTAGAATGAAGTATTTTAAAAGATTCTGAATAAAACGTATCATTCATAGAGTGAATTACAAAGCCATAATCATGAATGGACTTGGAAAGCACCATGCTTTCTGCCATGGTGTAGCATGTACACCCATGTAGCAGATAACACAGGAAATCCTCTAACTCCATTGGATCTCTAGATCATTGAAACAGTGGTTTAGATGAGGCTTCCACATGCTGCTGTGGTACAGAAAATCCTTGATATAGTCTGCATCTTGAGCTTCTTACTGTCAGTAACATTGTGAGCAAAGGGTTTCTCTGTCAGATCTGCAGGGACAGTTTGCATAGCCATAACTCCTTTGTATGTCCATCTAACAAACTACTTAAATACTTCTTGAGGCTGTATATTCTTAGCTAAATATTGTTTGGATCATACATTTTATTCATACCAGCACTTTTCATTTTTCCATGGAAATCTCCACCACCTCTGTTCCCAAGAGCCAATGGATGAGGACTGCTATGAACAGATGAAAGCTCGGCCACAGAGATCTGCGAGTGCCATGCAAGAAGCCACTGCTTCTGCACAGGTAAAGTTTCCTGCACAAGTCATGTCTGGTCTAGTTCAAAGCACCTAGACGTGCTTCAAGAGCACAAAAAGTGTTTTCCAATAGACATTAGGAGCAGCCTTTTAAAAATTTTGCAGCATGACTCATGTGTCAAGTTCTGAGACTTGAGCTCTACAGGGAAATACAGAAGCAGGAGCAAAACTGAACACCAGAAGACTCAAAATTAGGTATAGCTCAAAGAACAATAGACCCTGTCTGTTCATGCATGCATATATACACATATATGCATGTACAGCTGCAGATTTGCATAATGTTCTGAAAGCATCAAAACATTCAGTTAAAGCATTATTCTTTCTTTTCCAAAATCTGTTCTCTTGTATACTCTCTGTACTGTCTAGACTAGTCATGGTGGTGACAGTTCCTGGGCTTTGTTTTATGTGCCCCATATGCATTCTCTGCTTAGATTCCCACTAAGGAGGCAACATTATAATTCCCATTTATAAAAACTTGCAAAGAAAAAACCTGTCCTGGAACTTGTCCTCAGAAGCTATGTGAGGAGACAGAATCACAAGGTAGATCCATCTTACATACAACAGTCTTATTCTAAAAATAGGTCACAGTTTGGAAATTTCCCATTGTGGTAGAATTTTCCTCCTTTTCGCTGCATGAATTTTGTAAGATATCAGTCTTCTTAACAATTTTATTAAGAAAAAAGTCACCACGTAGGTATTCTGATATTTGGTTAATTATAAAATATGCTTTCAGGGGCTAGAGAGATGACTTGGTGGTTAAGGGTACTGGTTTTACATAAAGCTGGTATTCAGTTCCTAAAACCCATTGACTAGCCCACATTCACTGGTAACTCAAGCTCCAGGGGATCTGACAACCTGTGACACATGCGCATGCACACACACATACACACACACACACACACACACACACACACACAGAGAGAGAGAGAGAGAGAGAGAGAGAGAAAGAGAGAGAGAGAGAGGTACATAAGTACATGCGTACACACATATACTTTTAAAACACAAATCTTTAAAGTACGTTTTATTTTATTAAAGTAGGGAAAACTACTATATTTCCTATTAATCTCGTGATATTAAAAGAAAAGCTCTTGAAGGATATTAAGGTGTAATTACACCATCTAGAAATGTAGAGACCCACTCACACCATTTTAGCTGTGAATATACCAAGAATCATAAATACAAATTATAAGTAAACACATGAGAATTGCATGGAGTAGCTTTGTCTGAGATACATCTGGTTTTTACTCAAGTGGAAATGATCAAAACCATGTAACATTCTCGAGTCTGCTCTTTTATGAATTTAGAGATACTATTCAGAAAACTAGTCTCTGTTCTATTACATTTTTATAAATTTAGTTTCACACATTGGAAGTCATCTTCTCCTAATTGCTCAATTTTACTTTATCAGCATAATCATGACCTACCCCATTTGCTTCTCTAATACTCATGTACTGATGGGTCACAGAAGCATAAGAAACCTATGATAACATGCATAGGCTAAAGGAAGAAAGTGTTTTCTGAGAAACATATGGGTCATTTCTTTGCTCTTTGAAAGCAATGTATGTGGTTCAGAGACTGTAATTTGAGTATCTTGGTCTACCATCAAAAATTAAGTCCTAAGAGTTCATCAGAAAACCTCACAAGAAGCTTATTTCACAAGTGTTCCATAGCCTATAAAATTTAAGGATATACACATATGATGTCCCTTTTATTTATTTGTTGATCTTGGATCAATGTCCTGCCTCCTTACTCTATCAAAACATCTTCTCCCTTCCCAGACCATTACTAATTATGTTCCAAACTATTTCCTCTGAGTCTTTTAGGATCTTATCACTTTAATTAATTTTCCTTTTCTTCCTGGAAATGATCATTATCATTTGCTTAGCATATGTGCAAATGTTCTCAACATTAAAACAAAACAAAACAAACAAACATAACAACAAAAACTTCCATCGCTTTCTCTAATTTCTGAACAAAGTAGAAATTAGATGGGTTCTTTTCATCCCCTGTGGTTTCAGTGTCTTTCTGGGAACACACATACCTTTACCCTTTCCTCTTTGCACCCTCAATTCCCTAAACTAATCCATCAAAGTGGAAGTCTAAAGTAAATATTTAATGCGCAGCTATGATCCTTTCTTGAGACTCATATTTTTTTTAAGATTTATTTATTATGTATACAGTGTTCTGCCTGCGTGCCAAAAGAGGGCACCAGATCTCATTAGAGATGGTTGTGAGTCACTGTGTGGTTGCTGAGGACCTCTGGAAGAGCAGCCAGGGCAGTTAACCTCTGAGCTATCTCTCAGCCCCTGGGACTCGTACATTTTTTAACCTGGCACTGCCTGATAAAACACAGCAGTATTGTCACTTGTGATATGGAGTGATTTCCTATAACTGCAGAAGCCAAATTCCAATACTTTGGTATTAAATGGAGATTATTGCCTCAAATGATTGACAGAGATAAAAATGTACTTTGCTTTTGAGATGATTGAGTAGAGAAGCAGTCCTCATTCTCCTCATTATCCTCCTTTCTATGTCATCAGCAGACTCCTCAAGTGAGGCTGGGCAAGCCACTAACAGCTTGTGGATCTTTCTTTTTGACTCAAAGGAAAAGATAGCTTTCTATTCTTGATAGAAAATATCAGCTTTAAAATGACATCCAGTATGCCCATTCTTGGGCCATTCTCTTGAGCCCTATTGCCAGGGCAGTGGGAGGCATTGGGTTGCTTGGTCCAGCATTGGGCGGTTACTTAGTCTTGCTGGCCTTGGGTACAGCACTCCAAGTCTCTCGAACAGGATAGGGCAAAATTTACCGAAGAAGATAAGAGAGTTCAGCCAAGTCCCAAAAGACCAACAGCCACTCCTCCGTGGCTCTCAGTGAACATCGATAGCTCTTCACCAGTCTGTCTGTTGAGGCAGATGACAATCTTAAATGTGTGTAACCATGACTTGACAAGTTTGCTGGGACACAGAGCAGAGTCAGGAAGTACTGAGCATCGAAACAGAAAAACCTTAAAGGGCAGGACATGGAATCCAGACTTTAGTCCAGAAGAGGCGCTGTCCTCCCGGCATTGACCCACCTCTAGGACAGAAGGGAAGGGTAACAAATTCCATTCTGTCTTAGGTGTCAGTTGTACAAGGAGATGCATTTTGCTTTTTTTCCTTACAAACCTTTAAAAATGTGAAGTAAGAGGCAGAGGAAGAATTTGTGGGTCTGTTTAAATTATTAGGTCGCCATTTATTAAGCTTATGGAAAGCACACCTCTTATTCCTCCCTACAATGTGCTTTCCCTCCTGAACAAATGAAGGTACAGCTGCACAGGAGAGTGATGTAAAGCAGTAACTGCTGGGGGTGAAGACAGGAGCAGGTGATGAATAGTCTGATGTGCTCATGTAAATTTTGAGTATGGGAAAAATCCATGAAATTCATCGAAATACCTTT
Source organism: Arvicola amphibius (assembly GCF_903992535.2). NCBI lineage: Eukaryota > Metazoa > Chordata > Mammalia > Rodentia > Cricetidae > Arvicola > Arvicola amphibius. The sequence continues at coordinate 49,549,359 of NC_052056.1, read as the reverse complement.
ATTTTTCAACTCAAAAGTCATGAATTACCTGTTGATTTGTTGCTGTTGTCTTCAATTGTCAACTTGGCAAAATCAGGTAACTGAAGACAGAAAAAAATGTTTTTCATTAGCCATGAAAATTTATAGAAATATTGGAAATTAAAGAATAGACCAACAGTGAAAAACTCACATATGTTTCTTTTCAGGTACCTGCTGAAAGTCAGATGTGCTATGCCACACTGGATCACAGCTTCAAGGGGAAACGCAGAAGGCCCCGGAAGCAAAATGCTAATTTCTCAGATAAGGAGAAGGATGCACAAGTTTGTGCAATGGATGCCAGCATTTCTCAGATCAATTTGGTACCAGATTTCTCATCTGATAACCAGGCAGTAGAAGAAAGTGTTCATGATGATCCTGCAAGACTGTTTGGATTGATCCGTGCCAAGAGAGAGCCTGTAGTCTAGCTGGACAATGATCCAACTCACTGATAATGACCCTATCAGAGTTGGTTAAGAAAACAAGACCCTGGTGTGACACACAAGGACCAGCAGGATGATAGTCTACTCATTTGTTGATGGGATGGTAGCTTCCTTTTCTCAGAGATTGTGTCTCCACACACCAAATCTATTATATTAAAATTAGCTATATAAATTCATTAAATTTATAAATATCCAAGTAGGAAAAGTAAAACAATAAAATCCAGTTTGTAAATTAAATTACTTGTTAAAAAAGTCAAAATGTGTAGTAATACCTAGGAAAATTTAAAAAATCTAAAGTACATATGTGCCCTAGAACATACTGAAGGAAAGATGAAAGACAATGTCTCAAAATATTAATCAATCAAATATTTCCTTTTTCATCAATATGAAAATATTATAAATTTCAATAATGTCTAATAATTAAAAGTACATTGCTAAGAAAAGTAGAATAAATTGAGGAGTATTTTTCAAATATGTAAATAGCATAATTATTCTAAAATTATTATAAAAATAGATCCATGTTCCTTATAACTGATGGAGGAGAGTTATCTGTCTATGTTTCTTTCATTTACATTGGTATAGATTTTAAGGTCAATTTTGTTATATGTATATGTATTTCTGATCTTGATTAAGCTATTGTGATTGTAGTTCATTTTAAAAACTGTAATGTATAATTAAAAAATATAGGTTGTTAATGGATAATCATTGATAATAGTTAAGCTTGTAGTCAAGTTATTAGATTTTCTAGATATGTAGAGATATATTTCAGTTAGATAAACATTCTTCATATCTTTCAAAGACTACAAAATATGGCATTTAATGTTTTAATAACTTAGGGTTTTTCATGACAATGAGACACGTCTGCTCCTGGCAGCACCAATCTACTTCGAGAGGAAGATGGGCATCAAAGAGGCTACTTATGGAGTTTGTTAGCCATTTGGGCAAGAAACTGCACTTGCCTGGACTGTTGCATAAACTGGACACAAAAAACCCACAGAGAGAGGACTGCTAAACTTGCCTAAAGGTGAGATGGTCTTTCGGGGTTCCTGATTCAAAAAAGAGTCTGCGAGACGTTCTGCAGGACACAGCAGAAAGTGACTAAACTGTCTTTGGAATTTCCTGCTTCATGAAAAAGTCTGCTGGACACTATGGGCCTAAAGGCTAAAGATAGATGCCCCAACGGTACAGAGAAACTTTGGGTGACTGTCCAGGCAGCGAGTTGTCTCTGTCATTTCTAGAGTTTTATAAGTTACTTATTTCTTATTTATTTAGGTAACATTATATCCTTCTGGAGTCTTTGATGGAGTTAAAAAATAAATAGATAGTTATAGCTTTCCTTAGTTATGATAAAAGATAAAATAGATTTAAATATTGTAACTGTAATTCTTGCTTAATAACTGTTTTGTTACATGTAATTTTACTATGTTAAAGTTAAAGCCTTTCTTTTTTGTTTAAACAGAAAAAGGGAAAATGATGGAGGAGAGTTATCTGTCTATGTTTCTTTCATTGGTTAATTAATAAAGAAAACTGCCTTGGCCCTTTAAGAACAGAAAATTAGGTAGGTGGAGTAGACAGAACAAAATTGTGGGAACAAGGAAGTAGAGTTGGGGAGACGCTTCAGGCAGTCGCCATAGGAGACTCCATGCTGCTCCTCTCCGAGATGGACACAGGTTAAGATCTCTCCTGGTAAGCCACACCTCGTGGTGCTACACAGACTAAATATGGGTTAAGAAAGATATAAAAATTAGCCAATAAGAGGCTAAAACTATGGGCCAGACAGTGTTTAAATAAATACAGTTTCCGTGTAATTATTTCGGGTGTAAAGTTAGCCGGCAGCCGGGTGGCGGGATGCAGCCCCCGCCGCTTCACACTACATATAACAATTTTTAAAGAAGAACTTAAAAATTCTACTGCTAGGGATAATCAGTATGAATAACTTTATGTCTGATTTGTGGATATTTTACTCAAATACCACCATGTAAAAGTATTGGTTGTTCCTTTTTTATTATTTTAACTTAAAAGTAGGGTGTCATGCATGTTATTTAAATTTTCTTCATGTGTCAAGATGTTCTGGCTTTATTTCTACTGTATCTACCTATATCAAATATTTTAGAGTGTGTCTCTGGTAATTCTGGGAAGCAAACTCAGGGACTTTTACATGAAACGCAAGTGCTCTATCACTGAGCTTCATCCCAAGTTTTGTCCATAATTTTAATGTCTGCATTGTAGCTCACTTATGATTAAATCAGAATTCATTTAAATAATTTTGAAGGCTCCATAAAATAATTCAAGTTTCTATTTTTTGTGCTCACAAATGATATTTTAATGAGAATGCTCCAAGACATGTCTGGATACCTATCTAGTTTCTTCTTTGTGTTGAGTCCCTTAAAGAAAATTAAATATACTTAAAGATATGTGTTCATATTATTAATCTCCAAAGGAAAGATCTCTAGAAGATCAGAAGTTGGGTCAAATATATACATACATACAGTTTAAATTCTAAAGGATTATCCCACATTGTCTCCCAGACAGTTAACTCAATAAGCCTCAGCATGGGTGAAGGGGCTGAGCTGTGATCCCAGCATGCAGGAGCGTGAGGCAGGAAGAGCTCTATTAGTTCTAGGTGTTTTGGTCTTGAAAGTGAGTTTCTGGTCAGTTTGGGCTAAGAGTGAAACCATGTTTCAAAACAAACAAACCAACAAAACAACAACAAAAAAACTATTATCAGGAATAAACAACACCTATTAATCTATTATCCTTCATTGAGAAAGGAGGCTTGTTGGTAGTTTATAATAAACATATTTAACTTGTTACAATATGTATTTTATAAAGGTTACTTTGACAGAGAAACTTGGAAGCAACATACATTTTTTTTTTTCCTTTCTGGTGGTGTGCTGTGGATTTTCCATACATTCCATTTTTATAGTACTTTTAATTTTTTAAAAGTTTTTTTAAAATTTTTTTTAAAGAGTCCAAGATATTTTATTTTCTTGGAAAATGGGTAGGACACACTCAGAAGGAGACCCAGAGTTTGAGATGGTGAGATAAATGGAATTTACACAGACTCCCTAAGCCCATTAGCAGCCCCGTGTTGCTGTTAACTGTAGCTTTTCTCCCCCAAAACCCTTTTCTAAAATTTACATGCAATTTAAAGCTGTTGCCTGGCCACACTCCAGGCACTCTTAGGGGCTGTGACTGGGAATGGTGGCAGAACCACCATGATGAAGACAAAAGCTGTTGTGTCCCCCCTCAGTCCCTGTGCTCCGTGACAGAAGGAACCAAAGCCACAAAGTAGTCATGTTGTCTATGCCCACACCAATTAAATGTCCCATCGATACTGCAGACTAGACAACATTTTAATTTATTGCCCCTAACCCAAATATTACTTTTTTTATAAGCTGGAGAGAGTTAGTAGGGAGAAATTTTTTAAAAGTTTTGATGAAGTTATAGAGTTTCCCCTTCCTTCTTCTAAAACCTTCCCATGTACCCCTTCTTGTTTTCTGGCAGGGATCTCTTTTTCTTTAATGTTGTTACATATATGTATGTGTGTAATTGGAAAGCTCTACCTGTAGAAGACTGTTTCTCCTACTCTGAACAGTTCCCAGGTGTCCACAGTTCTTTGGCTAGAGTTGAGACCCTGCAAGATTTCCCCGCTCCATGCTGGCATGTCCATTGGCACCCTCATTGTTCAGATCTTGTTTAATCCGTCATGTTGATGAGACCTCATGGGTATTGCCTTTCTGATGTCACATGCTTTTATTTAAGTTACCATTTTTAAAAAAATAAAATAAGTACCTTCATAATTTTCCATGTAGTTAGAATGTCTAGACATCTCCAATTGTTTAGATCCATGCAGGATTCTGTATGGCATCCCACATTTCCACTTAAAGGACTTCTTTAACTGCTTTTGCTGTCCAGGCCAATGAGTGATAAAACTCCCTCGGCATGCTGAGCATCTGAAAAAGCCATTGTTTAAATCTTGAGAGATATTGTCACTGAATAAAAAATTCTCAAGGTTGAGTGGACTATGCTTCTTTGAACAATCTGTACTGTTCCTTTTTTGGACACATGGATGCCATCCAAAACCTTCCTGGTACCCTTGGTTTTAACTATGTGGTTTCCTGAATCAGGGCAGCTGGATTAAAGTATAATTTTCTTCAAAGATTAAGTTATCCTTCTAGATTTGAGATGCAGAACAAGCAGAACCTGTCTCCATCTGAACACTGTGGATGTATTTTTCAACCAATAAATATTGAATCTTGACCGGAGACTCGTTCTCCTGAATAACAACGTTGATGGGGAAGTGCACACTGGCAGACCTAATCCTGTAAAGCAAGCCCACTGTAACAACCTTGATCGTAGTGTAGACATGGCTGCCAACAGTCTAGGCAGCAGCCAGTTCCTTTCTGCTTCCTATCACTTGTCAACCTAGAGCCTCTCGGTTTTCTTTTCAAGGAGACTCAGCTCTGCACTGATGTGATTAGAGTCTTTAGGAGGGTTCCTCTGGAACCCTTCATGATCACTGTGTGCCCACTCAGAGTAATGTCAGCATTTTCTGGGACTCTGGAAGTCTAATTGTTGAGTACGTTCTCACGGTAGGTGTGGCAACAAAGCGAGCTTTCTGCTTCTTCAAAAGATAGTATTTTCTATTGCATAAAAGATACTTTGAATTTTACCTTACAAAATTATTACTATTTTAAAACTGATCATTTCTTTTAAAGTCAAGTTATTTGAAGCTATTTGGACATAATTTGATCTTTTATTTTTCTATTAATTTTTTAGTCGCCATATAAAGTAAAGAGTTTTACTATGGCATGTGTATGTATATGTGTGTGTGTGTGCGCGCGCGTGCGCGCACACGGGCATGCATGAGTGTGTATCTGTGTAATTATACTTTGCTCTAATTTATTCCCTTCCCATACTACCTTATACAATATCACCTACCTACTGTGGATTAATTCTCTTCCTTCCCCAGGGAGTTCTCTTCTCTGTTTACATGTCATGTATACGCCATTACTATCTTTTCCCTTGACTTCCTTAGGAATCCTTCCTTCTCTTTCATGATTTTCTTTATTGACCCCTTCTGTGCATTCACACACATGCATACACACACACACACACACACACACAGAGAGAGAAAGAGAGAGAGAGAGAGAGAGAGAGAGAGAGAGAGATGCATGTGTAATTATAAATCTAGACTCTACACAATAGAGAAAGTGTGCAACATTTTTCTGAATCTGGCTTATCTTGTCCAGTACAATTATTCTTGCAATTGTCATGATTTAATTTTCCTTTGTGACAGAGAACTCCATTTCTCTATGTACCCCATTTTTGCTATCCATTTTTCTGTTGATGGAAAAGTAGGCTAGTTCCATTTCCTGTATACTGTAAAGAATCCAGCATCAAACATGGAGGCACAAGTATCTCTATGGTATGATGATATAGCATCCTTTGAGTATATCCTCCAGAGAGAAATAGTTGTCTCATATGTTAGTTCCAATTTTAATCTTTTTATAACATCTATCCCGATTTTCATAACAGGTACACAAGTCTCCAGGCCTACCAGAGTAAATATCATCTCTAGTACTAAATGTCATTTGTTTTTTTGTTTTTGGGGTTTTTTTTTTTTGATAACCATTCCAACCAAAGTGAAATGGTGGGTTCTCAATGCACTTTTCGTTTGCATTTTCCTCACAGGAAGGTGAGTGTTTATTGGACATGCATTTCTCCTTTTGAGGACAGTGTCTACTCAGTTCACGGCAGCACTTGTTAGCTAGATGACTTCACTTATTTTATTTAACCTACTTGCAGTTCTCCATGCATCCTGGATATTAACTGCTTTTCCAATATGTAGTTGGCAAAGACCATTCCGTACCCTCTTCACATAGAAGATTGTTTCCTTTACCATGCAGAAACTTTAAACATCATCTACTCCCATCACTTAGTTCTATTCCCTGGGCAAACGAATCCTTTTCCAGAGTGTTTTTGCCTATGCCTGTATCTGCAGGTGTTTTGTTTATTTTGAAGTTTCGGGTGTTACATTAAGTTCTGTGATCCACTTTGAATTTATTGTCTTATAGTGCGAGAGATATAGATCTAGGTGTGCAAATTCAGTTTTCCCAGTTAAAGAGACTTTCTTTCTTCAAAGTTACACCATTAACCTTTGTCAGAAATGATGTAGCTGCACCTATAAGGGTTTATTTCTGAGTCCTCTATTCATTCCTATTATCTATATGTCTGCTTTTTTTAGCAGGACCATACTGTTTGGTTACTACAGCTCTGCAATATACTCAGAGATCAGGTATTGTGAGATCTCTTTTTGCTAAGGATGCCTTCGCTTATTTGGGCTTTGTGCTTCCACATGAATATCAGGATTTTTGTTTTTGTTGTCCTGTTCTGTAAAGAATGCCATTGAAATTTTGATGGAGATTGTGTTTCATCCATAGAACAGCTTTAAGTAACATAACCATTTTCACAATATTAATTCTGTAAATTCTTGATAAAGGGCAGCCATTTTCTAGTGTTTTCTTCAATTTCATTCTCTGCTGTCTTACAGTTTTTATTGTAGAGGTCTTTTACATGGCTACCATGGAGAATCAAGCTGATGGCAATAGCCAGGGTTGTCTTAGAGTCTTCTGGAACCTCCCTAACAAGAATTTGTAGCCAGACAATTGTCTCATTTACATTTTGTGGTCAGTATTGTGTGAATATTTGAGAAGAGTCCCTTACATACCCTAGAACATACACCATTACTCAAACACTTTCTTCTACAACATTTCCCCCTGCTTTTTGACCTGTTTCCTCATTTTAAGCTAAGCTGCCTCCACCTCTGGGAGTATCTACAAACATGTTCTAGACAATAATGTAGAGAAACAGAGTATCCAGCTCCTTGTTTAACATATTCTTGGGTCATTATCCTTCATTGCTTAATGTCCAAAGTCTTAAATTCCTCTGATTTACCTATTTTTGGTGGAGTTTATCACTTCATCCAAAATAGGATGTCAATTCTTAGAAGTTATTTCATCTTGAAAAGATACCAAAAGCAGTCACATCGTGTTGCTCTAATTCTGTAGTTTACATCTATTCTAGTCCAATTCTTGGACACAATAATGAGCTATGGGTTAAAAGTCATCAAGAAATAATTAGGGAATACTTCACCTGTGGAAGCTGGAAGAGTTTATGTTCCAAAAGGAGTATCATTATAAACACTCCCATTTTCGCTGAAACCTACAGAGAAAAGCAAAAAGAAAATCAACAGAAGGAAACTGATGATTTTTCAAACCCTGGAGTTTTTCACTGATGTTCCCAGAGAGGCTTTTCCTGGGGAGACACAATACACACATCTGTTCACCCCAAATAGTGAGCCAATGAATAACCAAAGTTATGAAAGTCCATCTTGTAGAACCAGTGCGTTCTTGTTAGGCTAAAGCTGCATCACTGTAAAGCCCATTAGAACATGGGTGAAATTTCACAGAAGCTCCAACATTAGGCTCTATACATGATTTGCATGCAGCTAGATGGGTCCAGTTGCTTCTCAGCTACTAACTGATTAGAGCCCCCTTCCCTGGCTGTTCTTTTTTGCTTCTGTAAGTCTGAGGAGAAGCACTCCTGTCTCTTGCAAGTCTCAGCTTCCCTAGGCTTCTAAAATAACTTTACTTCCTGATTCTACTCCCTTTCCACTGGAGGGGATGTTTCAGTTTAAAGGAAATTTCTGCACAATAATTGATACTACCTTAAAGTTAAAACAATAAATAAATGATTGCTTATTTTCTTTTGGTATTAAATAACTTATTTCTGGTAGAACAAAGGCAGAGTGATTAGCTTAGGCACATAGTTTAAGCCTCACTCTCTCTCTCTGAAGCTTTATTTTCATTTGATTAATAAGACGGGCAACTTACATAAAAAGCAGAGAAGATGAAAATTTAGAGACGGGAGAGCTAGAATGTAAATTTAGTGAGGTATGCTCTCCTACATTGTTTATAATTATTTTATTCTCTATGGTGAATTGAATGAGAAATGTTCCCCATAGGATCAGATATTTGAACCCTTGGTTCCAGTTGGTGGTACTGTTTGGGGGTAGGAGAATAATGAGACCTTTAGGAGGTGAAGCCTTGATTGGGTAAATATTTCTGAGGACAGTTTCACTTGCTGGATATTTGATTACAAAATTGCTATTGATCTGCCCTAATTCACTGAAGTCCAGCAGGCTATAGAAGACAAGATTCCAGTAGGACTGTTGATGATGGGAGTATCCCTCATGCAGGATGGAGAACACCAGTGGCTGGGGAGATAACTCACGCTGTGAACTGATTGCCTGACAAACATGAAGACCTACCTGAGCTCACCTCCTAGAACTTTGTGAAAGAGCTGAGCACCACAGTGAATACTTGAAATCCCAGGGATGGGGAGATAGAGACAAAGGTGCCCCTGAAGCTGCTGGCCAGCCTGTCTAGCCTAAGCAGCAAGCTCCAGGCCAATGAAGAAATCCTATCTCAAAAACAAAGCAAACAAAACAAAACTCAAATGACAAAATTAAAAATAAAATAAAATAAAAACTGTGACTAGTGACGTAAGAGGAACAGTACCAGAGGTTGACCTCTGGCCTCCACACATGCACGCATACATGAAAATGTGCAAGCACACAAGCATCCACTACAAACAAGAAGGGGGCAGGGGACATAGGTTCTAACTGGGAGGCAGGAGCAGAAGCCTGCTGTTGGGTTTGGGAGAGGAACAGCTTGCCTTGTAGGTCTGAACATCTTCCCTGCTAAGTTTCTGTCCTCCATTCAGATTCTGAGTGTTCCATTACCTTAGGAAAGAAGTAATTCTACCTCTACTGTTGACATATTTTTGCACAATTTGCCATTCTGTGATAATGACACATTCTCAGTTGGCATAATCAGAATGTGGCCAAGATTAATGCCACATACGCTGCCTTTCAAGTAAAATCCTATTCACTCCTTTTATCATGTCTGCAAATACAAATGAAGTCTCGGACCTGATTTCTCTCAGTGTTTCATGCTTAGTTACAGAATTTCCTGAGCCTGAGCTTTAAAAAAAATGGAAGTTTTCACAATTAGCAAAAGGAGTCTGAGAAAGCTGAAGCGATGTCCCGACTCTCCTTAACTTAGAAGATAAAGTTTTCTGCATCATGAAACAAATTCAGATAATCTGATTTGCTAAGGTTTTAAATTGAGAACGTTCACAAGAATATCAATCTTGTTTCCTATGCAACAAGGAGACCCGTGTGAATATTCATAACCCCTGCCAGCTCCTTCCTGTCTTTCTGCTAATACAAATTTGTCCTTGGACGTCTCAAAGACTTGCAAGACTGAAGACACTTGCCATTCCCCCTGATAAAACCCAGGGCAGTGTGCAGTGCTCTCTGCTTATCTTACTAGACCTGGCATTATTATTATAATTAACCCATCAGTGCTCTCAGACAATATAAATACTTGCAGTATTAGTAACTTGTACTGGAAAAGACTCTCTGGCACTTTTTTTTCCATGAGGGAAAAAGTTAAAGTCCATGACTGCAGCTTCTCTTGTTTTAACAAGGAGATTGAGGATCTCATTTACTCAGAAAAAAATACCTGCTTAAATCTACTTACAGGGCTATTGAGGAGGTTAGACAAGACTACACGTGTAGAAGTAAGCATTATACAAAAGGAGAATGCTGGAATGTTCAAAATGGCTTCATAAGGTATTCTTCTAGCAAATACTTCTAGAGTTTACTCTGTGGTAATCATTATTCTACTGTCCTAGCCAGCCCACGACCCATTTTTTCTGTCCTTCTTGCTTTCTATTAATAATAGCATCTGATTTTGCTTTTATTTCTACACAGGACCCTCCTTTCATCTTTCAAGCTCTTTTTCTCTAGCCTCATCTTTTGGGCAACATAAAAAAAATCCAAGGAGCTGGAATGGTCTCCCAAAACACACTCATAATTGAAAGTCACTCAAGCTTGACAGGGGGAGGGCATGAAACAGAATTAATTTGGTATGCACAAACAAAGCCACGTAGAGTTACTTAGAGCAAAATGTCGTAGAAAAACTCACATCTAGTACATGACAATGGTAAATGAACATTTTTAATAACTGTTTGATTTTATCTTTTCTTATTTGAATGCCAGCCTTACTTTGCAATGTACATATAAGAAACCTGGTCATTAGAGAGGTTGGCATCTTATTCAAGAACATGTATAATAGATGTTCCCCATTACTGCAGAGATTGGTGCTTAAGACTATCTTGTCGCCTTAATAAACATCCTACGGAATAAACAGGGTCTTTCCTGCTGAAATACATTCCCCCATGTGCTTTGGCAATTCTGCTTGGCTTTCCAGCCTCTTGGTTTATACTGAAGCACTTGTATAAATCTTTCTTGATGGAAGAAAGGTATTAGAAAGGCACACTGAGTGAACACTGAGTGTAGTATGAGAAGGTCATTCATTCCTATACATGTGTTTAGAGCATTTACCAAAATTTAATTGTTTACCTATGTTGCAGCAGGCACAGCACTAGACTCTGAGTGTTAGAAGAGGAGAGAGGTACAGCCTGTGCCCTGAGAGAACCCTGGGTTCCTTAGAGACCCATCCCTCTGAACCACTTTAGAGTGGCACAGAACCTCCTGGCCCCTCTGTAGCAGGCTTTACCAGAGCTGTATCTTTTGTGATGTGGCTACTGGACAACTTGGTGCTTCATTTCTCAGAATTTAGAGCCCTGGGGTGAGAACAGAAAGAGAGTGGGGAAGAAAGTCAAAATTCCTGTCAAGCCCGGGATTAATGCCTGACTAGGGTGCGCATGGGGCACAAAAAGTAAGCGCACTAAATACTAACCAAGCATTGCATCCAAACTGACCTCGTGGATGCTGATATTGTGTCTTGATTACTTCATTGGTTGCTGTTTGCCCATATTAGCTCCACTAAAATGATGCACATTTCTGTCTTGAAATTTTTATTGGCTTCATTTTCTACCCAGGATAACTAAACAAATAAAGATAATTGGGCAAATTAAGATGAAAAAAAGCCTGCTAATCCCTTGTCATTGCTTTCTCATCAACAGATAATTCATCCTAGTTCTGATGCTGCCATTTAATCTACTTCCTTTCAATTTGGATAATGTCCTACTCTAATCAGGGGAATTACACGCCTACTCAATTATAAAGGAAGCGTCCATAATATAGAGGAACACAAGAACTTCAGCTATTTGCTTGTGCATTTTATTCAATAGCACCTGCATATACGTCAGCAACAAAGGGCCCACTCTGACTCTACGTTCAGGGGCATTCAAATTAAAGAAAATTAGATTTTGCATGTTGATCAATACTCTATGTTCTGTACAGAAAAAAAAGGCCTCTGCTAAAGAAAGGTGCAAACAAAGGCTATGGTGAGATTCAAAATTCATTCTATTCCTCCAAAATTAAATATTCTCACAATAAATCATTCTACTGGGTCTCTAGGCTTTAGTAATTCAATCGTGGTTTATTTATAATGGCTTCCCCCCTTCATCTGTAGATTTGGGAGGGGAGGAAGAAGCCCTCCAAACAGCATAACAACAAACAGCTGTTGGTTGGACCAGAAATTTCTCAAGGAACAAAACACGAGTAATGTTGTTTTCCTTGTTTTTGTGTGTTTTGAGAGCTTCTAGTCACTGAGCAATCTGTTCATGATGTCTTTTCCACGTTACATAAGAAGAAAGAGAGTCTATACAATGCGTTCAATCATGCTCAGCATGTTGGAAACAGTCTTCCTCTCACGATGACTAGGTAGAGAATTCCTACCAAATCCCTGATCCACATCGGCCGTAGCTGCTGCCCATTCCCTGCCATGCTGGACAGCAGTTGCCCTGACGTTTTCTCCTTATTCTCAGACATGTCCGAAGAACTCAGAACAGCTCTGCAATGAAGCTGAAGAGCCGAGACACAAATCCAGCCACCCAAAGACTCTCCAGATCCTTGTGGCGCCCCTCCAGAATGTGCTTCAAAGCAAGCACATGTCACTTTTCTGACAAGACGTTAAACCCCAGAAAAAGCCTTTCTACTTGCTTTATATTAAAATCCAGTTTCATTTAAAAATAAAAGTTGAAACAGACATTGGTGGCCCATGCCTTTAATCCCAGCTCTAGGGAGGAAGAGACAGATAGATCTGTTTGAGTTCAAGGCCCCCCTAGACTACAAGAGCTAGTTCCAGCACAGATTTCAAAGTTACAAAGAAACCCTGTCTTGAAAAAACAATCAAACAAAAATTAAAAATAAAATTTGAATTAAATCAAACTGTTTTTTACTTATGTAAGATGCAAATAACAACATATTGATTCATGGCTTCTTTAGGGAGCCACACCCTTTTCTAGTAAAAATTTCCAAAAGACCAGGGAACCTTTTCATTGTGTTGAACCCCAAATCTATTTTCTGCGATACCTGCTCATTAGGATCTACACAGATATAACAGTTAAAGGAAGGATTTGGTGATTTTATTTTTAAAATTTTAATTTTTTTTCAGTCTACAGAACTGTCCAGCATATTAGAGGTGGCCCCCATATTCTTTAATCCATTGCCCTGCTTACCTGCAGCTTCTGAGAGAATTGTCCTAGACAGTTGTCCTGCAGATGTGACCATGCCTGGTCAAATGATACACTATGACCGAGTGTGGGCTTATGATGTAATCTGTCAAGTCAAAGCCTGGTCACATCAGATAGATGTGGTACATTTACACAATGGAGTATTACACAGCAGAAAAAAATTAATGACACCTTCATCTACTCATGTAGGCTATAGGCTATTTACTTATGCACATTACTCTTTTTTGTAAAATCAAAATGCAGAAAGAAGGGTAGATTAAATATTAGATCCATAAAGAGTAATGCTTTCACCAAGAACCATGTAAGTTGAATACATTAGAAAGTGCAAAACAGTGGCAGAAGGCTAGAGCCTAGGGCCAGTGAGTAAGAGTGTTTGTCAGCAAGCACAAGGACTCAAATTTAAGCCCCAGAGTCCACATAAATATTGGATGTAAAGCACAGTCCAGGTATTCCTACTGGGATACAGAGGGCAGAGATAGGAGAATTTCCAGAAGCCTGTGGGCCAACTAACCCATAGAAAAACAGCAAAAGAGACTAATCTAGTTGGCTTTGTACCAAGATGACACAAGCTAGAGTTATCCAAGAGGAAAGAATGACAATTGAAACAATATCTCCACAAGATTGGCCTGTGGAGCATTTTCTTAATAAGAAATTGATGTGGAGAAACCTAGCCCACTGTGGATAGTTCCACTTCTAGGACACATAGTCCAGAAAGCAAGCTGAGAAAAGCATGGTGAGCAGGCTGGTAAGCAGTGTCCCTTTATGACTTCTGCTTCAGTTCCTGCTCTTAGGTTCCTGCCTCCAGGTTCCTGCTCTGACTTCCTTCAAAGATGGAAACTGTAAGCTGAAATAAACACGTCCCTCTCCACATTCCTTTTGGTCATGATACTTTATCACAACAATAGAAACACTAAGAAAACTAAGACAGATTGTCTCAAGTATGATGGATGTCCAGGGACAACCCAAAAGGTTGTCCTCTGATCTCCATGGGTACATTGTGGCAGATGCACACCAATTCGTACATTGTATATATAGACATGCTAAAGCAAGAATATGTTAGATATTAAAGAATTAACTAGATACATCTCCAAGATATATTGGCAAATAAAACAGTTTTAGCATAAAAGCTATTGTAAAATTCCATTGTTACAATAACATCTGTTGTACACACAAACACAAAGAAAATGACAAATCAACACTTAGGTCTAGAGAAGAGTCTGAAAGGATACACAATTCAGAGACTGATTGATGAACATAAGGTTTGGACAGCTCCCGTTTTACATAAAGTCAAGCTAAGGTAGACTTGAAGATGGTGCCTTGAAGATGTTGGCTCTGGATACTTTACAGAATTCTTTCATCCCTTGTCAGTAGACAACTTTCTACTGTAAGCCTTTCTAGTACTGCTTCAGTTTCAAAGGACTGATTTGCATGATGTCACACAAAGTGATGGAAATCCGTAACCTACATTTAATAATCAATAAAGACCCTAGGCATTTTAAAGCAGTATTGAATATTCTAGTGTCCATTTTAGCTTCAGAGTCACCCAGTGAGGTCACCTGAGGATGTTTAGCCTACATCAAGATGACTTTCTCTACTCTGCTCCCTTCACTCCCATTTATTCCTTTCCCTCTCCTCTCTTCCCTTCCCTTTTCTCTCCTCTCTTTCCTTCCCTTTGCTTTTCTTCTCTCCTCTTCATCTTTCTTCGACAGGTGTTAATAAAGAGCTCCTGTGACAAGCATTCTATACTGGAGCTTCTGTCTCAGAATTTGACTCCCACCAAAACTGGTAGATGACAGTGATCTCTCATCTTCTGAAAAGCTATATGTTCTGCAAAACTGCACAATAAATCAACCATGTTTATGGCTGTAAATGGAGACTGCACTTTCTTTTCCCAGCCACCCAGACCTAAATAATCACACATAAACTATATTAATTACAACACTGCTTGGCCAATGGCTTAAGTGTATTCTTAGCTAGTTCTTACATCTTAAATTAACCAATTTCTATTAATCTGTGTATTACCACAAGCTGTGGCTTACCAGAGCGGCATATTACTCCTTCAGTGACTACATAGTGTCTCCTTCAAACTCTACCTATTCTCTCTCTCTCTGTTTCTGTTCAAATTTCCCACCTAGCATCCACTAAGCTATTGACCAAAACAGCTTTATTCATTAAGTATTAAAAGCAACACATATACAGAAAGACTTTACACATCATATGGCAAACAGACAAACAAAACCACAAAATAAAAGGGCTGGGGAAAAGTAAAACCCCATATAGCAAGGTAAGATCCAGCCAACACAAAATGCAGTAAGCTCAGCCACTAGATGCAAGTAACCTTTCTCCCTTTCAGAATACAAGACTTCATGGAACATGGTACCAGGAGGGTCCATAATGAAGAAGAAGGGGTTGCTTTCTTTATTGGTCACTTTTTTGTTGCAACTCAGGAGTCACCATCAGGTATCTTCCTCTTTATCTCTTTCCACCTTATCTTTTGAGACAGGTTCTCTTACCAATTCTGGAGTTTACCAGTTGACTAAACTGACTGGCCTGTGATTCCTTATAATTTGACTGTGGATGGGGATGAACACACACGTGTGTGCATGTGCACATGTGTGCGCACACACACCACATATAGCCACTCCTGTTCATAGTTGTCCTTATAGAGATATACCTAATTTTTACATGGGCCCTGGGGATCTAAATTCCTAATCTCACGCACATGCAGCAAACACTTTAACCAACGTGTCATCTCTTCAGCCTCTACCTATTTCTTTTGTAATTTTTTGCTTTGTATTCCCAATTTCATCAGACAGCCTGTAATAGTGGGAACTGAAAGTGCAGCCACTTCCTGCACTGAGGTACTCCTGCAGGCCTTTCTTGCTAAACTCTCCATGTGTCATTGAGATGTTCTCATCAGTGTGGTAAGGCTTATTCTGGCCACTTCACAATACTAATAGGATGGAAAATCTCATTCAGGAGCCAATATAACTTTCATGCTGCAGGGCATAAATCCCGATTCTCATTATAAATGCAAGGCATGAAAGAGGAGATATACATCATGCCAGATTTTGCTAAAAGAACCCTTATCGTGCTGTTAGCTGAACTGAAGCTTGAAATGCGTATGTATGGATAATGAATAAATTTTAGAGAAATGAAAAAAAAACCAAGTAAAAATGATATTTTAGTACAAGCTTGGCCTTAACGGCCATAGTTCAATATCAAGTTCCTGGGCTTCCCTTGGGCACTAATCTCTGATGTCAGAACTGTCTTCATCTGTCAACTTATTCTTATTTTCAGGCTCATTGATATGCCATAAATTGAATTAACTTTCACTACTGCCACAGTTTGAATGGGCATCCTTCAAAATTTAGGTGTTGTCAATGTGACTAAGAATGGGGCCTTTAAGACCTTAGGCCATAAGAACTGCTTCGTCAGGGATGAAGGCTTCATGGAGCCTTCTACTAGTTTTTCCTTCTGCCTCCCATCCCAAGATAAAGAAATAAGATGGACGACTTTGTTAGGGTTTTCTTGCTGTAAAGAGACACCATGACTGTGGCAACTTTTATAAAGTAAAACACTTATTTGGTGTTGGCTAATGTCAGAGGTTTAGTCCATTATCATCAGGGTAGGATATGACAGCATGCAGGCAGACATGGTGTTGGAGCTAAAAGTCCTACATCTTGATTGGCAGGTGACAGGAAGTGAACTTGAGCGTTACAGTACATAGAGCCTGAATAAAGGAGACTCAGAATCCCACCCCCACATACTTCCACAAACAAGGTCACACCTATTCCACAAAGCCACACCTCCTAACAGTACCACCTACTTTGGGGGACATATTCTTTCAACCCACCACGAAGGCTCTCACCAAGTTAAATGCCACTTCCTTAATCTGGACCTTCTGGACTTCAGAACTGTCATAGACTAAATTTGTGTTC
The DNA here is from genome assembly GCF_903992535.2 of Arvicola amphibius. Lineage (NCBI taxonomy): Eukaryota > Metazoa > Chordata > Mammalia > Rodentia > Cricetidae > Arvicola > Arvicola amphibius. The sequence continues at coordinate 49,532,384 of NC_052056.1, read as the reverse complement.
TTTATAAGGTACCCAGTCTCTACAGGCCTGTGACAGATGCACCAAGCAGACCAAGTCACCCACTCTTGTATTTTCCATTCATTTGGTGAAAAACATTCATGAGGCATAAGGAGGATTCCATTCTTTTGGGCTTTTCAAAATAACTCTCTGGCTCCTGTATTTTAAAACAGGGTTAAAAGCAATCATTTGGTGCAGCAGAAAACCTCGATGTTAAAAGCCTTAGATTCATTTCTTAGCTCTGCCCTTCACTGTGGAACCTTGTGGGTGAAAGTAAATAATGAATTGATAACTAGCAAGATCAATCAATGCTCCTGTCTGTCCCACAGGAACAGCCATCATCCCATACTCCTAAAATGCCCATCTCATCAAGCATTTGGATCTCTGCAGGCTTTTCCCATGCTTCTTCCCATAGTTCTTAACCACAAGACAGCAAATATAAAAACTGGAAGTAGGCCTCGGGGCCAACCAGATGTGGATGAAGACATGTGTCTACCTCCTTCCGGGGTGTGTTTGAAGAAGTTCTGACAGCTGGTTTAGAGACAAGGGACAGCTTGCCACTGTTCTCTGAGATAAAGTGACTGGAGTTACTTTCGAAGGGGAGGGGGGCTTCTTTAGGCCGTTCTACTCTGATGAACAGTTCATTAAGTTTGAGATACCCCAGAGAATTGGGTTATGGCTTTTGTGGAAATTTAGTGTAAAATAAATAACATCCTCACTGCATTCTGGCAGCAAGATGACACTTATCAAGAGAATCCTTACATTGATTCAGCCCTGGGTTCTTACTTCTCAAAATTTATACTTTAAATTTGTTGCTGTCAGATCAGTATCCTAGCCTTAAGGGAATGTAGCATTTGTTTTAGATGGCATAATGATTAATCTTGATTTTCAACTTGACAGAATTTAAAATGACCTAGAAGACAGACTTCTGGGCACATCCCCGAGTATACTTCTGAAAAAGGTTCATCTGAAGTGGGATGGCCCTGAATGTTGGTGACAGCATTCCATGAGCTGGGATCCCAAAAGGAATAAAAGGAAAACTGGGTGGAATCATTTATCTCCTTCTGCTTTCTGACCGTGAATACAATGCAATCAGCCCCATCCTGCTCCTGCCACTGTGCTTCTCTGGTATGATGAACTGTGTCCCCAGGACTGTAAGCCAACTAAATTCTTCCTCCCTTACGTCTCCTTTGTCTGGTATTTTTCACAGAAATCAAAAGAATAAGACACAATGGTAAACCAAGTTCTGGTTTAGTACTACTGCCCTCAAAAAGTTAATGGATGACATGAAAAGCCATCTCAGCCATGTTGGTTCACACAAACCATAACTTCGTCATATTATCCCCATCAAGGGACCAAAACCCTTCCGGTTTCTGTATCTTATACAGGTGGTTCTCAGACGCATTAATCCGATGCACATCTCCTGCCCCGTTTTTATCTGTAGCAATGGGCTTTACTCATTCTTCTTCTCATTCTTTTACTCATTATTCATTTCTACTCCTTAGGACACTAATAAGGTCATGGCTCTCATCTTCAAGGGTTGAAATCAGGAGCCTGTACTGGAGCCATCAGATGGCTACTAACTTATTCTGCAACTGTCCATTTGTATCAGACTTCATTTCATTTCAAACCAGTTTAGAGGCAATAGGGACAAAAAGATTGTTAGAGTACAGATAATTTTCAGGAACAGATCAGTTAAGATCTCATCTACCTTCCTCCAACCTAAAGAATTTCTTTAACAGGGGTGCTGTAGACTAGGTTTTCCTATATCTTCCCATATCTGTAATTTAGTGCAAACCATTTATGGTCTGAACTCACCAAGTCTTTTTGGTCTTGGATTTTGATAATCAAAAGTAATTTTTTGTTTGGTTTGTTGTTTGATACCAGCTGGGACTGGAAATCCCACTAACTAAATGGATGGAATGTTTACTAGATAATAAATAACTCTAAGAATAGGATCTGTGTTAATGATTGTTCATGTCAGTGTTCATACACCATTCTTGCTCGGGTACCTAAGCCCATCTTACCGGTTCTTCACAAAGAGCTCAAGCACAAAGCAGCCTCCCTCTGTCTGACAACTCCACCCCATCTGTGGATTATTCCATTAGAAACTAGCTATAACGATTTGAAATGTGTCACTACAGAACATCCCCGGGTGCAAAAGAATTTCCCAAGAATATTAAGCCAAAGAGAAAACAAAGCACAAAGTCATTTTATAGTGTCCCTCCCCTCAGGCGTCCTTCAAATACTCTCTTCTGCTCACCACACTAGCTGCCTAAGCAGAAATCCATATCATCGTGTCTAACAGACACTGGAGATTTTATAATCACTTTGTTTCTGTAGCTCCTCTGTAATTCTGAATGGGTAACCAACTTTAAATCAGTAAGCCCCATCTCCCGATAAAGGGGCTTGAGACCTATGGCCCGTGAGAGGGTAGTGCATGGGTCAGTGCCATATAGCCTGCATGGGTTATTAGCACCTAGATCCACAGGTTCCACATAGCTGCCAGACACTGCCTCAAGCTTCAACTTACATTCTTTTCCTGGAAAGTCTGCCAGTCTTTCACTTTGTTTTTGCCACAGTTTTGCTTAGCACAGACTGTATTTCTCTGTATTGCTGTCTTTTTGTCTCTGATTTGCCTGACGTTATTATCCTTTAAATAACATGTTCTTGGGAGAATTTTCCAAAGTTTCCTCACAGATTCTTTTCTCTTTTGCTAGCCACTGACTTGCACTTCTTTGTAAGATTGTTTATGCCCCCATTCTGTCCCTATGGCAACTGGCTGATACACAGATATGTTGTTCCATGAAGGAATACGCATATCTCCCAGTTGTGAAGCAAGACCCAAGCTTGCTATTTCTTGTTGACCTTCTCCACCCTCTTTCCCATTTTAGTTCCGTGCTTCTTTTTCCACATTAATGGCAATGACTGCTTCCCAGCAAACACTAGACTCAGATAGATGAACGAATATGTGTAGTCGATTTTTGTTTTGTGTTTCTTTTTCTTCTTTTCTCCTTCAGGGCCAATTACAGGCTGTGGTGATGATTTTCCTGTAGGGTCTCCCAGACCTTCTTTAATGAGCAACATGAATTTGCCAGGCATTACTGTGTCTCAGGATTAGGGTCAGAGACTGCAAAATGAGCCTCAAAATAAAACAAACAAAAAAAAATGTTTTTGCAAAACACAGTGACAGTTCTTTTCTCCGTCAAATATCATTTATTCTGTTTTGTGATATTTACAGCTTATCTTGCTAATGTAATATCATACCAATTAAGGGGGAAATAGAAACTCATTTTCTTATGAAATAACAAAGTAGTCAAGTTGGCTGCATGTTCTCAAAGGTTTGTGATGACAGACTCTTCTCCCACCTTGGTTCTCTGAGGTGTGGCTGTCTGCAGATCTGGTGCTGTTCTAAATCCTTTGCCTTGCTGTTTTCCCAGTTTCAGCTTTCTGGGGTGTGTTAGTTATTCCATACACTGCTCCTACAAAATACCTGCTGAAAAACAATGTGGGGAAGGTTAGGTTTGCATGGCTTGCATCTTGTGGGGATCATTCCATCACCGAGGAGAAAACATGATGGTGACCAGGCAGGCATGGCACGGGGCGGGAGGACAGGACCTGCTGTCTGCTGTCTGCTGTATGGGCAGTCAGGAAGTGCAGAGATAAATGTTCATGTTCAGTGAGGTTTCTCCTTCTGTGTGTGAGCCTTTGCCCAACATGGAATGGTGCTGTCTACGTGTGGGTCTTTATTAACCTGATATATGCAATTCTTTCCAGGCATGCTCAGAGATTTGATTGTAGATCCTGTTAAGTTGACAGCCATTACCAACCACCACACTAGATTTTGTAAAAATATTACCAAAACAGAACTTTCTTGTTTGTGGGCATCAGGAGCAGTTAGATCTAAGCCATATTTAAACAGTCTCCACTAAACTTTCATGACTGCTGACTTACAGTATAATATTTTCAACAATGTATTTAGAAACCCCATCGAGACTGTCTTTTAGGGTGCTTATTGCTGAGTAGAGACACCATGGCCACAGTAACTCTTATAAAGGAAAACATTTAATTGGGGCTGGCTTGCAGGTTCAGAGGTTTAGTCCAGGATCTTCATTCGGTAAGGTGTAGGTAGACATGGTGCTGCAGAAGGAGCTGAGAGTTCTACATCTTGAACCTTAGGCAGCAGAAGCAACTGTGAACCACAATGGGAATAGCTTGAGCATAGGAGATCTCAAAGCCCATCCTCACAGTGACAAGCTTCCTCCAATAAGGCCACACCTACTCCAGCAAGGCCATGCCTCCTAATAGTGCCACTCCCTTTGACCAAACACTCAAACAAATGAGTCAGTGAGGGCCATACCTGTTCTAATCATTACAAAGACTAAATATCCAGGGACTATTATTTATTCTGACCAGAACAAATATTATCAGAAAAACATTACTAGACATTCTGGTAACACAACTATATATTATAAACTTATTATTTTGACCACAAAAGAAGTGAAACTGAAAACAAAAGCATTTAGGGTGATAACTGTTTGGACATGGACAGGTTCCTCTTTACCCAGCACTTCCACAGCTGCAATCAAAGTTGATAATGCTAAGCTTACAGCTTGAAGTCATCACAATTTATTTGAAATTGACAAAAACAAATAAATGAGGCAGATATTTTATTTATAGACATTTTATTTAGAACATAATGCACATTGCCAAGAATCCACAGACAAGTATGGATGTCGAATGTTCACCAGCAAATGGCTCAGTTATAGCTGAAAAGGCATAAAATTGACATTAAGGATCGGTCACTTTATTCTTTTCTAATACAGCATTTGGAGGAAATAACTTTCCTGATGATTTATAATTTTCTTAATTAGAAAGTATAAAACTTATTATAAGATATGACAATTTGTTCAGTAATAATTTTAAAAGGATTTTATTGAAAACAAAATAATTGTGTTTGGGTGGAATGTTCTATAGATGTATATTAAGCCCATATGAGTCATAACTTCTATTAATTCCTTTCTTTCTCTGTTAATTTTCTGTCTGGTAGCCCTGTTCAGTGGTGAGAGAGGAGTGTTGGAGTCTCCCACTATTAGTGTGTGGGATTTGATTGAAAACAAAATAATTTGACTCCAAAACATAATTTTGACACTTTAGATTTTTTAATTAGACTTTAATCAAACCATGAATTTTGAGGGCCTGAATCTTAAATGCTTCTTTTGGAGGTTGGTTCTTCAGTTTAGTGTGTGGTCAGTTAAAACACAAAGTAAGCCAGAGCCTCAGGAAGAAAGTGAGCTGTTGGCAGTTAGGCAGAAAGGGAAAGCTGGAAGGATGCTAAACAGCTCACTAGGAAGTAGAATTATTGCGTGGAAACACTGCAGTGTTCCTCCTGGTTCTTTACTGTTATTCTTTTCCATTTCAGGCATTTCCATGACATGCAACTTCTTCATCTGGCTTTGAAACTTCATTTCCTGATAATATTGACTGCTTTTTCGTGTGCATGTTTGTCATTTGTTCATCTTGTTTAGTGATATTGTCTGTTTCATTTCTTTGCCCAGGTCTCTGATTGAAAATATGTTGAGTTTTACTGGGTTTTTTTTTTAATGTTTACATAGTATGACACTAAACCAATTAAATCATTCACAAAAACCCAAATACTGCATAGTTTCAATAAGTATGAAATTTAAAAATATCAATTCTATGAAAACACAATTACATGCTTGTTGTTAGGAACTCTGTGGTGGAGTGGGTTGCACAGATATTGGTTAAAGGTTAGGAACTTTGTTATAATATGAATGAATTTTTAAGCTCTATTTTGCAGCATATGATTGTAGTTAATAATAAGGTATTCTGTGGTGAAAATGGCCAGCAGTTGATCTTATGACTATGTAAAGTGAATTAACTTGAATGTGATTTTCATTTAATAATGTATTTGTGCATCGAATCATCATAATACATAATTCAAATATTTATCATTTTTATTTGTATATGTACAAACATTAGGCAACAATTCCAGGAAATAACTTCTACAGTACTTTATATCACACAATTGAAAATATTTTTCTAAAAATGCTTAAAATTTACCTAGGTTCTGTAAGCTTTTTTCTTCTGTTGTGTTTAGTGAAAGGACCATTGTCTAAACCCACCATTGCCTTGGCTCTCTAATGGGCAGATGGGTGACACTGTCACAGGTGAGAAACAAGGCCCCATATTGTATAACTCCAGTGACATGAGCCATGTCTGTCTGATGACTTCTTACCCCTGCCCCTTTCAAGATTGAGAACTCATCTCACGCGTGAGACACCCATTCTTAAGATGTAGGTCAGGTCAATGGTTCTCAGTGGTCTGCCTCCAGCTTCAGAATATACACAAAGTCAAGTAGGGTGGGTATGTGGGCAACCCTATCTGTGCCATCTGTCCTGCTGACCACAGTGACCTATGCAGCGAAGGCCCAGCAGGACAAGCAATCTTCCTTCAGCTTCAGTGCAGGAGATGTGGGGGAGGGAGGGAGTCTCTTCTTTTGAAATGAAGAATTGAATGTATTAGACTCATTTGTACCTCAGGGAAGATTTGGAGGAAAATATGGTCAATATGCAGGGAGGCATATAAAGTTTGGAGATCCAGAGAGGTACAATATCATCCCTTGCATGAGTTCTGGTGTCTAGCTGTCAACACACCATTACACCATTACATAAGTGAGTAGATTTTTTTTTTTTTTTCATTTCTACTTAAAGCTGTTTTGAGCTACATGCTGTCAAGTACTCCGCTGAAATGCATTCCTGTCCTGGAGTTCTGAGCTGGTAGAAGTACAGCCACCAATGAATTCTGCTAAAGTGGGACTTACTCTAGAAGAGAATTCCCATGACAGTTTGGGGATCCCAGCCCTGATCAGTGTAACTCACTCGTTAGTGCCGGCTGGGCAGGAGTGCATTCCTGGAGCTTGGCACTGGGCTGGGCAGGCAGCACTTTGTTGCTTCCGTGTTCATCTTTCATGGCTACTTCTCTCAAGCTCATCGATGATCCAGTGTAGTTCTAGCAGAAAATCCCAGAAGCAATTTTGTGGAAATTGACAAATTGATTTTGCATTGTCTATAGAAACACGAAGGATCAGGACTAGCCAAGAAAATCATGATGAAGATGCAAATGCCAGATGCCAAGACTGATTATGACAATAATCATGTGTGCAACAGAGATATGGAGCAGCTACGGATACAGTGAAAGCTAAACAAAGCACTCACTCTTTCATTTAACATTTAAAACTAATTTTAGACTTACGGAAACTGAACAACTAATATGAAGAATTTCTTACATCTGCTTTCCTACTTCCTCCAATGTCAAATCTTATTTTTTAACATTAAATTTGACATGTAAAATTATTGTTATGTTTTAATTTGTGTTGTTTGTCTAATGTCCATGGCCTTGAAGATCAGTTTTATTTTTTTCTTTGTAAATTTTTTGCCCTTTTGATCTTTGAAGTATTGGTATTTTGCTGACAAATCTGCCTATGCCTTTATAGTTCACTGTGCTAATAGTACACTGGTCTAAGTTCAATTTAATCGTGTTATAATTTTTTCTCAGAACAAATTTTACATGAAAATTTAGTCAGATAACTTATATAAATATACCAGCAAAATGCTTAAATGGAATAGACTAATTATGCAGCATTGCTGGCATAGGAATTTAGTTTTGTGACAGATTAAAACACACACACGCACACACACACTCAAGTCAATGATTCTACTTCATATTAATGAATGAGTTTCTTATATTTATTCTTTATTTGATGGTAACAAGTCATTCTTTTTTAGTTTCATTTTATTCAAGTATGTGTGTTTATGTGTGTACATGAACACACATATGGGTGCAGGTACCCACAGAAGCCAGAAGCTAAAAGTCTGGCTCAGATATCCCCGAATTAAAGACAGCTGTGAACCTCCTGACACAACAGCAAGTCCTGGAAATCAAATCTGATTTTGCAGCATTTTGCTGCAAGTACAGTAAGAAATTTAAAAAAAAAAAAAAAAGCTTTTACTTTGGGACATCCTGGAACTAACCATACAGGGACTCATGGAAAAGGAAAAGACATGATCACAGAATGATGTTAACACAAAAGCATCAATCCCAGCTAATGTTGAAGCTGAGGTTCTGGGAGTTTGACATGATCCAGGGCTGAAAGAGAGGGAGGGAGGGGGGTATGGGTGGAGGGGAGGGGAGGGAAGGAGGAGGAGGAAGGGAGGAGATGGAAATTTTTAAATATAAAAAAATAAACCATATAAAAAAAGAACAGATTAGTATTCCTTTCCTTCTTCCTCACCCTGTCCTTCAACAG